>NC_142168.1:11240050-12440050 GCF_029865625.1 Vigna umbellata | reverse complement strand
TTTCCCCCGTTTCCGAACCAACTCACTCACAAAATCCATGGAAGCAGTCCTAGGACTATACAAATCTTCAATAATATCTGTAACAGAGAATTACAAGCTATAAGAAATTCCAGTGCATATTGAAATACTGTTTCCATACACACCAGGGCAACTTACCATAGCCTTTCCTTACATACTCGTGAGGATCTTCATCCCAAAGCTTTTGATCATTATCATTAAAGCACATAAGGGGGAACACTATTTCAAAAAGAAGGACATCAAGCCGTGGTTGCAGCAGAGTATACATACTATTCCTTGAGATACTGCATGTGATGCCAAAATTACAGAGAAATAATTAGTATGTGCTATCTCGTGGCACCAAATATAGCACTCAACAACTCATGATTTCTATCCAAATAGACAATAACAACTTTCTTCCTGATCCGATTTGACATTCAGGAATGAGAAAGAAAGATACATTCATAAAGAACCAATAGCAGAAATATAAAAGCATCACACATAGGGCTCTCATTTCCATAGTAACAGCTATATGTACAAAGCCTCTGTTAGGTTTCCAATCAAGAAACCTAAAGAAAATCTCACTAACACACGACTGAATAACCTCCACACGTATTATTAACGGCAAGAAAGTCAGATATAGGGTAGCTATGGGAGCCTAACCTCCCCCACAGGAATAACGAATCTTGTACAAAGAATACAAGTAGTCAAAAGTGTCTTTCAGCAGATAACTACTTCTTATATATACAAGTCTAACCCGCGCCCTTTCTAACTGTTAAGACAGTTAGAGTAACTAATTCTACTAACTCTTCCTTCTCCTCTCATACACTCTTAGTCTCCTATCATCCTCGAGACCCCATGACCAAAGATGCTCTATTCCAATGTCAAGCATCTACTCCTCCTTTAGCTTATTGAAAATCTAATAAAGCACATGAGCACCTCATATAATCGGAAGTCTGACGGCTTTCACAGAATTTAAATTTTTTTTTAAAACCTTTTAATGTTTACTAGGCTCATGTTATAGGAGTTTTTGAAAAAGTTCACCGAAATCCTGAATTTATGATGAGTAGAAACTGTGGAATAAGTCTTGTGAGCGGGATTTATTTAATGCATTAACTTAGCAACCACATGCTTATAATTGCAGATAGAATATCAGTTGATATTTGAGAAAAAATAGGATATAATGCAGAACACAGAAATCACACAAATATAATGCACCTGTCTTTGTAGAGACAAAAAGTCTTCAATAACCACAAACTTCAAAATAACGACACATCCTATGTACACCACCACTATTATCGCTAGCCATCAGTTATTTTCTATGAATAATGGTCATTGAGGCAGTTTTTACAGAATTATGTGGGACAGTTAATGAAGGATACACATATCCAACAACACATCAGGACCCATCAACTGTCCATACCCCCCACCCCAAAATTGCACCGACCAACACACTATTGCCGTTTACTTTCTTGCACAATAAAAACTTAAGAGAACAGCCAACGCCTACATGTGCTAGTACTTTTTTACTTCAACAATTATATCGATGTTAATCAGTTAGATGTCAGCTTTTGCATAGTAGTTAGCTTTTGTATGGCTGTCAATACGACAGCTGGTTAACTCTATACAAAGAGCTCTGCATATTCTGTCGCAGGCACCTCATATACAGCTACAGAATCAGTTTATTTTTTCCATCTTTCTTTCTTTTGCTATTTATCTTCTTTCTCTATATCAATTCAACATGGTGCCAAATCTTTAACATTCTTGTGTGGCAATCTTCCTCCTCCTCCCTCCCCATCCTCTGCTGCTTCCCCCAAAACCTAAAAGAACCTTGATGACTACAACTTCTTGCTGTGTGTATTAAACCGCATTGTCTTCCAACACTTTGTATTGATCCATGGTTTCCTCTTTGTTTTGTTACCGAAGCTGATCATGATGCTGGAAAAATCAATCCCACCTATAGCACTTAACAGCAAGATCAAATGGTGTTGACGCGCTCTAATCAACATTATCACACTAGTTTCTTTCTATAGTCTTAGGTAGCATTAATTCTTATCATGTTTGGGATAAAGTTCCTGATTATTTTCAAAAACAAATGTGTGGTCCTCAACAACTTTGCAATGAACTTCAATCCAAAAATCTTATCCTTGAAGATTGGTTGATAACAGAGTTTCTTCTTGGTGTTAATGCGTTAATTGGTTGTCCCACTTCCACTCTCACCAAGAATACATAAATGCTATTTTAAGGATTGCCTCAAGACTATGATTGTGTCGTTTTTGTCACTGAAAGTAAGTTTGAACTGCTACCAATTGAAGAAATTTAAGCTTTACTTCTTGTGCATTGTCTACAAAAGTTTTGAAATAAAGTTTCGGCAGATGCAGCCCATCTAAATCTAATTTAAGGTTTGCTGTCCAAAACAAATTTACAAAACGAAGAGAGCTATACTGTTGTTCTATCAAAAACAGCACAAAACCAGGACACCAAATCACTTGTTACTGCCTTTCATGGCTCCTCCTAAATTCATGGTTGACTTTAGATATCAAGGATGTGGATGATGCTATGGAGCCCGCTTTGCCAATATTCAGTGTCACGTGTGCCTTAAATAATAATGCTTTTTGCTATCATATGTTACATCAAAGTTATCAAACTAAGGCAAACTCTATTCAAGTTTTACAAAGGCTTGGAACCAGAACCATCAAGAGAATCTCAGTTTTCTTTATCATAATGGTTCTTACAATTTCCTCAGTAGCAGCATTCCCTAAGCCAAGAGCTCTTTAAATTATGGATAATGCATAAAACCACCTGCCATTTGTTGAATTTCAACTTTTTTATTGGAAGAATGGGGGAAGCAATCTAGACCCCTAGATCAAAAAAAGCTCAAATATCATGAACCAACAATCCTAAAAGCTAATCCTGTTAGGTGGAGAGACCATAATGGTTTTTATATTGCATCTCCAAACCAAGTCAAAAAGAAAATGCATTTACCAAATGATGTGTGGCATTGATCAGAATTAAAAGCACGCAGTTAATTAAAGTAGGCTAGAATATGATTATATAATATGATTCACGGTGAAAAATTAGACTGCAAAGGATACCCACCTGTTGCTTAGATATTGAAGAATCAAGTTGATAACTCTGTCAGGTAAATAGCCCCCTACTCTAACAACATTTAATAGATTTAAATGGCACTCTAAGATTTTCCCAGCGTAATGCTTCTGAAACATTTGGGCAAAGGCTCTGTTTTCAGGGTTTTGAAGCTTCAAGTCTCCAAAACTGTCATGTGGTAATTTAAACAACCATAGAAATTCAGAATAAGTAACGACAAAAATTCTTTTATATATAAATCAATCAATCCACACCTAAACATACCGAGTGTAGAGCCTATTTAGAATGTGAACTGTCCATTTCTTGACCTTCCACCAACCCCATGATTTTCTAAGATCAGGATCAACAGGCTGACCTTCAGAGGGTACAGGTCTCTCCAATATATTTAAAAAAAGCATCATCCAAGCATTGAAGATATTTTGATCAAACAACAGCTTAGGAATCTCCAACTGAATAAATTCAACAAAATCCATAATTTCACATGTCAACTATCAGAAATTTGAGGTGAGAAGCATCAAAATAAATGAGGTGGCCGAAAAAGTTATCTCAAAATGTAAAAGATGCTCTCCTTTATTTCATTTTATCCCCAGCGACCAGGTCAACCAAAAAAAATGAAACAAAGATTTATTGAGATACAAACACATAAATAAAGACTTCCTAGACAAGGATTCACATGGACTGTAGTGTTGACTATTTTTGTTCTTCTAACTTTTAATCACATTAACTCCACCTCATATTTGACGTGAGAGGAAAACATGATACTAGAGATATAACAATCCCACAATAACTTTCTATTCTTTGCTTATTTAAATTTAATGGCAATATAAACCCAATGGCAAGGGATGAAAAGATACTAAAATACAGTGGAGAATAAAGCGCCATTTTCTTAAAAGGCATTACCCCAAAGTAACAGAAGGGTATCATGTATTTCAATTAAAATTTAACAGAATGGTATCATTGTTGTTTGTAAAAGAAAGGCAGCGCATCAATTCTAATTAAGATTTGATTAACTGCAGTTAGTTTATCAGTAAGGTTAAAGGGGAGAACTCATAAAAAGGTAGGACAACTAAGAGAAGGATATCATGTATCTGAGTATTCGCTGGTGAGAAGAGCTCCAAGACTCTTGTATCAACAGATAATTCATTCTTTTCTTCTGTTCGTTAATTCCATTCCCAATTCAACACTTACCAGATTGAGGACTAAGGTTCTCTGCCAATAAAATTCAGGTACCCAAGACTCTTAAATTACCAGAGAATTCATTTCATTCTTCTGTTTGTCCCCTTCCCTATTCAAGACTTTGATAACAGATAGGGGATCAAGGTTCTCTATCGATAAAAAATTCAGGTAGTCTTGTTTCTGATCCAGTTCCAATATATTGTTTGCTTAGTTATGAAGCTAGAATGCTGAACACTTATTATGTAAGATGTTATTATTTGTGTTGATAATAGTGTTTGAAAGTGGCCTTAATTGTGGTCACCCCTAGCCACCTTAATTATGGCCTCTTTAGAGGATGGCTAAATTGCAACAAAAGTAGTGTTTAATCCTACATCAACTAGAAGTATGACTTAAATAGAACTTACAAAGCATGCACAATCCTCACCTTCCAAATAAATCTCATGAAGTTAAAGTTGAGCCCAACTTCTAAGATGGCTTAGCCACTTGCATTAGCCATGTTCCATGCCATTAACCTTAGGCAAGAGGGGGGTTATTGGAAAATCACTTTAATTGCAGTTGCCTTAGTTAAAACCTCTTTTGGAGGTGCCATAGTTGGTTGAGGTCTCAAGGGTAGTCTTTAATTCTAAATCAAATAAAGCTATGTTTTAAATAGAGCTTACAAATTTTGGTAGAACTCACATCCAAGTCGATTTTGTAAATTGAGTTTAAGCTGAAATTAGAAGACTGTGATTAGGCTTTTTCTAAACTATTATTTTTGTTTTAGGTAAACTCTAAAAGTCCAATACAATCTAAAGGATGTGATCGGAAAAGAGTTATATTTAAATTATGCACACTAACTTCAATGACACAAGGGAGTTGCTTCTCCTTTCACTGCTTTGAAATATGCAAACTTATGCCTGAACACTTCCAGACATTAATCCAAACACACTTACCCCCTCAAATTTGACAGCCTTGACCACCTTGGGTAAAATAGAATGCATTGTACACCCTAATTAATAATATTCACAGATTTTACATAATGACTATCAATAGAAGTAACATGAATCTGAACAAGGTTTGATCTACAGCATAATGCATAAAATAAACTCATTAATTTAAGAATACATGTGAGGACAGAGAGAGCGTACATAAATGGAAGACCAGAATATTTTACAGATAAGCTTGATTAGATCAGCTACTTCAAGTGATGGATTAACAATCTGGACAAGGCCATTAAATATATTGAGAAGATGAGGAAATGTCTCGTCAACAATGCGATAAACTGGTACCCTTTCCTCGTCTGACTTGAACCTGAAAAGAAAAAATAAAAGTGCGTATGAACCTAACACATACTAGACTAATGAATCTGGACGACTATTTAAGGATCACAGGGTACTTTTGAAAATATGAGCTCTTGCAAAATCATAAATGTAATACTTTGAAATGGAAATTTTTTTAACCACGTTATTAGTACAGAATATTTATTAGCTTTGCCAGTAACTATTCTCCATTGTGAAACCTGCCCATAGTCAACTTTAGCAGGGTCTCCCCTCCAACAACTTTTTTGAAATGGAAACTTCAAATCTTATTAATGAACATAGAAAAGTAATCATACTGGCCAAAACGCATGGAATGAGGTTTGTCCCTTCCATTTGAAACATTGTAAACTCTAGTCTTTTCTATTTTCCTTTCCAGACTTAATGAAACATCTCAAATTTGTGGTGATATTTTAATCCTCATTCATTTTCTTCAACACCTCAAAATGATCATGAAATTAACATTCAAAAAATAATTATTGCTAATCATTTCTTTGTTAACTTTTCTTTTGGTACTGGAAAAGCAGACAACTATTTAGGCGACATGCAAAACAAGTGAATAGTTCATTCTTATTTTTATGTTATCTTTCCCCTTTTGTGACATTTTTTATTATTGAGAGTTTCTCATTCTCTTAGATTTGAATCTTTCTCCACATTCTTATTAAATCCTTTTTTCTATCCCTACAACACATGCATATATAACAAATTTATAGTTCAACGAAATGATCTAAGCAACATAGTACAACCTATTTGCGTGTAAATGGCACTGTAACCGTACAATAAAAAATGAAAACCAAACAGGAACTTCCATATAGTATGAAAGTACAATTATTGATAATAACGGACAAAGTACCAAATAGTGAGAAAATATCACCAACAGAACTGGGTAAGAACATCAACCTGGTTCTTCCAGTTAAGGTATAATAGATATGAAGTCACAAACTTACTCGTATTTTCTTGAAAGAATCCGGAGCACAAACAATGCCCCATAGACTTGTTGATCCTGTAAGTTATGCTTCACCCAATCAAGAAGACGTGGCCACTGCTCAGGATAATCACAATGTATAACTGTTTTAAGGCACTCGCCAAGTTGTACCCTTTAGACGTAAGGAACGCCAAGTCAACACAACGGAGAATTGGAAAAAAAAAACA
This sequence comes from Vigna umbellata, assembly GCF_029865625.1. Classification (NCBI taxonomy): domain Eukaryota; kingdom Viridiplantae; phylum Streptophyta; class Magnoliopsida; order Fabales; family Fabaceae; genus Vigna; species Vigna umbellata. Next base: position 12,433,325 of record NC_142168.1, on the reverse strand, counting down.
CAAACAAAACGTTGTTTAAAAGAGAAAGAAATATGGCACATAATTTAAACCCTCATTAGTTGTCATCACCCACAAGGTAAAGAGAGACATGACAGCAAGAAAACAACACATCAAAATGTACAAGAATAGCCACCGGATATGAGGCACCAAAACAATCATACCTCAACAGAGGAGGAACCTGGGTTACAAAGACCAGAATGTGATCTCTCACCACATCTTTATCACTCTGTGAAATCTGCTGCTGCGTTTCTACATAAGCAACCCACAAAAATAAAGACATTAATAAGCAAAAATCCCATTTCATTATCTAATTTGCACCAATGATAAAAAGTGCATACCATCAAGAGGAGACCAATTTTTCGCAATAAAGTTCTTGAAATGAATACTAGCCACTTGTCGTACACCCATGTCAACGTTGTTGTCAACAATGATTTGCAACAGCCTCACCAGATGCTGAGGCGCATGCTGAAACTGTATGCAAATTCAACAACAAGCATATAAAAGTTAAAATAAGTCAACAAACTGCAACATTGATACATTCAATTACAACCGCAAACCGGGACGCCCATGTCAACAGACAACAAAGTCCGATGTTTTTCACTACATAAACAAGCTCGTGATTGAAAAAGATCATCAAGAAACACAGCCAAATTTAAATTTATCAAATCAAAGCAGTGCTGGATTCAATTGACAACCATACACCAAAATTCAATTAGCAACCAACGACCGAGGAAGACACTAAAAGAATCATCACGTTTCACAACTATCCGTACTTCTTAAGCACTAACCGGAAGTGAATCAAGTAAATATAAAGCAATGAAACCTCTGATCAGAAAGAAAATTAAAGAACCGGAAGGAGTCGCACCTGATTCAAGCTCTCCTCAGCAGCTTTCCGTTCATCTGGATTGGGACTGAGAGCGGCTTGGAGTATAACAGCAAGACTGGGAAGATCCATGGAACCGAAAATTCGATCAAAAAACCTCCGCTACAACTCCGATCAGCGCGCAATCCAAGAATTACGAAAGCGATTACAAGTTCAGATATAAACCCTAGAAATAGCGTCCTCTAGGGTTTAGAGCGCGAGCGATAAAGAGACCAACGAGAATCGAACAGAGTAAGTGGCTTCCGATTTGTGTTATGTTGAGTTGCGTTGAGAGAGAGAGAGAGAGCGCAACAGGAAAAGCTGGAGGCTATTTAAACTACTAGGGTTTACGTTTACGGGTTTTTAACCATCTTCATACTACTAGCTGGAAGTACTTTTCATCGCGTTGAGAAAAATAAAATAAAATAAAAAATAAATATATGAAGTGATACTCTGCTTGTGTAGTTGGACACTTAGCGGCTTGTTTGGGTACGAAGATACGTTAGAGGCGTACGGGATAGGTTAAACCTTTGACGTATGTTAAACCGTTAATGAGTAATTTCTTAATTCCGTTGGTGATTTTGGTGTTTGGTGCGTACGTTTGTAGCGGTTGGACGATCCTTCACGCTTCTCGACTCTCATCCAGGAAGCTGCCGCTTTGATGGGTTGGCTGCCAACTCCACCTAATTACAGAACTCATTACTAAACTTTGTATACGTCATTTCATATTTTATTTTAAACTATTCAGTTAAAACTTAGAAAGTTAATATCTTTCAACCGTTTTTCATGTGAAATAAATAAGTATAGTATAATCATAATGACCATAAAAGATAAAATATGTTTCCATAAAATATTAATATTTTAATATCAAAACAAATATAATCATTAATGGTTAGATAAACTATGTTTTATTTTCTTTGACAATATAATTTGACTTTTAAATTTAAAAGATAATATATATAAATTTGTTTAACGTTATTAGCATTTAAATTATTTACGTTAGTTGATAAATTTTAGTTTAAATCTCATTTTAAAACATTATTTAACACTTACAAAATTTAATGTTGGTGGGTTAGAATTATTATAACCATTGTTAAGTTTGAGAATCAATGTCCCAATTTAAAATAAAAATGAATTTGACTTTGCATTCAAGTTTAAAAAATAAAATATATTAAATCTAAAATAATTCATTAATATTTTTTTAATTCATGATTATATATTGATATAAAATCGTGAAAAGACAAGTTTACTCAAAAAAAATTACGTGATAAACATTTCATTTATTAACTTTAATCCGTTAATTGAGAAAAATTAATTATAAAGTACGGTAAATAAATAAAAATGGACAATAACTTATAATTTATCCCTCTCTTGTGTTCATAAACCATATAACTATTGAATTAGCAAGGTCTGGATCTCGTTTTTCAATTATTATTGGATTAAGATTATATGTGAATTCTTAACGAGTGTTCATAATGGAAAACATTAAATCTTTTGTTCACTTGAGTGGATTTGGAAAAGAGTAATTGAAAAGATTTGATGATAATTTTTTTTTGTTTATTTGAATAGATTTAGAGATAAGTGGAAGTAAATTTTTTTAATCAGTCATATAAATTAAATCCTACACTGATAACTATATACATTTACATATCTCTTTCAAAAGCTTTTTAAAATAAAACTTCATTTTTCGTATAGAACTGAAATATATACAAATGCAATTTTCTCCACACAAAAAAAAAATACAAATGTTCGTTTCTAAATGTGAATACAATTTTAGTAGAATAAAGTTTATTTCCTCAAAAGTCATGAATTTAATGCATGAAATTTCAACATATTATTATCTCCTTGAAAACAATTGTCTCCACTGCTCACTACGCCGTATATCACAACTATACCATCATATATTTGCATTGATACATATGCATTTATCTCAATTTAAATGTTAATAGATTATAATTAATTATTTATTACATTATATTGACATAAATACTATATATAAATCAAAATAACAAAACAATTAAAGATAAATCAAAGTTAGCCTTTAAAAACTTATTTTCTTAAAGTTTGAAAAAAAACTTTCTTATACAGCCAATACTTGACTTTTTAAACGAATTAAATAAATGCAAACATTTGATCAAAAGTGTTCGTATGTCTAAATTTTTTACAAAAAATAATATTGGGACATAGATAATTTTTTTAAATTCATTTGAAAATATTCTTTATTTTTTACTTTATTTTTTCTTAAAAAATTAAAGTTAATGTGTATCATTCTACTTTTATTTATTTTTTACTTATAGAGCCACTGTAAGACCCTGAAAAATAACGTACACTGGAGTACGCGTGGCAGCTGGAGAACGAGACACCTCAACAGGTACGTGGCAGCAGCAGGAAAAGCATTCCAACAGCGGACGCCAGGTGTCACGCTGCATGGAGTTTGGAGTGAGGAACGCAGTGCAGTGCGTGTCACTTGGAGAGCACGACAGTTCACTAACGAATGCCAGGTGCCACTACTAAAGGAGTCTGGAAAGCGTTAGTGGAATGCACGTGGCTGATGAGGAGTGGACGTTCGTTCTCGACTGTGGAGCAAAAACTGGGTTTTTCAGAAAAACACTCCACTCTCCTCTGCATGCACTCTCTTTCCAAAAATCTGATCTTCCATCTTCCTCCTCCTTCTCTCTAGAAACTCCCCTTCTCTCTACCAGAGCTCACCCTTTCTCTTCTTCGATCCCATTTCAGAAACCATAGAAGAACTTCCAACGTCTCAAGCTTCACTTCGAACCGAACAAACCTGAGTTTTAAAACTGGTAAGTTTCCTTAGGCCTATCGGTCCGTTTTTCTGATACATGCAAACCCAGCTTCGGTGGCATACTATTATCCCGTCTGAGTCTCTTTTGGCTTATTGAATGTTTGAAATTAGTTAAAGAAGAGTGGAACGTAAGGGTAGAAGGGAACTTAGTTAGACGAAAAGTGTTTAGTACGTTCGTTCACAGATCCAGGTAAGGGAAGCTTATATATTTAATTTATACTTGTATGATTATATGAAGGCATGATATGGGTTGTCTGTATGAAATATATGTATATGTGCTATTCTGGATCTGCATGAACGAACCCTATTGTGCTGTTTGAATATGTCTTCTGTTGGTTGAAATGCATGTTGAATTGGATTCATATGAAAGGTGTATGACTATAGTATAGTTGGATTTATTAATGTAATGAAATCTGTATAGTATGTAAATTAATGTGGATATGAATTTATAAAGTATGAATCGTATGAAAAATGTTAAAGTTAAGAAAGTTGGAAAATCTGGATATGATAAACTCTCCCTATGATAAATTACGTTCGTCAATCGTACGGCCTTATACCGTTCGGTTTTTCCCTGAAAAAGACTTAGAGTAGAATTCTTTCATTTGGGAAGAATTAGGTTTGAGAACGAGCGTCCTTATTTGAATTACTATGTTTGAGCGTTCGGCTCAGCATAAAGTTATCGCACGCCTTAAATTAAACAGTACTAAAATAAGTAACGTTCGGTCTGATACCGAACGTTCGTCCTAAATAGCGTTCGGTCTTATATCGAACGTTCGTCCTAAATAGCGTTCGGTCTGATACCGAACGTTCGTCCTTAATAGCGTTCGGTCAGATACCGAACGTTCGTCCTTAATAGCGTTCGGTCTGATACCGAACGTTCGTCCTAAATAGCGTTCGGTCTTATATCGAACGTTCGTCCTGAGTAGCGCTCGGTCTTCTACCAAGCGTTCGTCTCAATTGATGCTCGGTCATCTACCTAGCATTCGTCATAGTCAGTGCTCGGTCACATACTAAGCGCTCGTATTATTGAATAACCACTTGGATAAAATAGCGTTCGTTCAAGTATTTGAATATTCACATTCTTACGTTCGTTCTAATACTAGTATCGGTCTTCCATGTGCAAATTTCTTCAAAGAAAATTTCTAAGTATTATTAACCATCCTTCTTATATTGAATCTGGTTCAAGATCTTTATTATGAAATTTTCTAAGTATCAGTACTCCTTCAAATTGAGTCGTTTCATTTAACTGACCAAACAGATAGTCACGTTCGTCCATCCAGTGCCTTATTTGAACGTTCGTCCTAATCCTTCAAAGGACTGAACGTTCGTCCTTTTATGCTCTTAAAGTTAAAGATGAGAATGATGATAAATGATAATAAATTACAGAGCGAACACTATATTGAGTGATTTTATCATGATGGAATTTGAACGAGCGTTCCATGGAGGAACGTCTCTTATATATATATTTGAATATTAAATTTGGTAAAGGATGACTGTGGATAAGCTACGCCAGGCTTGGTCCATCCTGATATTCCGTGACACTCATCTTCACGTAGAGGGGAGTAGTTCATGTGTGGGAATGGCAGGAGGTCCTTAGTCCATAAGTTAACATGGGCGACGTAAGAACGGACTAACCTCGAGTGACAGCTGATTAGGTATATCCCGGCTATTACATCACTCGGGTGCGAGGACGCCTGTAGCTACACGGTTTCATACAGTCCGGACGGTCGTCTTATATATATATATATATATATATATATATATATATATATATATATATATATATATATATATATATATATACAATGTTACATGATGTTATATGTTAAACTATGTGATTGTGTGGAATGATATGTTCATTGTATGTGTTGATGTATATCTTAAATTATATAAGCTTACCCTTTCGTTTTCCTTGTGTTGTCCATTGTACCTGTACGTTCGTCCTGTCTTGCAATGATCATCCGTGTGGATGTGAGCAGAAGGCGAGGCCACTCTAGAGGACGTTATTGAGGAAGAAAACTTAGTCGAAGTTGAAGTGAAATCAGAGCAGTAGGACGTCCGTCCTTTATAGTTTTTGTTATTTCGCTTTTGAAGTAGACGTTCGGTTATTTCTTTTTGTAAAACCGTTCGTCCTAGATCTGTACTGTTTTCGTTTAATGCTTGATATTTCTGTATTAAAGCCGTTCGGCTTTTGAACCTCGTTTCTATTAATGTAAAGACTGCCTTATCTTACTGTTAATGGTAATTAATTCTGAATTATGGTAATTACCGTATTTTTGGGATGTTACAGCCACTAACCATGAGAATATTATATAAAAACCTAGAAAGAATTTACTTATTTAGTGTCTAAAACTCTCGTATATTTAATTAAACAAATTTGATTCTACATAATTTATAAATTCAACAGAAGATATAAAGTTATCAAACTTGTTGAAATTGGTTTTTTAGTCATTTCTTATGCATAAAATTACATATTTAATTATATAATAACATAAATATGAACAAATTTGACTTAGTTTATTTATTCTGATTTTTTTCATTCAACCTAACACAAATCTCTAAACATGTATCAGTGACACATATATTAACAAAGTCATTCTCAAAACAAATCATCTACGCTGTAATATTATAAAATTTGAACCAGTTACTCTTAAGTGTTAAGATTTTTTTGACTTAAAGTTGAACTTCTAAAAATTAATAGTTTCATAAGAAAGTCACAAGTGGACACGAAAGTCATTGATTAAATATTTAAAAATATCATTATCATCATAAAGAAACAAATATTATATTTAAGTTGTGTCGTGATATCCAAAAATATAATATAAAACTATATTAAGAGTTATCACATATATGATAAAATATAACAGTTATAAACTAAAATATAAAATATAAACTTTACCGTCATTGAAAATAACCATGGAATTTAAATCTTTATATACAATTTAACTACTACAAAACTACAAACAGAGTTAATATAGTACTAACTACTGAGTAACATCTCCTCCTTCCAATGTCTGCTCCAGAGACACCTCATCTCCTCAACCGTGTGGCCTCCAAAGGCCCTCAACTTCTCGGCCTCCAAGGCCTCAACCGTTCGGCCTTGCATAGGCCTCCACTTCTCGGCCTCCAAGGCCTCAACCCTCGGCCAACTTTGGCCTCGAGCGTTCAGCCTCAACGGCTCGTCCTTAATGGAATCCCAGTCGGCAACACCGAAGTCGGCGACCACATACCTTCATGACTTGTTACTTAAGCACGATCAGTAATCTATCCAGCTCGATCGACGAAAGTACAACCCCTTCTAGACTTTCGGTCAGTCATATTATTAACGAACAAAGGAGAGCTTGTCTGTATCAGGAAGGCCTTGAATATAACTCCTTCGCATAATAAAATCATACTCAGGCTCGGGGGGCTTATGTACCATACGACCCTCCCAACTCCATGAACCGAACGGTTCTCAGGCCGACCAACCACTCAAGGCCGACCAAACACCGAGGCTGACCACCCATCAGACCGTGCGGTCCTCCTAGCTCCATGAACTGAACGGTTCTCTCAGGCCGACCGATCACCAAGGGCGAACAGCTCTTCCCAAGCTGACCACTCAGGACATCCATCAGACCGACCGCCCAGGCCGACCATCCATCCGGCCGACCACGTGGTTAGATTATAAACGATAATAGCTCATTAAGGCCCTTAATGGAGGTTAAGGCGTGATTGGGTCATGGTTGGGCCGTCATCGGGCCTAAGAAAGGTAAAAGTTCATTGTAACTAGTATAAACAAAGGTCATAGGTATGACTTCGGGAGAGCTTGCACATTATGCACACCACATGCATCAATTATAGTAATAACCGTTCGGTCATTTTTACTGACTTGAGTGTCGGAGTGTCTTTGACAAGTACCAGCCCGCCCAGCTTGGAGAAGAGGGAAGGAGAACGAACAACTTGGAGTATGAGACAACAAGGTAACTGTCTGGCATCCAACCAACCCGTTCGGTCTTCAATGTCCGTCCAATCATTAAGAATCGTTCGGTCCTCGAGACATCTTGGAATGTTTTAAGGGACCTCCAAACCCCACCAAAACATTTTGCATACCTTCATGACTTGTTACTTAAGCAGGATTAGTAGCCTATCTAGCTCGGTCGGCGAAAGTACTGTTAGCAAAATAATGAAGATGAAGTTTTGATGATGTCCAAATCAAGTCAAGATATATCAAGATTCATGAAGATCCTTTTGAAGACTTGTTTTTGTTATAAAAAGCTTTTGTAATAATTGTAGTTTAATGTTTAGAACTTATATTTGTAGTAGATTTTGATTATTGTACTTTCATACTTTGTATTAGCTGTTCAGAATAAAAAAACACACAATTTTAATCGATTAAATCAAGTATTAGTCAATTAAAACGTTGCAGGTGCTAAAAACTCAACTGACATGGAAATAATCGATTATTACCTATTTTAATCGATTAGTTAATCGATTAATCCTTAAAATAATCGATTATGGATGACCGTTGGAGTTTTCTGACTTTTGAAAACTAGCCGTTGTACTCATTTTAATCGATTAACAATAATATTAATCGATTAAAAGCGTTAAATGGCCAATTACGAAGAATGGAAGAGTATTTGCTTGAGTCTATAAATAGGCTCTCCTTATCCATCAACAATAACTCTTCCCTTGTGCTCTAGTACTCAAAAATCATTGAGACTTGTGTGTTCTTGTTCGGCTTGTGAAACTCGTGTCTGTGGAACTGGTGAAGTGCTGCTACGGTGACTGAGGAAATAGCTGGTTCATCCTTGGTGTGTCTAAGGAGGTGTTCGGAAGAGGAAGTTCGTCCTTCATGAAGTATTCGGAGATGTTCATCCTTTGTGAAGACTCAAAGGAGGTGCAGGTTCATCTCTTGTGGTATCAAGAGAGGTGGTTTCTAAACTTTTACAAATTGTTTCTTTGTGATTGTAATTTGTAATTGTTTTGTGAGTAGTAAACTGTTTATCTTGTTTTGAGATAAGCGACTGGACGTAGGATTGGTAAGATCCGAATCAGGATAAAATCATCTGTGCAAATTTCTCTCAACCTTACTCTCTTTATTTGTCTTTATTATTTGCTTGGTAAGTTTAATTGAGTAGAAATTAAAAGGCACACGTTCGTATTAAAAACCCTCTTGGTTTGTTATTCCACGCTAACAATTTCGTTGCAGCCGCTCTGACAAGTACGACCCCTTCCAAACTTTCGGCCAGTCATCTTATCAACGAACAAAGGAGAACTCGTTCGAATCAGGAAGGCCTTGAACATAACCCCTTCGCATAATAAAATCATGCTCGGGCTTGGGGGGCTTATGTACCTTACACCCTCCCAGCTCCATGAACCGAACGATTCTCAAGCCAACTGACCACTCAAGGCCGACTAAACACCCAGACCGACCACCCGTTAGACCGTACGGTCCTTCTAGCTCCATGAATTGAACGATTCTCTCAGGACGACCGACCACCCAGGTCGAACAACTTTTCCCAAGCTAACCATATAGGACGTCCATCAAACCGACCGCCCAGGCCGACCATCCATCAGACCAATCGACCACATGGTTAGATTACAAACTATAATAGTTCATTAAGCCCCTAATGGAGGTTAAGACGCGGTTGGGCCGTCATTAGGCCCAAAAAAGGTAAAAATCTATTACAACTAGTATAAACAAAGGTCTCAGGTATGACTTCAGGAGAGGTTGCACATTATGCACACCACATGCATCACTTGTAGTAATAATCGTTCGATCATTTTTACTAACTTGAGCATCATAGTGCTTTTGACAGGTACCCGCTCGCACGACTTGGAGAAGAGGGAAAGAGAACGAACAACTTGGATTATGAGACAATAAGGTAATCGTCCCACATCCAACCAATCTGCTCGGTCTTCAATGTCCATCCAGTCATCAAGAATCGTCCGATTTTCGAAACATCTTGGAATGTTTTAAGGGACCTCCAAACCTCACCGAAACAACTACCAAACCAATCTTTAACATAGGAATAGTCACGCTATTATATTTATTCCTATTATATAATATATTTTGGTCAACTAAGTTTCAAGTTAATTTTCGTTTTCAGATTTTTTTATTGTGTCATGACTTTTTAAAAAATATCTAAAATTATATCTATTATTTAAAGAAATACTAGCAATGTTAATAACACGTTACATGGTATGAATTTTATATAACTAAACAATACTATGTATCATTATCAAATTCAATTTATTATATATATATATATATATATATATATATATAATTCAATTTGTTTTGAAATAAAATAATATTATTTTTTTCTAAATTGAAATTAGATTTATTATTTGTATACATGTTATATTGATATTTTTTTAGTAAAATTGATTTTTTCTTAATTATTTTTATTAATCATGACTTTTACCACTAAATTTTAATATAAATATTAGTTTAACATTTATATATATAAAAAATTTGGTCTTAATTAATTAATTTATCATTTTATAAATGATATTAATTAATTTCTTTTTATAAAACATGTTTGAATTAATAATATATAATAATATAATATACTACAAAGACAATATTAATAAAATAATAAATATAACATTCATATAAATAACAAATTTAGTTTCAATTTGGAGAGATAATATTGTTTAATTTTAAAAAAGTAAAACTAAATTGAACTAAAGAAACATACATAAGACTAAATTTAGATCAAAGTCTAAATGTAACACTAACATACCACTTGATACCAACACTAAGACTAAATTTAGATCAAAGTCTAAATGTAACATTAACATACCACTTGATACCAACACTAGCACGTAACATTATCATTGTCTTGTCATTTGACATTAATAATAGCACTGACAAGTGATATAGTACTGACAAGTGATATTGTCATCTACATAAGATTAATATTGTTAATGTCACGTGTCATATGGTAACAATTTTTTACAGAAAAAAATTAAAACAATCACATATTTACAAGTGATATACCAATATTAGCAATTGTAATTCTTTTCAAGTAATCTAATCGACACATTTTTACAAAATTTAAGACGCAATTAAAATTTTGTTAAAAAATAAATGAATATAATTTATTTTTCACAAAAATAAAACCAGACGAATAATTACATTTTTTAAGTATCATGTTTCTATGTTCGTCATAACATCATTAAATGAATGTTCGATCTTTAAATCATTTAAAATTCCCAAACTCAAAAAATCTCAAATCAAAAAATTCTGCCCTTCCTGCTCGGCATGCGTCTGGTGAGGTTCTCAAACCTCAATGGATCCGATGATTGTATCACTACAGTAAAAATTATTTTGTAAGGTGAGTCTGTCACATGATGACATAGAATTATGATGGCGACGGGGAACACTAAACATTTTAGCTTACCATTGATTGTATCCACAAAGAACACAAAAGGATCAACCTCGTCAATTGGGGACTGCAACTCTTCATCCTCACTATAGTCATCATCTGGCCGGAATGACTTCGCCTACATCCAACAGATGCAGAATGAAAATAAAATTCAAAGATTCAACAATAAATTATAAATAAAGACCAGTAACCCAACAAATAATTATCAGACAAAACCAAGTATAACACCGGTGTTATGAATAATTATAAGTTGAAATGAAGTACAATAATTTCTGGATGGGGGGAGGGGGCACGGATTAGCTCATTTGTTCAACTCATTTTGGAGAAAGAATTGCTAGTTTTTATCACGTTACTGAATGAAGCTATGATCCTATCTCCAGCATTTTTCACAGGATCAGTCAGTGAACCCGGGTGTTTACATGGACCATAATGTTTTACTAGGTGCACAGACCTTAAAGCAAAAGAAATCGGTATCGAGAATAAAAAGAAAAAAAATGCTCCACTATGCATTGGCAGCAGGTGTAACAAGAGACTGCTGAGCCTAAATGGTCAATGTAAACAATAAAATATTTCGACAAAAACAACAGCTAAAATATAAGATTGGTTTCAAAATTAACAAATAGAAAATTATTTTAACGTTAATCTTTAGGTTTTTCATTTGTTCTCTACACTTAGTTGACTATTGAACTTCATAATAAATATATTTACAGGCATAACTACAATTCAACAAAAACCAAACCACATAAGGATGAACGCTTTTTTAAATTCAGTAGTCCAAATTTCAAATTTAACTAACTGGGATTCAAAATCCAATGAATACTTCGCGACAAAGTTAAATGATGACCTGGACAGAGGATGAACTACTAGAATATCCATCTTGCACATCCTCTATACATGCATACAGACATACTATAGAACTCGTTTATAAGCAAGCAAATGTTTTTAGACCATCATTTTCAGATACCTGCTCAGCCAACTTTCGAAGTGTGATAGTATCAGCATCATCCCCATCTTCAGCTTGTTCCTCCTTAGCAGCTTCTGCAATCAGTACAAAATACATGAAAATTAAGCACTTATAAAACAACTACTGTGAGGAGTTTAGGCCAAGCAACAGATACAAATGACATTAATCTAACCCCCATGAATGTTACAACTTAGTTACAGAGACAAGGGAGACATAAGACCTGCAACTTGATCTTTGTAAGCAACTAGAAGATCAAGATTTGCTCGGAACACCCTTCCTAAAGCCTCTGCCGGTAATTGATCAGAACGGAGTGCCAGTAATGATGTCAAACCAAGGCAGCATACTTTCTTTTCATGTTCCCTGCACATACGTTGTTAGTTTTCCATCTCAAGACACGTTCAAATTGTAATTAGACAATCTATATATTGTTGTAAGGAAGCACAATATCAACATACAAAGTAAAATGGAAACAAGGGATAACAAAAGGTAAACATAACAAACCTTTTAAAATTAGCACGCATTCCACTCTTCTTAACTTGTTGCAGTAACAGGAACCACAGATGGAAGATTTCTGATGCAACACCTAGCTTTTGCAATATGCTGAGAGTCAGTGCTCCGTTGTAGTAAAGAGCATCTGCAATCTGAAAAAAGTATCTCCTATTAGAAGGAATTACTTTATGTCATTTCCAGAGAGACAAATAATATTTGAAAACCTGGGCAAACATAAAGCAGATAAACTACACCCATTGGAAGATCAGGAAAGGCCTCAGATTTTGTTAACAATATCCCTACATTTTATTTCTTCATTTTTAAATAAAAAAACTTAGAAATCATAGCACTCAAGGAAGTACAATCCATATTTGGTTAACAAAGAGTTAGGTATACATTTTCTCAGGACAGATTTGTTGGAAAATCCGAGCAAGAGAACACCAGTAAGACATTTACTGGGTCAGGAAATAACTATAGAACAGAACATCACACTACACTTAATATAAAACATTAAGGCAATGAGAGAGTTGAACTCACACTTGAGCTCCAACAAACTACGCATTAAGTGTAGGTCTCTTCCACATTGTGGACTCCCCCTTAAATATGAGTCTCTTCCACATTATAAACACCCCCAAGTGGAAGCTCCTACTCATCCATAAGTAATCAATGGTGACTCTTATGTTGTGATTTACCCCAGAGCAACACACTACCTAGATTGACTACCAGATACAAGGGCTACGGACCAAGATTCACCATTAACACTACTCATTTTATCCGACTACCATGAACATTGGCTCTAATACCACTTTTAGAAGATCCAAGGAGGAGAAACACCAAGAAGATATTCACTAATGAATCACGAACCAACTACATAGGAGAACATGACATCACACTCAAACAAAAAATTCATGACATTAGGTTTGCGGGTCTTCTTCATTTATATGTTACTCAATTTACTCATTTCCATAGAATGTGAGAAAACTACCATTCAAAAATACCTAGCCTACTTTTTATAAGCCACCCCCATTTAATAAATTGGAAATTCAAAAGATATCTTTCAACCACAATCTAAAATTATTTAATGAAACCTCCAAGTCAACAGACCCCAGCACAATCAAGATATTCAGAACATTATAGCCCACGAGCACAAAAATCTGTTACTTCACTCGTGTAATATAATATAACTATTGAACATAACATCCCCTTACCACTTGCATGAAAAGGCATTTCAAATATGATTTTTCAGTGTGACGCAGGCGTTCAACGGTAATTCTAAGATATGGTTCAACCCAGTGATCCACATGTCCTTTGCAATTCTGGAACACAACTTCGATAAGCTTGGGAGCTGGTATAATATCGTTGTCCTCCATATTTTTATCTGACATAATCTGCAATACAATATAAAAATCACAGAGAGCTCAGTAATAACATAAAAAATAATGATGATAATTAATAAACCACCAGGCTCCAACCAAATAGTCGATGCTTTAAGTAATGAGGTTAAAATAACTCACAGATGAAATCATGTTCCACAAACTCTGTTGATAGTCCGGTTCTTTGCAAGAAAGGAATTGAGCAGTTCCCCTCGAAATATAATTGTCCAAGGGAACCAAAATATCTGCAGAAGTTTAAAGCTTAACAAATTATTGCCAAAAACAATATCATATAGAAGGAGGATAAAATTTCCAACCAGATCAAGATAAGATAGATTAGAGATATGCTTGTCTTGAAAAGAGAAAGAAAAAAATATTTGAGACCCGAGTTCAATGTAAGAAAACCAAAGCAGGTATCAAACCATTACCAGGTCTATGTATGAAAGTAATAAACACCCATTTTGTTAAGGAATCAGAAAACCGCTAACCAATTGAAAGCAAAAAGGATATGGATGACAATCATCACAGTCAAGCAAAGGAAATTTGAAGACAAACAGTATGTAATAAATATATAATTATTCAGCACATGTTTGCATAAGGCTAAATCCACAAGCTTCTAACTTTAAAGTTAAGACCAATAATTACAAGTCTGAGGAGAAGTATATGAATTTAGTTATTATACTATGGGTTGTTCCAAAATGAGTTCTGAAGAAATACAACACTTACTGATAGAATCATTTTCACTTATATTTTGTAAAGAAGAAAAACAGCGTGGAATGTAAATTAATTTGCTCCTGCACTGAAGAAAAATTGTCGGCGACGTATTTTTAGCTTGTTTCTTTATTAATAGATGTTTTGTAAACAGTACATTGTTTGTGTTCATCTTCTGGTTAAAAGAGATCAGCTTGTCTCCGGAAAAAATAGACCATTCACAAATTATGTAAACTATGTATTACAACATTAGCAGATGGAAAAGAGAGTTAAAATTTGTTGAGAACCATCATACTTGGAAAGAAATCAATAGCCCAATCAGCCAGTGCTTCAATCATCAATGGCCAAAGACTCCACATATCCAACGATATTGTTGGAGAGAAAAAAGTCATATGCGATACAATCTCCAAAACTTCTTCAAAAACCTCTGTAGACACATAGAAGATAGTAGAAATGAGTGAAAATCCAAACAAAATTAAAATATACAAACCATTGTTTACATATCACAATCTAATAATTAAACTAACACAAATACAGGGTCCATGAAATTAAAGAAGCAAATATATACAGCATTGCATTCATTTAATAAGTCTAAGCATATAGAGGAAGTCCAAAATTCCTCCAGTGATCAACTATTTCATACATCCATCCATCTTAAAGTCTTATGAAACATTATGAGAAGGGTTACCAGAATCCATTAGTATTGCCTATTTCTTAAAGAAAAAATGTACCTACACAAGGCATAACAACAAGAATAATTGTATGGTTCGACAACTGTCAAAAAGAGCAAGACGGTTTTTCCTTGGAGCATTTTGGCTAATCAACAAGGAATTCAAAAGTAATTGGACTGGTTTTTTCTGATTAGCTTTGTTAGATATATTATATCTTTTAGTTAGTTAGTTATTATTTCTCATTTGTATTTTGGGCTTAGCCCATATTTCTTCTATTATAAATAGATAACCCTATGTGTGTATTTAACACAAGGGGATATTCTCTCCCAATCTTCTCTATTTCTCATAAGCTTCAATGGTCTAGACAGAATAACAGAATTATTTTGTGGGAACGTGCAAAATACACAAATGCTTTGGTGTATATGGTCAGAGACTGAAACTTAGAATTTTTAAAGTGGTTGTTGTAGCACAATAACTGTTTGATATATGATAAAGCATTTGGCCTTGTTTGGTAGAAAACACCTATAGTCTTTTTGAAGGAGTTTTCCCTAACTGACATGCTGAGAGATTTTAGAAGCTTTGCTCAATTAGTGATTCCGTTTTCTTTGTAGTTTGTGCAGCAAAATGTCATTTTATGTTCAAGCAGGATAGTCTCTTCTCCAAAACTTTTGTAACACTTAATGAGAAGAAGTGTATATACACATAAAAAACACAAAATAACATTGGAGAAAAATGTAGGACAAAGATTGTCACGAGAGAGAGGGCAGCATGGGGATAGGTACCTTGACCATCAGTTGTCAACATTCTGCGCATTATAGGAAGCAAAGTTGGCTCAATTTGAACAAAAAGGTGAGGAAGCCTGCTCACTGATTCAAGTATTGTACTAATAGCACGTAAACAATCTACAGCAGCCAAAGCACCTGGATCATCAGCTTCTGCAGTGTTCATACACCTCCAAAATGCAGCAGCCTGTTATTTAAAATAAAACGTTTTTTTGGCATTACCTCTAGAAATTATTAAAAATTAAAAATTTCTAGAAATTGTTAAAAATTAATAATTTCTAAAAAAATTGTGAAAGGAAAAGAAATATTACCAAATTTTGGCACAACCCAAGTGCATAAGGGGCCATCTCTTCCCCAAACTTGTCCACAATAGTCTCCAATATGAACACAAGGTCCTCATTCTCAACCTCATTCATAAGTTTGAAAAACTCTGGAGAGAATTCTGGAGAGAAACAAAATTTCGCAATGTAAAATTTCGCTTGGTTAAAACTTACTCAGAAAGTCAAATAATAATTCTGGAGAGAAACAAAATTCTCACACCCTCATACCATCGAGGAGTTGAGGAAGAATAGGACGAATTTCATTCAAATCTGCACAAACATGTCATGAGAAAAATAAGCATATAGAAAAAAAATATTCATAATAATTACAAAAAATAGTGAGAATGTAAAAACCACCTTTACAAACTTCAATAAAAGAGCGCAAAGCAAAAACGGAATCAACACGCACAGGAAGTTCTGAATCCTGCATTCTGGATACCACACACTGCAAAGCCTTCCGGAAATTGTTCTGATCTGAAAAGTTAATATGGGCATACTGTCCAGCAACCCATGCTGCCTGTTTTTCAAACAAAATTAAATTGTACTTTACACAATAACTCCATAATCTGAATAAGTTTTAGAATAACTTAAACGAAATCAAATAAACCTATGCATTTGCAAATAATGCTTCATTTATTTGGTTTAGAACACCGTGAATGACAGCCTAAAACCCTTTCCAACCGTGGTAAGGATGATAATTGGGCCATTAAACAAATATGCCCGTTGTGTGATCCTTTTGCATCCATATAAAGCACTCAACACTGCATAAGATCAGATCTACTGATTATACGAAGCATAAGTTGAGATACTTAGAAGTATGGATCCTGTTATTGTAACTTTGGAAGCAGATCTAGAAAACATTCGGGACTAATCAGATATTATCTTCCTCTTACAATCCCACATGAAGCTCAAGACCCTTGAGAGCATTGTATCCTTTTTTGGGGGAGGGTAACAGTATGTAAATATGAATAGAAGAAGAATGTTAGTCAAGTATACTTAAATTCGTTTTCATTGCTGTTGAGTACCTGGTTATATATAAAGCTCAGTTGTATTTTAGAAGACTGGAATGGTAAAGGTCCTACATCACATGGCAATATATGGAGATAAAAATAACAACTATAATAGGAAATCGTACCTGAGCCCTAAGGTGGCCAACAGGACTGCTGAACTCGGGAAAGACATGTTGCACTAAAATTCGCTCGAGTTCAGACTTGTACGGCTCAGTCTGCTTCAATTTGTCACAGAGTGCCCCAATAGCAAGGAGGGCACCATCTTTCTGTCTGTAGGGCTTGTACTCTGCAGAAGCTTCATCATACCTAATGCACAGCAAATCATAAATATTGCACCCAATTATAGATTATTCATTGTAACAGTAAACCATTACCTTCTGAAAATTTCAACAATAAATTGAATAAATTTTTGAAGATTTTCTTTCCCCCGTTTCCGAACCAATTCACTCACAAAATCCAAGGAAGCCCTCCTAGGACTATACAAATATTCAATAATATCTGTAACAAAGAATTAGAAGCTATAAGAAATTCCAGTGCATATTGAAATACTGTTTCCATACCAGGGCAACTTACCATAGCATTTCCTTACATACTCATGAGGATCTTCATCCCAAAGCTTTTGATCATTATCATTAAAGCACATAAGGGGGAACACTATTTCAAAAAGAAGGACATCAAGCCGTGGTTGCAGCAGAGTATACATACCATTCCTTGAGATACTGCATGTGATGCCAAAATTACAGAGAAATAATTAGTATGTGCTATCTAGTGGCACCAAATATAGCACTCAACAACTCATGATTTCTATCCAAATAGACAATAACAACTTTCTTCCTGGTCTGATTTGACATTCGGGAATGAGAAAGATACATTCATAAAGAACCAGTGACCAAAGATGCTCTATCCCAATGTCAAGCATCTACTCCTCCTTTAGCTTATTGAAAATCTAATAAAGCACATGAGCACCTCATATAATCGGAAGTCTAACGGCTTTCACAGTGTTTAAATTTTTTTTTTTAAAACCAGACCTCTGATGTTTACTAGGCTCATGTTATAGGAGTTTTTGAAAAAGTTCACCGAAATCCTGAATTTATGATGAGTAGCAACTGTGGAATAATGTATTAACTTACCAACCACATGCTTATAATTGCAGATAAAATATCAGTTGATATTTGAGAAAAAATAGGATATAATGCAGAACACAGAAAACACACAAATATAATGCACCTGTCTTTGTAGAGACAAAAAGTCTTCAATAACCACAAACTTCAAAATAACGACACATCCTATGTACACCCCCACTATTGTCGCCAGCCATCAGTTATTTTCTATGAGTAAAGGTCATTGAGGCAGTTTTTACAGATTTATGTGGGACAGTTGTTTAACAGTCTTGTGTGGCAATCTTCCTCCTCCTCCCTCCCCATCCTCTGCTGCTTCCTCCAAAACCTAAAAGAACCTTGATGACTCCAACTTCTTGCTGTGTGTATTAAACCACAATGTCTTCCAACACTTTGTATCGATCCATTGTTTCCTCTTTGTTTTGTTACCGAAGCTGATCATGATGCTGGAAAAATCAATCCCACCTATAGCACTTAACAGCAAGATCAAATGGTGTTGGCGCACTCTAACCAACATTATCACACTCGTTTCTTTCTATAGTCTTAGGTAGCATTAATTCTTATCAAGTTTGGGATAAAGTTCCTGCTTATTTTCAAAAACAAATGTGTAGTCCTCAACAACTTTGCAATGAACTTCAATCCAAAAATCTTATCCTTGAAGATTGGTTGATAACAGAGTTTCTTCTTGGTGTTAATGCGTTAATTGGTTGTCCCACTTCCACTCTCACCAAGAATACATAAATGCTATTTTAAGGATTGCCTCAAGACTATGATTGTGTCATTTTTGTCATTGAAAGTAAGTTTGAACTGCTACTAATTGAAGAAATTTAAGCTTTACTTCTTGTGCATTGTCTACAAAAGTTTTGAAATAAAGTTCCGGCAGATGCAGCCCATCTAAACCTAATTTAAGGTTTGCTGTCCAAACAAATTTACAAAACGAAGAGAGCTATACTGTTTTTCTATCAAAAACTGCACAAAACCAGGAAACTAAAGCACTTGTTACTGCCTTTCATGACTCCTCCTAAATTCATGGTTGACTTTAGATATCAAGGACGTGGATGATCCTATGGAGCCCGCTTTGCCAATATTCAGTGTCACGTGTGCCTTAAATAATAATGCTTTTTGCTATCATATGTTAGTTACATCAAAGTTATCAAACTAAGGCAAACTCTATTCAAGTTTTACAAAGGCTTGGAACCAGAACCATCAAGAAAATCTCAGTTTTCTTTAACATAATGGTTCTTATAATTTCCTCAGTAGCAGCATTCCCTAAGCCAAGAGCTCTTTAAATTATGGATAATACATAAAACCACCTGCCATTTGTTGAATTTCAACTTTTTTATTGGAAGAATGGGGGCAGCAATCTAGACCCCTAGATCAAAAAAGCTCAAATATCACGAACCAACAATCCTAAAAGCTAATCCTGTTAGGTGGAGAGACCATAATGGTTTTTATATTGCATCTCCAAACCAAGTCAAAAAGAAAATGCATTTACTAAATGATGTGTGGCATTAATCAGAATTAAAGGCACGCAGTTAATTAAAGTAGACTAGAATACGAATATATAATATGATTCACGGTGAAAAATTAGACTGCAAAGGATACCCACCTGTTGGTTAGATATTCAAGAATCAAGTTGATAACTCCGTCGGGTAAATAGCCCCCTCCTCTAACAACATTTAATAGATTTAAATGGCGCTCTAAGATTTTCCCAGCGTAATGCTTCTGAAACATTTGGGCAAAGCCTCTGTTTTCAGGGTTTTGAAGCTTCAAGTCTCCAAGACTGTCATGTGGTAATTTAAAAAACCATAGAAATTCAGAATAAGTCACACAGCAAAAACTCTTTTATATATAAATCAATCTACACCTAAACATACCGAGTGTAGAGCCTATCTAGAATGTGAACTGTCCATTTCTTGACCTTCCACCAACCCCATGATTTTCTAAGATCAGGATCAACAGGCTGACCTTCAGAGGGTACAGGTCTCTCCAATATATTTAAAAAAAGCATCATCCAAGCATTGAAGATATTTTGATCAAACAACAGCTTAGGAATCTCCAACTGAATAAATTCAACAAAATCCATAATTTCACATGTCAACTATCAGAAATTTGAGGTGAGAAGCATCAAAACAAATGAGGTGGCCGAAAAAGTTATCTCAAAATGTAAAAGATGCTCTCCTTTATTTCATTTTATCCCCAGCGACCAGATCAACCAAAAAAAAATGAAACAAAGATTTATTGAGATACAAACACATAAATAAAGACTTCCTAGACAAGGGTTCGCATGGACTGTAGTGTTGACTATTTTTGTTCTTCTAACTTTTGATCACATTAACTCCACCTCATATTTGACGTGAGAGGAAAACATGATACTAGAGATATAACAATCCCACAATAACTTTTTATTCTTTGCTTATTTAAATTTAATGGCAATATAAACCCAATGGCAAGGGATGAAAAGATACTAAAATACAGTGGACAATTAAGCGTCATTTTCTTAAAAGGCATAACCCCAAAGTAACAGAAGGGTGTCATGTATTTCAATTAATATTTAACACAATGGTATCATTGCTCTTTGTAAAAGAAAGGCAGCGCATCAATTGTAATTAACATTTGATTAACTGCAGTTAGTTTATCAGTAAGGTTAAAGGGGATAACTCATAAAAAGGTAGGACGACTAAGAGAAGGATATCATGTATCATGAAGTTAAAGTTGAGCCCAACTTCTAAGATGGCTTAGCCACTTGCATTAGCCATGCTCCGTGCCATTAACCTTAGGCAAGAGGGGGTTATTGGAAAGTCACCTTAATTGCAGTTGCCTTTGTTAAAACCTCTTTTGGAGGTTGCTATAGTTGGTTGAGGTCTCAAGGGTAGTCTTTAATTCTACATCAGATAAAGCTATGTTTTAAATAGAGCTTACAAATTTTGGCAGAACTCACATCCAAGTCGATTTTCTAAATTGAGTTTAAGCTGAAATTCGAAGACTATGATTAGGCTTTTTCTAAACTATTACTTTTGTTTTAGGTAAACTTTAAAAGTCCAATACAATCTAAAGGATGTACTTGAGAATTAAACTGTAAAATAATTCTAGAGGGCTTAATTGATCCCTCTCACAATCTTCTATTTATATAAATAAATTGATACAAAAGTACATGATAAATAGGGTAACCCTAGATACAATATAATCATGATAAATAGGGTAATCCTAGACACAATATAATCATGATAAAATAGGATAAATATCCTAACAGATGTGATCGGAAAAGAGTTATATTTAAATTATGCACACTAACTTCAATGGCACAAGGGAGTTGCTTCTCCTTTCACTGCTTTGAAATATGCAAACTTATGCCTGAACACTTCCAGACATTAATCCAAACACACTTACTCCCTCAAATTTGACAGCCCTGACTGACCACCTTGGGCTAAAATAGAATGTATTGTACACCCTAATTAATAATAATCACATATTTTACATAATGGCTATCAATAGAAGTAACATGAATCTGAACAAGGTTTGATCTACAGCATAATGCATAAAATAAACTTGTTAATTTAAGAATACATGTGAGGACAGAGAGAGCGTACAAAAATGGAGGACCAGAATATTTTACAGATACGCTTGATTAGATCAGCTACTTCAAGTGATGGATTAACAATCTGGACAAGCCCATTAAATATATTGAGAAGATGAGGAAATGTCTCGTCAACAATGTGATAAGCTAGGATCCTTTCCTCGACGGACTTGAAACTGAAAAGAAAATATAAAAGAGCGTATGAACCTAACACATACTAGACTAATGAATCTGGACCACTATTTAAGGATCACAGGGTACTTTTGAAAATATGAGCTCTTGCAAAATCATAAATGTAAATACTTTGAAATGGAAATTATTTTAACCACGTTACAGCATATTTATTAGCTTTGCCAGTAAATATTCTCCATTGTGAAACCTGCATACTCAACTTTAGCAGGGTCTCCCCTCCAACAAGTTTTTTGAAATGGAAACTTCAATTCTTATTAATGTACATAGAAAAATAATCATACTGGCCAAAACACATGGAATGAGGTTTGTCCCTTCCATTTGAAACATTGTAAACTCTAGTCTTTTCTATTTTCCTTTCCAGACTTAATGAAAGGTCTCAAATTTGTGGTGATATCTTAATCCTCATTCATTTTCTTCAACACCTCAAAATGATCACGAAATTAACATTCAAAAAATAATTATTGCTAATCATTTCTTTGTTAATTTTTCTTTTGGTACTGGAAAAGCAGACAACTATTTAGCCGACATGCAAAACAAGTGTATTTTCATATAGTATGGAAGTACAATTATTAATAATAACGGACAAAGTACCAAATAGTGAGAAAATATCACCAACAGAACTGGGTAAGAACATCAACCTGGTTCTTCCAGTTAAGGTATAATAGATATGAAGTCACAAACTTACTCGAATTTTCTTGAAAGAATCTGGAGCACAAACACATAGACTTGTTGATCCTGTAAGTTATGCTTCACCCAATCAAGAAGACGTGGCCACTGCTCAGGATAATCACAACGTATAACTGTTTTAAGGCACTCGCCAAGCTGTACCCTTTAGACGTAAGGAACACCAAGTCAAGACAACGGAGAATTGTAAAAAAAAAACACAAACAAAACGTTTTTTAGAAGAGAAAGAAATATGGCACATAATTTAAATCCTCATTAGTTGTCATCACCCACAAGGTAAAGAGAGACATGACAGCAGGAAAACAACCCATCAAAATATACAAGAATAGCCACCAGATACGATGTACCAAAGGTGAACAATCATACCTCAACAGAGGAGGAACATGGGTTACAACGACCAGAATGTGATCTCTCACCACATCTTTATCACTCTGTGAAATCTGCTGCTGCGTTTCTACATAAGCAACCCACAAAAATAAAGACATTAATAAGCAAAAATCCCATTTCATTATCTAATTTGCACCAATGATAAAAAGTGCATACCATCAAGAGGAGACCAATTTTTCGCAATAAAGTTTTTGAAATGAATACTAGCCACTTGTCGTACACCTATGTCAACGTTGTTGTCAACAATGATTTGCAACAGCCTCACAAGATGCTGAGGCGTATACTGAAACTGTATGCAAATTCAACAACAAGCATATAAAAGTTAAAAGAAGTCAACAAACTGCAACATTGACACATTCAATTACAACCGCAAACCGGGACGCCCATGCCAACAGACAACAAAGTCCGATGTTTTTCACTACATAAACAAGGTCGTGACTAAAAAAGATCATCAAGAAACACAGCCAAATTTAAATTTATCAAATCAAAGCACTGCTACATTCAATTAACAACCGTACACCAAAATTCAATCAACAACCGACGACCCAAGAAGACACTAAAAGAATCACCACGTTTCACAACTATCCGTACTTCTTAAGCACTAACCGGAAGTGAATCAAGTAAATACAAAGCAATGAAAACTCTGATCAGGGAGAAAATTAAGGAATCGGAAGTAGTCGCACCTGATTCAAGCTCTCCTCAGCAGCTTTCCGTTCATCTGAATTGGGACTGAGAGCGCCTTGGAGTACAACAGCGAGACTGGGAAGATCCATGAACCCAAAACTCGATCAAAAAACCTCCGCTACCAACTCCGATCAGCGCGCAATCTAACAATTCCGAAACCGATTACAAGTTCAGATACAAACCCTAGAAATAGGGTCCTCTTGGGTTTAGAGCGCGAGCGTTAAGCGAGCGCAACGAGAATCGAACAGAGTAAGTGGCTTCCGATTTGTGTTTTGTTATCACCGTATACTATTTATGAGTGTGATAGCATGTCAATGCTCTCAATTTATAATTTGTTTCATGCAACTCGCACGACACAAGCCTAATAAAATATAAACAGTGTGAAAACTCGTTTAGGTAAGTAAATATTTATTTGAATTAATATGATATTAATATAATTTGTTGTATCAGTTGTTTTTAAAGAGAAAAATATGATTTTCTGACAATAATAATAATCAATGTTTTGAATATTATTTAATTTGTTTTTTTTCTTTCCCTATTTTGTTTTATTGTCATTTAATTCACAATTAAGTCAAGATTTCCATAATATTGCAATGTGTATATAAATACGCATTCTGCCATAAAAAAGGAGACGAAAAAAAGGGGAGAAATATTTTGAAAAATAAAGAGATAGCAAGAGTACTGAAGAATATATAGAAAAGTAAGTTATCATGAGGAACTCTGCCAAAAGAGATCATCAAAGAAGAAAAAAACTAAAAAGGTATGTCATCTCTACACCATTATTTTTTTCTTTTTTATTGTACTCTATGATGTTTTCTTAAAGATATTTTTTTCTTTCTACACACAAATAAATTTTTTTTAATCATAATTTCTTTTTATAAGTATGTGTCAGCCTATTGCCGGTTTCTTTCCTTTTTTTCCCACCATTTTTCAAATAAATAAAAAAAAATACAAAATCTCTAAAAACAAAAAAGAATGCCAATATTGTTTAAACCAAATCTTTTTCGGATTCACTTGTTTTTTTTTCAAAAAAATATAAATCAATCAATAATAATTTTCAAACAAACTCACAAACCTTTTTCTCTACATAAAGAACTAATGATTGTCTATTATAAATGGATGTACGTAGGACCAAGGTCAATTCTTGTCCGATTCATAAAACAAAAAATATTTTTTTGTTTCTTAATAGTTTGTTTTATTTTATTTTATTATTTTGTTTAGGGAAAATTAACATTTTTGCAAGACCATGTCAACTTTACATATTTAATTAAAGGTACTGCCTTTGGGCAGGCGCGATAGGGTGCTAACACCTTCCTTACGCGTAACCGATTCCCGAACTTGAAAATCTCTTTTCGTAGACCATGTCTTATTTTTTGGTTTTCCATAGTTTTTCCATATAAATTATGGTGGCGACTCCAAAACCTTTTTCCCAAACACGTTTGCTTTTCGGGTTGTCGTCCCGTCGCGATTTCGGTTGCGACAGATGGCGACTCCACTGGGGATGCTAGAGAATAGGCCTTCTTAATTAAATGTGCAAAATTGATGTGGTTTTTATTTTATTTTATTTTATTTTATTTATTTCTCTTTATTTATTATATATGTTTGTCTTTATTTATTTTGTTAATTTATTTATACTCGTTTTTATTATTATTATTACTTTACATATCATGAATGGTGTGAGTGTAACATAAAATTAGAGGGGTTGTGTAGCGCTGTCACGTCTGGACTATTTCCAGTTTGGCTATCGTGAGAACCCCAGCCAGTGTGTTCTCTTTACATGCAATTTCACACCTAGTTGCGTTTCAACTGTTGCGGAAAAGCTATGAAAAGGACCATAGCTCTGGTGGCCTTAATTTTAGGTTTAGGAAGCTTTCCCTATGAGATTGCATATGCAATGCTTAGACTTTAGGACGTTGGACCTACCTTAAGAACATAAAACATGTTATCTTTTAATCATTATTTTGGCATAGACATCTTCATGCATCATATGCATTAGCAACATTTTTATCATTTTCCTTCATTTTCTTTATACATAACATTAATTATGTCATGTTTTTCTTTAAATAAAAGAACAAGAACAAAAATATCATGCTTTAATGAATAAATTAATAAGGAAAAATAAACACTTTTTAGTCCAATGAATTAATAAAACTTTCATTTTTTTTGAAGCATTTATTAACATGAAATCGTGAAAACAGTTTTCTTCTTCATCATTTTCCATCACTCATTTTATCCATAAAAAAAAATCAGTTTATAAGGGAACCTATCTCAAAGTGATCGCAAGCAATCTTTTCAGCAAAAAAGTAAAAAAATAAAAAGTTGAAAATGAATAAAAACAAATCACGGACAACTTATCTAAGTTAAGATTTTCGAAAAACAATAACGCTACCGTATACTAGAGCATATTTGTCTTGTCAAAGTTATTCTCGCTTGTGTTATTTGAGAACTCCCTAACTAGCATGCAAAAGAAAATCAAACCATTTGGGGCAACCCTTTTTCAGTAAATCCTTTCCATACCCGTTCCCTATCATGAACAAAACTCATGCCTAAAAACTGGGGCAGCTTTGACATTCACGGATACATATCTCCATACTTATTTTACCAAACACCAATATCATTTTCGTGTGTTGTGTCTCATATTCACATATTACATGCCAACGTGGCTATTCAGTGTCCTTTAAATCCTTACCACTTTCAACTTTTCTGTGAATTCAAACATGCACATATCAATGTCAAAAGAAAATGCCAAGCACTGTTTTGAATATCCGACTTCAAATTTTTTGACATTCATTGTTTTCAAGTTGACTCCGCAAAAATAAAATAATATTACAGCAAAAAAATCAATCAAAGGAAGGACATTACTTTTTTTTAAAAAAAAAACTACTTGCACAATATTGCATCATAAAAAAAGTCATAACCATTTATCTTCATAAATAACTATCATGTATATCTTCGTCAATGAAAAACTTTATTTGGAACTTTCAAATTTCTTTCATTCAAAAATACAAAAAGATTAACATACATCTATGTTTCCTTTTTAAGTTAGTCAGGTTTTCTACTAAACATCGGTGGAAACAAGGTTTTTTATTATAGATTCGTGCATTCGTAGATTCAACATCATGCATGCATCATGGGTTCAAAGAGAAGAAATAACATAACAACACACCGATTTGTTCTCATTCTTCTCACGAAGGTCAGCTCCATCGATTTGTTCTGCCGCGCCCACTCCTTCAAAGTCGCAGTATTCCTACACTATCACTCTCCTTCCCAGTGACGGTATTGGCGCCTAAATCATCTCTATCGCCAAAGACGTTCTTCTCTTTGCTGGTTATCTCAAAGGTACGACGCTCTCTCTCTTCGAAATCGCAACATTTTCAATTTCGATTGGGTAACTAATTACTGTGTTGTCTTCTGGAATTGAATTGCATCTGTTCTGAGATGGATGACAAAAGAAAGGCATCTAGGGCACGCTATATGATGTGATAAATGCGTTTGAATAGAGATTTTGTTTTTGTTTCCTTGTTGTCCTCTAATAGTTTTCAACCCATCGTAGTTGCTGAACCAATTTAATTTGATGGAGTTAGTGCAGACTTGACAGCTTTAGAATAGCAAAGGTCTGCGTTTTGCTTATATTTTGATTTGTTACGTGCAGCTTGGCAGTGATGTTAAGTTTTAAGCAAGCTGTTGGATATAAAAATCCTTGTTGTCCAGTCTTCTTCATAGAATTAGTTCAATGTTATTATGTGTGTTGTGTGCATTCTTTTTTGCTTTATTTAAGTGTTTTAGTGTGCCAAATGTTTTAAGAGTTTATATTAAGCATGGTCATAGGTGTAGTGTAGAGTAGAGTTTTAAAATGAATTGTTAGTAGTTTTATGTTATGGTGCATTGGAATGCTATGGTGCATCAGAATGTTTCATTGAGCCAAGAATTCACTGCTCAGTGTTTTATGTTTCATTGGGCCAAGAATTCATTGCGCCAAGAATTCATTGCTGAACTATAACAGAGAAGAGAGAACTGGAGAAAAATGTGATAAATTAGAAAAATGTAAATTGTCTCATAATGAATAATGTGAGTTTACAATGATGGGGCTTATTTAGCCAATCTAAACAACTACACTTGGCTAATTTGCTAACTGATTTAAGTAATCTATAAATAACACCTTATATTTATGCCTATAATTTATGTCAGACAAAGAATCAAGAGCAAGGAAATAGTGATTGGATAACTATAATTGTAAGTTTTTGAGTGCATCTTCATGTTAAATTTCAAAACACAAAAAACTTAGTTTACTTCCTCTTCATTTCCCTGGAGTCTAAAACTCCTGAGCATTAATTCTTTCTTCAGTCTTTTATAGGTAATTATTGAGGTTAGAAAAAGTAGATTTCTGTTTCAGTGTTGGCAGATTTGGCAAAATGTTTATTATGATATTAAAATTTATTCTATTAATGTTTGTTTAGTTTATTGTGCCATACTTATTTTCTTTTCCGTTTTTTTATTACAATTAAAATGCAGATTTTCTCCTATTATGATGTTTGTTAACATGAATGTTTCAATCACCATGTTATTTTACATCATATATTATTTTGTTAACAGAGTAAGTATCATATTTATCTGTCAAAAGTTAATATCCAACTTTGGTTTATCAATTTCTTTGTTTTGTTTACCTTATTGGTACCACTTGATTAATTTGGTATAAAATTGTTATTTAGTTACATTGTATTATTGTCGTCTGTATCTTTTTACAAATCATGCTTGTGTATGATTCATAGTTCATTCTTTGCTTGAATAGGTGGAGGATATGGTGTACTTGAAATATTTACTTCAATTGTTGAATCTTACTAAAAAGCAATTAGTTTAAGCTTGAATATTCTGATTTCAGCAGTCTTTGGTACTTGTATTTTCACTTCACTTTTGAAGAAGATGTTGTTTCTCTTTAAAAATAACCTTGTCTTTTATATGTCTTTAGCAATTTGATAGTTATGAGCTCTGCATTCTCCTCTGTGACTCAAATTGGGTGGTTTGTCAAGTTGTAGAAACTTTAATGAGTACGATCACCTGAGCATTAAAGAGAACAGACATCCTTCAATGTGACTCATCAGACACATCTGTCACCTCTACATGCATGGACCATCTACAATTAAAACATTGACAAGCTTGATTCCTTGTGTGCAGGTTAGTTTTTGTGCTTGCTTCTATTCACCCTCAATTTTTTAAAATATACAGTTATACTAGATAATTCAATGTTTTTATTTTTCTTGTTTGGTTTATTCTGCTTACAATCGAGCTTATACATCATATACACTATCATGTATGCATTACTTTTGTGTTAAAGATAGAAATAAACTAGAGTGATCATTTATAGGCTAACCAACCGTTTAAGTTGTCACTGGTTGTGTTTGTAGTTTCTTTCCTTCATGTATCAGTAAAGGTCATGCTGTATAAAAGTTAATTCTAGCTCTCAGTGGTTTATAGCTCTTATTTTAGAGATCCCATTGGAACCTTACTGTGGCCAACAACTTAGTTTTAAATGTTTTAGAGAACTAGAAGCTTATGGCTTTTCTATCTTTAATAAAAACAACTTTATGATCTGATTCATTCCAGTATTATTTCATATAATGAGACTACCACTTCAGACATAGAGATCTATTCTTTCATATAATGATTTAGGTATAAATTCCATAAGTACTTTCGCCTCTATATGAGGGCCATACAATTAAAGCAATTTTTACCTTTATCATGCAATTTTTTTTAATAACCACTGCATAATGCAGTTAACATCGTACTAATTTAACTAAACATTTCATGTTTTATTTAGTTTTTTGAACTGCAAAGGACTTCTATTCATAAAATATTTTATCATGTAATAATACTAAAGATTTGAAAAGCATTGTAAAATATAAACTGCATTGTTTTCTTTTGTTGGAATGAGAGAACTTGGCCAACAACTTATGGCTTGCTACAGGGAACATAATTTGTCCACCATTTAAGTCTTACTAGGTCACTGTTTTATGTTTAAATTTTGAAAGAAAGTAAGTTTTCAAGACATTGTATGTCAATGCACTTGCTATCAATTCTATGTTTTAGTCACTTTGATTTATAACCTACTCTTGTGCCAACCTCTTACCTGTATATTCCATCCATAAAAAAGTAGTCTAGATTCTCAGTTAGAAGTTAATAAAATCTAAATTACATAAAATGCTACTTTTGACATGCCACTTTTCAGATGCTACTTTTGACAACTATTTTTTATAATAAAATGTTATATTTAGATCATAGTAATGAATATAAATCAAATTTTAAAATAAAATAATAATATACATAGATAGTTATAAAAATACTAAAGTTTTTTGTTTTACTGTTTTATTTTATTGAGTAGTGGTATGAATTTGATGAGTTTATTGTAATTTTGTATACCATAGAGTTGGATTTGGATAAAATTGTTTCTTCTTCATATAAATAGGATTTTTCTTTTCAGATTTTGATGTTACTTTTGGACTAATGAATTGAAAATTTTCATGTGAGAGGAAAATAAATAAATAAACAGGCAAAAGACTGATATAAATTTCTACGCCTTTAAATCTGGAGCCCTGTAAAAAATATATTTGCACAGATTGTTCCTTATCCTAATCCATTTAAAAGATTAGGTTGGATTATTGGATTTAATAATTTGAAAAGGATAATCAAGTATTAAAAAAACCTTCATAACACGTATTTTTAATATTTAAAAATAAGATAACGACAATACTTAGAATATTTGCATTAATAGTATTATATTATAAAATATAAAATTATTTTATAATAAGTTATTAAAAAATATGATATATTTATTCAAAGGCTAGTTAAGTTGGACTAAATCTTGTTTATTTAATATTTATTAACTGGTTATTTAACTCAATTGTAATTAAGTATAAAAATAAACTCAATTTATAATGATCCGATAAACTCAAAGTGTAATAAACATTCCGAATGGAGTGTTTTTGTTTTGTCAGAAAAAACACATGCAAAATAGAAAAAGTAGCAGAAGTTTGTAAAGCAAAATGAAAGTGGGAATAGTAACTCTATAGAGATTTAATATTTTCCATCCATAAAATTCTCAGTTATAAAAATCTGGATTTAATATTTTCTTGAGAAATAATTGTTAACTTTTTAGAATGGAAATGCTACTCCCCCATCCTCATTTGAAGTACCTCTGTCACAATTCATGTACCTTTTCATGATTATAATTGATTTTAATTTGTGCACGGTTGAAAGTTTTATATGATTTATAAATAAGATTAATTTGTACACTGTTGAAAATTATATCTGCAAATATCGTTGACTCATGGAATTTGGTAACGTGAACATTTTATAACTAAGATCATAAACCATTAATATTATAACTTGACTCAAACTATTCATTAGGTAGATATTTGATGACACATCTCCAACGGAGCAACATGTCATAAAGGATATTCGAGAGCAGTGGTCTGCATTTTTTTTAACCATTTGTAAATGATTAGGTGTTTCCATGTTACATTTTGAGTTTATGAACTATTTTATGTGTACTTGTGTTAAGTAAGTATGTTAGGTAAATATATTAGGAACTTTGTTAGGTAAATATTACATTTTGATGTGTTAATAGAAACAACATTGTTAGGTATATCTGGGATTGAATTTTTTGCAGGTTTGGATATGGATAGTAGCATATACTAATCAAATATTTAAAAAAACGTCACTTTTTACACCGGTTAAAGCCACATTAGGCATAAAAAGTCTTGTTTTTCACACCAGTTATAACATCATAAGGTATAAAAGTAAGTTTCTTTTATACCTGTTCTGATACCAGCAGGTATAAAAGTGAGTTTTTTAAAATAAGGGCAGCGACTTTTTTACACCGGATCCCAAAAAACCAGGTGTAAGTATCAAACTTTTATACCTGTTGCAGAAATAACCGGTGTAAAATGTAAATTTTTATACCGATTCTAAAACCGGTGTAAAAGAACGAAAACTTTATATGCCCCTGCATCTATAGATACCAAAAAATAGGTATAAAAAGCATTTTTAACAGGTATAAAAAACTCTTTTTTTGCACTAGTGTCTCTGGATCCCTCTCATTTTGGTGTATGTTTGATTTGTCCATGTGCCCCTTCCACTGCCACTGGAAGCCTGCCAGGAGCCGCTCCTTGTTTGTGCTCCTTGCACTTCGTGCCTCTTGCACCGACGATCACTTTCCGTCCTCGTCAATGTCTGGATGTCACATTATCTGTATCCATGTTATATTGATATTCTTTTTAGTAAAATTGATTTTTTTCTTAGATTACATTCATGTTTTTATTAATCAATACTTTTACCACTAAATTTTAATATAAATATTAGTTTAACATTTATATATATAAAAAATTTGGTCTTAATTAATGGAAGACCAAATTTATCATTTTATAAATGATATTAATTAATTTCTTCTCATAAAACATGTTTGAATTAATAATATATAATAATAAAATATGTTAAAAAGACAATTTTAGTAAAATTATAAATATAACATTCATATAAATAACAAATTTAGTTTTAATTTGAAGAGATAATATTGTTTAATTTAAAAAAAGTGAAACTAAATTGAACTAGAGAAACATACATAAAACTAAATTTAGATCAAAGTTTAAATGTAACATTATCATACCACTTGATATTAACATTAACACTTAACATTATCATTGTCTTATAATTTGGCATTAATAACAGCACGTGATATTGTCATCCTGCATAAAGATTAATATTGTCAATGTCATATGTCATATGGTAACAAAATTTTTTACAGAAATAAATTAAAACAATCACATATTTACAAGTGATATACCAATATTAGCAATTGTAATTCTTTTGATGTAATCTAATGGACACATTTTTACAAAATTTAAGACGCAATTAAAATTTTGTTAAAAAATAAATGAATATAATTTTTTTCTTCACAAAAATAAAACCAGACGAATAATTACATTTTTTAAGTATCATGTTTCTATGTTCGTCATAACATCATTAAATGAATGTTCGATCTTTAAATCATTTAAAATTCCCAAACTCAAAAAATCTCAAATCAAGCTATTAAAAAAAAATTCAAGCATATAGAGACAAGTCACGACTAATTAATATGGTGAGTGTAACACGCAAATAATTTAAAGGGTATTACTGATAGTAAAAACTAAATTAATTCGATATCTAATATAAACAACCAAACTTTATTTCAATTCATTCAAAGTACCATTCCAAACTTACAAACTTTAAACAATATAGTCTTCACCACTTAACATAAATTCAAAATTAAACTTATAAGTCTTACATAACATATTTTTCTAATGCAAATTTTTTTTTTTTACAAAAATCTCTGAAAGTTTTTCCCAGCATATCTCTCATAATCTTTAAGCTTTTTCAACCGTATCTGCAACATTATCTGCTCACGTATAACATGAGTTATACGATCATAGCACAAACAAATAAGGGTAAGCCAACCATACAATCATTAAACTTACTTATAATATAAATATTTCAATCAATTATCCCGATGTCATTAATTCATTTTGTTCTTAACTTCTTCAAAATCATCTTTCTCATTTTCATAAACCTTACAAGTTTACCAAGCTTACTCACGAAGCCTTATGGTCAGACCGTTCTCTACCTGCTTCCTTAAGCCTTACCTGTATACTATGTCTTACTTTCCGAAGCCTTATGGTCAGACCTCTCTCTGCCTACTTCTATAAGACTTACGAACAATATGTTTATGTCAAAGCCTTATGGTCAGACCACTTTTTGCCTGCTTTCATAAACCTCATGTGTTACTCTGCTCATATCAATGCCTCATGGTATAAACCAAATATACTACTCCTAGTAGTAAACATCATTTCATAATTAATGATTTTTTATATTCACCCAAACATTTCATAAAATCAACAAATCATATCCTCTTATCCACCTAACTCAATCATGTTCATTCTTTAATCATAAATTGACAATAACCCATTTTCGTGTCAATATCCAAAATAAAGTAAACATATTGCCAAATATCATACTTCATATTATAAACTCATCGTCACGGTCGCAACCGGGATCGCGACGGGACGACGATCCGAAAAAAGAAACGAACGGGTTTCGAAAAGAGATTTGGAGTCGCCACCATCACTCACTACACCTATCATCTTTAACAGCCACCATGCTTAGATTCTCAACCACGGCCTAATTCCCCTCACCCAATCATCAACCTATATCCAATTCAACTTCACCCATCAATCACACTTCCCTTTTACTCCCAATTCCTTACCTTCAAGCTCCGTGACATCCAGTCCGCAACCCCATCCCTGCCACTCCTAATCCAGACCCATCACCAGCACACTTCGGATCCGGCCGCCGCCTTTCTCCGATCTTAAAGCCCTCGCCGGTGCCAAGGTACTCGCCGTCGTCGTTCTCCGCCACGGCCATCTTTGTCGGCAATTACCATTTATGGAGAACGCCGCTACCACTGCTCCGTAGTCGCCATCTTCCTCTCGTCTCCCTCCTCCACCCATCACTCCCTCATCTCGAGCTACCCCGCGGCAACCATGGAAGAAGGAGCCTCCCCACGCTGTGGCTGCCAAATCTAGGAAGAAGGGAGGTTGCTTCCTTTGGTTTCACTCAGGAGAGAGGGAAGCCCGAAAGAGAGAGTTGGGGCTTTGAGCCCGATTTTGGTTTCTAAATTTGGGCTTTGGGTCGTATCCTCTCTTCTTGCCACATGCACAATTCAATCCGCACCCCTACTCAGTTTGGGCTAAGCCCATCCATTTCTGTGAACAATAATTAAAAACAAAAAAAAATCTTGGGCCAGATCTATTAGAAAAAATGAGAGAGAAGACCTCTTCACCACGGCATTCATTCACACTCCTCTTTCCTTTAGGCTTAAACCTACTTTGTGTAAATAAAGATAAAAAAGGAATTGGACTTTACAAGCACATTCATCAGATACACCTCCATTTTTCATCCTTACACCCCTGACAGTTGAAGAAGAGAGTATTGGCCCAAACAAAGGAATTTCAATTTTACTCGGCACCCCTAGTTTTTATCCCTGTACTCCTAATCCTGTTGAGCTTTTCTCTTGTTTTATTTTTATGCTTTCTTCTTCCTTTTTATTGGTTTTTTATTGCATGTAACCCCCTTTGTAAGATAACCCCTACCCCTTTATTTTAGTGGATTTGTTCGTTTCGTTTTATATATAAAAATTTCAAAAGGAAAAAAAATAAAAAATATATAAAACTTAAAAAAAAACATGTAATAAATATCGGTATGAGTACTCGTGCGATCGTACGCATCGGCCTAGTACTCATTACCCAAAATATAAAATAAACAAAAAAAGTCGTATGAGTGATCGTGCGATCGTACGCATCAGCCTAGTACTCATTACACAAAACAATAAAAAATAATGAAAAAGCCGTGTGAGTGCTCGTGCGATCGTACGCATAAGCCTAGTGCTCATTACGCAAAAATTTAAATATTATACAAAAAATACCAAAAAATATAAAATCTTCAAAAAACCAAAAAATCAATATTTTCAAACAACAAACAGTCTTGCTAGCCAGAACTACGTGATCCTTGATTCTCCATCAAAAGTGGAGATACGTAGGAGCAAGGCTAGTCCTTGTCAGGTTCACTTCCCAAAAATCCAAAATCATTTTAAAACAAATTTTCAAACAATTTCCAAACAAACTTCTCAACTAGTTTCTAAAAGAACTACGTACCCCTGATTTCTCACATGAGAATACGTAGGAGCAAGGTCAATCCTTGTCGGGCCCAAAAAACTAAAAAATATTGTTTGTTTCTTTAGAGTTTTATTTTAAGGGAAAGTTAAACATTTTGAAAACCACATCCATATTCGCGCATTTAGTTAAAGGTACTGCCCTAGGGCAGGCGTTGTAGGGTGCTAATACCTTCCCTACACGTAACTGACTCCCGAATTTAGAATCTCAATTTCGCAGACCATGCCTTATCATTTTATGGTTTTTCCGTAGTTTTCCAGAATAAACTATGGTGGCGACTCCAAAAATCTCTTTTCGAAAATACTTTTCTTTTTCACGGGTTGTCGTCCCGTCGCGATCCCGGTTGCGACACTCATCTTTCCTGTAACGAGTATAACTCAACATAATTTCACCAATCAAAGGTCATAGATTAGCCAAAATACATCAACATGTCTTAGGAACTACATATTAAAATTTGGGCTCAATGTAACGGTAAATGAGATATATCTGAAGTTTTTACCATGATAACTCAAGAACAAAAATATAGTGTTCATCATACTTTTCAAAATTCCGAAATTAATTTCTCAACACATAGACTTTTAATTACTAATCCGAACGGTCAAATTATAGTAATATATCTTAGGAATCATATATCAAATTTTTAGGTTGATCTAACGGTCAAATAGAACAAAATCTATATTTTACCGAGAGGACTCAGTGACAAAATTACAGGGGTAATTAATTTACTCAAACATGCATAACTTATTTCTCCAAGTACAGACTCTTAATTAATGATCCGAACGGTCAAATTATAGTAATATATCTTAGAAATCATATATCAAATTTTCAGGTTGATCTAACGGTCAAATAGAACAGAATATATATTTTACCAAGAGGACTTAGTAACAGAATTACAAGGGTAATTAATTTACTCAAACATGCAGAACTTATTTCTCCAAGTACAGACTCTTAATTAATGATCCGAACGGTCAAAGTGAAGAAATAGGTCTTAGGATTCATATATTAAAATTTTAGCTAAATCCAACAGTAAAAACAATTAAATGAAATGTTTTACCACAGTCACTCGAAAATAAGAAAATTATAATCATGAAAACTAAATTTACACAAGTGAATAGATAACTACCATTACCAAAATTTTAACATGTTCATAACTCATATTCATGATCATAACATGTATAAATATCATATGTAAGAAAGAATTAGCTCCCCTACCATTAAAAATTATCTAGCTCCCCTACCATCAAAAATAATCTAGCTCCCCTACCATCAAAAATAATCTTAATATAAAAATTCAGGGGAAACTAGAAGTTGAATCTGACAGAGCCGGTTAGACAACTTTTCATCCTTCCAGAAAAATGCAATAAAAAAATAGATAAAACAATAAAATTTATGGGGAAACAAGAAGTTGAATCTGGCAGAGCCGGTTAGACAACTTCTCATCCTTCCAAAATACAATATAAATAAATAAGAAATAAAAGGTTTGGGGAAACAAGAAGTTGAATCTGGCAGAGCCGGTTGATTCTCGTTCCTTTCTGAATGAAGAGCACCTCTTCAAAAACTCTTGCTACCTTTTCTACGACTCAGATTCTAGTCCTAATATCTCTTTATTTTTGACAAAAGTCTTGCTCAATTTCACTCTCCTCCCCTAAAACTTCATTTCTTACCCCTTTTTATAGTTGAAGTTAGGGGTTACTGTAAGTGTACTACAATTACTGTAGCAGTTAGTGTAGCTTGTACTACATTTTTCCTGTAGCAGTACTGTAGCAACACATGATTCACGAGGTATTTTTACTGTAACACTGTACATATTTTACTGTAGCACTATACGTATTTTACTATAGCATTTTACTGTAGCATTTATACATAAAATTATTTTATTTCAAAAATATCTAGTATGTTAATTATAACTAATTTCAAGGTCTTACAGTGAGCATAATTTTTTACTATAATTATTTAAAAATTAAAATTATATAATATAATCATTTACCTCCGTCATGACTGGTACAGTGACATGTGAAACGTTCTACCTCTTAGTGTATTTTAAAATACTAAGTTATGTTTATTTAGTCAATGTTTGTTAGGTATTATTTAAACAAACCTTACGAACCCGATTTGATACTATTGAATAAGGGTATTAACAAGTCCTAAATATGAATAAAAATAAATATGTTTTGTTTTTTATTACCTGACCTAATCAATTGTGGTATTAGGATAATAATTACAATAATAATAGTCATAATAGTTGTGACAAAATTAATGAAAGATACTAATAAAGGTAATATCAAAATAACAGTGAGAGTGATAAAAATAAATAAAAAACCTCAAACAAATTAAGTAGTAATAATATTTGTTGTGATTAATTATAATGGTAATTACATTGACAGTGTTAATTAATTATAATAATAAAAATGTATTTAGGTGTCACTCGAATTGTTGGTAGGAATGTAACAAGTGTTTGGTTTCTTTTTAATAAATCTGATCTAGATATATATTTTTTGTATAGTTGGATTTGAATATACAAAATCTTGAATTAAACTAATTTTTCTTTTGAAGTTTATTGATAACTTTTAATAACACGAGCACACAATCTTATTTTTTCAAATAACAATTTAATATTGTATTATGGTAAATAATTTTACTTTTTATTTTATTATAATCGAATATTTGTCTTTTTTAATACCGTGTATCTATTAAAACTCTTGTTTACACAGACTAGCACTTTTTATTGACAATTGATTTAAATAAATAAATAAATAAATAAATAAATAAATATATATATATATATATATATATATATATATATATATATATATATAAAGATAAAATAAGTGCATATGTTATTCCAATAGATAAATAAATAAAATACTGTATTTACGTTGTATTTATATACGATGACATCGGTATTATATAGTCTCTAGAATATATTTTTTATAACCTAATAACCTCTCTGAAACAAAATAAATCCAAAATATAAATATCAAAATCAATTCATTTTTTTTATTTTTTTTAAAATTATTAAAATATGAATTTTTTAGGTCTAATACACTAACTTTTAAAATGGATGTATATCTCATTTTATATATATATATATATATATATATATATATATATATATATATTATATTATATTATGAATTGATTTTATTTCTACTGAGATTTTAAGATTAATAATATAAATTACACTGATATGACATGTTACTCTTCTATAGTATATTTATATGCATTAATAATGGATTTTGAAATGACATCTTTGATTAAAAAGATACTTTTAACTGGTCACTAGTTCTTTTTATTCGATTTCCAGTTTTTTTTTTTTAGTTTCGTCATGAAGTTCCCCAGTGTATGGTAGGGAAGAATAACACGACCATAAATAAGTAAACAACATGTCTCTTTTAAATTACCTTAATAAATATATATATATATATATATATATATATATATATATATATATATATGTATGTGTGTGTGCATTTATTAAAATTATGTCTTCAAATATTAAGGGTTATGAAATGGTATTGAACATATGTATATAGTATGCCCTTATATATTTATCAATTTTATTTTAATGCTAGTTTGTATAGAGAATAAAAGACCCTAGTTAAAAGTATTAGGATCTACACAGTGAAAAAGGTAGGTAAATGTACCTGTCATGTCTAGAATGACTACAATATTATGACATTTGTATATATAAAATTTTTAGAAATTTTTATTTTGATTAAATAAAATTAAATTTATTTTGGTAGCTAAGTTTGGATAGGTATTCTTTCTGTCAGACTTCGTAATTATGTACTCTGAGTTTTCCAAAAATCTGATCTTTCAGTTTTTCCTCCTTCTCTCTAGCTAACTTTCCCTTCTCTCTATCAAAACTTACTGTTTTCCTTCTCCGATCACATTTCAGAAACCGTAGAAGTGTTCCCGGCGGTATAAGCTTCAGTTTGAACCGATCCTTTCCGCGTTCTGAAACTGGTAAGTTTCTCGTCTCTAGCTGTTCGTTTATATTAGCATGCAAGCCAAGCTTGGTTGCATTCAGTCACCTTATCTGAACCAATCTTGGTTTTCTATAAATTGTTTAGTTGAAGAGTTGGTTTTCGAGTTGTGGGTAGAAGAAATCGTATTTCTGCAAACTGAGTTTTAGTCTGAAGCGAGTTCGTTCACTTCAAGAGGTAAGGGAAGCTTATTTAATTTAATTTGAACTTTATGTTGTAGAACTATTGACGTTCGTTGATTGGATGATGTTGATGCATGATGATTATTATGGTTTGATTAATTGAACGTTCGTTTACTGATGAGTTGAAATGAAATATGGCTGAGTTAGGTTATGATGCATGAAATATAGGAAACCTGTTTGATATGTGAAGTATGAGATATAAATATTGATCTTGATAGAAAGTTTATAAAGTTCGGAAATTATGAAAGTATAAGTTGAGAAAAACTGATTTGAAATATATGATTATGTAGAAGAGATTATATTATGATAAAATACGTTCGTACTGGACGGTCATCGACCGTTCGGTTCTCCTGTTGGATATAGTTGAAATGGAATTCTTTCATTTGGAAAGAATTCTAGATTGAGGACGAGCGCCTCTTTATCATAACGCTGTGCTTGGACGATCGGTCAAGCGTAGTTGCATCTGAATATCCAGCTGAACACCTAAATGCTGTAACTATATATATATATATATATAATATATATATATATATATATATATAATATATATATATATATATATATAAATTCGCAAATACATTCATATAATATCTTAATAATTACCCCTTTTATTTTTAATATTAAGTAGTGCTCGGTCTTACACCTAGCGCTCGTACTCTGTAGTGCTCGGTCTTATACCGAACGCTCGTACTCGTATTTAAATATCAAACCTTGTGGAAATAGCGTTCTTCCAAATTCAGTAAATCCTTTTACCGCTTTCGGTCATTGACTGACAGTGGATTTCAATATGAGAACTATTCTAAATATGATTCATTAACATCTTGAGGTGTCTACATTATATGTATTCGGCTTGAAGCCTCACACTTAAATTATTCCTTGTAGTATTGGTTTGAACTCACGAGGGTCAGTTCATTAAACTGATTCACGTGGTAAATAACGTTCGTCACTTGAAACCTGATATTATTCAAATATGATAGTAACTCTGTCGTTCGTACTCTGATCTAGAACGGGCGTTTTCTTAGTTCCGTCCCCAGTGTTCGTTCTCGTTCTTAGTGAGGATAGAACGTTCGGTTTTTTATGGTCTTCTTGTTAATGATGAAAATGAATATGAATGTATAAAGTTAGAAAAAAAAATACTTTTCTTGCATGAAATGCGTGGATTGAAAAAAAAAACTTAGTTTAATGTCGTGTCACCAACTAAAATTTATATATATTTTTTAAATTGTTATATGTTTATTTATTTATTGATTTGAAGGTTAAAAAATAAGTGTGACTTTATGTTATATATGTGTTTTTTGTATGATGGTAGTGGGAAATATTTCTCGTTTATTCTTTCACTGTCTTATTGTTATGCAGTTGAGAAAATTGTTGAAATGAACTTTTTTTTTTAATTTTTTTTCTTAAATAACCTAGTTTTATTTTTAATTTATGTAGATAACACTGTAGCTAATATTTATACGAATAGTATGGTTTTATAAAAGTTCAAAATTTGGTTTTTAAAAAATCGAATTCTCATTTTTTTTATTTTAAAGATTTTGAAAAAATATGTTAAAATTCGGTTGTTCGGAAATCGAATTCTGATTTTGTTCTTACGAAAAATATATATCGAAAAATTATTTAAGGTTACGATTTTCTTTGAAAATTTAAATGGT
Organism: Vigna umbellata; assembly: GCF_029865625.1. Taxonomy (NCBI): domain Eukaryota; kingdom Viridiplantae; phylum Streptophyta; class Magnoliopsida; order Fabales; family Fabaceae; genus Vigna; species Vigna umbellata. The sequence goes on along the minus strand of NC_142168.1, from coordinate 12,391,746 downwards.
TTTCGAAAATTAACTTTTAATATATTTTTAAAATTTTATTTTTAATTTAAAATTAACAAATAATTAACTTATTTTAGTATTATTTAATATGTTACACTTATTATTATAGTTATTTTTATTTTTAGTTTTATTATTACTATTATAATTTTCATAATAATTATTAAAATAATAACATATATTAAATTATATTAGAATAAATTAAATATTTTCTAAATTTTGTATAAAATTAATTTAAGAAATGAACAATATTTTAAAAACATATGCAATTCAAAGTTTTTTACCCGTGAGTAAAGTTTTGTCAAAAAATGTTTTATTTGTCTTTTATTGATAAATAACAATAAATATAATTTAGTATAAATTTATTTAGATTTTTTTAATAATAGATATAATTTTATTTGTATAATGGCGTGATCCATGTTTTTTATTTTGTTCTTATTTTAATAATATTTCATTTGATATCAAATGATTGATTTATTTTTGAGTAAACATAGTTAAGATGTCAAAATCAATAATAATAATGTTTAGTATAAATTTATTTACAAAAATGTTAAATAAAATAATATATTATAAAATATAGTACAAAAATAATAAAAAAAAAATTTAAGGGTTAAATATGTCTTTTGTCCTTTAAGTATCACACGATTTTGGATTTAGTTCTACTTAAAACTTTGATAGTTTTTAGTCCTCATAGTTTTGAAACTATTACTATTAATCCTTAAAATTGGATGACGTTAAATTTTCTTTGACGTGGCAAACCGTAAACCCACGTTTCATGCCACCTCCTATGCCACGTTTAGTGCTTCTTTCTGTCTTCATCAATTGACCAATTTCTCTTCAAACTATAGAAAATCAACGTCATTCAAACACAAAACCTCTTCGTCGCCATTTCCAAAACCTTTCCCATTCTCAAACTCTGCCTCCTAACATTGTACCGTTGTAGCAAGATTCTTGTTCACTAAATAGTTACTCTTGAAACTCAAGATGAACCAAACACTCCCTTATGGCAACAAAGCCAAAGAACCAAAGGAGGGAGGTTTTTCTCCTACATGTCCTAGGAGAATTAGACCCATGCAGAGGCTCATTCACCTTCGAAGATTACATATTCAATGTAATCTACCATTCGAAGCAAGAGGCTTACGATTCACAAACATACTTGCCAAATTCACTAAAGTAATAGTCTTGAGGATTCAAGGCAAGCCCGAGCTTGAATAGAAGATTCAAAGAACTGAAGCACCAAACACCCACCATGAATCTTCAACTGCAAAGCGAAATTGAAGCAAACCCCAAAATTTCTCTCACAGTCCACCCCTCGGGCGCATAAAGTTTGGAACTTTAAGCTATTTCCACCAGGCAAAAGAGAAAAGTTGCACAAAACCCAGTTGGTATATCTCAAGAAAGGAGCTCCGCTATGCTTGAACTGGAGTGGTCCAACCAAAAAGTTTATTTTTTTGTGGATATCCGTGAAGGTTGAAGTTGAAGAGATAATAATAAGAAGAGGTGGAAGAGGAGCATGAGGTAATTATCACACCAAATCAAACCCACTGAGAGGAATTGTAAATGAGATGGGAAAATTTGTTCTTTTTCTATAAGAGGTTGTTTCTACCTCACTGACCTCTGAACACCCAAAAGGAACATTAAGAGTGGAACAATATCACACACCGACTATCATCTTCTTGCAAATTTGCTTATATAACCCATTTTGTTTTTCATAAAACGTTGGGTGTCCCCTTCCCTCTGTCTCTCTCTCCCTTTGTCAATCTCTCTCTCCAGTTTGGTGTGCAGCATTAGCTAATTGAGGATGGATCATGATTATCTCATCATTTGGTGGGGGAGGTTTAACCAAAAGCAATTATGAGTAAGGGGAAGTGATTCACGAATCGAGCAGAGAGGGCGAAGGCGAAGGGTAGGTGCGTGAGGAGCCAAGAGAGGAGGAGGGAGAGTTCGAGAATGAGAAAGGTTTTAGAAATGGCGACGAAGAGGTTTTGTGTTTGAATGACGTTGACTTTCTCTAGTTTGAAGAGAAACTGGTCCATTAATGAAGACATAAAGAAGCATGGCAAGGGAGGTGCCATGAGACGTGAGTTTGTTGTTTGCCACGTCAAAGACAATTTAACACCATACAATTTTAAGGATTAGTAGTAATAGTTTCAAAACAATAAAGACTAAAAGCCATTAAAGTTTCAAGTAGGGACTAAACCCAAAATAATATGATACTTAAGGAACAAAAGATATATTTAATCCAAAATTTAATAACCATGTTATCATCACAATGATATTTTAGAAATGTAATGTTAAATTGATAAAACAAATGCAATATTTAAAGCCCAACGAGTGAAATAAACATTAAAATAAAAATAAAAACAATAATAAAAATAAAATTGACATTTCATCCATCTCCACGAACATGAAAAAGTACAAAAATAATCAAAGCCTATTTTATGTAACAAAAACAAATGGAATCTGTTTCGGTGTAAACTTTGTCCGGTGTGTCTTTGTTGTTCCTGGCTGTCTGGGATGCTTGCTCTTTTCCAATTGTTGTTGTTCATACTCGCCAAAGGAGGGGGAGGTACCTGCAAAGATACTCCGACGCTCAAGTCAGATGTGAGTTATGGAGTCTCAGCTCTCAAGAGAGTGATTATGATACTGCTCTGAAATATTATTCAGGGTCTCTAGAACATAAAGAGAACGTACCTGGACCTTTGCCCTGTTACTGTATTTATAAGCAAAATAAGAATAAAAATAACCACCTTACCTACAAATGTGGTTAGTGGCTTTATAAATATCTTAAGATATTTTATGTAATATAATATCTAAGATATTTTATGTAATAAATATCTTACTACATAACATGCCCCCCAAGTCCGAGTTAACGGTTTCGTTTTACGGACGTGGTAACTATAGGACTTATGAGTTTGAGGGGGGAGGCTGTATTTGCTGTGGTCTGAACGTTTCAAGCCAAGGATGACCGCGCGGTTGAGTTTGAAGGACCGAAAAGATGTGAGGACCTGGATGGCCGAGCGGTAGGGGCTGTATAGCCGAAGGTCATAGGAGCTGAATGCTTGAGGTCACGGACGTAGAGGTCGAGTGGCATGTGAGGCCGAATGATTGAAGCCAAGCGGACATATGAGCTGAATGCGTGAGGCCACGGACGGTAGAAGTCGAGTGGCATGTGAGGCCGAATGACTGAAGCCAAGCGGACGAACGTCATTGAGGCCGAATGGACAACATTAATGGTGTCGAACGACCGACTGCTTTGAACGCTCGTACAAAGGTTGTCGAGCGGTTTGAAAGCAAAAGGAGGCCGAACGGTCGACTGCTTGAACGCTCGTACAAAGATTGTCGAGCGGTTGAAACCAAAAGGAGGCCGAACGGTCGACTGCTTGAACGCTCGTACACAGAGATTGTCGAGCGGTTTGAAAGCAAAAGGAGGCCGAACGGTCGACTGCTTGAACGCTCGTACAGAGATTGTCGAGCGGTTGAAACCAAAGGGTGAACACCTTTGAGGCCGAACAACCGACTGCTTTGAACGCTCGTACACATGGATGGTCGAGCGGTTGAAACCAAAAGGAGGCCGAACGGTCGACTGCTTGAACACTCGTACACAGAGATTGTCGAGCGGTTTGAAAGCAAAAGGAGGCCGAACGGTCGACTGCTTGAACGCTCGTACAGAGATTGTCGAGCGGTTGAAGCCAAAGGGCGAACACCTTTGAGGCCGAACGACCGATTGCTTTGAACGCTCGTACACATGGATGGTCGAGTAAGGGTATATCGGGTGTTCAAGGGAGAACAGTTACCCGTGGGAGGGTATCCCGAATGTACTGGGTGTTCTTGGGCGAACAGTTACCCGTGGGAGTGTATCCCGAATGTACTGGGTGTTCTTGGGCGAACAGTTACCCTTGGGAGTGTATCCCGAATGTACTGGGTGTTCTTGGGCGAACAGTGACCCATGGGAGTGTATCCCGTAGAACGCTTGTGGACATGGTTTGTCGAGCGGTTGATGTTCTGGGTGTTCTTGGGCGAACAACTACTAGAGGGAGTGTATCCCGTAGAACGCTCGGTTTTCTGTTGGCCGTCTACTGTGACCTGCATAAGATATACAATATATAAAAATATAGAGCGTTTTAAACCTGACGGTCGAACGTCAATAGGATCGCATGGTAGAGCGGTCGTTTCGATAGATGGTCGAGCCGTAGAGGCCGAGTGGTCGAACGTCAGGGAGGATGAGTGTTGAACGCTTTAGGTCGAGCGTTCGTGAAAAACGAATGATGGAATGCTTGAGACGCAAATCGCCGAACGACTGAGGCGAAAGGGTGGAGGCCAGGCGGCCGAACGTCATTGAGACCTACAGCTGAACTGAGGCAAACAGACGAACGTTGTTGAGTCCGACTGGCTGATCATCACTGGGGTCGAATGGCCCAATGCTTGAGTGCTCGTACAGATGTATGGTCGAGCGGTAGAGGCCGAAAGGCCGAGAGTCAATGAGGCTGAGTGGCCGAACGCAGGAACGTTCGAGGTTGAATGTTTTGAACAAATGAGACCGAATGGGCGAAAGGTTGAGCGTTGGGGACGCCGAATGGTTGATCGCCAGGGAGGCCGGATGGCTAATGGCCAGTGAGGCCGAAGTGTCGAATGATTAAGGCCCAGGTGCCGAACGTCAGGAGGCCGATCATGAGTATGGCCGAATGTTGGAGCGCTCGTGTTGGGGTATTGTCGAGTAGTAGAGACCGAACGTCAATGGTAAGCGAAATGCCGTACGCTTTAGGCCGAACGGCCGTTAGAACGAATGCTGAAACGCTTCATGCTGATTTTTTCCGAACGTCAATGAGAGTTGTTGGCCGAACGGTTGAAGTCAAGACGCCGAACGCCATTGAGGACCAATGGGCGAGCGTCGGGTTAGTCGAATGGGCGAACGCTTCCTGCGCGAATTGCCGAACGTCAATGAAGCGATTGGCCGAACGGGTCAAGCCAAGATGGCGAACGTCAGGACCAATGTGCGGTCATACGTTATTGAGTTCGACTGGCTGAACATCAGTGGGGTCGGATGGCCCAGTGCTTGAGTGCGCGTGCCGATGGATGGTCGAGCGATAGAGGCCGAAGGGCCGAACGTTAGTTAGGCCCAATGGTCGAGTGTTGGAATGCTTGTCACCATGGATTGTCGAACGGTGAGGTCAAATGGCCGAACGTCAGGAGGCCGAACATGAGTATGGTTTGAACGCTCGACACATAGGTTGTCGAGCGGCCGGGCGGCATGTGAGGCCGAGCGGTTGAAACCTAAGGGAGGCCGAACGTGAGGACGGTTTGAATGCTCGACACATAGGTTGTCGAACGCTCGTACAGATGTTGAGCGGTCGTACAGATAGATTGTCGAGCGGTTGATACCAAATGGCGAATACCTTTGAGGCCGAACGACCGACTGTTTTAACGCTCGTACACAGAGATTGTCGAGCGGTTGAAACCAACTGACGAACGCTTTTAAGGCCGAACGGCCGACTCTTTGAACGTTCGTTGACATTGATGGTCGACTGTTTGAAACCAAATGAGGAACGTCTGTAAGGAAGGTCGAACGGTCAAGGCCAAGCTGCCGAACGTCAGGAGGCCGAATGGCTGATCGTTGGAAAGCTTGATTGGCGGATGGCCGAACGAAATAGGCCGAATCGCCGAACGTCCGTGAATCTATGGCCGAAATAGACCGAATGGCCGAATGTGAGTGAATCCGAATGACCGAACGCTTCCTGCGGGAATTGCCGAACGTAAGGGAGACGGGTGGCTGAACGGTCGAGGCCAAGGATGGGCGAACGTTATTGAGACCGGTGGCCGAATTCTCGAGGCCACGGATGGCAGAACGTTATTGAGACCGGCGGCCGAGTGGTTGAGGCCACGGATGGCCGAACGTAATTGAGACTAGTGGCCGAATGGTTGAGGCCACGGATGGCCGATCCGGACATTGTCGAACGGTGATGAGGAAGGTTTTGTCGAGCGGTCACGGTCGACACTCGGTCTTGCTGTCGACCAAGGTGGACGACCTAGGTGGTGGCGGCTTATTCGTGACGGTCAACAAGGAAATGGTCGAACGACAATGAAGAAGTTTATGTCGATCGGTCATGATCGACACTCTGTCTTGTCGGTTGACCAAGGTGGACGACCTTGGAGTGCGCCGAACGGTTGAGGCTTCGGATGGCCGAACGTTGGGGACCGAATGGACGAACGGTTCAGTAAAAGTGGGGTTGAGTCCATGTGTCAGACTTATCGGACGGTTCAGTAAAAGTGGGGTTCATGCCAAATTAGTTGCTGCGTTCACAATGGGTGACGGCGGATTTCGGCAACGCTGGCCGAGGCCCCACAGAGGAGAGATTGGATGAAACCTTCCATGACAGAGAAGGAACCATCTAAATGAGCGTACGATCGGTTAAGGACGACCGTATGTTGTCGATTCACTAGTGGTCGACTGAGTGGACGATCGATCGAGGTGTTGTCGTATCAGTGGTCGACAAAATGTACGATCGGTCGAGGACGACCGTCTGCTATCTATCGCCAATGGTTGACGAAGTGGGCGATCCTGGAGGATCGTTGAGTCTATGTGTCGGACGGATCGGATGGTTCAGTATCTAATCCTTAAAAATAGGGTTCAGGCCAAGTTAGTTGGATGATGTGGAGGCAGAATCGAACGACGCGTGAATTGTGTGAGGGTTGCGGAAGACGTGGAGAATGGGTCTGACAAGACACCGAAAGGGTTTACCCTGGGTGACAACCGTCTTCTTCCCGCTTCTTTGTAAAATCCTTTTCTGCCCCAAAAAACCCTAGAATCAGCCACACTGCGGAACAACCGATCAAGGTGATCGAAAACCATGGAGTCCCCAGGTTTGGGATGGACTGGCGGAAACACAAACCTAGCCCTGGCTCGTGGCGCTGCGGATGGCGCGGAGGCGGAACCGGACGGCGAGGTGATCTTTCGTGTGGGAGTCCTCCGCGTAAACTGCGAGTTTGCTGCCGGCGAGCCTGCTCATGTGACTGGAACCGAGCTCCTGGCATTGGGTTGTGATTTGGGAATTTTAGGGTTTTCTGGTGTACCTCTGTATCCTTAAGTTTTAAGGAGACATGAACTGAAGTCTGGTGGATGAACCATGACCCTGTGATCAGAGCGTGAGTGGCGGTAGTGGTGGTCCTCTTTGCGGACTAGGCTCATCACCAACGGTAGAGGATCGTTCCCGCTCTTACGAATTGGGGTTGGCTTTGATTGCGCGTTTTGGGATCTGAGGAGTGGCGCCAATGAAGGTGCTGGTGTGGGCTGTTCACCGCATAACACGGCAGCTTGTTGAGAAGCATCGTGGACAGGAGTTCGGTGGTCTCCCCCACTGTCGTAGGATCAGCCTGATCGTACCTGGGAGGCGATGGGGATGAATTAACAGTTCCCCTGTGACAGCGGTGTCTGGTGGTGCGACGGAGGCTGATGGATGGACCTGATTTGGAGGCGTTCTCAGCGCTGGGTCTGACCCGCGAAGAGGCACAATTTCACGAACGTGTTCACTGGCGTGATTTCGCAGAGGTGCTCGCGGTGGCGTCAATGGCTCGCGGTGGCGTCAATGGCTCGCGGAGGAGATTCTCGGCGGTGATGCGGCGGCTTCATCTTGATGGAGTAGCTTTATCCGAAGAAGTGATTCGTCGGGGCCGAGGCTCTACTTGGGCTTCTTTGGGTTGGCACTCGGCCCCACGGTGGGCGCCAAAATGTTTCGGTGTAAACTTTGTCCGGTGTGTCTTTGTTGTTCCTGGCTGTCTGGGATGCTTGCTCTTTTCCAATTGTTGTTGTTCATACTCGCCAAAGGAGGGGGAGGTACCTGCAAAGATACTCCGACGCTCAAGTCAGATGTGAGTTATGGAGTCTCAGCTCTCAAGAGAGTGATTATGATACTGCTCTGAAATATTATTCAGGGTTTCTAGAACATAAAGAGAACGTACTTGGACCTTTGCCCTGTTACTGTATTTATAAGCAAAATAAGAATAAAAATAACCACCTTACTTACAAATGTGGTTAGTGACTTTATAAATATCTTAAGATATTTTATGTAATATAATATCTAAGATATTTTATGTAATATAATATCTTACTACATAACAGAATCTTAGCTAAAGCACGGAGGACAGATAAACAATGATACAATAAAAACCCAGTACAAAATATTAATTAAAAATACCGAAACCACAGACAATTTACAATCTCAGCATTAAAATATAAATCAAGAAAAACTCTCATGCATTATGTTATTAAACAAACTGTATATAGTCAAGTCTTAACGATTTCCATCCCATTTAACAAATCTTAACAAATTTCATATTATTTAACAAATTTTTACTAGTTTTATATTGTAGTTGTAAAAACACCAATTTTATATTATTTAAAGATATTATTCGAACACATACTTGAAATATTTGGTATTCTATTTCTAATGATTTTTTATTAGATTTTAATAAAGGATAGTTTGCTTTTCTTAAAAATTTGATTAATAATATTAACTACTTTTTTAATTAATGTATATACTAATTAGTTTTATTTAAATATAAGAACATAATTACTGACAAGCGTCTGTTTTGGGTCCCCGTACGAGATGAGAAAAAATAATTAGGGAGAAAAAAAAATTCCACTAAAATGGTAAAAGTTCCATGACACATATTAATCATCAATAATATCCTAAAACAAAGAAGTCCCTTTATTTAAGAAAATAATTTTTTACCAAATAAACTATTTTTTATTTATATATTTTTGGTTAAATATAATTTTAATTTTTAAATGAAAATGTAAATTAGTTTATTTTTTAAATTTTGGATCAATTTAATTTAACACAATAAAAAAATATTGAGGAAAGAATTGAATTCACACAAACCGAGGAGAGAAGAAGAAGACTTGCTGGTGGAAACGATGGCGAAGACAGTGTGTAGGAGATTTCAGATATAATCTTGCAGTGATTATTATTTGATAATAGATTCCTTTTCTTTAACCTTTTATTGTTGTTGTGTGCGGAAAGAGCTGTGTCTCTCTCTCAATCTCACTCTGACGAGAGAGAGAGTGTGAGGAGTGAGTGTGTGTTTCGACACGGCGGGAAACAGAATAATTTGGGCAATAACCCTCTCCCTCCAAATCAAACACACACAACACACCACTTTCTAATTCTCTCTCTTTTCTCATTCTATCGCCAAAACCCTAGCCAAGCTCCTTGTTTCCATTTCCATATCCTTCCACATGGCAGCGGCGTTCCAGGAAGGAGGAGGTGCCGACGACGATGCCACCATCGACGTCCACACAACGCGTGGCACGCCCATCCGCTACCTTCCCCTCGACCACCTCTACTCTGCCACGTCGCCCTGCCGCGTCACGGCCAGCGGCTCCTCCAACGTCATGTCCAAGAAGGTCAAGGCTCGAAAACTCACCACTCTCGCCGCGCATCATCATTTCACAAACCACGACCACAAGAAAACCATGTCGTCCTCATCCTCCTCCTCCCACCCTCCTTCTTCCAAGCCTCCCTTGCTCTTCGTCTACTCGCGCCGCCGCAAGAGGCATTCCCCTTCCACGGCGCTGTGCAAAACCGAGGGCAAGGTGAATGCGGACGAGAATGAGGATGAGACAAGATTGTTGAAGAAGAGGAAAATTGGGAGCACTGAGTTGGAGAGGCTGGGTGTGGATTTGAACACTGCGATTGGGGATGCTGACGGACCTCGATTGAGGGAATGCCGAAACCAATTTGGGAATTCTGGTGCTGCTGGGAATGTTAAGTGTGGTTCCTTGGAGAATTTGCCGAAAATTTCGCCCGATTCTCGCCCTGTGAAAAAATGGGTCGGGTAATTTACTTCTTCTTACTCTCTGTTGGGTGCATTGCGAGATAAAATGTTGTTCTTGTGGAAATTGGGTGTTCTTGGATCTGCTCTGGAGTTTTTTGGGTTTTAAGTAAAAATAAAGTATTGCTGTTTGGACTTAAGAAATACAATCTCGGTGGATTTGAGCTTTTGCTTGAATTTCAGCTTCTGGTGTTGTTGTTGGGAGTGGAAATATTAATTGAGTAAATGTTCCTCGGGGGTCTGCTTAGGAATTCTGTTAGTTGAGATGGTATTTCTGGTTTAGACCTTGGTCCAAATAGATGTTCCGGGAATTTGAGCTTTTACTTGAGTTTCTGTTTCGTGTTTTGTTGTGAGTAGGAAAATCTTAATCGTTAGATCTCGCTTGCGGGAAAGAAACATTCTGGTTTTTTTTTTTTTTGCTTTATTATTTATTTTCAAATGCAGTGCTTGTTTGTACGGAAGGAATTAGAGTTTCATAAGGTTGTGATTTAGTTAGTATGCAGGGGGAAGTGGAATGCTTAGTTCTGTGGTGGATAGGTTGTGATGTTTTTGTTTTTGTGGGTTTGTGATTATGGTAGAAGGAAGCTTTACATGATTGTTAATTGCGTTTGCTGCAGGTTGAGTTTTGATAATGCTGATCCCGAGGTGTTTGTTGGATTAAGATGCAAGGTTATGTTTTGTAACCTTTACATTGCATGTTCATTCCATTGAGTTTTTTCATGTAATTACGGTTTTTTGATGTTGTACCTTGTTTTCTGCAGGTTTTTTGGCCCATGGATTTGAAAGCGTACACTGGCTATGTCAGAGGTTATGACAAGGAAACTAAGATACATCATGTATGGCCCTTAATTATCTAAATTATTACTTGAATGATATGGATAGCTTTGAGTGAAAAATTTGGTGCATCTTTGATCTATGTATTTGACATCATTGGAGTTGTTTGAAATTTCATCCTTTCATTAATAATTATGTGCAGGTCAAGTATGATGATGGAGACGAGGAAAATTTGATTCTTTCAAATGAAAATATTAGATTCCATGTTTCCCGTGATGAGGTGAAACATTTAAAATTGAATCTTGCCAAAGTTCGTGACAACAATGTCTCTGATTATGATGTTGAAGAGATGCTTGCAATGGCTGCAAGTTTGGATGATTGTCAAGACTTTGAGCCTGGGGATATCATATGGGCTAAGCTAACAGGTCTGTGCTCAATCTTGTTTTGTTCTGTTTGCATGGCTTTGTGTGGAAAATTTTATTTAAATTGACGTCCTATCTTTTAGAATTTTAGTGCATCACTTTAAATAATTATTATTGTTGCTGCGTTGATTTGGTATTTGTACTTCTTAAATGTGATATGGTAAATCATTAATTTGTATCTGGTATCATACTGAAGTAGATAGGTATTCAATCTATCCCATGGTTCTCTGATTCAAGCAGTAAAATTGAGCTTAATATGGTAAATTATTAACTTGTTTCTGGCATCATACTGAAGGAGGCTGATATGCTGTCTATCCTCCTCCACGTTAAAACAAAGCTCACATTAAAACAAAACTCACGTTATAGAAGAAAGCAGAATATAAGAAATTTTAATCTTATCAGTGTTTTACATCCTTCTTCTAAACACTATTTTCAAGAGATCAAACTATGTCTACTTCAATTTACCATATTTCTTTATTATTGGCATTTCTAGTCACTATTAGGTCTTGTTAATTTATTAACATATATGCTTGTGTCTTTTTATTATTTTGTTGCAGGCCATGCAATGTGGCCGGCTGTTGTTTTGGAGGAATCACTTGCTAGCAACTGTAAAGGTTTAAAGACGAGTTTGGGAGGAAGATCAGTTCCTGTCCAATTTTTTGGCACCCATGACTTTGCAAGGTTTGATATTCTGTGAAAATTAAGGATAATATGGTTTTCAATGTTTACTGGGAGACTTTTATTTCTATACTGTGTGATTTTTCCTCCTTTTAAGATGTGTATCTCTGTTGTATATTCTTCCTGTTCTCTAGGGTTAGACTGCAACAGGTGAAATCATTTCTCAGTGGACTTCTTACCGATCTACACTCAAAATGCAAGAAACATAGTTTTATTGAAGGTTTAGAAGAGGCAAAAAGGTAATGTTAATCTTGCCTTTTCTTTTTTCTTTATCTGTTATCATATTTATTAAATAGAACATCAAAAGTTGTGAACCATAAAATGATTTTCCCTTTTTATTAGGCAAAATTAATGTTTTGCTGTTTCAGCTTATTATAATTTATCTAATGTGATTGAGTGTTTACTATATTTGCATTGAGGAATATGAAGATTTCATATTAAACTGATGAAGCAAGTTTGATAAACTTATTTTTTTTTTTGAAATCACCTTACAATGATTTGAAGTTTTCAGTTTTTTTTTTCTTGATATGCGATCTTAAATTCCTTGAAGTTCACTATATTATGTGTGTTCTTTAGTTGGTGAATAAGGAATTGTGCTCATACATAATTTGCTAATTAAAATTGACGAGCTAAGCCTTTATTCTGCGTAATGTATTTTCTAATCTCTCTAGGCATTGGTACTTGAAGTTGAACATGGTTGCTCAAATTTGTTGGTTTTGCAATTATTTTTCTCAAACAGATATTTAAGTGAACAGAAGCTTCCTTTGGAAATGCTAGAGTTGCAGAAAAGATGTGCAGCAGATAATTGTAACAATGTAAGTAGAGAGGAAGGAGGATGTACAGATTCAGGCGATGATTGTTTACAAGGCGAGAGGACTTTATTGGCTAAGGAAACTGTTGAAAATTTTCCTTACGAATTAGGGGACCTCCAAATTCTAAGCCTTGGTAACTTTTCTTGATTACCATTGTTTAAATATTTATATTTTCCCAAGAGTTTCTCCATGTCAAACGCTTTTTACCTGATTGAATCCTTATTTTATTAATCGTGCAATATAGTCATGTTTCCAATTTTCCTTAGTGATTTCCAAGACAACCATAAAAAACACAACCTTTTACTGTTTGCTCTCTTCAACTCGGTAATCTTCCTTTCATAGGATAAACTATTGATTTGGAAGTACTTCCTTGGATACATAAATAGCTTGGTTATTTTAGTTAGTACTGGATAGAAAAAAAATGATTACGAGGACTTGACTTTTTTTCTTTACATATTAGATAGAAGAGGCAACATTTCAAGAATGCTGTGATTCTTGTCGTTATCATTTTGCATGTATAAAGTAACTAGTTGCTTGAAACAGCTATGATCTGAATGCAAATAGTAAATAAAGTCCTAATTCTTTTTTCATAACTTGTTTTGGGTATAGACACACTTAGATTCAAATATTATACTCCAATCAAATACACTACCCAAAACTCTTCACTGTATAATGAAAAACAACCTGATAGTATGTCAAAACTTGCAGAGGACCCTCTGCTAAAAGTGCTAACACAGATACGAGGAGACTCTTGAACCAGCTGCAAGGCTTTTTTTTTTTCAAAAAGGTTAAGATCAATTAGTTGCTTATAAACAAAAATATTATTTTAATGTGAGTTCCACATACGAGTTGCTTATAAAGTGTTGAGAGTTTCTTACGTAAGCAACTTTCTTCTATTTCTAAGCAACTGTTTTAAATTTAAGCAATTCGTGTATAGAACCCACACTAAAATAAAATGCTTTTATTCGTGAGGAACTATTGTAAGCAGCTTCCATTGGAGATATGCTCTAAGTACCCTTTTCCAAACAAAAGGCTTGATCTTTGAGAACTCTTTTGTACCTGGATATAATTTGATTAGTTGATATGCATCATTGAGACAATTTTAATCTAACAATCAATCTTGTGATGCCATGTATTTAAAATCTTTTCATTTGTTTTCGATAGTGAGATGTTTTAGCTACTCCAATTGTGTGGCATCTTCTTGCTTATTGGCAGTGTCCAGACTTTTATGCTGACATTGGATCAAATTTATATTCTTTAATATTGTTATATTCTTTAATATTGTTATATTCAAGGGTGAACAAGTTGTACTGTTCAGTGTGCTGAACAAAATTTACCTTGGTCTCTAATAATGCAATGACTGAAAGATGATCTCTGGATTTACTGCATGCATATTTTTTAATTTTATATAGGCAAAGAGGGTGCCTTCTCTTTTGTGCTCTTCCCTTTTACTTCTAGATTATTGGCATTTTTGCAGTTGCCGAATGGTCAGTGCAACCAAAGGGATGTTAAGAACTTCTTTGTTTTTATTCAGGAAAAATAGTTGAAGATTCTGCATTCAGAGATGGAAGGTTTATCTGGCCAGAAGGGTACACAGCAGTGAGGAAGTTTGCTTCAGTTACTGGTGAAACATTTATTATTGCTGTTGTTTGGGATGTTGAATTGTCATATTCTTTTGGTTGTTATTTTAAAAGTTCAGTCAAACATGTCATATTCTTCATATTTAGTATCTTAATTCTTGTAGTTCTGATTTTATAGTTTTTTTACCTTCCATGATCTGCTTTTTTTGTTGTTTAGGCCCAGAAGTTTTTGCTTCTTATAAGATGGAGGTGTTGAGAGATCCAGAGTCCAAAGTTCGTCCTCTATTTAGAGTGACAGTTGATGGCGGCGAGCAGGTTGGTTTTTAGTATAAGAGTTGATTTGTTTTTGCTTTATAAGAGATTATTTTCTAGTGTAGACATTTGTTTCTCTGATAGTTTGATTGTAAATCATGTAATGTTTATAATTCTATATTAATTTTATGGGGTATATATCCCCTTTAAATATATTGATTTCACCATCTCTGACATACGCCGGCCCTTTTCCTTTTAAAATTTTTGTTATTTTTTGTTTCTGATGACAGAAATTAAGATCTATGGTGGCATGCTGTTTGCCTGCTTAATAGCAGGATTTATATGTTTATTTGTTAGTTGTTAAATTACTTAACAAACTTCCCCTACTTGTTGACCTAGTTTCTCCTTGTCTTGCAAAAGATACTAAGATACTATATGATGATTTCTAATGCCAATGTCTTGTGTTAATCATGTTATGATGAATGCTTTCTCCAGTTCAACGGTAATACTCCATCTGTTTGTTGGAACGAGATATTCAAAAAGATGAAAGAAATGGAAAAGAATGCTTCTGAAGGCAGTCTTGCTGAAGGTGGGGTAGAAAGGGGCTACGCATCTGGGTCTGATATGTTTGGTTTCTCCAATCCTAAGGTGCTTAAACTTATACAGGTATGTTCTTTAATTATAAGTTAGTTCTTTTATTTTTGATCTGGAGCCTAAAGTCAATAATTTGGAAACTAATAGAATTATCCTGAAAATATTATAATTTATTGCACGTAAGACATAGTAAGCTGTAAAGTGTTTTGTTTTTGATATAGCTGAACGGTGTTATCAATTCATATAGTAGGATAGAACATGGTTGTTGCTGTACCAAGTTGTCACTTTTGCATGCATTGAACGATTTAGTCATGTGCTTCTCTTCTCTCTAAGGTTCTTTTTTATTGGCTGCATATGATTATTGCTTAGTTTCATCTTTCTCATTATACTATATTCAAGTTCTTGAGCCAACCAAGCGTTTTTGCTGGAGTACATATACTTTTCAAGTTGTGTACCTGATGCTTTCTTTTCACTGAAAGAAGTGTTGTTATTTTCAGGGATTGTCTAAATCCAAAATCTCTTCAAGGAATTCATCTGGCAAGTTAGGTTCCCAAAGACATAATAACTTGCCTCTTGGTTATAGACAAGTTCATATTAACTGGTTTGACCTCGATAAGTGCAACGTATGCCACATGGATGAGGTAGAGTTTCATTTTTCTTTTCAATTCTCTAGAGCTCCTGCCTGTTGTTTTAGACACTTGAATGCTCTTTTAGTTGCAATTTTTGTCTCTTGTTTCTCCCTTCTCCTGTGGTTTTAATCCATTCTAAGGAAATAGAAATGTTATTCCCTTGCAATGTGTGCCACATGGACGAGGTAGGGTTTTTGTTTTCCTCTTCTTCGATCCTTTAGAGCTCCTGCTTGTGTTTTTTATGATTGCATGCTCTTTTGTTCAATTTGTATTTCTCCTTTCTCCAAGATATAAATTCATTCTGACAAAGTAGAAATGTTATGACCTATGCTGTTTGTTTGCGTATAATTTTACCTCTTTACCTCATGTTTTGCTTGCTAAATGGGAGTTATTTATCTTGTAGGAGTACGAGAACAACCTGTTTCTGCAGTGTGACAAATGCAGAATGATGGTATGGCTCTGTAACTTTTTTATTCAAGGCCCTTCATTGTGGTACCGCTGTATGTATCATTAGAACTGTACTACTCCATCCATTTATTGTTTTTGAACCAAAAGTTATGATGTTCATTTAGGTCCATGCTAGATGTTATGGAGAACTAGAACCTGTTAATGGGGTGCTATGGTTATGCAACTTATGTCGTTCAGGAGCTCCGCCTCCACCTTGCTGCTTATGTCCACTCATAGGTATGCTGGAATCTTTTAATATATCACTGAATTATAAGTAGAACTGTATGTCTTTGGCATCTAATGGAGTTTGTTCTAGGTGGTGCAATGAAGCCTACTACAGATGGCCGGTGGGCTCATTTGGCTTGTGCCATGTGGATACCTGGTTTGTTTGTGTATGAATTTATTTACTCTTTTTTACTCCTTAATTTGGATATGATTTCTAAGTGTTGACATTTTTACCAGAAACTTGTTTAGCTGATGTCAAGAGAATGGAGCCTATTGATGGTTTGAGTAGAATCAGTAAGGTAGGTTTTCATTTCTAACTATTCTATTTTCTTTTGTTTAGCTTTTGTCTTGAAGTTTTTGGCTACAAACATCTTAGTTTTTCTTTTTTACCAAATTGCTCGTGTCAATGATTTTATCATTGAGTGTTATAACTACAAACTGCATTTCTATTTGCTTTCCTTTTAATTCTGTATCTGAACAGGACCGCTGGAAGTTGCTATGCAGCATATGTGGTGTATCTTATGGTGCCTGCATCCAAGTAAGTCGTCTAATTTTTAAATTAAAGAGTAGCTTAAGCTAGAATTTTCTTGGTCAATAGGTAGGATACTCTTGATAGCAAGATTAACAAATCTGTTTCCAATCCACATCAAATGATCAACTAGCACCCTTATACCTAAAGTGACAATGCACCCTTATTATACCTAAAGTGACAATAAAAGCATGTATGAGTTTCAGTGTTAATTTTTGAAATTGTGTTGGGGAGTGTAATAGGTTTGAGGTCTAGTAGCTACTCCGAATATATAAAATGACTACAGTGAGCCAATTTATAAGTGAGAATTGCAAACCTCACCTTAACATGTCCGGCTTATAAGTCAACTTCTTAACACACATCAAATGATCAATCAACACCCTTAAGTGACAATAAAAGCATGTATGAATTTCAGTGTTAATTTTTGAAATTATTGTTTTGGGGAGTATAATAGGTTTGAGCTCTAGTAGCTACTACTACAAATATATAAAAATGGCCAAGATTACAAGTACAATTATTCTTGAACATCAATTATAGGGGTCAATATTAGCTTGTCTTACTCTCACTTGATGCCACTCTACGTGTCTTTATGCATGTATGTTCAGCTTCTTAACTAGCATTTGTTACAGTAAGAGATTTCTGTTTTGTTTTTTAAATTTTGATTGCATTTTTTTCCAATATTAATTCTGCAGTGTTCAAATAGTTCTTGTCGAGTAGCATATCACCCACTCTGTGCACGTGCTGCTGGTCTCTGTGTTGAGGTATTTATCTCCCAACTTAACACATTTATTATTCAAAAATATGTCATTGCCCATTTATTTATTTTTACTCTTTTATTTATAGCTTGAAAATGAGGATAGGCTCTATCTGCTTTCTGTTGACGATGATGAAGATCAGTGCATACGCTTACTCTCTTTCTGCAAGAAACATAGGCAACCGTCCAATGAACATTCTGTTGCTGATGATCGTATAGTTCGAGTATCTGGTCTATGTTCAGACTATGAACCACCGCCCAATCCATCTGGTTGTGCTCGAAGTGGTATGACTTTTGACACTTGTTTTACTAAAACAAATTATCTCTTTCATATTATTTGCTAGCTTAACCTCTAGCAAGCAAGAGAAAAAAAAATAGAAATTATGTTTAGTGATCTTTAATTAATTAGCTGTTGCCTTGTTGCCTTGTTACTTTGTTTATTTTATACAAATACTTGTTCATGATTATCATTTTGGAGTATACAATCTTTAGCTAAGTTCCACTTATTTTTCCATTTTAACTTAAACTGTGGTGATTAGCATATCACATACTTGGATTCATACTGGACTATTGGCAGGCATACTCAAATCACGTTGCTTGAAATTGGTTTTCTTTTGATTTAATTGGGTCTACAATTGACTGTTTGTTAAACAGTTTTTGGATCCATCTGGAAAGGGAAATAGTTGTGTGCTAGGGCAGCGTGGCAGAGTAGCCAAGCTGATGTGTAAAATGCCCTAGGGCAGTGTAATTTTTAAAGATCAATTCCAAGTCACCCATTTATTGAGTTTGGCAAAATCAGCTGATGAATACATGCAATCTCAAAACCAATCATTTCTCAATTTATAGAACGGGTTGTTTTTGCTACTGTACAAGTAAATACTATTGCATCTCTTGCTAAAGTTCTTAGTTGTCGAGCTTGTTATACTCTGTTTTTGGGTTGGTTTAGATTTGAATTATATCTTTTGGTTAAGGATGTTTTTGCATTAATTATTCTGATGCTTGGCTAGAGGCCAAGAAGATACTTATATAAGGTTAACGTAATTGCATTGTTTCCATTGCACCCAAATGATTCCATATCATTTAAGAATTGAGGCTAAGGGTGATTTTGTAAATATTCTTCTTTTAAGCACAAAGTTTGTGAGGTTCAAAACTAATGTCATAGTGGATAATACCTTGGATGCAATAATCTCAACAATGCTAGTGGATTAGAGTTTGGAACATTGACCCTAAGAGAAGGGCCTAAGTTACACACAGGCTGAAAGACCCTCTAGCCCATTATTTTTGATTTGGAGGATGTGCTTATGATATGTCAAAACAATTTCACATCTCCTAAGAATCAGGATTAAGTATAGTTTCAAAATGCTCGCCACCTGTAATCTATCTAGTCATCTTTTTGGTACAAAAATGTGTTTGAGCCACTGAAAACATCAAAGTGATAATGTCTTGGATTGGCTTATGGGTATGCATAATGAGTCACCTTTTCCACTTGATGGGTATCACGTTTTAGCTCTGTTACAATATTTTAAAGATAATTTTATTAAATAATGTTTGTCTTTATTCTTGGCAGAACCATATGATTACTTTGGCAGGAGAGGTCGAAAGGAACCTGAAGCACTTGCAGCTGCATCATTGAAACGGTTGTTCGTGGAGAATCAGCCTTACTTAGTAGGTGGATACTGCCAGCATGGATCATTAAATGACCCAGAGCCTTCTGGCAGAGGAGTCTGCTCCAAATTTTTTTGTAGCCAACAAAGGCTAAGAACATCTCTGATGGACACATCTAACAACATACTTTCTATCTCTGAAAAATATGAGTACATGAGGGAAACCTTTCGGAAGCGGCTTGCATTTGGTAGGAATAGTTCTGTCAATATATATATTTTTGAAAATAGTCGGGGAAAGGGGAATTGTCTACTCTTTTGCATAGTTCACTATATCTTATCAGGGTTGTGGTTTGAGATTTAACTATGGAGTGACCCTGACTTACATTAAATTGAATGTTTGATTTTTTCAAGGGAAATCAAGAATTCATGGATTTGGCATCTTTGCAAAGCATCCACATAAAGGTGGAGACATGGTAAGGGGAATATTTTCCATTTGCATTATCTATTGTTATAGCATTTATACATTTAAGGGTTTACATCTTGACTTTATTTATTCAGGTGATTGAATACACTGGTGAACTTGTTAGACCACCAATAGCTGACCGGAGAGAACACTTTATATACAATTCATTGGTCGTAAGTATTCTGAATTATCGAATGAGCTTGTATGGCAGGGAACACAATTTTAGTACATCAATTTCAAGCACTTTATATGCAAAATATTAATAGCTTATATTAATATTAATTTCAAGCTAATAAAGCTTCTGATGAAAGGGAACATAATTCTGATAGCTCTAAAATCTTCAACTAAAATAGACAGTGGATCTTAGAACTTTTGATTGTCAACATGAGCAAGAATGTTTCAACTATGGCACCTTCTGCTACAAACAATATAGTATCAGTCTGCACCTTCTGGATTGTTATGTAGGTTCTTATAAAGGATGTAGTAAGCCGTGCTTCTTTCCCTTATGCAGGGTGCTGGAACATATATGTTTCGGATTGACGATGAACGAGTCATTGATGCTACTAGAGCAGGAAGCATTGCTCATTTAATAAACCATTCTTGTGCAGTATGTTCTTTCTAATTTAATATGATATTTTTCATGATTTCATGTGTTGCTTGTTAATCATTGCCATTCTAATACGCGTTCTTATTTTGATGTATGAAATTCGCTTAATGTACCCTTTTTATCTTACTATTTGATGACTGGAGCCTGCAGGAGTTTCTAATTTTTAGTATGGGGTTTGTATGCTTGAGATACTTAAGATATGCGTATTTTTTGACATATTTGTAGCATTGTTAAATGACTTTTGATAATGTGGTTTGCATTGATTGTGGAACAGTTTGATAAGATCTTCAAAGGCTTTAACCTACATAGTTTCTCTTTTACATGAAAGTATATTGTTGCTTTGGTTAATACTGGTATATGCTAGTTTACAACCACCGTTCTACTGTTGGCCATAGTAGTTAATTGTGTGTTATAAAACCGTATTCTCAGTTTTCATGCCACCAAATGGTGTTATTTGGTGCTGTTTTGTGGGGACAATATTGGCATCTTGTCTCCATTTCTGGAACCTACTCCAAACTTGCTTGCATTGACCATTCAGCAAGAAACTGCAGCCCAACTCACTGATGAGGATCCAATTTTCTCTCTCTAGATTTCTGACACCAGACATTACTTTCCAGCTATTCCCTCTCAAGATTTCATTGTTGTGGTTGACCCCTGACTTTTACAATGTTTTTTTACCCTCTGTTCTTTATCCTCTCAGTATGAGAATGTTTGTTTTTGGTTCTGTGCTCTCCTGTTTTTCTGAGCTCCACCCTTTATTTTTTTTTATTCTAATTGGGTATGATCTTCGCAAGCATCAGATTTAATGGCTTCATCCATCCTTTATGAATATCTTTACTTTTATGTTTTTTTCTCAGCATATATACACGTGTAGTGCAACTGATGTAATGTGTACTTTGACTTAAAAATACCAGTGATCTTGCTACCTGATGTATAGCTGCTTTGCGCCACTATATGGAATTGACTACTATGCTGTTGACATTAGTTTGGAAATACTGCGTTTCAACTTGCTTATTTACTGAAGAAGTCATGCAGCTTTATTTTAATTGCTTACCTGTATAAATTTTGTTTGTATGCAGCCAAATTGCTATTCAAGAGTAATAAGTGTTAATGGCGACGAGCATATTATAATATTTGCAAAGAGGGACATAAAACAGTGGGAAGAGCTTACATATGATTATAGGTTTCCCTCTTCTCTAACTGAGTACTTTTTCGGCACACAAAAAAATAATACAAAACTTGTTCTTTTGTTGGGATTAGTTGTGGGTACCACTACATTTGGCAAATATTGTGCTGACTTTCTTTTATTCATTTGACAGATTTTTCTCAATTGATGAACGGCTTGCTTGTTATTGTGGCTTCCCAAAGTGCCGAGGTATAGTAAACGATACGGAAGCAGAAGAGCGAGCTGCTACCCTTTATGCACCACGAAGGGAATTGATAGATTGGAGAGGAGAATGAGGTATGATAGTGATATTTCTTGTCTTTGAAGTTGTCAATATTGAATTTCAAAGTTAATAGCTGTAATTTATCTGGTTGGTAGTTCCGCGTGACTCTTGTAACCCTCTGATGATTCTACAACGACCATTTAGCAGTTTTTTTACTTATCATTTTTATTTTTGGTTTATCTTTTTACGTTTTTAAATTCGCTCTTCTCGTTATCAGTTTGTTTTTTTATTTATTTAATTCACTTCTCTCTTATAATCATTTTAAACTCTCACCGATCTTTCTTGTGTTTTTGTCTCTACTATTTTTGTTTTTCCTTTTCTTTATCCTAGTTTAGGTCTGAATTATTTTTTTTTCTCTGGCAGAGGTTTCTCTGCATTAGAACATTTCATTTTTGTTTCAACCTCACATTTCATTGAATCTGGTAATTAGATCTGTTTTATTTTTGAATTAACTATTTGCTACTTTTGCTATTTATTTTTCTCCTTTATTGATTTTATTTTATTTTTGCAGATTTTTAACTCTTATATTATGTAAGTTCCTTCTGAAGATGAATTGTTTGTCCAACCTCTGTCATGGATTCTACCATTTCCTTGAAAGGACAGTGTTGTACATAGCACATCTGATTTTTCCCATTGTTTCATCATAACCCCGACTGAGCCCACTGAGGGGAGGTTTCCATTGGAGTTCTGGTTATAATGATTGGAAAGATGTACCAGACTTTTTACAAATGTTTCATTTGAAATTCATTGCCACAATTACGGCTGTTTAACTTCAACCAACTTGCTGAGATATTGTAACTTGTCATTGGATAGGTACAGTTGTAATTACATCAAACCTTCATAAAAATGAAAAGAAATTGAGATTTCAAATGGAAGTACTTGCTGAATGTGTCGTTGCCTCGGGAATTTAGGTATGACAAAATCTGTATATATAATTAGTTTGAGTAGTCATCATAGAAATTAGTATTATGCAACTAAATACAAAATCAAAATTTGTATTTATACGAAGCTCAATACATAATTAGGCAATAAACTGGGATTAAATAATACTGAAGTGCTTAATATATGTTGTTTATTTACTATTTTTGTCTGTTTTGAGATTAAAGAATTATATTAAACCTTTTTAGTCTTAAAAGTAGAATAATGGTTCATATTAGAAATTTCTGAAGTTGGAATTTCTTGGTTGACCTTGAGTTTTATAAAATAAGCTGAATACATATACATTTTTGGCTTATACTACATGTATTCATGTGCTTTTAGAAATTGTTTATTATAAATGAGACCTGAACTTTAATTGGTGATTTTAGGTTATATACAAGGCTAATTCACTACTCGTCTTGATAATTCTTTTTTTATTTGGTAATGTTAAACTCAGTTTCTATTGATGCTGTGATGGCATTTTACACCATCTAGATTTGTTAATTGAAGAGTGGAAGATTGATTCAGTAGATCTTGTTCATTTGCACTTAGGTGCTTGAAAGTTCAAGATCGATTTATAAAAAAAAATGCTTCAAGAGAGGTATGTATTCCTGGAATTGATCTTGATTTGAGAAATTTTAAATTCTAAAGGAGTGGTGGTGACCATTTATGAATTCTTGTAGTCAATACTTTTTGGCAATTAAACTTCTTGTCAACTAACTGATTTAGTTGCGATATAAGTTGGAATTTGATTAAAATTCCTAGCATTTTTTTATTGTACTAGATATTTGTTATTTTCCTTGTGGTAATGTCTTCTATACCTATTATTTCTTGTCCCCTATGAGAGGAACTCTATCATATGTCTATCATAAACTTTTCCACAAATACTTACAAATAGTAAAATTAGAAGGAAAATAAAGTGAAATTTTATATAAACTTAAATTAACGTAATGCTTAAATATATAAAGTCTGTTTGCATAAACTTTTTTAAAGTACTTTTGAAAAAATAATAAAAAGAAAATATCATAATTAAAATAAATTTATGCATAAACTTAAGATTAGATATTGGATAAACTAATTATAGAAAATTTTACAAAATTAGTTTACTGACAGATCTATTTTATTTTATTTTTAGATTTTCTTCTAAAGAGTGTTTTTCGAGAAGTTTATTCAAACAAATTCAATTACTTACAGAGGTTTCCTATATTAAGTTTTATGCAAATTTTTATTTTTATCTTTACAGATATTTGTGGATAGATTTATTGAAATATTCCCACAACTATTGTTTAATATATGAAAATATTTTCAAATTTGTTATTTGTTTTAAGCACCTTATAATCTATAAGTAGTTCCAAGTCTTCATTGTTCATTATCTACTATGTACTGTTCTATGGTGTTGTTTGACATTTTTGCTATGACAAGGTGATAACGGGTTCCTAATTTTCATTGTACCTTTTTTTTATATCAGTCTCATGACAGCTATGTTTTCTCTCTTTTCTTTAGTGAGCCTTAAGTCAACACAAATTCACAAGTCCCTTTCCAAAGTTCAGTGAATATAAATTCAAGTTGATTACTAATATATCTCCTAATAAGAATTTCTGTCACAGAATGACTAACTTTTTATGCATTAGTCCTTTCACGAAAGACCCTTGTAGATGTATAAAGATTGACTTGATTATCACCACAAATAAGTTCAGTGTGCCAATTATTTCCAAACTAAAGTTTTCTCTAAGACTGATAATTTTGCATGCAACTGTTGTATGACATAGTATTTGGTTTTGGTGCTAAATCTTGTCACTCCGCACTATTTTGTACTTCATAATATTAAGTTCCCTATAATAGGAGAACAATAAACTTGAGGTGAACCTTCTACCTAATGATAATCTTGCTCAATTATCAACATCAGAAAAATAGATAATTTTTCCATTCACTGTATAAAAGTTAAAATAAACTTAAATGATGTATTAGTAAAGTAAGATGATGATAATTATTTACTATGAGGTGATAGTCTGACAAATGAGATACGGAGTGATGGTATAAGAAAAAAAGGGAGCAGAATGAGTTATATTTCAAACTTAAGCAAGCATTAAGGGAGACATTACCAATTTGATCAAAGCATACACAAAGTCAAACTTAACTGCAAATATGAAAGCAATTCAATTGCAGATAATTTCTACTCAGTGAGATAGACATTGAAATGCAAGATGGTGTCCACCCCATCGGTGGTGTGCTGGTCTTCCTTCAGAAGGGTCTCAAGTGAAGCATAACCTTTTGCATTCTCATATTTCCCAGTTCCACTAATCACTGCTATCTCAGATTCTGTTGAAGCTGTCCTATGAATCCCGAAGAGACTTATACTATCCTCTAATCCTTCGTGATGTTGATCGTGTTCGCCACCATGCACCAAAATGGTCAGCAAAATGGTCTGGCTAGTGCCATCCAATGAACTTGCCAAGTAGAATCCTTGTGCCCTTCCAATCACAGCAGAATCTAGCTCATGCCCTTCTGTTAACTGATCATCAATCACTGTCACCGATCCGAACATGAGCTTCTGAATGGTGAACCCTGCAGGGAGGTTACCTGCCGAGACAAATGGCTGGTTGCCGCTTCCAGTGACTGTGTTGCTGGTGCCACTGTTCTTAAACACAGTGGAGGATTGTGCACCACTGAGGCCAACAAGGTTTGGAAGGTTGTTATTGGTGATGATGCCATTGAGCTTGGGGTTGACCAAGGGGATTCCTCCAGTGATTGGGAAGAGGTTGTTGTTGAGTTTGGAGAATGGTAGGCCAGTGACATCAGTGTTTGCTACAATTCCTGCCACCACTCTTGCTGATGGATGTGACCCCCCAAGGATGTCATGCATGAAGAAAGAGAACGATGCCTCTTTTGCCACAGGATTTGGTGTCACAGGTGTTGCATTAGGGATAGCTGGCACCACTTCTGGAGTAGGAATTGCCACTGGAGGAATGTCCTCTGCTGGAGCTTCTGTTTCCGGAACTGGGGGGTCTGCATTGTCATCTTCATCTCCGGAATCTTCCGTAGCAACAGGACTGATGGTGGTGGCTGCAGGTGTTTGGCCACTTGGCAAAGTGGTGGCAGGTCCTACCTGTTATGATGAGTGAATACCATTAATACATTAGATATGAAGAAACCATTATACTTAAATATACAGAAGATACTTTTGAAATATTTACCTATGAAAAAAAATTGATAAAACAAAATAAATAAAAAATTATAATTTCTTAAATCTAAATTAAAAACATACTTTTTGGATATTAGTAAAAATCAATTAGAAACTATACATATGATTATCATATTCATAAATGGCTATCTATAATAATTCAATCTCATACCTTTGTTTAAATCATCTATAAAGATTTTTTTTTCTTTATCATTAAAGGACAATGCCTCCACATTTCTTTTTTTATTCTTATTCATGCTTCTTTAGAGAGATGTAAACTAAATTTAAATTTTATAACATTTTTTAAAATATCTATATCAATTATACAGAAGTACCAGTTTTGAATTAATATCACATTCACTAGTGAAATAAATAAAAGTATTTAGCTTCATTGCCTACCAGTGGTGTGGTTGTGGCTGCAGGTGTTTGGTTAATCGGCAAAGTGGTGGCAGGACCTGCCTGTGGTGAAGTGGTGACTGGACCTGTTATGAAGGAAGGATTGACAGTTCCAGATGCTGCTAAGTTACCTATGGCTTGGGGTTGGGGTTCTACTTCATCTAGGATCCTTGCAGAGTTGGCAATAAGAAAGGTTGTGGTTAGAAACAAAAGACAGAGGGTGCTCTGCCAAGTGTTACCATTGTGTTCAACATTGGCCATTTTTCTCTCAAAAAACTTGTACTGGTGGGGGATCTGTTTCACTATGATTTGAGAGGAAGATTTGTTATTGATGAAAATGATTCGAGGTGTTATATATACACACATGTACAAGAAGAGGGTATGTATTTAATCTTAAAGTGGAACAGATAGAATATAATGTGGAAAGAAAAAACTATTATGGAGTGGTTGAATATTGCTCTGTAATGGGATGTTTTAGTTAAAACAACTCCTCATCAATTAGTATAGGTATATGTTGCTAACAAAACTACATGACTAAAATGATGATAGTTTAAAGTTACATATACAAAATTTATATTTGGAGGGATGACAACCTTGCGTCTATTTTTAATGATCAAGATTTCAGTATCTGTTTTTGTTTTGAAACATACCATTAGGACGGGATATATCATTATATTCAACTTTGATTCATGAATTGAGAAAATTGATATTGATTAATGCAGTTTTCGTCTGTAAAAAAAAAAAAAAAGTGGGAAGGAACACAAGGAATATTGCAAGTCAACAAGTATTCCTCTGAAATAAAAAGAAAAGTTGTAAAAGAAAATGTAATTTGATTTTTTAATAAGATATATAGTTGATTTCTATGTTTTATTTGTTATGATCATCATTAACTCTATTATAATATAATAATACCTTATTAATATATTACAATAATATATATAATAGACGAGAATATATAAAATACTTATAATGTTATAATTATGTAAAGTAAAATAAGATAATTATTACTAAAAATATATTAGAGTAAATTTTATACTATTTTGTTTGGTTTATGTATGATCTATTAAATATAAAATAAAAAAAATGTTTTGTAATGTGTTAATTGTTTTCCTTGTGTTATATTGTATGTATATCAAAGATATCTTAAAGTTGATACTAAAATTGATTTTAAATTGGTCTTACAGTACAGAAATTTTGTATATATAGATTAAGAACAAATATGCTTCATTGCAATCCCTACCAAAGGTGTGATAAGGGGATCTATGTCTGTGCCAGCAATTCCGTAATTTTTCTTTAGCACCAAAGAAGCAATTGCCAGTGTTGCCTAGTTTTCACTTTCCCATACAAATGCAATTTCAAAGTCCAACGTACTTAACTTTTAAAACAAAAAGGTTGAAATATTCAGTAATCGTTTCCTACTTCACCAATTGGTGCTTGAAAGAGATGTTTCTGAAAAAAAAAACACTACATTTTATGGTACTATTATTCAATTACCTTTTGCACAATTAGAAGTAGTGCTATTGATAGTTAGAACACTAGAAAAATATTCATTTCTAGAGATATTAAATTTCATGAAAACATTTTTCCTTTTAAAGATAATCATATCCCTGCTGAAACTTATAATTTTTTTAACCTGTCATACTTGTTATTGATCATGTTGATAATTCTGATGAAACTCAAATCATTGATAGTATTGAAGGTGCTTCAAACCTTACATGTTCTGATTCTGTAATGATAATGATCAAAATGTTTCTCCAAGTAACACATATTTGGAGAGTACTGGTATAATCCCAGTAACAATCATTCTGATATTGTCACTCACCCTATGCACAGAACAACCACAGTTGCTACTACTCCTTCTTACCTCTCTTAATTATCACTGTTATTATGTTACTAATGAATTTTCTTCTCTTTATCTTATAGAAGACAATATTTGAATAAAAAAAATCAAATAATTAACATATCTTGATGCTAACGATGTATGGAAAGCGGTAGAAAGGAGACACTCCATAGTCTTCTTCTATATTCCCATACATAGTTAGCATCAAGATATACTTTCATTTTGACATCTCACATTTGATAGTTAAGTCCATTAAATACAGGCACAAAAATGGTAGTAAAAGATGTTTCAAATTCCATCTTATATATATGATGGATATTTGATGGTCGTAAGTATTTGTGAGTTATATCATAGATAACCTTTTTTTTCCTCTTGATATGAATGGTTCGATTTTAAAGTATAAGAAACAAAAGAATAAAAGAGAAACTAATATTTTTTATTGAGCATAAACCATAAATATTTATATTACAAAAAAAAACAGAACTTATAACCAATTTTAAGAAATATATGCTAAACTAAATAAGTAAATAATACATAAATTTTTTTTAAAAGATAAAATAGAAATATATTTTTATTTAATTAATTTAACTCCTTCCACCACAAGTTTTTTTGAATCACAAAATTCCAAACAATTGTAACCTTTTTCACATATCCTTGTTTTACAGTTTCTGCTTTCTCTCCAATTCTTATTTACAGTGCTACATTTCTCTGCTAAATCTAATTGGTAAATACGTAGTTCTAGAGTCTTTACTATGCTGAAAGCCACACCACATCAGAAAGGGTAGTGAAACATAACTTCTAATCTGTGAAATTTAACATTCAATAGTTAGTATTTGTCCTGTTCCGGAACCAGCATTCACAAATATTATCAATCTTTACTGATAAAAATAAATATGTATATGATATATTGGAAAAACTTTGAAGGCGATGTGATTTCATATATTGGTTTGGGATTATTTTCCACGATGGAATAATGACCCTTCTGAGTGCGATTGGTTCAGTAATCATCCATGGATTTGGTTCTCTCTGCCCAATATTTCATGATTTAATTGTTGATTAAATTTACAGGATTTATAAATAAACATTTGAAACGTTCAATAACCCAGAAAAGCTTTTGTAGCTAATAAAATTATATAACACTATTCATAATTGTTTCTGCTGGAATGGGACGAGGAAAACGCTTGCTGTTTTCGCTCGGGAATGTTCCGCTTTCGCCAAGCGGTCCTCCTTACTCCGGTCTTACCTCCTGGATCTTCCTCTCTCAATGCCAAAATGGGAGTGACATGCAGGAAACATTCCGACGCTCAAGTCAGAATTTATCTCCGCAAGTCTAGTCAAAATCAGAAATCAGACAGTTTACCTTCTTAACCAATTGTTATTTATAGGGTTTCAAGGAATATCATCGATTAATTTATCTCTTGACGATCAATGCCAACCTTAACTCCACAGTGACCGTTACATCATTAATTATGCATTCATTGACATTCAAAGGTTGTCTCCAGCAAACGACTGGAGAGTTCACGAGTATTAATCTAGTGTCCGACCGGGAATGATTGGCTTCCATCGTCCCTGCGTGTCCGGTCGATCTAACCTTAGTAGTAACACTTCCATCGTCCTTGTATGACCGATCGGTTGTCGGTCTAACCTCAATAGTAACGCTTCCATCGTTCTTGGCCGATCGGTCTAACCTACTCAATAGTAACTCAAGCATGTCCGGTCGGTCTAATCTACTCGATAGTAACAATATAATATATTATATATTCCAAATGAATGCAGAGTTGTTAGTCTTCTTTTTATTATTAGCAATAATAATAAAAATGGGGGTGACCTGCAGGAAACACTCCGACGCTCAGTAGTAACCCTTCCATCGTTCTTGTATGACCGATCGGTTGTCGGTCTAACTTCAGTAGTAACGCTACCATCGTTCTTGGCCGATCGGTCTAACCTACTCAATAATAACTCAAGCATGTCCGGTCGGTCTAATCTACTCGATAGTAACAATATAATATATTATATATTCCAAATGAATACAGAGTTGTTAGTCTTCTTTTTATTATTAGCAATCAAATTAGGAGTAATAAAGGCACTTGGGCATGGATGAGTCACTTTCTGAATAAAGGGTTTTTTAGATTTGACATTACATGAGTGTGTACTGGGAACAACTGGTTAAACGACACAACTTGCAAAATTCAACAATTAGGATTTTTATAGTTATCCATGGAAAACTGTTTTCAGTTGTAGAGTTTAGATCATCGATTTAAATTACCGTGAGACGTTTGAAGTCAGAAAGCTATAAAAAGTTTAAATTTCTGATTCTAAATACTTGTTAAATTCGTTCAAAGGATTATTGCCAAAGATATTCTGAGTTCAACGTTAACGGTTAAAAATTAATGGTACAAATCACCTGCTTTCTTACTTTAAATCTATCTATATATATATATATATATATATATATATATATATATATATATATATATATATATATATATATATATATATATATATATATATATATATATATATATATATATATATATATATATATATATATATATATATATATATATATATATATATATATATATAAGTTTTGAAATAGAATTTTAATAAAACATGACCCGATCGTGAGTTAAAAATATTAATATAATTTGATTTTAATTTTTTCTTAGAAAAAAAACTAAAAACAATTATATTTTTATTTTATATATAAATTTGTTGGGTTGAATAAATATAGTTTCTCAATGCTAACATCTAGAACTATAAGTAACTCTACAGTCTATATTTTGCATCTTCAAAATTTCTAAAAACATCTTATGGTGAATTAATTAAAGATCATGATGAAAATACTTGAAAAAGAAAAATAATTTTTAATTCATTAAACCAATGTTAAACAACTGCTCAACGTTTACTAAAATAAAATCAACTCTATGCCCTAATAGCACCACTTGTTAATTAGTACTCATAAAAAAAGTAAAGATATAGAAAAAAAAACATCCAAGAGGGAAAGAAGAAGGGAATATTTAGGGTTTGATGAGTTGCATATTAAAGGAAGAAGTATTTATTTCTGTTTGGTAAATTGAAAGTTATATATTACAGTATATGTTAATGCATCTTCCTCCTGCAATATTCTTAAATGCCTATATATTTGTGCTTTGTCAAAAATTCAGCAAGCGTGGCCTGCAGTGCAGTCATGGATATACAGAACAATTCTAGTTAGCAGAGTTTGTGGCAGCATTCACCATATGCTCCTCTATATATATGCGTGCTGTCTTTCTTTTTTTTTTTCTCTCTCTCTCTCCCTTTCTCACATATGCATATATTTTGATATCAAATGATTTAAGGGAAAACCCTATGTCTAAGCAAAGCAAGTTTATTTGACTTTTATATTTTTATCTACAAACAGAAGAAGTTGTAAGCCACTTTCATACCAAAAGATTTTTGTTGTGATACAAATGTAAATTTCATTTTATAAATCATTGTGAAACTGAGTTAAGTTTAAAGTTTATTTATTAACGTGATATTAGAATACATACTTGACTTGAACATAAGACTAGACATAATTCGATAGTAGATAGAATAATATATCCAAAATTTTGACCTAACATATTAAGAAGTACATGTTAAATTTTATTCAACTCATAAAAACTAGTTAATAGAATTAGATTTCTATAAATTAGGTTTACATTCGCTTATATAATTTTAAGTTAAATTTGCATAATGGTTAATATGTGTGAAAGGGTTTAATAGGACAGACATTAATTAATGAAGAAGACATTTGGTTTTAAGAATGTTGGTCCCTCCTAACGGAGGGGCTGCCCAATACATAGAAAGATGAGAAATAGTTATATATAAGATGAGTAATGATAATGATCGAGAAAAGATTAAAAACGGAAAGTTGAAGAAGAATATTCTTGAAGTGATGAAAGAGGGTTTGCTTGTGTTCTAAGGGGACATGCAACAATGGAAAGTGGTAAGCCGAAAGGAGGAATTTATAGAAAGTTGGCCCCCTTTTCACCCTGGGAGATGAGTAAAACCAGCCCACAAATTCCATCACCCAATACAAATGGGATCAACAAAAACCTACAAAAGGCATCTTTCTCTCTCAAGCGAGTTTTTACGTTCATTTGATAGGTAAAATAATCGTAAAAAAATATTTTTTTTTATATTTTTTCAATAAAAAAGAAAATACAAAAGTAATAAAAGATAGTATTAAATAAATGTAAAAATTTTACGTGTTTCAAATAACCATTATTAATCTCAATTTTCTTTATTGATATCATGAACCCTAAACAACCACACCCATACACAGACTAGTCTCTGTCACAGGATTACAATAAAGACACCATGTTTGTGTTTGTGTTTGTATCAGTACTCCTCTCATCCGAAAAGAAATGAAAAATTAGCACTGTAGGCTCTGCACAGACGAGAAAGAAAAGAGCATGGCACAGAATATTGTACTCATGTCACAGTACCTAGTTTACAGCTTTTCTTAATTATAACAATGATTATTATATTCAACAAAAGTTGAAGGACAAATAATGTTAGTACAGTTTGTTTTTTCCACATGTGTTCTTCTCCAGTAGTCACCATTAACCCTCTAATAAAGGTTATAATTAACCTTGCTTTAACACATTCACGTTGTTGGACTCTAATCCGTTGTAATTATTTTTAGAGTAAAAGTAGTTTTCTTTATCAGCTAATAATAAATTTAATTAATAAAACAATTGGGTTGTGTCAATCCATGTAAATAAATAAAATAGAAAGAAGAAAAGAGAAAAAGAAAAATATGTTTAAATCCCATAAACACTCCATATATTTATATGAGATTGTTTCGATCAACACATTCCTTTCCCATATATATGTTACGTTACAAATAAGTGTCATGTAAATTTAAGTATGACATATTTCTCTCTTATTTGTATCGTGATCTTGAACACATGTAATTATAGTTCTCCCTCCAAGCTTTTTATATTTCATATCCAAAAATTCAATCTAAACTAAAAAAACTGTGGTTTACTATTTCATCATACTGTTGACATATGTTTACCTTTTTCATATGGCTAACCTTTTTCTAATTTTTTATATTATATCCAGTTAAAAGTGTTTCCTTCTGTAATTTCCTCCTGTTGAAATACCTAAATACTTGAATGATATATTCATGATTATACAATTTAAAACCATTGAAAACCTTTCAAACATTATTTGCTGAACTCCTATACGTACTAACTTGCTTTTGTGGAAATTAACAGTCCTAACGCCAATTCAAAACATATTAAGATGCCCTTTATAGTCATAATATTTTGTAAATTAGCTTTTAGCCACTATAATCATCAAATTGTAACATACTAATTGCAATTTTTTGGGTTACCTTCTTCTATCCTTTCCAGAAGTTCTTTGATTTCGGTTTGTCTAACAATTGCAACTAGACCTTCGACTACAATAAGGAACAAGAACAAGAACGATGATAATAGAGGATCTCCTTGTCTGAGACCTTTAAAAAGTTTAAATTCCTATATTTGATGTTGATTCTAAACATGAATTTAGATTATACATAAAGTTTCGAAAGCTATATTTTGATGTTTAGTTTTATATATAAATTTTTTGTACTTTTTTGTTTGAAGGTAAACATATCAATTATCTGAATCTAATCAAACATTGTATATCTGTATTAATTATTCTCTAATTGCAAAGTCAAAAGAGTTTTAATATTACAAGGTGCAGTGCAAATTTTACATATACCTATTTCTTGGTTATGTAGATGTGAAAGATGCTATTTGAATTATTACATTTACATTTATATGAATGACAAGGTAAACCTAATTTTGATGTATAATGAATTTACTAATTTATTGAAAATTCTTACCCATTAAGACAGTAAAATTCATATTGCTGTACTTATTAATTTCTGCCACTTAAGTATATAAATTTTTAGCTGGAATATTTTAACTAATATACTTTTTATTGGTGATATTGAGACTCTGTTGTTTTGAATGAACAATGTTTATGGTGAATTTGATTGTTTGTATCTGGTTCCTTCCCAACAATATTGTTTGTCAGTGCATTTGGATATGGATGTGCAAATTCATAGAAAATGTTTTGTTTGATTTAGAAGTGTCTTGCACCTTTTATTTGCTGAGCTTAGAAGCTACGCTGCGCACTGTATAGGGAAATAATGGTTTTCTATAAAAGATGAAGAATCTTTACTTCCATGACTGACTTGGAGGCCATGTCATTTCCTCCTCCACCATTATTAATCAACTCTATATAATATTTTATATATATATATATATATATATATATACATATATTTATATTTATATGTGCATGCATGGTGATGACAATACGGTCTGTAATTTGCATAGTTTGCAGTGGAGGACATGCCCTATATGTATCTATTTTCTCACTTTCAAAGCTATGTATGCACTATGCAGTGTGTAGGATGATTAGACTAGCAATCATCATTTTTCTAACTTCCGTGTTCCCAAGAGCCACAGTGAAAGAAACAAAGAATATGGATGATGGATGCCTCATTCATAATATCTGCACATTTTTTTAGTTTTTTTTTTTAATTAAATATTCAATTTTAAATCTAAATATTTAATAAAAATACCACAAAAGTTATCTCCATTATCATTTCCCCAAAAACAGTATCTCAATGAAGGATATAAAAGAAAGTTGTGCCAGTTTGTTATACTGTTGAATCATGTTTCAGGTGGGCAGAACCAGAATTTTCACTTCAAACTATTGCAAAAAAATTGAGAGTTTCTCTCTTCACTATGCAGACCTTGTTTACTTACCAACCATAACATTAAAATGTCATGTCATAACTTATATTTCAGCTTATATCAGAGTAAAAAAAAATAGACACAGAAAAACTTAAAACTTGAGCCACTCTACTACTAAAGGCTATGTTGAGTTCTCAAAATTGAGACTAAAAAAAGGACTAATTGAGTCTGACATGGTGTACTAGACAAGGCATTTGAAATCATGATCTGAACTATTAGATTTTATATTTTCATTTTAACCTTTTTAAATCTTTTTATGTTGAAATAAAAATAAACCGATTTGATCCATCTTTACAAGTTAAATGGAGTAAGATAATGATAAGTAAGTACTTCTAAGAAATTCAGGTCCTTTGGCTTTTACAACCTATCTTGTCAAACAGTCCATTTGGTGAGCTAACTCCAAGTTTCTTATAATAAATCTGAATGAGTTTACTTTTATTTCAGCTTCTTTTTTATTTTTTATGGGTCAAATTGTTACATGTTTAAAGAAAAATAAATTTTCTTAAAGAACGGGTATGAAAAATCAATCTTTAACAAGAATCATTCTAAAATATAGTTGAGAACTCAATCATTTTTGTTTCTTGGTAAAACCGAAAATAACAACTGGTTACTTTATCATACAAACTGAATGAAATATTTTCAAATGATCTATAAAAACCTTTTTCATAAAAGAGAAATGTCATACTTTCTTTAGGTAAAATGTATATTTAAAAGATTTATAATTTATACTCTTATTACTATTACAATTAGTTTTATATTAATTTTACGATCAAAAAAACAAAATAGAGTAATCAGTCTCCTCATGATTTCCTTGAAGAGAGGTGGGGAAGTTTTTAGTGGACACTAAACATTTTCTTTCATTCCTACGTTTCATCCAAGAGAAATGATGAACTTTTTTCTTTCATACATTTATGTCCTCCTTTCATTGACTTTATTTCCCTCGACCAAACCAAAAAGAAAGAAAGAAAAAGCTTAAAGAAGATGAAATACAAAAGTACTTGTTGTATGGCAAAGAAAACACACACGAGTAAAGAAGGCTTAAACAATACGAAATAGAAAAGTACTTATTTGTATTGAGAATAGATAGTAATATATGCAATAGAAAAGTACTTATTTGTATTAAGAACAGATACTATAGTATATGGTAGAGAGGGTCAACACACATCGTAAATCTTACAATATTATCTGTTCTGAACTAAACTTTCACAAATTTATTTTTAATATCATTGTATAAAATCTTTTATTAATAAAGATATTTTATGTATATATAAATTTATGTTTATTTTATATGAGATTTTGTTTATATGTTACCGTATATAAGTGAAAAAGAGAAGAAAATGTGGTGAGACACAGATTGAAGAAGAGTGTGATTAGGGTATTGTGGTGAATGATTTGGAAAAGATGCATATTTGAAAAAGAGAGATGATTAAAATTTGAAGAGTGGATTGAAAGTACTAGGGCTATAAATTAGGATATCACATGGCATGGCACTCCTACATATCTTAAAGCCTAAAAGTGGACCGTGCACACGAATCTGACAAATTTTTAACCCCCCATAACCCATGCAATATTCTCTTTTCTCCCTCTCGGTTTCCCAAACTTACAGTTATCCCCCACACTCTCACATGCATGCACTGACATACCCACTCATCATAACACATGCACATGCAACTCTCTCTCTCTTTCTCTCTCTTTTCAAAAAGTCAACAGTCAATGCCCTAACACTATAGAGGTTAATTAAGTGTTTCAACAAAAAACCTAAGTAGACAGACATGTATGTATTGTTTGTTACTCTTGATGTTGTCTTGTAATGTATTATTATGTATTTGTTTGTGTGGATGGATGGAGTTGGTGATGATGGTCGTATTGATGATGGCATGATGACGATAATAAAGAAGATAATTGTTTTTGAAGATATAAAAACAATTTATACAGTGAAACTTGTCTCTCTTCAATTGTCCACTCATGTTTGAAAGTGGGAAAAAGACACCATGGCTCTAGCTAACCCACTTTCTCTAATGGGAACATCTACATTGCAAATGCTATCATTGTTTGGTCCCCTTCCCTTAGTACCCTGCTAAATCAAAATCACATACCCCATGGAATCTCTTTCATTTACTAAAAGTCATGCCACCATCCCATGCATGATTATTACGTATACGCTCACTATATATATATATATACATACATATATATATATATATATATATATATATATATATATATATATATATATATATTTACTAAAACCCTTTTTCTTTTCTCTTCCTTTGACATTTCATGGCTTCTTCGATCGTCTCGTGTCTTCTTTTTTCATGGTAAATTAATGCAACTTATGTATGTTGAAAAGGGTCAGTAAAATTTTGGACAAAAGGACAGATGGAAGAAACTCATGATGAAAAATGGAAAAGCCATAATAAAGGAAGAAGAAACACAAAGAGACAAACTCCTAATCTGGAGTTGTTTTCAGCGTCAACTTTTTTACCAATAAACTCCTAATTGGTCGCTACTATATATTATTTTAAATTAACGACTTACGTCTAACTTAGTTTGTCCACACTTAAAGATATATATTAAGATTTTGTGCTTATGAAATATACTCTTACATCATTACCAGCAAGAATTTTAGGTGGTAAAGTGGAGATCCTCCTCTTTCTTTTTTCTTTTTTATAATCAAAATGAGACTCACGATTTATATTTTATACTCAAAATTAAAAACAAATATTATTAAGATACAAACAAAGTTTCATATGAGATAAAATAAAATATAAACATATATTTATATACACATAAAATACATCTCACAATAAAAAGTTATTTTAAAAAAAAATTAACATAAATCCGTGAAAGTTTGGTTTATAATGGAGAATATCTTGTCGTTATTATTACGGTGATATGTTGACCCTTGTCACACGTTGCATTGATATAACATGGTTTGAGTTGTTGATTTGGAGTAAAATATTATGCATGTATCTTGAGGGTGAAATTTGAGGGTAGAAACATATCGCCATCATGAACAAAGTGTCCCTTTGATTCCAATCCATGCACTGCCACCAGAGGTCACGCCTCTCATCTCTTTTGGTTGCTGCCTTTATAAGCGCATGACACATTATATCTTATTTTCTCCATTTGGCAAACGCTTTTTCTTTGTAGAAAAAATGAGGTTGCAGCATTTCATACAACCATCACATACAAAACCAAACTAATCATTATCAAGATTCAATTCCTCAGGGAGAAAATATAAACTCTAGTACATATCCAACTTTCCCAAATCTTCTAATCAACACAAGTTCTTTGCCATGTACTGTTTATTTTATACACTTAATGCGTGCAAGGTTTTCTGATAAACCTCTCTCTCTATATATATATACTGAGAATTTCTCCAAAACCTTCTGTAAGAGTTGGAACTTGTAAAATTTTCCAACATTGTTTAAGCAAGGGAATTTGGTCGATTGACCCCCCTCACCCTTTGAAATTTTCTTTCGAAATAAAGCTGTTTTGCTTTATATAGAGAGAGAGCATGTTGTATATGGGCTGGAAAGAAAGGACCAGCTTTTCAGCAATGTTCAGCCAAGCTCATTGTTCATCTTTAAACATTGAAAATTGAAATATAAATATGAAATCAATATGATTAGCATTATCAGATGTTCCATTCAGTAGTTTCGTATTGTTTAGTTAAAGATAAAGAACAGTTTAAATATCTCTTTTTCTTTCGATCCTTCAGAATACCTTTTTAACACAAACCATATATACTTCAATTGTAACAATTGATCTAACGATAGTGTCTGATAGAGTTGGTTTGGAACATCAGTGAAAAATTGATTTTGAAGAGTCTCTTGATATTGGTCCTCCCAAGAAACAGAAAAAATATAGTATATATAACAGAACATATCACACAAATTAAGAGAGACAGAGAGAAAGAGAGAAAGAGAGAGAGACCGTACAGATAGATGCAAGGAGGGTGGGAAGCACATGGCTTTTGCAACGAATGTCTTACAGTAAAAGCCCACGTCGCAGTGTTTGGATTCTTGGGTTGTGTGGAGACACCATCATCATCATGCATGCCCAAATGAAACTCCTATTCTATTTATTTCTTTATAATTGCATCTTAATAATGAATTAATGACTTGTGTCCAATGTGTCCTTTGCCCTTCTTTATTATATGTGTCCTTCTATTTTATGCCATTCTTGACAGGTAGGTCATCATGCCCTCCCACTTAAATTACTTATATTCTCCTTCCCCAATTCCCATAGCAGAAAAAGAGAAAGAAAAAAAAAACACACATAACAACAAAACACCCAAAAAACTGCACTTTGTTTGATCTCTCTGCTGCTTCCTTATTTAATGTGGACTTTTTAGTATTTCAATACCCTTTTGTTTAAACAACAATTTGGTGTAGCCATTTTGCATGATCAGTGATCAGATTCATTACAATATGATCTCTAAGAGCATCTGTGTCACACATTTAATTATGCAGAAAGGATGGGCAATATGAGGCTAAAATATTAATAATAATGTGTGTGGGCTAATTAAGTTTGGTATTGCTGCCATGCCACTCTTTAAAAACTATACCTTTAGAGTTACTTCTTCGAAAACTTGTAATAAGAGTCACTGTAAAAGTAAACTTTTGACAACAACATTTTCAAAAGTTGCATTATTCAAAAAGCATGCAGTTGAATGTTCAGAGCAAGTCCATTGATCAGGATCACATCGGACATATAAACCAAAAAAGTTCAAAATGAACATGCAAAAATACTACAAGATGACAACCATCGAATATTTTTTCCAAAAGAGAGAACAACAAGAAGAAATTTATTTCAACAAGCCATTCATTCATGCATACATAAATCACTTTATTATAAAGTTGTACTATTTCTCTGTAAAAGTTGTTAGAGTTGAAAAACAAAACAACCAGATAAATCAAGATATATTTTAAAAAGGTATATTAATAGTTACTTTTTATTATTTTTTGTCTGTCGAATATTACTTACGAGGATTTAAAATGTTAATAATTAGGGTAACCCGACCAGAAGGTCATTAGGGCTAAAAAGGAGCTTTTAGGGACATAACAAAAAGGGTGAGTCCCTTTGCAGTCATTTTCTCCTCGGAACATGGCCCAAAACTGTTCGCTGGCAGTACCCTTCTCTTTGTTCACCCCCATATTAAAATAAACACTAATTAATAGACATTGCAAAAAAAGTTGTTGAAAAAGAGCAGAAAGTTATCACATTTCTCGTTTTTTGCAAAAATTAAGAATAATCAAGGTTTTAAATACCCAACTAAATAATTACGTCACCCTTACAAGAGGAAATGTGTTTACATGATCAGCCTTTAAAATTTAATTATACCAAAAGCTACCCCATCTTCTCTGAGATTGATCATTAATTAAACAATTTGGAATTTCAACTTAATGATGTTGGGCAAGTAATTTTTTGTTTAATCACACAGTCATCGTCATTAGAGTTTAACAAAATTATCGAATTATACAGGCACACAAACTCTTGTTATAGAATAATGCTGAAAGACATGTATGGAAATATAAAATATAAAAAAAAAATTATTTATTTATTCAACTGACAGAGAGACCACCATCTCTCGTTCTTTCTCTCTCTCTCTCTTTCTTTCTATTTTCTCTCATAGCTTCTGCAAACAGTTCTATCCCACAAGCGTCCAAACAAAGAGAATTAATGGAAAGTGAGATTTGCAAGAAAGAATTATTTAGTTCTCTTTGTTGTTCTTGCTGCGGCTACTGAGGATTATTTGCATAGTTCATGGCTGTCTTGTTACTGTTAACTCTCTTCCTTATTGATCATGATATCGATGATGGCAGACCACTATGCAACTCCTGTTCCTCACCCTTTTGCACAATATAAACCCGAGATTCCACACCCCTTCTCTTCTGTTTCTTCTTCCGCTTCTTCTTCTAATGGGTTGTGCTGAGATCAGACACGTGTCCAGCTTCGACATCATCGGATTTGGTTTCTTGGTCTGTAGAGTGAGTTCAATATGACCATGGTTCCTTCTCAAAACGGGAAACATCAGAACATTAACAGGAGTGGTGATTATGTTATTTACGGTAGCACGACAACGAGTAGTGCTATGAACCAGATCATTGAAGTCGAAGGAGGCTACAATTGCTTACTAGGATCTGATTTTGTGGTGAGGAGGCACATCATGGCTGAGGCGGAAGAATCGTCCAGACACAACAACAACGAGGAAGCTGAACCTGGTGGCTGTGGTTCGACCTCAAAGGATGAAGAAGTAGAAGGAGCAAACACAAACACCAACACCAACACCAACAACAATAATAACAATAACTGGCTTCAATTAGGCATAGGTTTGACGAGCACAAAGGAAGAACTTGATCGAACCGTTCCAACAACAATCGCCTCAGGGCCTGTGGAGTTAGACTTGCTGCCCTCACGGCGGAGGTTCGATCAGCCGGCGGCGTTTTTTCCGGTGGTGACTTCCGGGAGAGGAGGAGGGTCTGGTTTTGGTGGTTCTTCTTCTTTGGTTTTCGAGCATCAAACGACGTCGCCTT
Organism: Vigna umbellata; assembly: GCF_029865625.1. Lineage (NCBI taxonomy): Eukaryota > Viridiplantae > Streptophyta > Magnoliopsida > Fabales > Fabaceae > Vigna > Vigna umbellata. The sequence continues at coordinate 12,350,438 of NC_142168.1, read as the reverse complement.
CTTCCATGTCCATGGCCAGTGGTCCAATTGCCTCAACCTTTGGTCATCAAGAGATGATGAACTGGGCATTTGGTCCACTGCTTCCTCCTTCTATGTCTATTATGCCCTCTTCTTCCTCTTTCACTCCTCTTCCACCTCCTCCTTCTTCTTCTTCTTCTTCCTCATCACAAACCTGTCACTCCTCTTTCAGGCCTCCCTTAGGATCCTACTTTCCCACACCCTTTCATCACTTTCCTTCTTCTTCTTCTTCTGGATTTAATCAATACGACGTGGCCGGGGCAGGACCAAGCTCCGATGTCACTGTTCGAGTTGTTGATCCTCCCAGAAGACCTCATTCTGGAATATGGTTCATGTTACAAGCCTCTCAGAATCAGTAAGCCAATTAAAATGCAGATTAATATTTGTTTCCAGTACTCTATTTTTTATTTTCTTTTTATCCACTATATAATACATGTGTGTGTGCATGCATCTAGCTATATCTAGCTATATGCATCTGGCTAGCGAGGCTAGTGCAATTTAATTGGGTTTTTGTGATGAAACTCACTTTGTTTTAATTTGCACAATGCAGGGCGAAAGAACCATTCTTGCCACAAATACCTAAGAACTACCTTAGAATTAAGTAAGCGGGTTTCTTTCTTTCTTTCTTTTTTTGTTTGTTTCTTCTCTCTTTCTTGAGCAGCTTGGGGCTTTTCTTGTCAGTGTGTAATCAATGTCGTTTTGATCATGATTTGATCGTATTTGGAGCTGCAAACTCATCATTTCTTTTTGACTTTGTGAACTTTCAGAGACGGAAGGATGACAGTTCGGTTGCTATTGAAGTATCTGGTTAGCAAACTCAGACTGGAAAGCGAATCAGAGGTACTTTCGACTTTCAACCATCTCTTTAGCTTTTTATATAAATATATAAATTAATAATTAATCTACCTGCTCATATATTTATGTGCGAAGTAGCAAAAGCTAGGGATTTTCCATCGTTGCTCTCTTACTCATGCACCTTGCTAATCCCATTTATCTGTTGCTCCTTTATTAGGCATGTAATTAGCGAGATGAAAATGAACATAGCGGATTACATAGGAGTGTCCGAAAAGGAAATAGAACTACGTTTTCATCAAAAGTACCAAAGTACATTAAAATAGAAACCTAGTGGGGTTAGAAAGATGAAAGATACAGCAGAACTAAAGCGGTTTATCTAGTGATGGACCAAATATATGTTTCTTCCCTTAAAATCATTAAAAAAAGTATGCAGGTGAGAAGTATATTTCTCGAAACTGGTCTTGCATTTCCGTTTTCATTACATTTCATACTCATTCTGTGTCATGGTGTAACATGACTTCATTAGAATCATGGTGTCTTTTGTCCATCCCACCAACACAACATAACTACATATATATGGAGCTTCCACATAGGATCCCAAGAACCTTCTATTTTTGTGTCGTGTTTGGTGGTGGGAATTGGGGTATTATTAGTTAGGTGTACCGCAACTGTTCAAAAGGAGAACCTTAATTAAAGATATATCATAATTACTAATTAATCCCTTCACGGCAAAAAAATAACATATATTTTCTTTCTAACCAAAAGTCAGTTTCATTGAAGCAATTGGCTTCACTGTTGCAGATTAGAATACTCTACATACCCAGTATCATCGTAATAATCACCCACGAGTATATGCTCGAGTAGTTCATGATTTCAGACTTATCACTGATTTGCATGAAAGTAACTTTAAATGGTCTACACAACATATGTGTAGGAACTTGTTTAAAAAAATTGAAATCTTTTGAAGAACTAAACCAGATTAAGATTTAAACTAAACATTAGTAGAATGTTCATCGTGCAGATAAGAGATAGTTGATCACTGAAATGTTGGCCATGCACACGGTAAACTAATGGGTAGATTAGAAGAAAACCCTTGGCAACCTAGGATTTAATTTACCAGAAAAAGGTCATATTTATATATACTAAGCAGGATTAAGAATAACCAGTATACTAAGCAGGATTAAGAATAACCAGTCTGCATCATCTGTCAGAGCACAAAGATTGTAGAGTAGAAATAGGTTTACATATATATATATATATATACACTGTATGTATATATGTATGTATAACCCTAGTATTAATAATGCAAGTATGTTGTTGAGATTGTGCATGTTAAGTTTGTGTGGAAACTGAATGATAGAGTGTACAGAACTAGTATTGAAAATTAGGTGTACTTTGAGATACTTATGATCTACGCTCATTATGAAACATGTGCACGAGGCTATATATGCATTGAGTGATATTATTAGAATGTGCGCATTATAGTGTGTCGACCCAGAACTTTATAATACTTCATGCACACTTCATCATCGAACACCACTACTACTTGTTGCCTAATAATTACTAAAAAAAGGTTTGAATCCTTAGAGAAAACGAAGCAACGCATAAATCTATATCATAATATTCATGCATGCCCTTGAAATTACTAGATCTGATGACCTAGGAGAAAAATTCAGATCTATATATATGTACAATGATTAGGTGCTCTCCCCACTCGTTTATCATTTGCACTAAGTCGATCATACCATACTCAGTTTTAGCATGATGGAAACATTTATAAACAAGGTGAATTTTTTAACTCTGAATGATTACGAAAATTAGTAAAGGAGCTTCCATTGCTTTTCCTCTTTTTAATTATTTTTTACATATTTTTTTAGATTGATTTTTTTTTTCTTTATGTCGTTGTACGTCTGAGGTTATCACAACGTACTTTGACATCAGTATTGTTGCTTCGGCAACGAGAAACATATTCAGGAACTTTTATTTCAGTGACTTTAATAGTTAAATCTTTGCTCTTTTTTAAATGTTAACCTTTCTTTTTCCTATCATGGAGATTTAAGCCATTTTAGGTATTAAATCCTCTCTTATTCTTGCTACCCACAAGAATTTTCAGGAAGTGTTTTTAATATCAATGTTTATCGCATTTGATCTTTGCTATGGTATGGAATTGACTGGTTTTTGGGGTCAAAAACGTTTTTTTTTCCTTAAAATTCAATCGAAGAACCTAATTTTTTGGTAAAGATAAGCTTTTCTAAACATGGTTTTATAAAGAACTTGTAACTAAAAATTGATGATTTATTTACTTCTAAAATATAGGATTTTTTTTTTCAAATAAAACAATCTGTATGTAATATCTGCTTTGATATTTATTTTTCCACAAAAGCCAAATTTTTATAAGAATTATTTCGTTTGAGTTTGATATTAGAATGTACATGGAATGGGTTTAGGTAGAAGGAAATATAAGTTTTTAAAAATAATGAGTGGATTAAGAGTAATATATGTATGATAAATATGTGATATATATATATATATATATATATATATATATATATATATATATATATATATATATATGCATATGTATCAATGGTCATATATTATGTTTAGGTTTTGTTTATCTTGAATACCAGTTTTGTCTGTGTTGGCAACAACAGAAGCATTATCCACTAAACAACAAAAACCAAGGAACATGTTTACGAATAGAATAATGGTCTTAGACCTTTCATGCCAAACTGACACGAAGAAACAGAAGCATCAGTGTCAAATGTATCGAACATGCATTACAACTTTCATTCAGAAACCCATTTGTTTAATTTAATTTTGTAGTCCAGCACGCAAATTTTCGTATACGTTCATGGTATGCATTACCAGATTTCTCTAAAAAAATAAGTCATGCGAGATTGCATAATACATAAAATCGACATTCCATTGTTCGTCAGATTTTCATGCAAGTTGCTTTTTCGGTCAACCCCCCTCGTATTCTTTTTTTTATATTATACTATATATATATATATATATATATATATATATATATATATATTAAATGAGAATATATTATCGTGAAGGAATGAACTTTGACTATGATTATATTATGTAATATTGAAATAAAGTAATTTAAATATATGGTTAGGATTTTGTTTTTCTTATTAAAAAAAAGTATAAGTAGATGCAGGGAGGTGTCATTGAGTTGTATGTGGGATTTGTTTATTATAAAACACTGTATTTGAAGACAACTACTTCAATGAATAAATTTATGTTTGCTTACTATAAAGAGGATAGCTATTTGTCTGAATATTGCTCATATATATTGGCACATGTTTCACATATATTTACTTTAGTGCCGACTTACCTTTTCTGAAAAACTATTTTCGGCTGAAAAAATCTACTATCTATCAAAATTTAGTTTCTGATATAAGAAGATTATTCTGGGAATGAGTTGCGCGAACTGAAAGTTTATACGTGCTGGTTTTTGATTATTTAGATTAATCTATAATAAGTTTGTCATAGTTTAATTAGAATGTGTGACGCACTCAACATAACTTCTCTGGCTGCTGGTTTCCAATTTGATGTTGTTTGTTTGTTTGTTTCGAGAAGTCAACCTAAGACTCCTCCGTTGTATACCAGACATCATAAAATTATATATAAGAATATGCTAGCTGGTTTGCATGTAGTTCCCATGCCGCCCGGAACATACATATAATTCACACATGATTTTGGTTTCGAACCATAAAGACCTAATCATTAGGTTTATAATGAGTGTGTTACATCCAATAACTTAAGCTAAGGGAGATATATATATATATATATATATATATATATATATATATATATATATATATATATATATATATATGTATGTATGTATATGTATATACCTTAATCTCTTTCTTCTGTGTATATATAAACAGTTTATTTATCAGTTTCCGATCGTAAATTCTGGAAAAGTTTTAGATAGTTTGCATAGGTATAAAGATTTTAAGTATATATTATTATTAGCATTAGCATACATCCAGATTAGCTGTATTCTTTGTGAGTTAATTTTCTCGTCTAAGTTATTTAATGTAAGAAATAGGGAGAAGCATGTATATATATATATATAGGTTAATAGAAAAGAAGAAGGTGGTTTGTTTTATATAGGGCATAATATGAACATGGATATGTATATATAATAGATAGTCAAGGGAATAATGAGTGGAAGAAAGCAAAAAGATGTGTTTCATTGTGGAAGGGGTTTTATTAATTGTTTTTCCCTTTTTCTTGTTGCTTTTGTAATTTATAAAGAGTGCATTGACTTTAAGATGTAAAAACACATAATCTTAAAGTTGGATATATCTTTATCTTGGCCTACTTAGTTGACAGCACTACTCATACAAAAAGGTTACCAGATATTTGTTCTTAATTTAACTCAAACATCATATCCTAGGGCTTCCAAAATCACACGTGGACCCTGTCATTCTCACCACTCAATACCTATCTGCATGCCTTCGATTTTCTCTCTCCTCTTTCGTCACGCTTCGCTTCAAATGTAGGCCCTTCTTCCCATTGCCATTTTCTCTCTCTCTCTCTCTCTCTCTCTCTCTCTCTCTCTCTTTCTCTCCCCTTTTCTACGGAATATTTGGCTCAAAAGCTCCATCAAACTGTCAAGTGCTGCACTCTCATGGAATGGAACCAAAAGAAAGAATCGCATTATGTGTACGCAGCATCTTCCACCAACCACAGTATAAACACTCTAATAAATCTCCCCAATTCACCATCAAAACTCACTTAAAAACACCAAAACTTGCTGACCGATTTCCATGCACCATTAAAAAAAAAAACAGTTGGAAGTATATATAAAGAACCACGCCACTTTAATCACTTCTTTATTAATATACTTTGTCGAGTTCAAACCTGTCGTACGATATTAAATAAAGCATATATATTTATATATGTGGAGTTAGTTTTTATATATGACAGACGAAACAAGTTAGCCACAGTCGATGATGAAAAACCAAAAGGGCAGTGGTAACGTTGACGGTGGCATGCATTAGGGTTTGGGTGTTGCAACGTGATGGAGACGTGCATGATGAGGATGAAAAATTTAGTAATATAAAGGCGTGATTAGGTCTCTTGAAGGGAGGAAAAAAGAAGAAGAGAATAAAAGATAGAATAGTTTAGATTGTGGGTATGCCTATTGTTCGGCGTGGTTGATGGATCGAGCGTTGCATGATATAATAATAATAATAATATTGTACGTTATGGTGTTAATGTTAGTTTAATAGAATAAAAAGAGGTGATGAGTGAGATGTTAATACGAAATATAGAATAGAATGGAAAAGAAAAGACTGAAGTCTAAGAGATGATGATTATGGCTTGGGAGGAAAGTCTGAATGGGCCCCCATAATGATTAAAGATAGGGCAGTTTTTGAGAAGGTGGGTTGGGTGGGCATTTCCACGATTGCCCGCTGACCCAAATATGCGTGCATGCTTAAGGATTTAGGAATCTCTTGCCTTAAAGAAATTTGCTTTTCTCAAACATTAAAATCAAATACCAAAGTGGAGACCTGTGTGGATCAATCTTATGCGTAAAGCAGAAGTTACAAAGATCTTATGCCTTCCTAAGTAGGCCCTAGACGTAAGCCACTGACAAAGCATGACTTCATTCTGATTTCATATATTCATCCTCAACCACTGTTTTCATTTTTACCAAACTCTATCACCATTTTCATCTTCATAACATCATTTCTCTTCACTACTACTATTACTCCAATGGATTACAAACTCCACATTAATGCTTCATTTTTTACAATTACGAGTCTAAGTTCTAGTACAAATAAGATACGTAGAAATCAGAAACTAAAACATCATGTATATATATATGATTTAAACAGTGGAGTCTTTACTTGAAAGCAAGCTAAAGCGAGGCGTCGCGTAAAGGGAGATATAAATATCGGGATGAGGGATTATATATGAAAAAGTAAACATGATGATGGTTTATAGTATACGAGAATAATGAAGATAAAAAAGGTAAAAGAAAAAAAAAAGTTGGGAAAATGGAATAAGAAGGAAAATGAAGATAATTATAAAAAGTATAATTTGTTATAATAACGCACTGGATGAAAAGTTGTGATGATGATATGTATAATGAGTTTAACCATGGGCAATAAGGTCATGCATGTACTGTGTATTTCTTTTTTGCTTGACATCATATAGATATATATATATATTTGTTTTGTTGTGGTGGTGGATATATCACTGTGTGGCCACGTGATGGTGTGTGTGGAAGATGATAATGGAGAATGATAATAACAGTAATATTAATAAATGTGAGTGTTGCAGATAGAGATAACATGCAGAGGGCAGCAACTTTTACCTTTCTTGACGTTGCAGCATGTGAGGGATAACATATGGAGTCTCAGAGACACCACAACATCTTTGCTTTCAGATTCCTCAACCTCGGATCATGTCATGGTGCTCCATTATGGTAGAACCACTGCTTAAGAACAACTAATTAACTTCCATGCTGTTAATTGTATCCTTGTTAACTTATCTAAACTTCCTCAACCTCTTCTTCTTTTTTTTTTAGTTTTTTTTTTCGATTTAATTTTCTATTCTAATGGGTTTTGATTATTATTTATTTTGATTTTTCTTCCCCTTCTATATTTCTTAATTGACATGGAGATTATGGAAAAAGTCACACACACATATGTATGTCCCTCCAAAACAGTGTTTATTCCATTAGGGTTTTGGTTGGGGTGGGTAGAATTACCCTAAATTGTATTCCCATGTTGGACGGGGTGGGTGAGGAATTGCCATCAAATGTATTTCCAGGCACAAAACTCAATCTAATTTTATCCACTAACCCTATTCCCCTTTTACTCTCTTTTTATTCTCATTTATATATATTTTCTTCTGCTTATAGACAAAAAGAAAAAAAAATAAAATAACTTATATCATGATTATTATGGTTCTTGATGAGTGAATTTAATTCTGATTAAGTATGATATTGTATCTAAAATTTATCATAAAATATTTCTGTGTCGGCTACAAGTATGTATACACCAACATTTAAAATTTAGTTGGTCAAATTTATTTTAATTAATTGAAATTTATTTTTGAAAATATCGACATTGTATCCGATGTTGATAGAGACAAGTTTGGTATTCGTTAAATATATTAATGGAAGCAAAAATCTTTCGTTAAAAGATTATTAGGAGAAATATAGAATCAGATGAAAGGTCAGTAGGCATGTAAAAAAAAAAGAAGACAGTTATTCAAGAGGAAAATACGTGTAGAAATCCTTTCATTAAAAAAATTAAGGACTTGAGTCGTGAATGATAAAAATTAAGCATTAACAGTATAAATTAAGAAAAGTACAATTTTTCATTTATTTTTAATAGGAAAAATAAGTTATTAATAGTAAAAATATTCTAAAGATTTAGCAATTGTAGTTTAGAAGTTCTTGTAAATACTGAAACGAATTTAACAAGATCTAGACAGGATTGCGCAATCTAAAAAAATGAAAAAAATTATATTCATTGGGGTGCAGAAAGAAACTATGGAAGTGTAGGAAGTATTTGCCTTAGTTTTCTGGTTTGCTTGGGCCAGCGTCCTACTTCCTTTAAGAGCGTTTGCGTTTACGAAGACTATGGACTGGACTCATTTCTACTAGTTTGAGAAGCCCATTGTATGGACAACAAGGTGTGTACAACTTTCATATGCCTATTTCACCCTGTACCTATAATGATTTCATTCTATGGCTATTTCATTCTATACTTCTAATTATTTCATTCTACACCTCCAATTTTCAAAAATAATTTTACATTTTTCTTCATTCGATGAAAAGAATAAAAGAATCTTTCATCGCATTTCAAAACCTATAAAGAAAAAAAAATTCATAGAATTTCGATATCCGATGAAGCATAAATAATTGGGGTGTAGGAGTTCTTGAATGCATAAGTAATGGGTGCTTTGAATTGTAAGAACAGTTTTAGAATTTAAAAAGAAATTGGAGATGCAAGATGAAATAGTTAGAGATGTAGGATGAAATAGCCCTTTCATCTTAGTTTTTAGATGGGTAGTGAATTTCATCAATGGCATTATTCAAAAACTCCAAAAAAAAGACTGACTAAAACTGTAATATTAACATATATTTATGAATAAAAATTAATATTCAGTGATTAATTTAAAAATTCAATTGAGATATCAGAGATTGCAGTTGTTCTTTTTAAGTTAGAAGGCTAATGTAATAGTAATATATATATATATATATATATATATCAAGGATGTTAATTGTAATTTACCAATAAAGAAAGGTGCTTGTATTCAAATTTTCAAATAGATAATTTTGAGATCGACGTATACCGTCAAAAAGTTTAACCTTGAATGACTGGACCAGGACCTCTCTTTCACAGCATGTTAGAAGAGGGTGGTGATCATAAACATCTATATTCATATTTTATGAGAATTGAAGCCCCCTAGTTGAGAGAAAAGATAACATACTTCCATTCTCGCAAGAGTGGTTGTGACTTAAAGGATATTAGAGACAGGGTACCACGCAAGCAAATGGAATTCAAGAGGAACCTCTAACAACAATAAAGAGAACAAATGGTAAACCTTAATCAGTCATGACAAATCAAGCAAACTGAATAGATTCTTAACTTGTTTGCAAGGTGGAACGTTTTAAATCTATCAAATAGAATACGGATTTCTTAGGTGGCAAAACGTTTTATCATATAGTGCAATGCATTTAAAGCAATATGAGTACATACCCTTAATTCAAAAAGTATGTTTGAAACCATGATTAGCTTCACAAGCACATTGGCCAGTTTAAAGTTAAAGGTAGCTGAAATGATACCAATCTATGCAAAAGACGGATCAAATCTAATCACTATAAGCCATTTTCCAGCTTATCTCCCTTGCTTTTCACTGCCAAGATCTGATTGAAGCCAACTGAAGTGGCACTGTAGTCAATTCCTGTTCTAGAATTCCCGTATTAAGTAAACTGTGGCTATAAATTTTCCCCATGAGATCCTACTATTGAGACTTTCCACTCAAGCAAACTGTGGCAGTGGTTTCAACTATGACCCAACTCATTGAATCATTACAAACACAAACCAGCTAAGGCATTGCAAAATGTAGTTACGATAAGGATCAAGTAGTTGGAATACTGATCATAACATATAGACAATATACCATCCACTATGTCATTTTTTACATAAGAATGCAAAATTACAAAGTATACAATGAGAAAGAAAAAAAGGAAAAAAAGATGCCTCCACAACCACCATAAGTTATGACTATTTACTTTGCAGAATATAAACATTAACACAATTATCTGAGGATCATGAAATCTTATCAGTATAAATTGTAAGTACAACATCATATCTGACCGTCTGTTCCTTATTTCATAAAAAAATAAAAAAGATCACCCCCTACTGCAGTATCATAGTTAGCATACACATATAGAGTAGCTGAAAGGTTAATCAGTATACAGAAACAAAATTCTGTCCAGCCAGCAATCTTATATTTTACAGACAGAAGAATTCTACTGGAAGAGGAGATGCTTAAGCTTGCAGTTTATCAACGTAGTTGTTTAGTCTATGGGGGAACAAGAGATGGAAGAATCAAACAAGAAGTCAGGCTACATAAAGAATGCAATTCAATTTAGTGCACAAGAACTTCACAGTGCATGGCTTAAAGTCAATCAGCATACATGCTTAAAGGCAAGTAAGGAAAATGAGCGACTAATTCATTTCATAACAACCAGGGGAAAGTAACAGCTTGAAGTCTTACTCTAAAAGAGAATGCTTTGATGGAAAAATAGAAGTATAATCAAGAGATCATTATCATCAATTGTTGGGCAACTTAATGACTCTACATATTTCTGAAATCATGATTCCGTAATAATTCCATTTCAAAAAACCACGTCACTCTTCAACTTAACCAGAAGTTTCAGGAGCATTAAATTGCACATTACTTCAAAATAACATATGAACAATCTTTGAACAAAAGATCGAAACCTACATTGACCATATATGGGTGGTGCATTGATTAAGTGGCCAAGCATCAGATTCATTATTCTCCCATGTTAAAGAAACCATGGGATCAGATAAACAGATATTTCAATTATGGCAGCAAAATCACACAGAAAAAATGGGAAAGAAAACAGGACAGACAAGAAGTTTCAACAAAGAAAAGAGACAATAACAATCACTAAGCCCCTATTGTTCATTCACCATAGATAAAAAAAAATTCCTTATACATACTGCATTTTCTATCCACAACTTAAAACCAGAACAAAGAAACTATGAAAAGCTACACATACATAATACATATAGATACATACATTAACTCATCTTGATCCCATTACACCACGATCACGGAAAGCACTTCCTCAGCTTCTGGATTGCATTGTACATTTTCCTTCTGGAACCGACAGCGTTGATCCCCATATCTTTGAGATCCTCCAATGTCAACATAGGAAGCAACTCATCATCGACCTCATGGATCTCAAACATAGGCGCATACCTACTAAGACCTAACTCGAAAAGCCAGGACCTAACTCCGTCGCTCTTCCTCCGTTCCCGCGATTCCGATTCAACGCCCTCGTTATCCGAAACCCTAACTCTAGGATCCTCGCTCCGATCCACGTGCCAATAATCCACACCGTTATCTTCCACCGAGTGCACCGGACTCTGATCCTGTTCAAGATCATGTTCGAAATCCCTAAAACCTTCTTCCTCACCATTTTCGTCCATCGTTGCTCGCGGAGTCCAGTTTGATCTCAACCGCTTCGCCGCTGGTCCTCCTCGCTTCGCCTTTCCCCTACGGTTGTTGGTGCTTCCGAACTCTTCGCCGCCGTTCGCGAGGTTCGTGACGGAACGAGCCTTCGAAGTTCTTGAAGATTCCTTCGGAGTCCGCCAGCTCCATGGTGGCATGCTCGGACGGCGCGTATGCGAGTCGTGGCCATGTAAGGCGGCACGTTGGTCGCCGATCTCTCCTAGACGGACGCTCGGACGGCGTTGCCGCTTCGGAGCTAACGCCGGAGGAGCGGCGATCTCGATGCTCGGCTGCGATGCAGTTGCTGCAGCCGGCGGAGCCGTTTCCGCCTCAACCTCCGGTGCAGAGGGAATTGGAGGGTCCGGCGGTGGTGGGTTAGTTTCGGGCTCTTCGGCCATTGTGGTTACAGTGGCAGGGGCGGTGTGCGCAGGATAAGGGAGACAGGTAGCTTTCTGGTACGCTCGGGTGCAACGCTGCAATCACCTTCTAAGATTTTGCGCCGTTGGATGGTTATGATACGGATTGGTGAACAGTGTGGATGGAGCCAAATAGACTCTGGCGGTCTTCTGGTCAAGTCGCTGAATTGAATATTTGAAATAGATCCAGCATGCCACCTGTGTACCTACTATACTGAATGTTGACAAATTATCACTAAACTAATTAATTAATTTTAATTACTTATAAAAAATTAACAGGTGTAACCCTAGATTTTTATTCACCTTAAATTCAATATAAATGAAGTTGTTTAATTTAAATGTATATACTATCTTATTTCGTATTTACATTTTTTTTCAAACTTTACCTTTAAATATGTATTTTAAGTACTTTATTTTTAAATTTAACTATTTTTTATTTGACTATTTTTTTAAAATTTATTATTTTCTAAAAGTAAAATAAATTTTTATACTAAAAATATCATGTACATATAAATAAAATTATTGCTTTTATTTATTTTTATAATTATAAATAATTTTATTATTCTTTGTTGTCATTTTGAAGATATTAGTTGCATGAGCTAAAATAGAGAGTGTTAGTTACGATTGGACAATAATGTCAAAGAAGAAAGAAGAAAAGGAAGAAGAGTCAAACTTTGTCACCCAGATTGAGGAAACATTGCTTTCTGTAACAGTATGTTGAAATATGACCCACCAATCTTAATGATATTGCAAGAGGGTCCTTAACGAGCTTAATTGCAATTACATTACTATATTCACATTAACTTCCAAATTATCCAACAAGTTATGATAACTAGGATTCGATGGGGATTCTTGATAAGTTGTTGCAATTTGCCCCATTGTTTCATGTAAATTAAATTCCAAATCTTTAAGTGATGTGAATATAAGCCAGACAATGTATCTGGCTTTTTAACTAATTTCTTTTACTCCGAGCTTCATCTATGTAATTACAAAAAGTTATACACAATCACGAGAGATATTAAATATTAAATATGTATTCTTTTGGGCTAAATTTCAAAAATTCCTTAAATCAATTATAATGCATCAAGTAGAAAATGATGAGGTTTCGACCAGGGTTTGGACACACTAATAAACCTAAAATTATGTTAATAAGCCACAAGAAAACCAAATTAAAATTGTGTCTCTAATTATATGAAGTTAGTATTCAAAATTAAAAAACATTGGTCAACAAAACATAAAAGCTGAAAATATATTGAAAATGGTATTTTTTTTTTATGTTAAGTTTTAAGCTTTAATATTATTCTTTTTGAAGTTCTGATCTTTTCAAATTTTGAGTTACCATCTTGGTTGTACCTTTTCTCAAAGTGAATGATTCTAAAGATTTAACTTTTTCTTTTAATATTTGTAATGGATGTAATGAGCATGCATTACATTCACCTTGTTTAAGTTTCATTCACCATTTTCGTTTACATTCACTATTCATAGTTATTTTTGTAAAAAAATCCATTTTAAGGGCACTTTATCTTTTACAAAGACGCATTGGACTTTAGAAAATATGTGAAGTAATTATATTTAATTTATATGTTTTATGTTGTTTTTATATATTTTATATCTTTTCTATTCTATGTTGAAAACTTTATCCTGACTTGCTATATCATTACTTTCTAAAAAGTTTATTTTTTCGAAAATTATATAAATGAATCCACCCGATTACGTTTTTTGCATGACAAATTCAGGCGTTTTTTAATTTTTTTTCATTCATATATTACTATTAATATTAATAATACTATTTGTATTATATATATATATATATATATATATATATATATATATATATAATTCACATTTGTTTAGTTCAATCTTTTAAATAATTATTAAAGTATTAATTTTTAGTTCAATCTTTATACTAGCATTCAATGAAGAAATTATGTTCAATTATTGTTTTGTATATTGCAAAGTGGAAATTTATGTCACCTTAGTGCATTTAAATCTTTTAAACATATTGAAACGTGTTTGCATTTTGACAATCCAATTCAATAAGTTAATTTCGATTTCATTTCATTCCATACTCAATCTCAAATTCATTTGAATTTCAATTTACACTCAGATTTTGATATTATTATATGACAATGTCAATAATATATGTATGTTAATGCATTTCAATGTGACATATTCCGTCAATTAGACGATATTAATACATTGGCGAATAGAATTTGACTTCATACAAATAATTTAAACAAAATGACAACAAAATAAAACTCATGAATTTGTCAAAATAGTTTGTAATCGTATTTTGTAAAAACGTAGAAAATGTATTTTAGAAATGGTACTGAATTAAAAATAGTGAGAGTCTATTATTATAATATTAAAATGTTCTAATATAAAAAAATTGTTATAAACGAATTTCTTTATTTTAAAATACATTGTCTCCTTATAAACAATTTTTTATAATTATATGTCTTTTCTCTAGGGATTCTTGAACTCTGTTTATTTGTTTGAATATCAGAGACCGCCTGTATAATCCTCGCAGTGAGATCTTCTAGTCTACTTGATCAGTTTCTCAAACAGAGTAAGTTAGTTTTTTACTCTTTCTCTGGTTTCACGTTCTTCAATGCATGTGAGATTTCTTTCCATTGCATGTGTGGTATGAGTCTTCCTTTGGGTTCTCTACTGATTAATGGTTTTAATGGTATACCCTAATCATGTTTTCGTTATCTGTGAGTGTTCTTTGGTCTCTTTGAGCAGAGTAGGGTTCTCTAGAGCTGGTTTGAGTTCCTAAACAAGTAAGGGAAACTAAATACCTTGTTTTAAGTTTTAAGTATTTGTGATAATATGAGTTGATATGGTTAAACGAATTAATGGATTGAGTTTGTTGAAATCATGTTGTATTATAGTATAATTGTGTGAATTTGATTAAAAAAATGCTTTGCCTAATATGAAAAGAGCTTTGTTGAGGCTGCTTGTTGATTATGCTTATTTTTATTGATTGAAATGGTGAAGTTGATGATAAAATTGGTTGGAGAAATGTTGTTGAACCTTGATGTAGTGAAGGGTGAGAGTCTTGGTTGATTTTTGAGTCTATTTGGGGTTTTGTTAGGTGAATTTATATAAGAGTGGTTTTGGAGGGAAATCTGATGTTTGAGGTTGGTGTCTGGGCCATTTAAGACTTGTGTAGCTTTTTAGTTAAACAAAATCTAATGTGAATTGTATAGAATATGGTATATGAGCTCGTAGAATGTTGGTTTATTAATAGGACAATGAAGGGATCAATTTTAGCTAAGAAAAAGGGGTTTTAATAAGTGAAATCTTGAAGGAAGGGTCTTAGGAGCAAAGTTATCATTTAACGTGTATCTTAAGGCCATTTAAGACTTAATTCGCCAGTTAATGCATTGAAAATTTTGGTTTAAAGCATTATAATCATGATTCATGATTTTTAGTTGTGGGTTGATTGGTTGAACCTGGATTCTTGACCAAATCATCCAATTGGTATCTATTATAGTCCTGTGTTTTTTTATCATCCCCAATGTCTAGGATGTCATTTTGATCACTTGGATAGGTATTAGGGTCAACCAAAACTAGGTTTATAGTTGTTGATTTTTTGGTACAAGGTTGAGCGCCACTTTCTAGTGGTGCTGGGGCTGAGCATCAGGAAAGTACCGTCGAGTGCCAATTTTCCAGTAAGGATAGTGTTGAGTGCTAGAAAGTTGCGCGTTGAGCGCCATAAGTGCAATTTTTGTTTGTGTTCTTTTGTTCTTGTTAAGTTTTGAGATTGTAATTGGTACTTTAATACTTGTTTGGTGGTATCTATTGAATTGTATGATAATGTTTTCATAAGATCATGTATATGATTAAGTATGGTAAAAACATATGGTAGACATGTATGATGATGTTCAAATGAAATGGAAGGTGTAGATTTAAGTATGATGTAAAAAGGAATTCCATGGAAGAATATCATTATGTTGTTATGTTGTGTAATGTATTGAAATAGGGGCTGCTGGATTGGGAGATGATCTTGACACTCTCAATAACTTCAATCTCAAGTAGAGATGAGTGATTATGTCGTGGAGAGTAGTAGGAGGTCCTAGTCTATGATCATTGGTTTTGACCATAAATGTTTGACGGATTAATCGTGGTGTATGACTTTATGGTATCATGGTTGAAGTTATGGTTATTATTATTTTTGAACAAGTTGCACCATTATACACGAGCGTAGGTCCCCCATGAGTCTAACATTAATACTTCTATCCGAATAATAAGTTCAAGTTTGATGAGACTAGTTTATGTGTTGGTTGATTTATAACATGGATGTTTGTTATTAATGTTTTAAAAAAATACGTATATTCTTTTGGTACTTTAGTTTACCCTTACTTTTGTCTTTGTGTATTTTTTCTTTTGCGATGATCACCTTAAATGGTGTGAGCTTAGGAAAAACATCGTTTTCTATGTGTATTTGTTCTCCAATGCTACTTATAGATAGTTTATAATTTCTTGTAAGTTATCATCTATGTAATGTTTTATTTTAGTAGTTATATACTATTAAAATGAAATGTTACATATTTTCACTAAATTAATTATTAAATTATTTATATGAAAAAAAAATGTAAATAAGAATTTAAAATATAAATTTGTACTAAAATATGACGATTCCAATACATAAGTCCATTATACGTTTAATTTTTGTATTTTTATAAAGTTTATTTTTTTATATTTTTCTATGGTTTTAGATTTATTTTTTATATTTTATTTGTATAGTTGCTTTTATACTTCTACAAAATTTACCATTGATATTTTTTATGATCTATCATTTATAGTTATATCATCTATTCTTTATATGTTTTTATCATCTAACATTTGTATTTTTACAAAATTTATTCAACATTATCTATTTATTTTATTGTAGAGTATATTATTCACATTTTTATACATTATCTATTCCACTTAAAATTGAATTTGAATTCATAATTTTGATTAACTTTATTATAATACATCGTTTAAAATGATTATATACCGTATTATATATATATATATATATATATATATATATATATATATATATATATATATATATATATATATATAACTTAAATACATTCTTCCAAACAATCAAAATATTATTATTTAATTTTATAAAATAAAATACCTATATTAAATTGTAGTTATATTTTTATAAATTCAATTTAATATAATAAATATATTACTTTTAAAATAAAAAACCGAATGTTTATATACCATATATATTTTTTGGTTAAATATGTTTTTAGTCCTTAAACTATCAAGCGATTTTGGGTTTAGTTCCTCCTCGAAATGTTTGTTCATTTTAGTCCTCTTAGTTTTGAAACTCTTATGCCTTAAAGTTGAACGACGTTAAGTTTTCTTTGACGTGACAAACGGCGAGTCCACATGTGATGCCAATTTCCCTCATTACCGTGTGTCACGTGTTGCTTTTATTTTTAGAAATCAAATTAAGATTCTGCATTTCTCTGGTTGTGTTTGTAGGTTGAAGGCTTGTGCGCGCCAAAAATATGATTGTTGGTGCGGAATTTGTTTTATTTCAGTGCCAAGTTCTTGTTCAATTCTAAATCTGGAAAAAATAAATGGAAATCCATGAGAAATTTATAGAAATTTTGAATGAAAATCACCTCCCTAAATGACCAATCTGCATAACAGAACATCCATAAGAACACAACCAATATCACAGTGGAGAGAAAGCAAAAATGGAGCATAAAGCATACCCTGTGAAGGTAGGTTTCTGAGTTCTTGGAAAAATCAAAATTAATAACAATATTGAGTGCTTGGATGATCTGTAAATTGTGTAATATTATTTAAATAAAGTAATATAATGTTTTTAAATAGAAAAAAGTTTAACGTAGTTCAATCTTAAAGAAACTGTTAAGTTTAGTCCTTATATTTATATATGGGCATCACACGTGGCATCATAGGGTCGGATTTATATTTACTGATTTCAAGTAAACAGATATTATTTAAATAAAGTAATATATGACTGAGTGTTAAAATCGACATATTTTACTACACTGTTATATCGGAAAACCTAATTATTTCTCTCAAATACTTACGGGAAAAATAACATTAAAATTATATTGTGTACCATAAAACAAAACTCTTGGATATTTTACCTTTAAATAAAAAATAAATATACAAATATAAAAAATCTCTTGCATATAAAAATACAATTATATGACCACATATAAAAATTTCTTCTTATAATCACAATAATGTAATCACATTGATATTTACATCGATTTTAAATAAACTGAAATACTTTGAATAAAAAATAATGTTTTTCTTCTAGTGTTAAAATCAACATCTTTTTCCATACTCTTGTTAGAAAAAAAATTAAATCATTTATCTCAAATAATTACGAAAGAAAATAGCATTTAAAATTATATCGAGAAGTATAAAGGAAAAATCTCGAATATTTTATCTTAAAAAAACAAATATAAATTTTGGATTTAGTTACTAATGAAATAAAAACCAATCAATGATAAAAGAATGATAGAGTGAAGATAGAATAAAAGTAAAAACCTTTTAGATGTGAAAGTATTATTTTAAAAAAACTACTAATAAAAAATAAATACTGTATAGTATGATATCTAGGCTGATCGGTTAACGTCTAAGACCGATCGCTCTATCTACTGTAGCAATGCTCATCAACAACAATGCTAGTCATTCAGCTCAAACCGCGACAACACCAGTCAGTTGTACTTACCGAATGGTCATCACCGTTCGGTCACTGCTATAGCCAATAAGGACAATCGTTTTTATTAAAGCTGGGGCGACACCGCTCCTCAGTTATACTTACTGAACGGTCATCACCGTTCGATCACCACTATAGCCAACAAGAGCAATCGGTCTGGGTCACAATTGGGCCAACGCTTATTATTGGACCAAGTGTCCAACTAATGATAAAATAGTCTCTCATAGGCAGTTTATGAGCAACCAACCAAATTTTAACATATTAGATCCAGGAGACAACCTATAAATGCAAGGTCAGGACCATCAGCAAAAGAAGTTAAAGGGACACTCCAAAATATTCTACTCACGATTTTCATTTGTAAGCAAATATTCTACTCACGATTTTCATTTGTAAGCAACAACTCTTTCAACATACGTCTAACTTGAAAAAAAATCAAGTCAGAAAGCTTAGCGTCTTGGTCCCACAAACTTTCCACCAAAACAAATAGTAAAATATAAAAGCTCAAAAATTAACTTTAAAATCTTCCACCGTAAATAAACCACTCGAATAAACTTAGGAAAAAAGGGTTAATCTCTATGAATTAACTAAATAAAATTTAAATTTGGTTTCGCAATATATTTGTATTAATGTTCGTATATCCTAAAAAATAATAATATTTGAACGAGGATATGTATATGAAAAAATCTCAAAAAATATAATCTGAAATGGAATAATATGTATCTATAATGGCATAAGTTAGTGAAAAAAGATATTAGAAGTATGAAAATGATCGTTTAAAAACACGGTTAAAAATATTTAACGGAAAAGGAAACACAGGAATAGTGTTACTCGTAATAGTATAGGTTGTACATGGGTCATTCTCGTTCGTAAGCAACTAAGCCCACGGTGTTCTTTTCGCGGATCAGTGACGTGGACGGTCTAGATTCAAAACCCATCACACTTAGATTCTCCTTCGTGTCGTATCCCTATAAAACTCTCTCTCGCTCCCTGATTTTGCTATTCTTCCGCCACCTTCGCGTATCATATTTTCTTTCTGTTTTTCATTATCAATTATTATTATAATCAATTTTCACTGTTATCGTTACTGTTCTTTCTTTCCCATCGCTCTTTCGAAAAACCTGATTCTTTCATCGCTCGTCGGATCCGAAGAGAACTCTCTGCGATTCCGATCTCACGAAACAGATCCGACACAGTGAAACTTCGGATTTAGTTTTA
This sequence comes from Vigna umbellata, assembly GCF_029865625.1. Taxonomy (NCBI): domain Eukaryota; kingdom Viridiplantae; phylum Streptophyta; class Magnoliopsida; order Fabales; family Fabaceae; genus Vigna; species Vigna umbellata. Next base: position 12,330,518 of record NC_142168.1, on the reverse strand, counting down.
GCACAGTTGTCGCGCCCTAAATCTTGAGAGATTTCGAAGGACCCAAATATAAACCCTAATTAATCACTTTGCGGTAAAACTTTTCCGCCATTTAGATCGTGCGATTCGTGGTGGTTTGTTTGTTGTTTTGTCTCTGCTTTCTATGGTTTTCGGATCGTTGTTGGATTGTCAGAAATTAGGAAAATTGGAGAAGATGGGTAAGGAGGTTGAGGATGTGGAAGAGGGCGAGATTTCGGATACTGCTTCGGTGGAAGAGATTTCAGAAGCGGATTTCAATAAGCAGGATGTTAAGGTGAATAATAACAATAAACCCAATGGAAGTGATGCTAGGGTTTGGGCTGTTCATGATCTTTACTCAAAGTACCCTACTATTTGCCGGGGATATGCTTCGGGTTTGTATAACCTTGCTTGGGCACAAGCCGTGCAGAACAAGCCTTTGAATGATATTTTTGTGATGGAACTGGACTCTGACGCCAATGCTAATGGTAACAACAACTCCAATCGACCGTCTTCTGTTTCTGGGAATCCTAAGGAGGTGGTTGTTGTGGATATGGACAAAGAGGAAGGGGAGTTGGAGGAGGGTGAGATTGATGCCGATGCTGACCCTGAAACAGAGGCAGAGAGTGTTGTGGCTGATTCTGTTGTTTCAGAGACTGTTTCTGATTCTGAGCAGTTTGGTATAAAAAAGGGTGTTTCTGATTCTGAGCAGCTTGGTGCGAGGGACGTTCTGGAGGGTGTTACAGTTGCTAATGTGGCGGAGTAAGTGGTGCTGTTCATGGGCTTTGTTCATTTTCACTGAAATTTTGCCATTGGAGACACATTACAAATTCGTCAAATTAAATAGACTGTGATTTATTATTGTAGGTCATTTGTTCAAACTTCCAGTAGGCTGCTTAATGCCCTTCCAGAGGTGTTCTCTAGACCTGCTGATTCTGAGAAGGATGATCTCATTCGATTGTCATTTAATGCAATTGAAGTGGTTTATTCTGTAAGACCTACAATATTTTTTTCTTTTGTTGATATCATTCCTTCTTGTAGTGAGAATTTTGTCTTATTGTTTTATGATTTATTTTAGGTATTTCGCTCTATGGACTCTTCGGATAAGGAACGGAACAAGGATAAGATTTTAAGGTATTTTTCAAAATACAAGTTGTTAGGTTGTGCTGTGAATTATTTCAAGGGTCTTCTATCACTAACTTATGTTTCCTTGGCTACAATTTTGATGTCAGGTTGCTTTCTTCTGTGAAGGATCAAGAACAGGCTCAATTATTTTCTCCAAAGCATATAGAAGAGGTGACGTTTAATGAAAGTGAAATTAGGAAATTTTTTCATTATCTTTGTCATAATTTTCAATTTGAAAATTCAAAGATTGGATATAATCTGAAATGTGTTTGTTCCTTCGATCAGATCCAGGGCATGATGACTGCAATTGATTCTGTTGGTGCTTTAGGAAGTAGCGAGGCTATTTACACGAAGACAGAATCTCAGACCCCTGAGATAAAGTCTCAGGAAAATTCAGCTTTAGAAGTGCAGACCCATTCTATAAATATTCAAGAAAATCAAGCAGTGGAACCAACTGCATTGATTTCTTCTGTTAAGCCTTTGCATAGTGACATAATTGGGGGATCACGAGCTTTAAAATTTGGACAAAATAGTATTAAAGGTAGAGGGATTCTGCTCCCTCTGCTAGACCTTCACAAGGATCATGATGCAGACAGTTTACCATCACCAACCCGAGAGGCACCTTCCTGCTTCCCTGTGAATAAATTACTTTCTGTTGGAGAGGCCATGGTTAAATCTGGTTCAGCAGCTAAGATGCAGCCTGGGAAGGTGGAAGTTGACAGTGAAGGTTCTACTAAATTTCATCTGTATGAAACTGATGCTTTGAAAGCTGTTTCCACATATCAACAGAAGTTTGGTCGAAGTTCCCTTTTTACAAATGATAAACTACCAAGTCCAACTCCTTCGGGTGACTGCGATGATATGGTTGTTGATACAAACGAGGAGGTCTCTAGTGCATCTACCGGTGGTTTTTTAACAACCACTAAGCCAACCCTTATAGATCAGCCACCTGTTTCTGGTACTTCCATGGATAACTCCAGACTGCTTGGATTGATTAATTCTAGAGTTGATGCAGCAGGTCCGGGGTCTTTCCCTGTGAAAAGCTCGGCAAAAAGTAGAGATCCTAGGCGTCGACTTATTAACTCTGAAGCAAATGCTGTGGATAACCATTCCGTTGTGATAAATAATATGCCTAAAGTGGAATACGCTGGATCAGCAATTTTAAGGAAACAAAAGGCTGTTGAGGAGCCTTTTGATGTAACTGTATCAAAAAGACTAAAAAGTTCATTGGAAAATATTGAGCATAATTCGAGTCAAGTAAGAACTATAGCTGGAACTGGAGGTTGGTTGGAAGATAATACTGGGCCTGGAACTGAGTTGATAGAGAAGAATAATTTAATGGAGAAATTTGCACCTGAACCCAAAAAGACTTTGAATACAGTCAGTAGCTCTTGTTCTGGTTCTGTTGCTTTCAATGCAACAAGCATTAGAAATGAACAGGTACCAATTACAAGTAGCAACATAGCATCTTCCTTACCTGCTGTATTGAAAGATATAGTTGTAAATCCAACCATGTTGCTAGGCTTAATTTTCGAGCAGCAAAACAGATTAAGAAATGCCGTGAATAAATCTTCTGATTCTGCTACAAATATTCTGAATCCAACAAGCTCAAATTCGGCAACGGGAACAGACTCCACTGTGAGTATCGGTTCATCAATGGCCACTGGTCTTCAAACTTCCGTTGGAATGCTTCCAGTTTCATCACAATCAACTTCTACGGTAAAATGCTTTAATGAGATTGTTTGTTTTGTCAATTTTTGAATATTCACTTCTGTCTGTGGTGTTATTATCCAATTATATATTTATTTCTTCCTATTGTTTCTTAATATTAAATTGAATTTTTAAAATTATGATCCTTGACTAAAGAATTGATTTGAGAATATGAAAGTGAATTAAGTGTCATAAAATCCCCTTCAAGCTCATTGGATTTTACATTTTTTTTTGTGGTTGACTGAATCAGGCACAAAGCCTACAAGATGATTATTCAGGAAAGATTCGCATGAAACCCCGTGATCCAAGGCGCATTCTCCACACTAATAACTCTTTTCAAAAGAGTGGGAACATAGTGAATGAGCTACACAAAACCATTGTATCCCCTGTGTCTAACAGCCAGGTAACTGGGGAAAATGTCAATGCCCAGAAGCTGGAGGGCAGGGTGGACACTAAATTAGTACCCACACAATCAGGTGCAGCACCTGATATTACTCGGCAATTCACCAAGAATCTGAAAAACATTGCTGATATTATGTCTGTTTCCCAAGAATCATCTACTCACTCAACTGCAGCTCAAAGTTTTTCTTCTGCATCTGTCCCCCTTAATATAGATAGAGGGGAGCAGAAATCTGTTGTGTCAAACTCTCAGAATTTGCAAGCTGGCACAGTAGGATCAGCTCATGAAATATGTGCACCAGGTACCTCTCGATCCCAGAGTACATGGGGAGATGTTGAACATCTTTTTGAAGGTTATGATGAGCAGCAGAAGGCTGCTATTCAGAGGGAGAGGGCAAGGAGGATCGAAGAACAGAATAAAATGTTTGCCGCTAAGAAATTGTGTCTTGTATTGGACCTAGACCACACTCTACTTAATTCTGCCAAGGTAATTTGCATGAAGTTAGTTCTTTTTGGATTAAAGTTTGTGTTACTGCATGCTAACATTTTCTCAGTTTGTGGAAGTTGATCCTGTGCATGACGAAATATTGAGAAAAAAAGAAGAACAGGACCGTGAGAAGCCTCACAGACATCTTTTTCGCTTTCCTCATATGGGAATGTGGACTAAACTCAGACCAGGAATCTGGAACTTCTTGGAGAAGGTAACATGAATTCTATTATTTGCTTTAGGCCTGCCATATTACAAGGGCTACATTTGGAATTAAAAGATTCACATCTTTCCCAAATGCTTTATAGGCTAGTAAGCTCTATGAGCTACATCTTTACACTATGGGAAACAAACTATATGCAACAGAAATGGCAAAGGTACTTGATCCAAAGGGAGTTCTGTTTGCTGGAAGAGTTATTTCTAGAGGTGATGATACTGATTCAGTTGATGGTGAGGAGAGGGCTCCCAAAAGCAAAGATTTGGAAGGCGTTTTGGGAATGGAATCAGCAGTTGTAATCATAGATGATTCTGTGAGGGTCTGGCCTCATAACAAACTGAACTTGATAGTGGTGGAAAGGTCTGTCTAGCATGGGTTTTGAACTCATGCAATTCTCTTTTGGTTTTGTAAATTGGGCCAATGAATCTTCCCTATATTAATTTTTAATATATTGTAGGTATACGTACTTCCCCTGTAGTAGACGTCAGTTTGGATTGCCTGGTCCTTCCCTTCTTGAGATTGATCACGATGAGAGACCTGAAGCTGGAACCCTGGCTTCCTCTTTGGCAGTGAGTTTTTAGCAGTTTTTTTCTCTTGAATTTGGGATGGCTTGTTATTCCAGTTCATAATTTCTTCACTTCCCTCATAGGTTATTGAGAGAATACATCAAAACTTTTTTGCTTCTCAATCCTTAGAAGAAGTTGATGTCAGAAATATACTAGCGTCAGAGCAGAGAAAAATCTTAGCTGGCTGTCGTATAGTATTTAGTAGGGTGTTTCCTGTTGGTGAAGCAAATCCTCACCTTCACCCATTGTGGCAGACAGCTGAACAGTTTGGTGCTGTATGCACCAACCAGATTGATGAACAAGTTACTCATGTAGTTGCGAATTCCCTGGGGACTGATAAGGTATAGTTTTATGTCCTAAGTCTCAATGCGTTATGTTAGTGTCTGTCTACAAAGCATGCCTTGTTTTGTTTATTTGTTGTATTAAACTAGTCAACAAAATTAGATTCTGCAATGCTATAGTTCTTCATAATATGTCAGAGTAACCCTTGATAGGATAAAAGGGCTATCTATCGATGAAATTGACTGCAAATGAAATTATTTGTGTTTTAATTCTTAGTAGTGCTCGCCATGTTTAGAGAACTGATGAAAGATCATTTTACTTCTGTCAGTTAGAAGACACCTATTTTCTCTGCTTATTTCCACAATTCCACCAGGATGAGCATGATTTAAAATCTTCACTCCTAGTTCTTGTGCATTAATTTTTGAAGCCTGACAAGTGCTACTTTATTTTTTTTTTCCTTTTTTATTGAGCAGGTGAACTGGGCTCTTTCCACTGGAAGATTTGTTGTCCATCCTGGCTGGTGAGTATGTCAGAATTTACATTTATGCTAGTCCTTCTGGCCTTTTTTGTTCTTGAATTTGACAATTGCTGCTTCTTTCCCCTTCCCTCGTGAAAAACAGGGTGGAAGCATCGGCATTGCTATATAGGAGGGCGAACGAGCAAGATTTTGCCATTAAACCATAAAAAAGGAAACCGACTTAATTCTCTTTCATTAACTAAAATTGTGATAACATAAATCAAGAATCACATTGGTTTTGGGGGGGGTGAAACCATTAGATCAGAACTGGTCAGCAGAGATAGTTTTAATTCATGATGACTGTGTGAATGGAGATGGTGGTTGGCGAGTGTATGTAGTTTTACTAAGATGACTAGCCAGTTGTGGAGGAGTTAAATGGAGGACAGTGTGTAATGCCCTTGTGATTCATGGGACATAAGGGATCGGTGCTGTAGGCTTGACAGAATTGGTTGACTGGCGTAGGCACTAGGTGAGTTACATTTTGTGGGGTGGCCTGTGAGTAGTTCCCCCAGAAAATTTTGCCTGAGATGGTATTGAGTGTGAAATTTATTTTTTGCTGACAAAATGAAAGTTAAATACCTCAGTCTTGAAGTGTAAATTGTGGAGGAACTCAGCCTGAGGTAAGGGAGGTATAAGGAGGAGATGCTAGATCAGTTGAGTCGGAATGTTTGGAAAACTGATTCATGGCCGAGCAAAATGAGTTTCTGATAACTGAATTTGTATATCAATGCGTCACTGTAAAAGCATTTCAAGGGTTTAAAGTAATTCACACCATTCACTACTCCCTCCCCCAAAACAACAAAAGCTTTGCAGGGAGGGAGCAAAAGGTAGAAACTGAAAGGAAGCATTTATAAGTCTAACCGTGATTTTTAGTCTAAAGCTTTTGCTTGCTATTTCCTTCAATTTATGCGGATTGCGTTGCTTTACAACAATTCAATAGGAAAATCTTGAAAATTTTATTAAAGTGGCATTCTAATTCAATATTTCATTTAAAGCCCTTGGGGCCAAAATAGTAAAAGAATAAAATTCGTGGTCTGTATAAATGCCCCAACAATAAAGATACAGATTCTTGTGCAGTACTGAAAAAGGACCACACAAATTGTACCCTTATAAGAGTCACGTTGTCGTGCCTGTTCATTTTTGGCAATATTATTGATCCCTTGTTTGCCCTTTTGGTCTCCTATCTGGCACCTGAGTAAAACTCTGCCTCCCAGTAAACTATCTATAAATTTCATTTTAATGATAAAATGTTTTTATATCAACGCTGTAGTTCTGCTTTACATTTTCTTTTGTTCTTTTATAAAATCTTGAAAAAATAATGTTACTGTCCCCAACTGTTTTAAGATATTATGTTTTTATGCAATTAACTTAATGATAAAAGGGTCCTCTATTGGACTACACTTGTAAGAAAAGAGTCATGCCACTCGATTTTCTTACTCTTTTAAAACTTTTTTATAAGTAATATATGAAGAAGAAAATTATAAAGAAAGTGCTTTTTTATAAATTAAATTAATTCTGTATAAGTTATTTTTGGATAAAATAGTATAGGAAAACAATACAAAGAAATTTAGTTAAATTTTATAAATATTTTTGGATTTTTTTTTAAAAAGTTATTTAAAATTTACTTTGTTTGATGTTTTAAATTAATATTTGAAATTTTGAAATGATTAAAATGACCCGGTTACTTTAGCATTTCTTTTATCAACTATATTTCATGAAACATTTGAGCTAAACATATCGTATTTCAACAAAAGAAGTTAATTGACACAGACATAGTATCAGGGAATTATTGGGGCTATTATTTTTTTTTCTTCATAAATAAAACATTAAATTGCTGTTATGGGTTTGTGTGGGTTGGTGGGTTCTTTCTATATAAGTTATTGTTGGCTTGAATTTGAGAGTGAGATTTGGACTAGACTGAAATGGATAGGGCATGAGACAAAATTCGGACTCTGTACATAGTCTTCACATCACAGATTTCAAGTTCAGACTTTTACAAACCAACAATGTTATGTTCGCAAAATCAATTTAACAGTGTTTAGTTAGGTGCGAGTATATAATAAACATAATAAAAAAAAGCAATCGGTACAAAAAAAGGAAGGAAAGAGGGGACCGCGGGTGTTTTTCTTTTCAAAACTGCCCAAAAAAAACCCCACAGAAGGCACAAAGACAATTTAACAAACACAATATTAAAACATTAATCAATAATTCATATTAAAAATAATAAATCGTATTTTACAAAAGTAATTGGTACTAGGTTGGGTTGGTAACGTATACATAAGGTTAAATATAGTGAATATATACCTTCTCATTTTTAATAGTATAAAACTATTAAAATAAAACTTTAACTTACAAAAATTATAGATTTCTGATGAAGAAAAATCTACACCTGAAAAATAAAAGAAATTATTTATGATGCTGCTTCACACTCATGTTGAGACAACTGGAAATATGTCCTTCCTAAGTTCACACCAATTTAAGATAATCATCAAAAAAGAGAAAACACACAGACAAATAAAAACAAGGGTAAACTGATGATAAAACAGTTTAATATGGTAAAATAAAATTTCATCATACAACTCAATTCACACCTATCAAAACATCTTTCTCATTCACACCACTCCTATCAAAACATCTTTGTCATTCACACCACTAGCTCAGACTTGGCCAAACCCTTTACAATATAGTATAAATGTCAAGCCATGAAAAGGTTCTGCATTTGTGTGGTGAAACAACTGACTCACTCAAAGCTACCACACTAGATTATTCCGTTAAAACGTCTTTTGTCACCATGAAGAAAGGTCGCAGGCTAGGACCTCCTCCTCTTACGACATGACTCATCACTCTTTAATTGAGCATGAATGATCATTAGAGTGTCAAGATAAACCCTATATCAAGCTTTTTACATTTATACCAAACACATATTCAACCCCTAATAAGAAATTCCTCCTTGGAATTCTTTACCATAACATTCCATCCACAAACATAATTTCATACCCACATTGCATACCAATCACAAGAAATCACTGAGCATCCACCAAAAGAACCAAAAACAACACAATCAAGTTATCAAAGTACCAAATACAACTCAAAAGCCAACAAGAACAAGAGAACAAGGATCATAAACCAATACTGCACCCATGGCACTCAACCTCAGCATTCTGGCACTCAGCCCTATCCCCATTGGAAAGTGACACTCAACGCTACTTTCTTGGTGCTCAGCCCTAGCACCACTGAAATGGTGACGCTCAACCCTCTACTAGAAAATAAGCAACTCTAAAACTAGCTTTAGTTGACCCAATACCTATCCAAATGATCAAAATGACATCCTAGATAATGAGAATGATTCAAAAACATGTTTATAACTTGAATTAGATACCAATTTGATGATTTGGTAAGGAATCAAGGTTCAACCGATCAATCTACAACTAAAACTCATATATAAGGTTATAAACATTTTACCTCAAATTTAGTTGAAAAAAAAGGCTATACAAGTTTTGAATGGCCTAGACACCAACCCCAAACATCAGGTTTCTCTCTAAAATCATTCATTTAGAAATTCATCTATTAAAACCCTTTAAATAGGACCCAAAAACCAGCCAAGACTAAAAACTAATTTTACATCAGATTCCTCTTAAATAAAAACTTATACAAGTTTAAAAGGACCATAAGACAACCCTAAAAACTCAACTCCTCCCATTTGATCACTAATTCAAATTCTCAACTGTTCAAATACCTAAAATTGAGCTTAAAACCTTCTAAACTTCATCTTACCAACTAACATCAGTTTGTAACCCATATATAATATATCTTTAAGCTCCAACAAGTGTTTATTGACATGAAAATAGACCTGAAATACAAGATTACTCATTCCAACCATTATCTTACAATTTTGCCTATTAAGATCTCCATTTCAAATACCAAATCATTTACTTTGATACTCACCACTCTTTAACCATTTCAACTAATTGAAATCATCAATACAATATAACAACATAATTCATGACAACTAATTAGTTCCAAACATACTCAACAAAGTACACAACATCGTTCAACCAATAATCATCATTTTCCACACAATCCACAACATGCATCAATTTCATATACTTCCAACCATCATTTTATACTTAATAATTAAATTGGAAAATAACATTAGCTTTCCTTACCTTACACTGAAGCTACCAAGCTCTATACACGTAAAACCCTTGCTTCAAGCTCAAGGAACCCTAGAAATGCCTATAAACCTCATAATTAAGATCATAATAGATCATTAGGACCGTTGATTGACAAAGAACGAGAAATAAATAAGGGTGAACACATGCGTCAATCCTCAAAACCGGAGATTTTAGAACAGAACGGTAAAAGGAAAAAGGAGACAAAACTTACTTGCTCTATAGAAGAAATTGATCGCATAGAAATGTAGACCTCGATGTTGTGATCATTTAAGCACATCCTGATTGTAAAAAAAATGACTTAAAAGTTAGAAAAAATAGAGAACTCAATAGAAGAGTTTTTAGAGAGATGGTTTGTGTTTTATATAATAAGATGTGATATAAACTTCTTTTTATATTACAAAACCTTTATTATTAAAATAAGATGGCTTCATTAAAGTAAGACACACATCTACTTTAATTACTCAAATCTAGGTTCTTACAAAACCAAATGAATTTGTGTTTAGATGAACTAATATTGTTGAAAATAATAAATGTGAATTTAATAAAGATGACAAAATTACCCATCATATAAGTGAAAATATCCATAAATACAATGCTTTGACATTTTGGATTAAAAATGATATCAATTATTAACGTGGGTTAAAACTAAACTCACATATACTTAAGTTCTCTCTAATAAAACTTTCTTGAAAAAAATTCATCTATCACAACAACAGTATAAATACATATAATCATATTTGAAAGAAAATATATAATGGGAAAGGAATTCACCTTTATATACTATATAAGATGAAAGATTTATAAACTCAATGTTTTATATTAAAAGTTGTGTCCATTAATTTTTTGTATGGATTAAAGCTAAAATCACATATATATAATTTCTGTCTAATAAATCTCTTAAAAATATTCCATCAAATATAATACCTAATTATAACTTTAGTTTATTGTATTGTTTAGGAGTCCAATTTCATCAACCCACTACAAGTTGGGTATGAAGAATGAAAAATTATTGACAATTCCTTCTTACACCCCCGTCAAATTTCTCCTCCCACCTTCATCAAAAGTTTTCCGAAAATGTTTTCTGGAAAAAGAGGGTGTGATTGATTTTAAAAAAAAAAAACTAGGAATTGTTTATTGTATTTCGGAAGTGATAGGGTGTAGGAAAGAAAATGATAGAATACAGGAAATAATTTTCCAAAATTATTTAACCTATCATGTTTCACCTTTTATGAGAAGTGGGTTGGGTCCAAAACATATCTTAAAAAAATCATTAAGCGACTGACCTTATCTGTGAGTAATACATATTTTATATATATTGATTAATATTTTATAGAGGGTTCTGTCACAGAGCATACCCCAAAAACCCTACTTTCGTTTGTTTGTTAGAGTAGAAAGCTTTTTACTGTGAAAAAAGAGAAGAGAAAGAGAAACACAGTCCCATTCTAAAGGTGATTTTGACCTCATTCTCTTCTCTGTCTTATCCAACACAATCACTTTTTCATTCCTCATCAAAAAAGCGTATTAATTTCATCCTATTATTATTCCTTTCAAGACACGATCATTAACCAAGGATAATCATCATCATCATTTCAGAAGCAAAGATCATTAACCAAGGATAATTATTGCACCTCAAATGATGCTATGATCTTCTTTTTCTGGCCAAAGAAAACTTTTAACTATCTTTGATATGATCGATAGACGACTTTCTTCATCAAACACATGCTAGGAGAGATGAATCACTATGATAATATTTTGAGTAAAAATGCAAGATACATGGCATAGAAACATGGTTTTATGATTTAATATAAGAATAATGATTCTTTTGACAACATTTTAATATTATCTACGTGTCATTCTGTGATTGGTCTAAAATTACTCCATAATCAATAATAATAATAATCATAAACACTAACATATATCAATCACATAATGACACATAGTTAATGTTAAAATGTTGTCAAAATATCATTATCCTTAATATAATATGATTGAAAAGAAAGAAAAAGAAGGTCAGTGAGAGAAAGGTTGTGTTGAGAAGGAAGCATAGAAGAAGCTTTTATCAAAACATGGTAAGTGGTAATCATGATGATCACCATATTCTAGTCTACTCATAATAATATCAGAAAGAAGAAGGTGCAATTTCCAATCTTTCCTTTATTTTTTCTCTTATTTAAGTTTCCACCTTTTACAAAACTAATGTTTTTATTCCTTTCTTATTCTTGGTATCATTAATTAATTAATTAATGTAAATTAACAATTATATGTCAATATAATTTTTCCCGACAATACTTTGATACTGTAAAAGATAATTATGAATAATTATACATTAATATAATTCTTTTTATAATATTTTGATACAATATATTACCTAACTTAACATTTTTTTTCTTGTGTTTCCTTTGTTTGAATTTGGTATGATAGATTATTGCAAGAACTTAACGATGATGTACCTGTAAAATAGTGTTACATCAATTATTAATCATCATCAACCTGATTTTTTTTTTTAAAATATAATGAACGTTTATCATATGGAATGCACTGTGATTATATAAAATTATTTTTACTTGTCATTAATTGTATAATATTTTATTCTATTAAGATAAATGCATATTTTATTTTTGTCTTAGTTTCTTCATACTTGTCTCTTCTTTTATTTCATATCGCTAGTTTCTTTCTTTATTTTTTTTATCTTTTTTTATTTATTTTCACACTAGTGAAAAAATAATATTTTATAACAATCTATATTATGACGGAAGAACATCGAATATCCGAAACTGTGACACTTCAATGATACCTTTATTCTTGGTTTCACATTCCTGCCACATTTTCCAATGACTCATTTCTTAATTGTTTTTAGAGCTTACTTAATTAAGTGTTTTAATTATAGTTTAACCATGTCACCTAATCTTCTTCCTAAATACTTTTATTGTTGCACTGTGTTCAAGAAACATTTTTCTTCTTCTTTTCAGTTTCTCTTTGAAAAGTTTCTTTTCTCTTTTTAAAGGCTTGCGTAAGAATAAGTTTTGTTCAGTTTACTATATGTAATGACTTAGATTTTTTTCCTTGAAGATTCCACAGAATCTTCATAACTTTTCCAAAGAAAGTAACCTAATTAGAAGAGAGCCAGTAACATATTCTCACTCCTTTTACAGTATATCTATTATAAGCTTTCTTTTAACTTTGCTGTACTAAAAATGTTCACTAAAAAATAAAATACATGAAGGAAATAAAGAACAAGAGGTCAGCAACGAAAATATTTAGAGCCTTTTGGACACAAAGGGATCCACTATGTTTTATATATATATATATATATATATATATATCACTGTCTTTGTTGTCAAGATAATTATTTTTTAAAGATAATAATGAATAATATTTGTGTTTTTAATAGTTTTAATTAGTTGATGTTATTATTTTGAGGGTTATTTTAGTTTTTAAACTTCGATGCAAAATTAAAATTTGTCATTATTTAAAATTTTGATATATTTTAGATCTTAAATTTAAAAAATAAATAAATATAATTCTTTTAGTTCAATTAGTTTCATCAATCACAATATCTCTGTTAATTGCAACTTGTCCAAACTTAAAATCATATAACTTATACATTCTAGTAAAGTGATATCCAACCATAACTAGAGGCACTCCTTTATTATCTAACTTTTTCCTCAAGTGATTTGGTACATGTTTATAACACACAACCAAATATTTTTAAATGAGTAACACTTGGTTTTACCTCAGACCAAGCTTCCTTAGGTGTAACACCTTTAGGCCTCTTTGTTGGTGATCTATTCATGATATAAGTGACTCTCAATAAAACGTATCTCCATAGAAAATTTGGAAGATTCTTGCTTTTCAGCATACATCTGACCATATTTAAAATAGTTCTATTCTTCATTTCAGCAGTACCATTATGTTCTGGTGTATAAGGAGAGGTAATCTCATGTGCTATACTTTCTTCTTCAAAAAACTTCTTGAATTCCATGGAGGTATACTCTCTTCCGTCATCCGTCCTCAAAATTTTTATCTTCTTCTCACTTTGTCTTTCCACCATATTCTTGAATATTTTTAGAACTTGTAGCACCTCATTTTTTCTTGGTAGCAAGTATGTCCAACTTTTCCTAGTCCAATCATCAACAAACAACAAGAGAGACCTGCCCCCAGGTGTTTTAGTTCGAAAAGGACCACACACATCCAAATATACTACACTCAATTTCTCTGTTGTCCTTTGAGGCAAAAACTTCTGAAAGCTTCCTCTGGTTTGCTTACATTGAACACACTATTTACATACTACTATAGGAATTTCAACCATAGACAGACATTTAACCATTTCATGTTGACTCAATTGAGATAAAGCTATAAAATTTAGACCTCCAAACCTCAAATGTCTAGCCATTATGTTTTGTTTTCTAATATAACAAAACACTTATGTTTGGCAGCATTCATCACTATGTGAAATGTCCTATTTTAGGACAAATGTGCTTGGATGATCAATCTTCTCTTTTGATCCTCCATTCTCATCACAAATCCCTTTAGGAGAAATTGGCCTAGACTTAGTAGATTCGTCTTCAATCTTGACACATACAAAACTTCTTCAATCACAACCTCTCTACCATCTCCATCTCTCAAAACAACCCTTCTAGATCCTTCTATTGTAAGACTTTTGTCATCAACAAACTTGATCCTCCCTGTTGTAGCACCTCACCTACTTTCTTATTTTTGACATACTAATAGGGAGAGATAATCTCATGTGCTATACCTTCTTCTTCACAAAACTTCTTGAATTCCATGGAGGTATACTCTCTTCCTCCATCCGTCCTAAAGATTTTTATCTTCTTCTCACTTTGTCTTTCCACCATATTCTTGAATTTTTTTAGAACATACAACACCTCATTTTTCCTTGATAGCAAGTATGTCCAAACCTCAAATGTCATAGTCATTATGTTTTGTTTTCTAATATAATAAAGCACTTATGTTTGGTAGCATTCATCACTATGCGAAATGTCCTATTTTGGGACATATTGATAGTGTTGAGTCTAAAAAGGAAGAGGTTCACCGGGGAGATACAATATCAAATGAAATATGAGCCCAACGATATAAAGGATTGACACCACTCTTTACCAAAAACCTTAAAACAATGAGTTAATGAGTATTTCATCTTAATATAGTATTCTACTTTTTCATTTCTACCTAATGTGAAACTTAGACTAACACTTAAATTTTCAACAAATAGAACATTGTAACTTACTTAACTGAACATTTTGGTTTACAACGTAACACTAACAAAATTGACATGTCATAGCACTAACAAAATTGACATGTTGAATATGTCAAAATGTTGTAATCTTTGTCAAAATATATTTTCCTAACAAAAATGCAAAAGTGAAAGTGGGGAAATAAACAGTAAGTGCGAAGAATAAAACAACTCAAAATTGTCACACGTGCATTTACACAGTGATTCGAATGAACACATCACATTTCACTCTCCACTTCACTCCACCCTCCACTGTACTTTCACTCCCTCGCCAATTTCCAACCCCAAATTTCCAAACAAACCAAATCTCCAAATAATAAAAAGCATTGAAAAAGCAAAAACGTTCCTACTTTCTATATACAATATAGGCACCACTTCCTCACACACAACAATAACAACTAGCTGTGAAGCTTTTTCTGTAGTGCAACTGAAAGTGAAAGTAAGGAAGCAAAAGCCTAAGTCATGTGTTCTCTTCTTTGGAGTTCCATTGTTATGTGTGTAGCACTTCAACTTCTTCAGCTTGGCATTGTGCACCCTTCACCCTCTCATATCAGGATCACTCACTTACCGGGCCAACCCCAAGTTCAGTTTCAGCAGTTTTCAGGTTATGTAAATGTTGATGACAGAAACCACCAAGCACTCTTTTTCTACTTTGCTGAAGCTGAAAAAGATGCAGCTTCCAAGCCCCTTGTTCTGTGGCTCAATGGAGGTGCTCCTCACTCCTTGTTTCTTGAGGATAAAAGTTTTCAATCGGATAAGAATTTCTAAGTTTGGAGACTTATGCTTTGTGTTGTTGTTTCATGTTTGTTTGAAGGGCCTGGTTGTTCTTCTCTTGGGGTTGGTGCGTTTTCAGAGAATGGACCATTTAGGCCCAAAGGTGAAGGCTTGGTTAGGAATCAATTCAGCTGGAACAGAGGTACCTACCTATCTTCCTGAACCAACATTTTCCTACACATTTGTATTTTTTTCTAGTAAATGGGAACTTTCACTTTTAGCCTAAGTGCATAACTATGACATGCTAATTAGCATCGTGCACATGAGTTGCAGAAGCTAATATGCTGTATTTGGAAACGCCAATTGGAGTTGGATTCTCTTACTCAAGTGATACTTCTGCTTATGAGGGTGTGAATGACAAAATTACAGGCAAGTTTAATGTTCGTCCTTCTGTTTAACTTCAATAATTTTTTTGTACCCTACAAAATAATTCTCAATGTTATTGGTTAGAATGGTAATTGGTAAAGGACCATTAGATGCAGCATTTTCACCTGGCTAAAGAAAATATTTGCTCAAGGAAGATTCGGGTCAACTTTCTTTTTCTTCATTTTCCCCTTCTTAGTTCTCACTATCTCTCTTTTTCTTTTCTTGTTTTCTATCTTTACCTTTTGCAATATTCTGTCTCTTTCCCCCGAAGTTTGCTTATTAACATATTGCCATTTCGCAAGCTTCTAATTTACTTTACAGTTATGCCTTGTCCACTGACTAATTAGTGTTTTTTTTTTGTTTACAAAATTGATAGATCTGCTCCTTTAAAGATTGCCTTGATTTTCTGAAACTGGTTTCCTTTTTCTTATTCTTTATTATAGCCAGGGATAACTTAGTGTTCTTGAAAAACTGGTTTATAAAGTTCCCAGAATACAGAAACAGAAGTTTATTCATTGTAGGAGAAAGCTATGCTGGTAACCCTTCCATCTATTATGTCTTTTGCGTATACTGAAGCAAGCAATAGTTAAATTATGTATCTATTTATATATTTTGCAATTTATCATTAGGCCATTATGTTCCTCAACTGGCTGAGCTTATGCTCCAATTCAACAAAAAGGAGAAGTTGTTCAATCTGAAAGGCATTGCTGTGAGTTATGGCACAAACTTCCAATTATTCTTCTTTTGTTATTCCTGTCATGTGTCAGATTTCTTTTAATCTTTTGGTATCTGTAAATATTTTGTGAAAACTAGAAAACACAAAAAGTTCAGCCAAAGATTTATCTTAGTTTTTCATTTTGACTAAGAAATTCAGGCATCTGAAGCTGGTTTCCTTCATTGCAGCTTGGTAATCCAGTTCTAGAATTTGCAACGGATTTCAATTCGAGAGCAGAGTTCTTCTGGTCGCATGGGTTAATTTCAGATACAACGTACAAAGTTTTCACTTCTGTTTGTAACTATTCAAGATATGTGAGGGAATACTACAATGGTGCTGTTTCTCCTGTCTGTTCAAGTGTTATGAGCCAAGTTAGTACAGAAACAAGTAGATTTGTGGACAAGTATGATGTGACCCTTGATGTTTGTTTATCTTCAGTGTTTTCACAAACCAAAGTCCTCAATCCCCAGGTGATCTTATCTTATAGCTCTCTTTAATTCCATTTCTCACCAACAAACTTGACTTGATTTTCTATCCAACTTGAATCAAAAATACTGAGAACATGAAATTCTGGTCTTGTTTTTCCTTGTCAAACAGCAAGTCACTGAGACGATAGATGTATGTGTGGAAGATGAAACAGTCAATTATCTGAACAGAAAAGATGTGCAATCAGCTTTGCATGCACGTCTTGTTGGAGTTCAAAGATGGTCTGCTTGCAGCAAGTAATCCTCTTCTCTTGCCTTCATTATTTATACGGTATTTTTTGTTTTTTAAAAAACAGTCAAGAAGTAAATTTTAAATCTAACTCAATCTCACAAAATCAGTTTTTAAGTGAAGTTTACACCTAGTATTATTAACTCGGCCTATCTCTTGTACTTCCAACAAGAACCATGAATAGGATAACATGTTCAGAAACTAATCTAGTCAAACATTAGTGTCCTGCATTGCCTCTCTTCGTGAACATGTTTTTTAGTGTTACTCTCTAGAGTCTTGGACAGAAATTTCCAATTACTTTATATTTTGTCTTAAAATATTCATCTCTAACTTTCTTGTCAACTGCTTTATGCTATATGCTTGTCAGTGTCCTGGATTATGAGCTGCGTGACTTGGAAATACCAACAATCACTGTTGTGGGGAATCTAGTACAGGAGGGAATACCAGTACTGGTTTACAGGTACATGTTTGCGTCATTATGAAGTATATTCTGTTGCAGATCAAATTGGGCAAGGCATTAATCATTAATTAGAGTGTGTATTAGTATTATTGTCTTTGAGAGTGAATTAATAACTCTTGTTATGCAGTGGTGATCAGGATTCAGTAATCCCTCTGACTGGAAGTAGAACATTAGTACATAAATTGGCAAAAATGCTAGGATTGAAAACCACTGTGCCATACAGGGTGTGGTTTGAGAAGCAGCAGGTGAACCTTATCATTCTATTGAGTTTTGCTGAGATTATATACAAATTAAATTCAGCTTACTTGTTCATGGAATTTGTAATTGAATTTTTGTTGTGCTTATGAAATATTTTCAGGTGGGTGGGTGGACTCAAGTTTATGGTGACATCCTTTCATTTGCCACCATCAGGGGAGCATCACATGAGGCTCCATTTTCACAGCCTGAGAGGTCACTTGTGCTGTTCAAGTCCTTCTTAGAAGGACGACCAATGCCACAAGAGTTTTGATAACTGAAAAAGTATATGTTGGGGATTTGGCAAGATCTGATTGTTGCATTGTAGTTTTTTTGGTTTTACTGTTAATCAATGGTGCCATTTTGAAGTGTAGAAATTTTGTAAAGTGTCCAAGTAAGAAGGGAATTTGTTTTTATCTTCTTTCTCCATCACAGTGTCTTCTTGTTTATAATCTGCATTAGGTAAACTCAAGACTGTGTTTTTTTATATTGCTTAAAATTAAATATTCACTTGCAACCGAAGATTATTGACCTTAGTATCAATGATGACCTACTCCAAAAGCATAACGTATATTGACCTAGAATACCTAACTTTGAGTGCACCACATTACAAGTGCATTTGGTGATTTGTTTCAACATGGTTGCTTCCATTGTGTCATTTGGAAGATTCATTTTGAAATATGGTTTGACATTACTCGTTAGGTTCCATGACAAAATAACACGCTATCTCTATCTCATTGGCCTAGCTCCTACCACACTTTTATACACAAATCTTTCCGTACATCTCATTCTAAAAAAATAATTCAAATTTCTTATACCCACTTATCGATAAATTATTACTAAAAGAGTATTACATATAATTTCATTTTATAATTATAAATTTATAAGTCATGCGTATAGAATAATTAGTGATAAAATAAATTAATAGTTATAAGTTATATATATATATATATATATATATGAGATTGAAGAATGCTAAAACATTTGACGTACATTTTCATTTCACATGTATACTTTAGCTTTCTCTTTTAATATTTTTCCTTTATTATAGAGTGAGGTTTGCACCCATTTATAAGTTATGAATTGATCTTATCTTTAGACGGTGTATAACTTCCAACAATTCCTTTCCTATGTTTTTTTTTCTTTGCTGGGTTTGCATCAAATGCTTTCACTTTTACATATGTAAACCAGAGAGAAGAAAAGAGATATTTTGAATGTTCACATAGAAGAAAATTCTTGTTAACATGACTAAGTCATTTACAAACATAATGTGCTATTGTGACCTAAACCAACTACGCAAAATCAGCCAAAAGAATATATAGAAAGAGAAAGTAGATGATTAGAAACCACACCATGAGAAACCAAGATCAAGCAAAACAATCAATTACACCAGAATCATGGCCAGCCACACACCCCTATCATCTTATTACAGATATAGGGATAAGAGAACAAGAAGAAAAAATCTCTAGAAACCCAAGAATGAAGGTTTGGTTCAAAAACTGTGCAGTTGCGTTAGCATGTGAACAAGCTCATCACTAGAAGGCCTATCTGCAGGCATATCAGAGAGGCATGCAGCAGCAATCCTAACAGCCATTAGCATCTCATCTTCCTCTCCTTCTTCCCCTAACATGCTCTTATCAAGGGCATCCCTCGCATCACCGGCTTGCTGCAAGTGCCTCAACCAACCTCCCAAACTTCCACCACTCGCTGCTTCTCCAAAGAATGGATCTGTAGGGTCCTTACCAGTTAACAAAACACCTAGTATCATGCCAAAACTGAAGATGTCACTTTTGTCAGTGTACCTGCTGAAATTGCAAAACATACCATTCAATCTGAATACGATGAAGTTTCACAAGAAGGAACGGAATGAAGTTCATAAACACTCAATGCATCAAGCAAGCAACCTCTTTTAGTGATATTACTTAGTACTATTGATATTGATGCATCCAGCGGCATATATATACCAATGAAAAAAAGCTATAAATACATAAAGTTAAAGTGGGCACAAACCTTTGTCCAGTGATATTATAATAACTATAATTTTTAGTTGGGTTCCTACTCACCAATCTATGTTTCAGTAGTTTACAGCATGTGAACTTCCGTTTGGACCAGACAAAGAGCCTGAGGTCTAAAACTTCATATTAGGAAGTAATACTAATAGCTGGTTACAAAAACACTACTTTACATAGTTTTTACTAAATAATACCATTTTCCATCCGCAAATGAACACAATGAAAATTGAAGAACAAGAGTCTTTGATTAGGGTGCTCAAAAGGGAATAACTACAATGAGGCTTGGAGCTTTTGAAAAGGAAACCAATAAAACAAATAGCTGATGTCAACTACCTAGGTACCCTTTTGACGTCAGAAACGAAGAAAAGAAACAGACTGAGTTGGAAACACCAGTGAATGAGCATGATTCAAACCGAGTGATTTGTCTTACCTGCAGTTGAGGAAACATTCAGGAGGAGTGTAGAGAGAAGTTCCTCTATCCAAGTTGGGTAGAAGTTTGGCCAAACCATAGTCCGCTAATCTGGGTTCAAAATCACCATCCAGCATCACATTTGTTGGCTTCAAGTTGTAGTGCAGCAGTATCTGAGGCGCACAGGTGAAGTGAAGATACTGAAGACCCTTCACCACACCAACAGCAATCCTGAGCCTAACTTCCCAACCAAAGGCCAATTCATTCTCCCAAACTCTATTCAACACATCAGCAAG
Organism: Vigna umbellata; assembly: GCF_029865625.1. NCBI lineage: Eukaryota > Viridiplantae > Streptophyta > Magnoliopsida > Fabales > Fabaceae > Vigna > Vigna umbellata. The sequence goes on along the minus strand of NC_142168.1, from coordinate 12,309,812 downwards.
ACTCCCAGTGGACACATAATCATAAACCAATGAGAAACCATCAGGCTCACGTACATAGGCTCTCAAACTCATCAAGTTCCTGTGTCTTAAGCTTGCAAGAAGCTCTAGCTCAGTTTGTATCTGCCTCTTCACTGATTTTTTCTTAGCCTCTGGGGAGCTGCTTCCAAAGGGTGTTAGCCTTTTCACTGCAATAGTGAGTCCATTGTCAAGCACAGTTTTGTAGTATTTCCCATTAGGACTCGAACCAAGCAAGTGGTTTTCCTTCGCCAAAGCTAATTGGAGTGTCTTGGGGGCAATTTTGGGGGAGAAAATAACAGGCCCCTTGAGGATTGGTGTGCGGTTTAGGTACTGCACCACACAGCGTACCACAAGTGCAAAGAAAACAGAACAAACTAGTCCAGTTACTGCTCCTAAAACCAAGCTCAAAATTATCTTCTTGGGGTCATCCTTGTATCCTGATGATGAAGAAACATGTTTACTCAACCTTCCTTGACATTGCACAGTGTTGTGGTGCAAGCTGAACAAGAAGATAATAAAAAGTGGCTGGAGTGCCAACAATTCCCTGGCAAGAGAAGCAGCGATGTGCCTTTTCCTAAACATCAAAGAACAACAACCAAACAAAGCCAGAAACCAATCCCGGAAGCTCCAAAATGAGGCATGAATCACTCACATGCCCAAACCCACCATCACCTCAACACTTGGAAACATGACCAAGAACAACCTTTTACACTTGATGCTAAAATGGGTTAAATAAAGTTCAAGCACGCACATAAGAATAAGCATAAGCATAAGCATCCTCCTCAACCTTTTCAACCCAAAATCTTCACAAGAAAGCCATCTCAGAAAAGCAAGGACACATGTTGTCACCGAATAGTTTACATTTTACCACCGAATCCCATCCTTTCACTCCTCTCACCACTCATAAATTTTCTACCTTCACAGGAATCAGAACAAGAATTTGAAACTTTTGAAAACAAAAACAAACCAAAACCCCACTATTCCTAGGTGCCAGCAGGGACTAACAAACCCAACCAAAAGCAAACTAGCCCCAGAAACAAGTTGCTATCTTTTTCCTTGGAAACCAAACAGAAAGTCAAAAGGTTGAACAGGAATTGAAGGGGCGTGAACATGTGGTAGTAACCAAACTTGAACCACAACAACAACTAGAACAGACACAACCAAATGCTCCTCAAAAACTGCAATGTCACTGGATTTAGGTGTTTAAACACAAACAGTGACAGAGTCACGCACACAGCATGTAGAGTGCTTCAGTGATTGTCTCTTCTTTCTCTCTCTACACTCTCTCTCTCTTTCTGAAGACAACAAAGAACCATACCTCTGCGACAAAAAACTGGTTCCCGCCTTTGTGAGGAGCCAGCACTCAAGACACAGTACCATGTGGGGCCCACGTTTGGTCCGAAAGCGAAACATTGTAATCCGTGAGAGGGGCAATGTACAGTTCTCGTGGACCGTCCGATCTCATCAGAACGCATCTGGGCCGTTGAAATAAGGTGCCTGGGAATTTGTGATATGCTATGAGTGAGTGGTTAACAACTCTAGCTATGTGTTATGTTTGGTGTGTGTCATTAGTAAAGTTATCTCTTTTTTCGATCAAATTATTGCCTTTAATTACTTAAGTTTCAATTAATATATATATTTATATTTATTATATACACATATTGCATGCTTTTGCTTTTCCTTCTTTATGATCTTATCTTTTCTTTCTTTTCTCTGTTATTGGTGGCAGCTGCTAGGATTAGGAATGACTTTAACCACATTTTTACTTCAAAGTTCTCTTGTGGGATAGGAATAGGAATAAGGTTATCTTTGGATTAAAATTAAGAAATAACTCTTGTATTTTAATGTAGAATTTCTATTTTTTATTTCTTAGCTTAATAACGTAAAATTTTATTTTATAAACAGTTTTTGATTGTGAAATTCAGAAATTAGGTGGAACTACAAATTTCATGAAAATACTAGAAGAGTGAAATTTTTGGTTGACCCATTAGTCATAAATTCAAGCAGGAAAAGGAGTGGGGTGCTAGAGAATAGAATAATCTGAAAATGAACTTCACCTTTGTAAATTAATTTATTAATAGTTAATCAAACTTGCGTACCAAAATGTCCAGCTTAAAACACACGCTAAACAAATCAGTCATTTTCCCTTTGAAAGTATTCTCCACAGTGTTTGGTTTTTAAGTTCAGATAACATTTAAAAATAATACTTGTAGAGAAAATAAAATTGAGTTAAAATGAATAAAACTTTTTCCTCAAGTTAAAAATCAATTTAAATAGTTCAACTGAAAGAAAATTCTTACTTTAATTTATGAGAAAATCAAGTGAAGATTAATTTATATAATTAGAAACAGAATTGGTCATATTTTTCAAAGACTATCTTTTAAAAACAAAGACCGAGTTCAGATCACTTTTGTATATTTGAAAGATTACAACCGATTTTTCCTCTAAAATGTGGTCTGGTCATAAGACATAGCCCAGTTGAGGAGGGTCCACTTCAGGTGTTTGTTAGACTGTCACTAATATCAATAATTATGTTAAGGTCACCCGTGACAAAAGTTGAGCTTTTAGTTTAGAGCTGTGTTAAAACATAACATGAGTGTTGCCCTAACCTACTAGATTCAGCTTTGTTTTGTCCAACAAGCATGTCTCTCAGTGAAATTTTTTCATTACAAGCTTACGAAATATCTAAACTTCATTTTTCAAACGATGTACCAGTTCAGGAACAGTGATTATTCAATGCTGGGTACGAAAAATACAGTGTTTTTTGACATAATTTTCCAATACTGAAAACTGGGGTGAAATGGACCACTTCACTTTTTGATTAATTTGACCAAAAATTTCCCATGCATTCGAACATGGTGTCCCACTCCGTCTTTTCAAGACTGAAACTTTATTAAATTTACAAATGATTTGAGTTTTTTTGGGGGGTAGGGGGTCACTCTAAAACAGCAGGTGATCGATGGTTTTCTTTATCTTTTTGCCTTTGACAATATATATATATATATATATATAGCACACATCCGAATATTAGAGCTAGGGGACATGACATCATGGGTACATGTCCCACCAAGTAATCCCAAAAATACAAAAATTTGAATTACAGCCACAACACCTTCACAAAAACCAATGTACACAACATACACAAATCCCTAGCCTAGTGTGCATCGCAGCTTCATCTCAAAAGTAAACAAAATTACACAAACATCATATTACAAAGTGCTGGCTGGGTGCTACCAGTGCAGCATAACTCTTCAACTTACTTAGACCAATGTGGCCATTTTACATTACAGATCTTAGCACTATTTTTGCACAAGATGACTAAGGGGCAGGCATTTCAACCTACCTCTCCCTTAATCTTCCACACTAGGGACTTTTTTCTTAAAAAAAAAAACAGCTTTTCAATTTATGAAATACAAATTTACATAATCCAATCTTTCATATTTTATATATGTAATAAACTCCGAAATATTTGCCTATCACTCTCATCCATTAGAGTCATTTAATGGAGCATGGACTTCTCTTTCACCAGCATTTGACTCAGCAGCAAGTTCAATCGGGGTTCTTCCCTGCTCATCCACAGCTCGCGGATCCGCTCCCCTGCATTTTAAAGATTTCAATATCATCCATTGAGCCAAAACTATAATGAAAATAAGTATGAAACTCTAAGTGAATTGGCAAATAGCTTATACCTGGATTGCTCATTTGAATCACAATATTAGAGTTAAAGCTGAATAGATAAATAATTGAAAGAACCAGATATATCATCATATATGTTGTTGCACAAACTCACCTTGAAAGCATTAATCTTGCAAATGCAGATCTGCCTTTGAGAATACAACGATGCAGTGGCGTTTGACCTCTTGAATCAGTTGCATTAACATTTGCACCATACTGTAGGAGGAGCTCCACCATGCCAATATCTGCAGTTTCACATGCAAGGTGAAGTAGGGTGCACCCATCTAGATTGTCCATGACCGGGCCTTCTTTACTTGAGGACCAGTCCAATGTGTTGCCGGCCAAAGTAGAGCTGTGATCATGGCTAGTCTGCTCTTGTAATAGCATTACTTTGGCAAGGGTTAGGGAACTGTTGCACATTTGCTCATAAGCAACATTAACATCAACGTCAGAATTAACAATGTATCGATATACAGCTTTTTTGTCATTAGCATGAACAGCCTCCCAGATTTGTTGTGCCACCGAAAGTCGGTTGTCCTTTGGCCTGCGAACAAAAAGCTTCTCTGCATACTGCCATGAAAACAGAAATGGTTCATGGAGTCAGAAAAACCGCAATCAGAAAAACCGCAATCAGAAAATAGCATAGAAGGAAAAATATTATAAAAATAAATACATAAGTACGGTTCACATACTGAATAAGCAAGGTTTGGCTTGAGGTCCAAAATACAAACAAAATGTAGTCATCAAACGAAAAAGCTACTTTAATTTTTAAGAAAGTACTAGTCTCAACCAACAAATTATTAATAAAAAATGAAAGTACTCAAACGAGTCTTCTGACAAGAAACATTGATATTCAGTTAGATAAATGTGTTCGATCAACATATTATCATAAAATGAGACTATTCTGATAAGTGGTATCTATACCAGCACAAATCCATTTTTAATGGAAACATCTCTTCTGAAGAACAGTTGTTTTCTATAGACTCCCATGCATGACATCACTGGCAATGGTAGACACATGATACAACTATAAGACAGATATTTGGCATACATTATGGCAGATAAAAGCAATATTTTGTAGCTAATACCATAGCTCAGCTTCTCAAGAAAGCTAAAGGAAAGGGAATTGAAAAAAGGAAATATTAAATTGTGTTTTTTCCATGAATCAAATACTCCCAAAGCTTAAGCTGATAGGTAAAAAGAAAAAACACATGAATGTTTTCTAAAATACCCCTCATGCAAGAGGCTTTTGGGATTGAAGTGCACATAATACACATAATCCCCTACCTTGTGCTAAAATTAACAGGCAAGTAGCGTTAAGGATTGTACGATAGATCAATCCATCATAGGCTCCTATACCATGTCATGAATCAACTGCCCTAAGAGCTTAAGCTATTACGTTAAAACACAACGTTAAAATCTCAATATTAAAATTACTTTTTCATTACCTGTACATGTTTGCACTAACTTCTAATGCAACTAATAAAGAGTATTGTCATCTAGGACCCAACCCAATACTCAAGATGAATATTAAATGTCCAAAAGTCAACTTAAAATTTATGGGTCCAGAAATTGGGCCTAAATTCATCCTATATTTAATTTAAATTTTATTAATAAATATCATTGTAAAAAGAGATTCGATATGTGGTTATCATTTTGAAATATTTTATTTATTATTATCTTTGTAATGTTTTATATTCTCCTGCTTTTTGGGAATAAAAACGATTCATAATTGTTTTATGTATAAATAAAATGCTAACTCCCACGGCCAAGGGACAGAACTGATTTTGACTTAAAAGTAATAAACTATGTCAAAAGAGGTTCTCATAATTTTTTGTCTTCGATAAAGGCATTCAGATTTTTGCCAGAACAAGTATGTTTTCATAAATAATTCAAACTTATAAGCTGTCGGCTCAGTGACAATTAAGTCTCCAAGTTTCTGCCACTAGTTTTGTCTCAAGTTATATATCCAATTAGCATTTGAGTACCTAAAGAGCTTATATATCACAGAAACACAGACCATTGAACCTAAGATACCTAGGAATTCTGGTTTCGAGTCCTACTTAGGAATTCTGGTTTCGAGTCCTACTTTCTTTTATCCTTTACCTCAGCTTCCAAAGTCAAAATTAGAATGTGGTCTGTTCCAACAACTGACAACACTTTAAATTAATCCAAAATCAACAAAACCTTTGTTTTCCTTTCTCATTTTCCCTAAAACTCACCCTTCCACAGGTTTTTCTGAACAAAACCAGAACATCATTTTCGGTCAGCAAGAGTTGAGTGTACAGAGTACTGACATAATGTTATAAATATTATAAAAAACATTTGGTTTTCTAATCAGCGAAGAATGAATTCCTTGATTCTGGAGATTGATTCCCTATTGTTATAACTGTACAAATAGGAACCATGTACATTGAGATCATTATCACAAATATTGAGAATACTCCTCTTTTTTTTAAGTCATACCTTTGCATGGATGAACTTCTCCTTCACTGACAGAGAATCAGATTGACAAGGCTTGGGAAAGAAGAACATCAGTGGCTTATCAGACTTGCTTAAGCTTCACAATAATAGAAGAGAATATCAGCAATACTTGGTCAAACAATAATAGTTGTAATAATAATGGCTTCAGTACAAGGATATAATAATGGGGATTCTTTACCCTGTAGGGACAAGATCAACCTGAATGGCACTTCTTGATTGTAATAATTCCTCCCAGACGGAGTTGGCAAAAGTATTCCCAAGAGACTGAAATAAACTTATGACAGAAGGCTCCCACACTTTAACATCCAAAGTAAGAGACCTGACCTGTAACAAGAGAAAATGGTGCTCGATGATTAATCTAAAAGCCTCATCACAAAAAGGAAGTACCAGCAAAAACCCAAATATCTAAACCAGACACAAGTATTGATTTTATAAGGCATCAAAGAAGATTTTTGTCCTAAAACTACAAGTATATAAGAAAACATGATCAATCAAGAGTACCTACATTTACCCAGTTCAAATGTTCATAGTTTTCACAAGAGATGCTTATCTACTCCAATATATATGAAGTCACTGACCTAATGGAATGCGGTAAAAAAAATCAATTATCTGTTATTTTAAGGAGGCACCAAGCATCTATAAATCGGTTACAATTGCAATCCTCATTATAATATTAACTCTAAGCTACAATATAAAAAAAAGCACTCACAAGGTGGGTTGCATTTTATAAATACATCTATAAATACATTATAAAAGTTAGATTTCAGAGTTTTCTTTCATGAAAGAATTTATCATAAGAGAAGACACAAAGAATAGGCGAATCAAAAAAGAATAAGATACAAGTAAAATATATTACTTTACTGAGATAAAAATACTGAAAATTCTCCCTTCCTCTGTATATCCAACAAGGAGTTCTGTTCGCTGAAATTGGATTGCTGGGAATTTAGGCCAACAAAGGCTCTTCCACCATAGTTATTTTATAAAGACAACCAACTGTTCCAAGTTACACAACTTATATCACCTCATTTTTCTTTAATTACACCAAGCTCATTGTCAAGCATCCTTACAAAATATACTGGAAAGTAAAATAATGGTTTGCAGATAAAACCTAAACAAAGATCAAAAGAGTGCAATTGTATGGTCTACCTTTGATATATGCACACCAAGGTTGCGATGCACACCAGAACACTCAATGCAAACAAGAACACCAAGATTTAGTGATGCCCAATCGGGTTCAGGAGCACCACAATCAGCACATTTATCATTCCCACAAACTCTTCGCAGCACATCAATCGGCTTCTCAATTTTAGTGCAGGATCGCTGCTGTTGCAAACTTCTTGAGGGGCGCTCCAGATGTGCAGAGGCAAGACTTCTATCTGCTGCACATTCTTCAACAGCAGAGTGATCAAAATCTGAACTTTCAAAAGAACTACTCTCACTGGTAGACCTATGATGACCACTTCCCATTGGGCTTGCAGGCAACATCTGATAAACAATCTTAACATTAATCAAATTGACTTATACTTCATTTCTACATGACCAACAAAAGTTCCTGGAAGTTACCCTTTCAGGGATCTGAGAACTCAGTAATGAGGCAATAACACCAGTGATTTTTTCAATCCAATCCATTTGGTCCAGCGCACTCTCTGCCTGCACTGACAAGCATAATTAAGGAATGAAACTATAAAGCCTTACTCACCATCCTTGTATGAATTAAAAGAAATCCAAAAATAACATCAAATAACCTGCAAAGTGTAGTTCTTTGTTGGTGAAATGATCCGGAAGCAAAACCTCAAATCTGATTGGTCAGCATCTACTTTAATTGTTGACGTAAGCAGGTTCACAGTGTGGTGAGCAACAGATTTTTCATCATGTACCCCACCATGGTGATGAGACGACAGCCATCGACTTAAAAGTCCAGAACCAAGCTCAGAACTATTCCTCTGGCCAGAATGTTGACTACTCGACCCCTATACATCATACATAGCAAGGATGAGGTGAAATTTGTCATTCAGAACAAACTTTGACTTAGATTAAATCCTTGAAAAACCAACTTATTTTTTGCATTAAACTTCTTACAGATGATTTGCTGCACTGCTTACGATAGTAATACAGCATTCCCCGACTATCAAGAACAAAAAATCTCCTCTTCCAGTCACCCCTTAAGTTTGAGGAACGCTTTGAGAGATAACCTTGTCGAATTGTTTGAACCTAAAATGATGAAACGACAAGTATACAAGTAAATCACAGGGAGAAAGTAATCGTTAACAACTTCAATCAACAATTTTTAGGCCTAGATTCAACCTTTCCCTTTGCAGCAGATTGCATAACAGCCTCTATCATCTTATGTGAACTTCTACCAATGGCTTGTATACCATCTCCATTAGGGGACCCATTAGAACCATTTGAGGCCCACCTACTCTCCCGATCAATCTGTCGCTTGTATTCTTGCATTCTTTCATTCAGGGCTGCCTGCTCATAATTGGACCTTTCTCTTGATTGCTGAGCATAAGTCAAGACCTGCAAAACAGCTAGCCTGGAGTGAATCAATTTTAATTTTACGGACTCAACTGTTAGAAAATTATTCACCAACAATATGCCATTCAATAAATGTTTTTACACTGACGTGTACCCCCTTAGACCAAAAAAAAAGAATGTAAAGACAAGCGATTCTAAACCTGGTTAATATACGGCTCCATTTGGTGCAACAACTCGTACCCCTACACGTGAAAAATTGAACTTGAGCAAGCTGAAACAGATTGTAGGAAAAGAATAATTTAACAAATATGTCTACCTGTTTGAAGTAACGAAGATGTGCATCCATGGTCCCACTGACTGCTTCCAAAAATTCAAATCTCTTCTTTGCTTCAACAGTTGACAACGCAGTAACCTGGACAAAAGACTCATAATTTACTTGTGAAAACATGTAATTGAAAGAGTAATCATTTAAGTACTTCTGATCAAATAAATTCACTAACCAGATTAAATCGAGCTTGCTCAAATGTTGATCTTGCACTATGAAGCTCCTGAAACATCTCCAAACGTTTAAAGGTTTAAAGAATACATACATGAGAATGAATCTAAGCTGAATCAACAGGTAAGACACACAAAGGCCTACCTCTTCCAGAGCAGTAGCTACATCAGTTTTTGTGCCTTTTCTTAGTGACAGAAACCTCTCCCGAGTCTGCAAGAATAGAAAATTTGGCAATGGTTAAAGAGAGAAATTTGCAGCCTCTAACACTGCTTGTTTCAAAACAAGTTTCCAGGAAGTTCAATCACTTCTGCTTTTTAAGAGCAGACCTGAAGTTTTGGTTCATCTTAATAGTCAATTCAATTTGTTAAATTCATTATATCTCCACTGATTTCTTTCTACTTGAATGAATTATTATCATAGGCAGTTCGCTTAGCATCCATGTTTTTCAACACAGGAGTAATATACCACATGGGAAAATAAGAGAAAAAAAACTTAGATAATGAGAATGCACCTGGTCATAGATAAGACTAGCCTTGTCAAAGCGTTTCCGTGCTTCCTGCATTAAGAGAGAAACCCTTAGAGCAGAAACTAAGTGTATAAATTGCTCACAAAAGTAACATCAACTATCCTTGTTATTAGGTGATATTTATAATCAATATTAACAAAACAAAAACCATATATAAGTCACAGTTTAAAATACTTCATATACTCACTCACAAAATCTCAAACACGGAAAATGAAACCCAAATATTAGCTCATTTAAAATGGAAATAATAATAAAAATTGTGAGTAGAAAGACAAATTTAGCTCCTACATAGGATCCTGAAGTTTAGTTGAAAGACCCAAATATTTGACAAACTACTCTTTCCACAAGGGCATCAAAAGAATTCCTTCTCAAATCATCAATCCATGTATGTATGGATTAGCTCATTCTGAGGAAATAATGATTTTTTTGGCAGCTTCTTGGTAGGGCTTTAAGGGAAATAAGACAATTAATTATTTCAATTTAACATTCCTAAAAATCTAAGTAACTAACCAAAGAAACGAAAACCAATTACATGCATATTACTACTGCACAGGTCTACATACTAAAAAGTCTATCAGTTCTCACATCTGATTCGTACATATCTAACTGAAAGGATAAACATAAAAAATTTCAATGTTTTATTCTTTGTAAAAAAAGAGTACCTTGACCTCTTGCAAATCAATATTGACAAACTGAAGCAATCTGTCATTTAGCATATGCTCAACCTGACAGAAATATCGCAATCTATGTTAGCAGTATAACAGACAATATGTCACCAAGAACTGATTGATAAGGACAAATATCCAGGATGAGACTCCCAAAAAGCTGACTGTAAAAGGTCATAATGGTTTTCGGCTTCTGAGTTGTATGCATTATTGATAAGTTTTTTTTCCTTTTTCTTTCTCTTTGGAAAGGAATAGATTCATTAAGGTAAAAAAATAGTAACACAGATTGAATTAAGAGATCCTCTGTTTTACATTTTCTCCCTTTTAAAATGCATCATTAGGAGTCGTTAACAACAAGGGAAGTATTAAGAAACACTTAGAAGTTACAACACAATAGCTACCTGTGACCGAAGGACTTCCTTGTATGTCCCAATTTCTCTTAGGGCTATGGTGAATTTGGTCATAACAGGGCCTGGATTGAAAGTGGAAACTCAATCAGAAAGTATTTCATCGCCAATAAACTTTTAGAGTTGAAGATAAAGTACAGACTTAAAATCAAATTATGAAGTCAACTAATCCCAAGCAGTCAGTGGCCACTGCATTAAAGAGAAAAACTGAAAACAAATTATCTCACTTAAGAACTGAAATTATTAGAATGAAATGTTAACATAGTCAAGCATTAAAAGTCATCCTTTATTGACAGTTCATCTGGGGTGCCAAAAAAGGAAACAAAATATTCTAGGAGGAGTAGAGAAACTCTCGTCAACCATCATAAGATTGATGTAAAGAGGGGCATACCTCCAAAAGCCACACTGATTGGGTCATTATGTCCACCACCAAAAGTTTCTAGGGCACTGGCAAATGCAATGTCTCCATCATATGCCTCCCCGAGACCTTCACTGGAAAGTACAAAAGTGAAAGCAATTAAAGTTTATAAACAAAAGACAAACCTAACAACTTAAAAATCAATATGTAACTATAAGCTATGAGATACTCCTAACAACTAATAAGAAAAAACAAAGACTAAAGTTTTCCTTTGGATAAATTGCCAGACATTGCAGGACAATTACTATGAGGAACATCCTCCATAGAGGACATACTATTGTAAGTAGAACTAACAGTTTCCTCTTTCTACCTAATGAAAAACTATTAATTTTATTTTTAAAAGTGCATCATATTTACTCCTTCATAATGAAAATAAATGTTCTTGAGATAAATAAAATACAGAATGTTGTTGAAAGGATAAGTTGAATGCCAATAGGCTCTAGCTTGGAAATAAAAATGCGACTCACTTTTACACTGGCCAATAGCCACTCTCAAGGAAGTTTCTGTATTTTATATTAAAGGTTTGGCACAAATAAGATGTTAAAAATTATGGTGTCATGCAACTTATGCTGCTGTTGGGTTGAAAGGGAATGCTCCTACAAACAAAAATACTCCTGTCCTTAAAATTGCTATCATATATGACTGTTTTCATGCTACTATGGTGTTCTACTATCTTGATTGCTTTTGTCGTGATTTACTCAGAGCCTTTGTTAAGGACATTTTCCCTGGTTATCAAATCTAAAATTTTATCCAAAAGAAAATATTTTATGCTGATTTCATCTAGTTATGAAGAAAACAAATCACAAAAACTGACCAAGAAATTAACAGATGAAAGAGCTAAACAAATACAGAACTAAAAGAAATTAAAAGAGAAAAAGACATCAAGGTTAAGAAATAAAGGCATATAAAAGCATAAATAAACTGCAATTTGTACAGCAGAGATGTTTCCACGAGCATAAGAGACATCAAGTTAAGTGAGCAAAAAAGTACATACGTGTATTTTCTACATCCTTTGTAAAATTTTAAACTTCTCTCTCTTAAAGATTCAGCACTTTCCTCCATGCATTGTATCTGCTCATCAAAGAATTCAAGGAGAAGCAATCTTAGGAACATCAAGTCACTTAAGAGAGAACCTATCAATCTGTATTAAATGAAACATATGAAACAAAGGGAAGAATTGAAAAGACCAGCATCATTGTCAGATGTGATACAACCCAGCAACAAATTGTCACACATACTATGCCAAATAGTGGATAAATATCTCCATCCCCATTAACAATAACCTCATTCAATAACCACTAAATTTCAAATTTTACAAAGCTTTCCAATAATCATATCGTTCAACCAACAAGAAATACACTGTACTTCAGAATATTCAGAAGATGATCAAATGGTTTATTAGAGAATAAAATATAATTATAAGATTTACAACCAATAATAGAGAAGAACGGATTTCTCTTTAGAATAATACCACTATGATTTAACATATAAAAGGGACTTAATGGTTAAGTTCGTGAAGTAACCAAAAAGAGCAATGCCTAAACACTCTATAAAAGTATTAACATAAGGATCAGTTTGGTCTGCAGGTAGAAAGGGGGCTGACTTTTTTCACGGAGTTAAATATATGAATTTGTATGTGTGTCTGCCATATCAGTAGAAGACGGGGAAGCTTTCTTGGAGTGACATTTTTCCCCCTTTATGACCAAGTCTTCTTACCCCAATTAGTGAGGGAGTAGCAAAGGTGGAAAAGCACGAGGACTCTCTTGATACAGCTGTTGCTTTCTCTCACTCTCACTGCTCACCCAAGCTCTACCAAATCCCACCTTTGATGCCTGATCAAATGTGCAAGTGCAAAATATCCTCCCATCTCTGACTAATCTCAGAGGGCAACAAACCGTAAACTAAAGACTCACTTCCCTCAATACGCTTGGCAGTAGCACATGCAGTAAATCTATGACGGCAGACAGCAGGCCCAAAACCATTACTAAAAAACAGAGAATCCCTCAAGAGAACCACTTCGTTCCCTTCTGAGGGATTTCCCAGAATAAAAAAAGGAATCCTCAGGATTCCAAGCACAGACAAAGCTCACCGAGACCATTCAGACTTCAGAATATTCACATTCCATTTGACAAGACCAAAACATGCACAAAATCAAGCCTTCATTCCCTAACGGGTCACTCCATAAACCTTTAAAACCACCCGATCAAGCTCAAAAACAAACAAAGCTCACTATACATTACACACAACATCAAAACTAACTTGCAACAAATCAAAAGAAAGAAAAAAAAGGTTCTAGAAAAAATAAAGGAATAACCTGTTTGCGGAACATAGGAGAGTCATCGAGCTTGGCAAATTGCATTTTGATCGGAGCAAAGGATTCGCACTTGCTGGTGGTTGAACAGGCCTAAGAATAAGTATTGTTTAGCATTATCGCGGCAGGAATGGTCGATCTCGGAATCGAAGAGGCGAAGACGAAGAGGACCATTTGCAGGGCGGTGGAGTTGAGTTGGATTTGGTGGCGAACGAAAACCCTAGCTGAGAGACAACCTTGGAGTTCGAGGTAGCATATGATTTGATTTTGATGTGTGTTGGGTGTTATGAGTTGTTCACTGTTGTGTTGTTGTGTGTTGTTTGGTTTCACTGCTGCATCTTCTTTCTCTTCTGAGCAAACAAGGGAAATGAAATGAAAGGAAGAGAAAGTAAAAGGTATATTGGGAATTGTTTAACAAAAATTTCACTAATCCAACCAAAATTCTGGAATCCCATGTGTGTAACAGACACTCACTTGGACTAAAGTCACACCCATTGAGTTCCTTTTCATGCACCTTTCCCTTTCTTGCCCCCCTCTTTTTCTTTTTTATCTTTCCCTTTTCATTTTCTCTTTTTTTAATCATATTATTATAATACTCTCATAATAATTACCATCACCACACCCTTTTCAAATTTTAATGCCAACATTTTCCTTCAATTATTTAATAAAAATATACATTATTATTATTATTATTATTATTATTATTATTATTATTATTATTATTATTATTATTATTATTATTATTATTATTATTATTATTATTATTATTTCAGGCGTGGAATGGAGATATAATCAAATATTCCTTTACATTTTTTCTTCGTATCATTCAATATTGTTTTTGTTTTAGTTACTAAATTCTCCTAAATCTTAAGTATTAAGTCCAAATTTAACAAATCAATTATAAAGAAAAATTTTAATTCAAAATAAATATTATTATTAATTTTTTTATTTCAAATTCATATTTATAATTTTTTATATACGTTTCTGATTAATACAATTTTAATCATAATTCTGATAAATACATTTTATCTATAAACTTAATTATGATTTGTATTTAAAGTTTTTTAAGATTTATAATCGATTGTTCCACAACCATAATTAATCGACCATAGCAGCTAATATTTATTCTTGCTACATGTAACTAATCATACGACATAGGCTACATATATAATAAATCATTATTTTCGGTTAATAGAAAAAACATTACATCCATTTTTATAACCTAGCTATTGGATTTATTTATATACACATTTTCTTGCTACACAATAATGAACTGAAATGGTTCAACATTTTTTACTAAGAGTTAAATCTGATAATTGAAATATAAGTTTGGTGTAAAGAAAAAACAAGGTTGTACGCTGTCGTACAATAGAAGAGAACGGCGTTATTATTGTAATCTAAACCTTCTTCCGTCACTCACTCACACATTACCAAAACCAGCAACAAACAAGGCCTTGTTTGATGGGAGAGTTGCTGCACGCGCAACAGCGAGCGTGGCTTGAATAATTGTTTGTCTGTGAACTGTGAGGAAGGAATGGTTTGTGGGCCAAAACCTAGTTTCCCTCCATTTCTTGGGCCGTAGGTGGGCCCCACTTTTTCTCCTCCCAATACATCTTCCTCGCATGCTCATCAATAATAATCTATCTTCTTTTTCTTTTCTTTTTTTTATTTTATTTTCTATTTTCTGACTTTTTTCTGTTTATTCCCATTTTGGCTATGCTAGAAAACTGACACCTATCAACAATAATCTTCTTTTCTGTTTTTACTTTTTTTTAATGTTCTTTTTTTCTTTAATTTGTTTTGCTTATTCCTATTTTATGTTATTTTATGTAGGCCAGACCACTGACACCTGTTAAATTGCATGCGAATACATTATTACATGACTAATTTCAATTATTTGTATAAGATTACATTTATAAGTTATCATTTTTTATTACCAATTGTTTCATAGAATATATTTTCCTCTTACTATTTGTTATAAAATAAAATATCTGTTATGGTAAATTTCATTCTTGCTTCAACATTACATTATTTATTTTAATTGGTGTACATTTATTTTTTATTTTAATAAATTAGTTTATCGATAAACTAAATGATCCAAAATTAACTAAAAAAACTATGCAGCCAGTTGCCTAAAAATATAGTGTTATTTTTGCATAAGCTATTTTTAACATGATAAATTGACTTTATTTCTTGGCTTTCAATTGTTCTTTCTCCCAAACATAATTAACATGTATGTTTGTACTATTTACTGATAATCTATCTCCAAAAGTCAGTTTTGCACATTTTTGAAGCAATTGAGATTAAATTACACCCTTCTTTTGTCTTTTATTACGTGTATTAACCTGTTTAATTTAACTATTTTATAAAAATAACAAATATATTCATTAAATTTTTTCTAGCTCAATTTTTTTAATAGCAATCTAATTTAGTCTTTAAAAAAATTTAAATTGTTCATCAAGATTGTTTTCATAGACATATTAGATCTCTCTTACCTTGATCAATTACTTCATGTTAATAACATCTCCACATTTTCTCTTGAATAAACAAATAAATATTTCCATAGTTTCCACTGCATTAATCTTTAAAAAATCTAATAAATGTCGTTGACATGTTGCACGTTGTTTCTTAGATGTTACTAGGGGTAACTTTGTGATTAAAAGTGCAAAACTTAACTATTTATATGTTGAGTATGATTAAAGTGGAAGTAATGATAATTTAACAATGTAGGTACTTACTTCCATTTGACTAACTCTACAAGGGTTTTTTTTGGGCTAAAGGTTTCGTTATAACGAAAATGATATAACAATAAGTGATTTTTCATTAAATAATCATCTCAATATATAATTTTTATACAAATATAACTATTACGCAATTGTTTTCTTTGTCTTTCAAGAATAAGTGAATATTTATTTTATAGGCAGAGTTATGGTATAATTCTTATTATGTTAATGTGATACTTGTTGAGACTACATCTTTTACTGTAGCGAAACTATAGTGTTTCAAAATTATATTTCAGGTAACAACTTAGTAAGAAGACAATAACTACATATGTAAACCTAGTATAAAGTTGTCAGCATATAAGTTTCACGTTGTCACATGTAACTATTGTGTGCATAATATATATCTCAATTGATCACTTGATAAAAAAATATTTATTATTATGACATTTTTCCTACAGCGAAACATTTAACCATTAAAATCACTTTAATCTTAAAGTAGTTCAGAATTCAATATGCAAGAAATTCATGTTTTGCAGTGACATACAGATATTTATAGAATTTTTTGGATTCAATGCTTGAACAGAACAGACAATAAAATGTTATTTTTAAGAACTCATTATCACACTATCACACCATGCAGATTATTCAGAATCCAAGTATTTTTCACTAAGCACAAGCCGTGTAAGAAATTTAGTAGGTTGAACTAACGACCCTGTGATACGAAGAGTGAAGAAAGAACAATATTTACGACATATTTTATTGATTTTGAACTTTTTTTTTTCACAGAAAACACAAAAATTAGAGAGTGCATGGGTTCCTATTTTTGTGAAAAAGAAAACACCTAGTTATGATGCTTCAATT
Source organism: Vigna umbellata (assembly GCF_029865625.1). Classification (NCBI taxonomy): domain Eukaryota; kingdom Viridiplantae; phylum Streptophyta; class Magnoliopsida; order Fabales; family Fabaceae; genus Vigna; species Vigna umbellata. The sequence goes on along the minus strand of NC_142168.1, from coordinate 12,292,750 downwards.
CATAAATCAAATTTTATTCCATGCCTGTGCATGAAAAACAATAATAAATTTGTTGATTGAGTGGTTCTGAAGGTCCTCTCAAATCGATGTTGATGTGGTGAACGTAGAAAAGTGAGAAGGTAGCAAAAACATTGGATGATTGCGAACGAAGAAGATTTTGTAGCTCCGGAATGCTAATTTAAGGATCAACTTGAATAACAATATAGCAGCTGACTCTAGAAACCTATTTTTTTAAGAAATGCAAGCATCGAGAGAAAAGTAATGAAAACCCACCTCAATCAATAATAAATATGCACAGGAGACAGATTTGTTTTTATCAGGTTCTGATATGCTAAAGGCAAATCCATTTTAATTAAAAGAAAAAAAAATCGATGTCAACTAAGTTAAATCCATGAATCTAGACAGAACATGTAACCCAAAGATAAATAGGAAAACATAACAATTTAACCAAGGTTAACTGGTTCTGTTCCACTTCTTTCTTTTGGTGCTATTATCCTTTAAGAGCACAGGAAAAGTAACATGGAGTGATTCGATGAACTGACTCCTTTTTCCCAATAGTATGGTTAATGGTTAAATCAACCTAAAACAAGCAAAGATTGGTGGAAAGATGAATTATACAAGAGAAGAAAAACATTGCAAGAGCACGCAAAGGGATACCACTAATAAAAATGTACCTTAAATTAGTAATAGTAATATCATCTGTACAACCGTTATTATTGACCCGGAAATATTCATTATATAAACCTCACCGAAAAAAGAGAATAAATAAATGTAGTAACCTCCAAATTTGTGTATAAAATGCTGTAGTAACAGTAATAAACAACAAAAAAAAGTGACATTATGCAGTGACTGGAGATAATGAAAAAAAAAAGGTAAGTAATGTGTGTGACATTCATCTTCTACAAACTACCCTGAGATAAATTATGGGAACCACTATTGTTGACTCCAATTGTTCTGTACACTATTCTATTCTGATCCTCCTCGCTCTACAATTTATCAGCAATTCTCCCTAGAGCATCTGCCAGCTTATCAAGTACGGCAACTATGTTAGTTGCAGTGTCTTTCTGCTGCTGGCGGTCCAATTGGAAATTGGTGTTCTGAGCTTCAAGATGATCACGAAGCATTTTGCCATTCTTTTCTAAGACATCAATTAATTGACTTTGCAAACTTTCCTCTTCTGCATCGGTTGAAAATCGCTTCCTCTTCCGTCCTCCTTGAGATGTAGAACCCATTTCTGGATTTGGGGTTGCCCGTTTCTCATTGGTAGTACCTGTAGAATTAAGGAATGTAAAGACATTAAAGTTACAATAATGTCATCAGTTAAGTACTGGATACTGTGACTGTCATAATAGAAGCTTTGGTCTTATACCTATACCTATTTAAGTAAGCTACGGCCTAGCAGCTAAAGCTCAAAAGTTTAGGTGATAGCATAATGAAAGCTTGTGCCTATAACATAGCTTGGCATTTATTAAAAGAGAAGAACTTTCTTTTCAGACATGAATTGCGGAAAATAGTTTTTCATTTATTAGGGTAGGTTTAGAATGTGGAATGTTAACAGAAAAGTGACAATGAGATATAAAGTGCAATACAATGACTTCCCAGGAAAGTGCTAACGTTAAGCATGAGTAAGCACCATTACTCTGGCAATTATACGAGTAAACATCATCCAATTCAATGTATTTAATCCTAATCAAATTCACTTTGTAGAGATATATGTTTTATACCTAGCATCCAATATATTATTAAGTAACCAATCATACATTGAATGCTCCAATCCTATCAATTCTTAATCCCAAAAGTAAAAAGGTGGGCTAACTGCAAGCCTAGTACCATTTTCATCTTCAGATAAGCCATCATTCTGTTTGTACTAAAGTAGACAAATTTGATATGCAGGAATCGGATTTAGATTCCAGTAAAAGCAACATGGTACCAGTATGGATAACAAATGAATGAAAAATAAGGGACCTGGCATTATTGAAATTCTAAATGCAATAGCAAAAATTTATGGCACAAAATAGGTAACCAATTAATTAGAATGCAGCAGCAACAGAAAGAATGGGAAACAAACACAGCGGACAAGGTAGCAAGCTGTCACTAACGAGTTTTTAGCTTGCTTTGTATAAGCACTGAATTCATGATATTTTGAAGACATGGAAAGGACACCGAAGTAGCTTCCACGTTTTTGTTTGGCTATCCTGTCATTGACATTGGATGCCCTTTAACAAACAAAGACACTAGGTTTAGGGCCTACTACATCATGTTGGTCACATCAGCAGACCCTGGGCCTAAGCTTTTATGCCAAAATATCAAGGCTGTCTACAGAACACAACAAGAATCCATTTCGGAAAAATATAAGGTTTCAACTTTCAATGAGAATGGTGCCAGTGCAAATACAACTGCTAATCGTATTATTCCAATCTTAAAACAATAATCATGATTTTTAATCCATCGTTAAATATTCAAATGCATTAAGAATAAAAGAGTAAAAAACTCTGTTACCTTCAGCATTGCCTTCCCGTTCACATAGTTGAAGGAGTGGTTGAAACTGCTTCTCTGCAAATCAGAAGGAAGAGAAAAATCAAGGAAATATATATATATATATATATATATATAGTTCAAGAATGCCACATGGGAATCCCAGTACCCTTGACTCCAAAGTTCCAACTTTACAACATCATTGCTAGAATCGAAAAAAAATTCCGAAAAGAAAAAGCCCACTAAAATTTAGTCTTTCATAACAAAAGAAAAGTGTTCCCAAAACCATGAAAGCCAGTAGCATGTCTAGACACTTTCCAACTTCACAAAAGACAACCCAACAACATTAGCATATACCAATAAATGCTAGACATTACCAACAACAATGATATCAGCAAAAACTTTTTTCACTGAGTTGCATCTGTCGCATAAATTACATATTAGTGAATATACTTAACTTTCAACTCACTGTGTGTGAGTGTTAGAAGAAATGTGGGGTTTAACCTAAGCCACTTTTTTCCAATCCAACAACATACTTGCTTCTCTATTTTCAGCTTCGGAACAAGTGAAAAACATTCAGTGTCTTGCAAAAACCAAACCAAACACACTCTATAGATGAGTATCTCAAAGCACACACTGTATATATGAGTAACTCAAAATTGATTTCGCAAGATTAATTGTCTGTTTGGATCGGCCATAGAAAAAACAATATTCAAGAAAAAATCGACACGAAATCACCACAAAAAAAAAATATTTTTTGCTGGAGAAAGTCACTCGCAACCAAGCACACAATTAGCTAAAATTGATTTTAAACTAAACTGAAGTACTATGTTTTCATTCTAGATCCAGATGATAAAAAATCATAGTAAGGAATTTGTATGAACCAGCAAAAAAGTTATTTCAACCTAAAATCAACTACAGATTCATATTCAATTTCTTAACATGGAACCAAATACATGAATATTTAACTAAAACCATCTTAGTTGTATTTCAACGTAATTATAAATGATAAATCCAAATACTCAATAAATCCTTCTTAAGAATTTTAAGTTTTTATCAATTTTCTTCATCCTTTGGTACTTTCAGTGACGTTTAAACTTTTGTTCAACTGCATCATCGAAATGTGAGACATCGGTTTTACAAATACGCACTAAGTCACTGAGTATGTCTGGAAATCCATTAGAACAGCATTGTTCGTAGATATGGTACTATCCAATGCATAAACAGAGGAGCATTATGAGTGTTGGATTGATTCAAATTCAGCTGAAAAACTGAAATTCAAAATACACACTTACTCACCAATGGATTTTCTCTATCATAAGGCAATTTTTTACCATAAATTTCACCGTAACTTTTCTGTAATGCAATCATTCTCAACAAATCAACAATAGCAAAAGTGGAGGAAAAGGGAAAAAAAAAAGAACCCTTACTATAACATAACAATAGTTCACAGAATCACAAAGGGCATGTCCGAAATTGATTCCAAAAAACGAACCTGAGATTGGAACGGGTGCAGGAACATCCTTGGAAGGGGCCGAAAGCAAAACCTCCTCCTTCTCACAATCAGAGAACAACCCATCATCACTCCCAACTCTCCGATTACTATCATACAGGTGCACTTCCTCCTCCACCGCGGCCGTAGGAGTCTCCACAGTCGCAGCAGCCGCCGTGGACGGAGAATCGAGAATATTATACACTTCCCTGTCAAAATAACCGGGCAATTTCCTCTCCCTCCTCAAATCATTCCTCATGAGCCAAAACGACTCCCCTTCGTCCCTGACCTGCGACTCCCACTCCTTGATCTTCTTGTAATCGCCGGCGAGGTTGCTCCACCGCTTCCGGCACTGCACCGGCTCCCGGTTCACGCCGTGCTTTTTGCAGTACGCCGAGACCAGCGCCCATTTCGGTTCGCTCAAACCGAACGCCGAACCGCTCCCCCGACCCGGTCTGAACCGGTTCTCCGCGTCACTCTTCCCCTGAATCAGCACCAGAATCTCCTGCCGCGTCCACCGCGGCAGCCTCGCCGCCGGCCTTCCGTCGTCGCCTCCGTCCGCGGCGGAGCACGGCGCGGCGCCGTTACCCGCCCCGTCAACGGCGTTGGGGTTGGAAGGCTGGTCCAGAGCCATGAAAAAGAGAATTGTGAAAAAACACGTGACTGGCACGTGAGAATTTGTGACGGTGCCTTTGGGAATGCCCGTTACGGCGTTAAGAAAAAAAAAAAAGAGGGTTTAGGTTTTGTTTATTTATGTTTCTCTCCGTAAGAACGAAGAGAGGAAGAGAAGAAAAAAAAAATTAGAGAGAAAGAGAGAGTGGGTTTTTGTTTTTGTGTTTTGTGTTTTGTGTTTTGTGGCTTTTGCCAGTGAATTTGGGGTTTTTATTTTTAATTTTTTTACTTCACTAATCATGTTTTGACCCTTAACCCCTTAACAAGGGTTTCTTTAATTTATTATTGCTATTAACAATTATTATTGATTACTATTTATTGGGGTCATATCCTTATCTTTAATTCTGAATTAATGGCATTTTCTTTGTTTGTAAAGGTTACTTGTTGGGTTGGTTTGACATAAAATTCCCCAAACAGCACTTTCATTTCATTGTCCATCCTCAGTTTTTTTTTCTATTCCTGTTTTTGGTCATTTTCCAAACCCTATGAGATGTGAAATTCTGACTCTCCCTTCCTGTTTGGGGTTTCCATGTAACGTCTAAAATTCCACCTTCAACCCCTTGATGTTACTATGAGCTTTTTCTTCTTCTTTTTTTCACCCTTTTTTATAAATACTTTTTAATAAATATTTTTTAATAAATGTGGTATCAATCAAAGGAGGAATAACTCCAAATCCCCTTTTAAATAGTTGTTGTTGATGAGTTGACAAGGGCATGCTACCCTACCACTCACTAATCCTTTCTTTCCTTTCTCAACCTCTCTTATCTTATCGAATAATTTCCCTCTAATCTTTGCTTAATGCTCAATGCTTAATCTCCATTTCCATGGCCCCCTCCATTAAACCCACTTTCTTCTTTTTTTTCCCCTTTCTGCTTTCACTACTCTCACTCAATTATAATTTATCGCACGCCTCTTACGTAAGGTGCCATTCACACATTCTCGCTAAATAAACCAAAACAATTTCTGCCTTACGAAATCAAATCTTCAAAATCAGGTAATAACCCAAACAAACATGATTCTCACACAACTTCACAAAAAAACATTCTTCATTTAAATTTGTAGTCTTACAGGAAATGTATAAATGAAGACACCCAATACTAATAACGTCTAAATCTAATTTTAATTATGGTACATCATGACTTGTTTGTGACACTTATGTTGGATTTATCAAAGAAAGAAGTTTAATAAAAGAAAATACGATATTAATGAGATTTAAGTCAAATTTTATAAAAGATTGACAACATTATCTATCCAAAATCTTAAGACAATTGGATAATGAGTTTTTATTTTTATATGTGGCACTTTACTTTTTCTTTTTTACTCGATATAAAACTTAGACTCACACTTAAATTCTCAACTACTCATACTCAAAATAATTTTTGTTACTAACATGGTTTCAATGGATTGAGAAAATTACTTCTTTCATGACTTGTTTGTGACACTCATATTTAAGATAATTTTTGTTATGATGGAGTCTGAAAAAGTTATTAACATGGTTGTAATAGACAAAGAGACAAAAATTCTCGAATTTTTTAATTGAATATTTAATAACATCTGACAACTTTTGTTATCTTCTGGTTATAATTGAGATTAAAAAATTCACTGCTGACATATGTTCTATTTTTCTTTCTCTTTCCCTCTTTTTTTCTTTTGATCTCTTTTTTTTTCTCTCAAATCCTCAAGAATTGGATGCGTGCAAATAAAACTCCTAAAATAGGTTGAAGAGCGAGTTAAACAAAGTATAAGCTAGATTAAATTCAACTAATTTTGACTACATAGTCTAAATAGCGTTATGGATCTTTATTGCTTTCAACTTGTGTTTATTTTTTAAGTTTCATCCATTTCTTATGGTATGTGATATTTTCAAGGAAAAAAATTGAATTCATGTGGCTATTTAGTTTTATTCAACAGGTCTTCTTTGTGTTTTAATGAAATGTTTGTTTTCTCTAATGGTTTTTTAGCTGAGTCTTTTGGGGTGTCTTTATCTACAGTGTTGAATTATTAACCTAATTCTAAATTATTGAAGTTACTTACATATAATCTCTCGTTAACAAAGTGTTTCATTTTTATTTAAGATGGAGAAATGAGATAAACCATACATGGGGGATAAATTTGTTGTTGGATTTATTTACTAATAAATAAATAATTATTCTTCTCATAGTCTTATAAAATTCAAATGGGTTGTAAATTTAATTAAAAATAATAAAAAATAAATTTAATATTTTTTTGTCGATAAATGTTGATTATTAGTATTTTGTTAGTCCGTGATTAAACTCGTAATCTCTTCCACCCTTCGTTCCAAATCCTTCAAAAACTAAAATTATATATTTCAAATGTTATTTGAGAGAGTTGAATTCAAAGGTTTTTTCACATTTTTTTTTTCAATTTTTACCAATAAACCAACCTTATAACTCCAATTTTGTAGCCAAGTTGACTCTTTAACATTGATAACAAAACAAACAAGAGGTTATTGATAATTCTATGTCTTTCTTCTCCCTTTTTATTATTATTTATCCTGATTTTTCTTTTTTGTTACACAACTTTTTCTATTTTCTTCTATCATCATAGTTACATTGTTGAAAACAATCTAATTCACAAGGTTGGCTCAACATGAATTGAATTAAAATTAGTTAACTCAATTTGGTTTTACTTTTTGATAAGTTAAAAAATTTATAACTTGACTCGACTCACTACGAATTGGTGAATTTGTAAATTGACCCATTTAAAAATATACTTTTAAATATATATATATATATATATATATATATATATATATATATATATATATATATATATATATATATATATATATATATATTAAATATCTAAACTATTCAAACATCATTCTATAATTTAAAAAGATGAAATTGGCAACCCATGTAATTAGAAGTAGCAAAAAATTATAATAAGAAATTTGTAGAAAATGGTTAAAAAACTAATAAAGAGTTGTTGTTGGTGGGCTCAAATTTAACTCATTTAAAAGAGCTGTCCAAATTCAAATGAGCATGAATATGTGATGAGTCAAATTAAATCACGTATTAAAAAATGTTGGACTTCAATATTCGAAAGACACAACTAGTTTTGGCTTATTGTTTCTCAAAAGAAGTTAGAAGGCTTAATACCCTATTTTGTCCCCAATTTCGCTCGAAAATGTCAAATTAGTTCATCCTTTAAAAAATACGTCAATTACGTCCTCACTTAATAAAATCTGCATCAATGAAATCCCTTCCGTTAAATCCGTACAAACGGCGTTACTTAATAAGAGAGAAAAGTAATTAACGCCGTTTGTACGGATTTAACGGAAGGGATTTCATTGATGCAAATTTTATTAAGCGAGGACGTAATTGACGCATTTTTTAAAGGATGAACTAATTTGACATTTTCGAGCGAAACTGGGGACAAAATAGGGTATTAAGCCAAGTTAGAATTGTGCAATTGTCTTAAAAGCTTTCTTTGGTTCGAATTGGTGTGGAGACAAGGTTGAAAGAAAAAGTACCTATGGACGAAATGGTGATGATAAGTCTATTAATTTCAATTTCAAAGATCGAAGTTCTGTCGAGATAATGATAAAAGAAGTGTTCATCATTATATAGGCATAATAAAGGATGGTGATAAGGAAAACTTAGGTTGAGATTTTATATCCATAGGGCTTGAGTCCCAAAATCTCTAACATCCTCCAATATCAAGTTTTAAAAGAATTATTTAGCTGTGTGACTTACTGACAAGTGTACCATGTCGATTGCAGTTCGACCGAATGAAGGTTATCATATCCACAAGAATTTAGCAATTTCAAGCATGTTGATATTTTGTTTTTTAGTTTAAGAGAATTATTTCACTTATCTTTTCATTTGTGATGCAGACCTACACATCTTTCTTTCATTTCTCTCAGTAGCTTTCCTTCGTTCCACCGTCATTTCCTTCCTCCCCTCTCCATAATTTATTTCATCTTAATAATACATCTCATTTGAGTTACTTCATCTAATTCAAAATCTAAACAATAATCTTCTATACCAAAATTATAACCACTTACACATAAAGAATAACAATAACAATGTATATACTAATATACTCAAAACAGTTATCACAAAAACAAAATTTTGAAATCTCGAGACTATTCCTAAAATTGGATTTGGAAATCCCATAAACAAATTTAAAATCAATTTTCAAAATCTGATACCCAAATCACTACCAAATTTCCAAATCCGATGCAACACACAAATTCACTCACAACCCAAAATTCGAAGTCCAGTGAACACTTACAAAATTGGATTTCAAAATCCGATGAGCAATCTTAAAATCAGTTTCCAAAATTTGGTACCCTAATCACCATCGAACTTCTAAGTCCAATGCAACACGAAAGTTCATTAGGATTTCAACATCCAATGAACAGTCACATGACCAAATTTTGAAATTTAGTGAACAATCTCCTGTTTGATTTTCAAAATGTGGTACCCCAATCACCACTTCACACATAAACCATGTCTTGAATTTTAATTATACACTTAAAATCGGTCTTTAAAATTCAGTACAACCAATTAATAATCATCGCTTAACCCAACTATTTCATGACAATAATTGGATTTCCAAATATAGTGAACATTAACCACCATATTTCAAAATTCGATACTCTATGTATTTCACACTTAAGCAACTTTGAGAGTCTGGTTCAATCCTCCAAATTTCACACAAAACGTATTTCTAAATGTAGAGAGAGATACACCTTAAAAAATCTCCAAACCTAAAACAAAATATGGTTACCTACATTAATGTTGTGCTCGTTTGAATATAATCCGGTGTTTAAAACTGTTCATGAAGATGAATTTGTGAGCTAAATCACATTCGTTTTGAGATATTTGTAAGTGATGCAAAACAATGGTTTTGGGGATTGACGAGATTTTAAATTTTCGATGGTTTGCTCGAATTTAAAGTGATTTTAAGTTAAATATCAGTTTTGCCCTGATACAATTAACATTTTACGTGAGAAAGCTTGCATGCAATGGACATCGAAGTGAGATTTGAGATGAAGAAGAACCAAGCGTAATACATGGACATGAAGTTTATTTCACATATAAACCATTTTACCACTGGTCTAATCGTGAGTGAGGTTGAAGACGAAGGGGTTAAAGATGAAAATGTTGAAAATTGAAGTTGCAGGTGAAGAGAACTTGAAGATGAAAGTAGAATAATTTCACTACAATTATAACTAATTCTACTTTGAGATGAAATCGATTCCAAATAGAAATAATAACAGATCCCACTTTAAAATAAAATCGATTCCAAGTAACTTATATCCTATTCAAAACCACAAATAAATTTGTCCATTGTGTTTGCTACCGGTACATATTTTATAAACAAATATTCACCTTTCATTCTAACTTTTATTTAATTCTTCACTTTTATAATTCTAGTGTAAAGCAACATGACTTTTGAAATGTTTAATGCACCCTTACATTCTTTTCTTTAATATTTAGGAAAAAAAATTATCATTACTAAATAATTTAAATTAATTGAATACTAATTAATAACTCATAAATTATAAAGGTGGACGCAATTTTCAATTTTACTATAAAAACAATAAATTATACCATGACTGATTTATATTCTTAAAAAAATAATATTCATTAAAAGAATAAAATTTTCTAAAAACTATTTTAATTATTTTATTATTTTTTTACCAAAAATTATATTATTCATAAATTTCATTTTATATTATTATTACCACTAAAAATAATTTGGTAATCTTTATTTTTTATTCATTAAAATAATTTATTTTGTGTATCACATGATTAAAATTTAATACAAACTTTCACGAATTTTATTTTTAAATTAACTCTTTGATCATTTTCAAATTCTTTTAAAAAAATAATACATAATTTACTTTTAAATCCATTCAAATTTTTTAATTTTTTTCTTTTAATTTATATATTTCATATAAAAAGAATGACGTGGGTTTTCATTGTCGAAATCGCTGCATGGAAGAATGATCGAGAGTAAATGAAGAGAGGAAATATTGTAGAGAATAAATAATGGTGAACTAGGAAAGGTGGAAGGAACTGTTGGGAGAAGTGAGTTGTAGGATGTTCTACAGCACAACAAAGTAAAAGAGAAGTGAAATTGTAAATTTATCCCAGTCAAAGTTCAAAGCTTAGCCATTTCAGAAAATTTGAGGGTATAGGAAGTAAAACATGTGGTGCAGGAAGAAGCGCCCAAATACTAATATGATGAACCTTGTTGTCTGGTAAGAAGAGTAACCCATTATACTCTTTTTTTTCTTTCTGTCTTCCTGGGCCAAATTGTAGGTCTAGCCCAATTCTCATATTATGACCAACTGTTCACAATTAGATTCTGCTAATCACTACTTACTACTAATGTTTAGGCTAATGTGTGAAATAAGAAGAAACAATGAAGTGCATGCTTCTGTCATGGAACAAACATTATTCCTTCAAGTCAAAGAACACTCAGTCTATTTAAAACAAAAAATTAGAAAACAATAAAATAAAATCAATATTGGAAAAACACTTAAGTTAATAATAATTAATGTATTATTTTTATATGGTCGGATAAAAAGAAATTGATGAGATGATAAATCTAATAAAACTTTGTATACAACATCCTATTTTATTTATTATTTCATATCGGAACTATGTTTTTTATCTTTTTATCTACTTTACAAAAAGGTCATGTTATTGAATGTTTGAATTTTTAAGAGTGTTAATTAACAAATCAATATTTCTACTAAAAAACACCATATTAGATTACGTTAATTATTTATTAAAAGAAAATAAGTTAACAACACTCTTGTCATTTTAGAAAATAATAATAATAATTTCAAAGACGCTTAAAAAAATTAAATCATCCAATCAATGTGTTAATTCAGTCAATTTAATGTAATGTAGTTGTTGAACACATGTACGGAAATTTTAATGATTGGAAGAATGGTAAGAAAGTCATCTCAAGAGGAACATAGTATGAAACGGTATTCACGCCGTTAACGAATAAACGGAAAAAACAGTCGTCTTCCCGTCCCTGCTTGCCGGAAAAATCACATTTCCGGCGACAGCTCAAAATTCCGATGAAGTTCGGAAATGAAGAAGAAGAAGAAGTGAAGGTGAGAAAGGAGAGAAGTTGAAGTAGTTAGTTAACGTGCAATGCAGGGAACGGTAAAAGGTTGTGAGAAGGTTTGGATGGAGGATCTTGCACGCCACACATGCATTGATACCTACAAAGATGATCCTCCCTTTTTGCAAATTCCCACCTTGCCTTATGCCCTACTTTATTCGTTTTCTCTCTCACACTTCTTCTTCTTCTTCCTCTTCTTCTTTCCAAATACTACCACTATTTAACTCATTCTCACCCCTTCCCTCCACTTCTGTCTTATCCTCTTCCAATTCCCACAAGGTCAGTATTGTCTTTGTTTTTGACATCCCTTTTCGCTTTTCCATCATGGGGTTTTGGGTTTACGTCAATTTTTGTCTCTTCTGTTCTCAAGTTTTGGTTTTTGACTTTGTGGTTTTAGAATGTTCAACATGTCAAGTACCTAAGCTTTTTTAGGGGGTGAATATTAAGATGTTCAACTGTTTGAAATCCTCTTGATCGTTCACGATGTCGGTGGATTTGCAATTAATGTTCTGTGCCAATGTTAGAGGGTCATGATCTTGAGAAATTATTAGGTGATTTGGAACTGGATGGTTTTGATCATGTGAATCGTAATCATGTTTTAAATTTATAAAAAAGAAATATTGATAACATGTCACGTGGAGATTGTTAGGAGCCACACAACATCTCACATTCTTCTTAGTTTAATGAGTTTTAACTTGCCACAATCTATCCCAATAAAGAGTTTTAATGTTTATAAAGTTATGTTTTTTACCGTGTGTTGAAAACTTGGAAAGTTTATAATTCCTCGTAGCTTTCTTGCTGGGGAGGTAAAATGTTGAATTGACTGCCATGCTATGTTGTTCTCAACAGATATAAAAAGTTAGGAGATTTTCAATTTGGAGGCATAGTACATTGTGGGGTTCATCATGCCTTCTGAAACAATTGACTTTAACTGTTTTTCTTCATCGTTGTATTCCTCTGAAGATATTTGTTCTTCTAAAGAGGTATCTTCTCGTTTCATCATATATATATATATATATATATATATATATGTACACACATACACACTTGTACATGGTGTTACTTTAGGGGCATTTGTAAAAATTTGAAATTGAAACACTTGCGGTTCCAGTCCTTATTTATTCCTGTTTTCTCTTTCTGTTTGCTGAGGCAGGTTAGCTTATGGAAATCAGATAATATGTCGAAATGCTATGGTTAGTATTACTAATCTATTTGACTGTGTTATTATTATTGTTGTCACGACTGCACGCTACTGGAGTGGATCCGTTTTGCAGTTATCTGCCGCTAAATACCTTTTTTCCCCGAATTTATATGATTTTTGTATATACGTTGTTAAGGATTTAGGAGTCATTTGCTCGATTTGCACTTGCAAGTTGCTATATTAGGAATCTCAGATTGCCTTGGTTGAGCAATTTTGAAACTTTTATCTGGTCACTCGTAACTAGAAGAGCTTGATTTGTCGTGTTTGAGTGCTATTTTGCTTTGTTTGCTTCAAGCCGAAAAGGCTTTTAAGGTGTGCTGAAAACCATTTCCACCTTGCTTCTGACAACATAAGCTTTTAGGTTAATTTGTTTCTCAATACCTTCCGCTATCAGTCTAGGATAGTACAAGATGCAAGGTACTTAGCAGTTAGAAAATTACTTGTCATGCCAAGTGTATGAACTGAAAGTAACTCAAAGATGCATTGATGTAGTACTTTGTTGGTACAGAATGGCCTATTAATCAGTCTTTGACTTTCTTATGTCATGTAGATTTTGATCAAGGAATAAAAACCAGCTTGAGTGTACAAGCATTATCCCATTTGCCAGATCGTAGCAAAGTCAATATAGTTGCTACTCAGAATGAGAGTAGCCTCTTTTCAAGTTCTCTGTCGGATTTGTTTAGCAGGAAATGTAAGTTTTATTTGCCTCTTAATGCATGTTTCGCCTCGTTTATGTGGATAAGTGAATGAGGTTCTACTGTTCAAATTTAACTTCTAAAATGAGTTTGGGTTGTATGCTGAGGTTTCTAAAGAAAACTACTAGCTAAAATGCCTTTGTATGACTTCTATTGGTGCAGTGAGATCATCAGCAAATAATGCTTTATATGGGCATTCTGTTGACACTGTTGCTTCCCACTACGAGGAAGAAAGACTTTTTGACTCTCTTGAAGAACTTGAGGCTCAAATTATTGGAAATCTACTCCCCAGTGATGATGATTTCCTTTCTGCAGTGACAAATGAACTTGAGCTCGACCAGATCATCCAAGACAGCTCTGGTGATGACATGGATGAACTAGACCTTTTCAGTAGTCTTGGAGGGATGGATTTAGGAGACGATAATAGTCCATCTTCTGGACAAAAGAATTCTGAAATCCTTGATGGAGCTTGTAACAGTCAACTAGGACTGTGTAGTGCCTTAATTGATGGTGAAAAGTGTTATGATAAACACCCTTCTAGAACATTAGTTGTGAGAAACATTAATAGTGATGTCAAAGATTCTGAATTGAGATCTCTTTCTGAGGTATGCTTTTACTGTTTTCTTGTCCCTTTCGTTTGTGTAGACAAATTCTTTATCCAGAATTTCTTTAAGCAATTTGGGAATATTCAAACACTTTATTAGAGAGAGATTATATATGTGTATACGACATTGAGTCTTACCCTACACAAGACATTTGACACCACTTTTAACCAAAAACATTAAGACAGTGGATTTTTGGGTTTTTCATCTTATATAGTGTTTAATTTTATCAATTTTATCCAATGTGGGATTTTGACTCGCATTTGAATTATTCCCAACCGCAAGTAACATGGGTTTGTTGTGATATCATATTATGATATCAGAGCAGCCCCAAATGCAACGATAACACACCAGACTAGACAATTCAACCACTGGAAGTTTAATGTTCATTATGCAAATCCAAAGATTGGATGCTGCATTTCTCATCACTATGGACAGTAAATGTTGATTTTGTTTACATGTTTGCTTTGCATGAATAAGTTGTGAAAGTAAATTGGTATGTTTGGACGAGTTTCTGCACAACGATTTCTAGAAGAGAAAAACAGGAAGTAAAGTTGAAATTCCTAAGTTAAAACAAGTTTATGCATAAACTAAGTTGTCGAAACTTTTCCATATAATTTTTTAAAATTTTTAATTTCAACTTGTGTAAACTAATTTTAGTTTATGGATGAGTCCATTGTATTTTCTTGAAAGAAATTTCTCCTAGAACACAGAAGCTCATCCAATCTTGTAGTTGAATTATTGGTCTTTTTGATAATGCTACAACGTAATGTGCTGAGAATCTGATTCCTCGTAACACTTAAAGTATTTGCTTGCTTTGAGTTGGATAATGATGTCTTGCTTTGGCACAAATTTTATCAGGATACTCCTTCCAAGAAAGATATGAATCAGGGCACCCTAGTGGTCTTTCTGTATGATTCATCTATTTCGAATAATGAGCTTCACCGTATATTTAATGTATATGGAGAAATAAAGGAGGTGAGTTTGGCTACCAATTAATTTATTGCACAAATATTGATCAGAACAATTTGTGTGTAGTTGGCTAACTGTCTTGAACTGCAGATTCGTAAAAGCCCACATGATCTGCTACATCACAAGTTGATTGAATATTATGACTCTAGAGCAGCAGATGCAGCTCTCCATGCTTTGAATAGAGATGATACTATCAGGAAGAGGCTAAAGGTTGAACCATACCTATCTGAAGACTCAAAACAGAGGTAATCTTTGGGTTCAATTGTGCTTTTCCTCTACATACGCTTTCTCAATTTAATTTTGCTACTGTCACACTGGCAATACCAGTCAAATCTTACCTCGAATGTCTATCACAATTTAGTTTGCATTTTTTAAAAATAGTATCAGTGTTTCATTATATGTTCCTTATTGCTTCAAGAAGCAAATTACAGGATCAGAAGCCATTTAATTGTTAGTTATTTAGTTTTTGTTCTGCTAATTTTTCTTTGCTTTTATTTGGCTGCAGTATGGCTCAACAGATACATCCAGAACTAGAACGGAAAGAAAGTAGCCTTTATCTGCATCAGAACAGCCCTCCTCTTAAGTCACCAACTAGCTTCCCAGGTAGAACATATGCTAATTAACTATCAATTCAGCAGCAGAAACATATTTTTTCCCTCACTGATGTTTGTACGTTGGACCAGGTTTGCATGGCATTTCTGAACCTGGTAAGATGGATGGTGGAAGAATTCTTGGTGTTGAGCCTGCCTCATGTACACCATCTGTGAAAACTGCTTCTGTTCATGGGGTCTCTTCAGGTGTTCCTAAGTCCTTACCATCACTGGTCAGTGTTAAATCATTTGACAACAGATGTGAAATTACTGAATACGATTCACCAGGCCAGTTGAATTTTGATGTTCAAGACGCATCAGCTTCTCATCCCCCTTTCCTTCCAGAATTTCATGATGGTTTAGCTAACAGTGTTTGCCGTATTTCTACTGAGATGGCAGCAAACATCAATCTTAAAACACAAGAAAGAATAGAAAGCATGCAGTTCTGTCCAGTAAACTCCTATGGACGCTTCATGGAATTCAATGAATGTGGTAAGTTATAAAGAGCAATAGACTGGAATGTGTAATAACTATTTATTGTCGTTTCTCTTTTTTTCTTCCTCCAATGGCTAGCAAATCTATAAATCATGGAACTTCCTAGATAGTAAATGGGAAACAAAAGCCTAATTTTTAAGATATGTTTAAGAAATATCAAATTGATCATATTTATTATCTCCCTTTTCTCAGTTTTCAAATCCTCTGGTAATGTAAGCTTCCCTCTTCCTCCTGGCCATCATTACAAATGTGGGAACTTCTATCAGCCTCCAGAAATGATGTGGCCAAATTCACCTTTATATTTTGATGGAGTTTGTCCATCCCCCACCCTGCCAAGGTTGCATGGACTTCCTAGGTCACCATCTAATATGATGACAACTGTTCTACCCATAAATAGCCAGCATGTGGCTTCAGCTCCTTTTTGGGACAGAAGACATACCTATGCAGGGGAATCTCTTGGGAATATGCAATTTTCTGGTAATACGACATCAAATTGTGTTGACTTTGTTTCTTGCAATTTCTTTCCCCATTTTGGGGGAAACTGTGTTGATTTTCGAATCCTCCCCAAGCATCTTGGACTCCATTTTCATAACCAAAAGGACCTAATGTTTCCTGGAAGAAGCCATATGATTAATTCATTTGAGACTCACAAACAACGTACTAGAAGCAGGAGAACTGAAGGTGTGTCAGACTTGGCTGACAAGAAACAGTATGAACTTGATATTGACCGCATAAAGAGAGGGGAAGATATCCGAACAACACTTATGATAAAGAATATTCCTAACAAGTAAGTAGCAATGTATATATTACATTAAATAGCTTTAGCCTTTTGTGTTTACTTTTTCACTTTCTCCTATGAAAACGTTTTTACATTCATTTGGTACATTTTGGGTTGTACTTTCACTTTGCAATAGATTTTGGAGTTTTCAGCCAACCTTAGGATATATGGTTTCTTAAGGCAGACCTATTATTAATTTGATGTTGCGAATTCTATTTCAATTCTACACCTCGTTTACATTAATTTTGTTAATCTTATCATTTTCATAGACTCCTGATTTATTCTCCTGCAGGTATACATCCAAGATGCTGTTGGCTGCTATTGACGAACGCCATAGAGGAACTTATGATTTTGTTTACCTACCAATTGATTTCAGGGCAAGTGACTGCTCCCTTTAAAATAACTTAATGGCCCATTTTATGTATAGAGAATATCTTTCAGGAACATATTTGTTTCCTTCTCTGTTTCATGCTGCAGTAAATGAAAATACTTTCTTGGTTTCTTACATCAAATTCAAAGAGAAGAAAATGAACCGACCTTCTTGCAGGGAAAGTCATTTTCATGAACAAATCAAACAATAAGAAAGTTTAAGAAAATGCAACTCTCAGCTGAATTATTTTCTTTAGTAAAATATACTAGTTTGCATGAAAACGGGTTCCTTTTATAGAACATTTCTACTACGAAATTTAATTTACTTTACTATTCCTTTCTCATTTTTCGTTTGATTATTCACACGGAATCAACATTAATTGCAGAACAAATGTAATGTGGGATATGCATTCATCAACATAACCAATGCCGACTTGATTATACCATTCTATCAGGTATGCTTTAGAAAATGGTGATACACTGAATATGACTGGTATTAAACTTATAATCACATTACATTCACACACACCCTGCACCAATTAACTAAATCGTATGATGCAACTGTGGTAGGTGTTCAATGGAAAGAAATGGGAGAAATTCAACAGTGAGAAAGTTGCATCACTTGCATATGCTCGCATACAAGGGAAAGCAGCACTCATTGCTCACTTCCAAAATTCAAGCTTGATGAATGAGGATAAGCGCTGCAGGCCTATCCTCTTCAATACAGATGGCCCTAATGCCGGTGATCAGGTATAAATTTCTTTTTAAGATCCATTTATCTGTTACATTGCATACATTCTTACTGGCTTCAAGCATAATATAGCTCGCATGTATTCTTTCTGGCTTGAAGCATAATATAGCATGTATTCTTACCTGCTTCAAGAATAGTATGGAATCTAGGCAAGCCATTTGAAATTTAAACTTCCGTTTTTTACCAAGAGAGGAAGAAACTACATACAGAATGACTACTAACTTTGCAAGGAACACAGGTTCCTTTCCCTGTGGGCATTAATATTCGCAACAAATCTGGAAGAGTGAGAAGCAGCACTCAGGAGGATAGCCTCCATGGGAGTCAACATAATTTGGGAATCAGCAAGCTCTCATCTGATGGAGACGGTCATTCGTTGGAGTCAGACTAAGGAAGCCATCCTTGTTCCTTCTGCCATACCATTAATTTTAGTGGGTGCTAACCTTTGGAAGCCAAGTGATCTAGTCACATTCATAAAGTATGTTTGTGGTACATATTTACCAACACTAACCTTGAGCAAGGCAAGAAGTTTTCCAGTTCTTTTGGCTTTTGTTACTAAATCACAACTTTTCATGTGCAAGAGTACTGTGTCAAAAGATTACATGTACAGGAATTTCACATTGGAGACTGGAGGAGAGGCTTGTAAAGTGGTTTGAGGAGAACTTAGTCTGTATCAATTTTACCTTTGTTTTCCTTCTTCCTCTCCTTGCTTTTTTCTTCTGTATATTGTTGATTTTGGAGTCCTTCTCATCCCAAACTGGTGAAATTTTTATCAACTATTTGTGTACTGTGCTGAAGCCTTCTTTTGATTGTTCATCATTGTTGATGTTTGGTGGCATGCACACTCTTCTATTCACTTTTTCCTTGAAAGTGTTACACTTTGAATAATGTACCTGTCGTGTCTCGTCTTTTGAGTCTCTGTTGTCACTTGTTAAAGATATAACTCACATCTCAAATTATGCTACTAGAGGAGACTCAATACAGAAGGTTTCATGTGAATTCTGATTCTTTTAATTTGTTATTTTTCTAACGTTTTTTCATTGTAACTTTGGGGTCAAATTAGCATGTAAGGAACTTTACATGTATGCTCCATTGTACTAATACATAATGCTACAAAGAGCTGAATAATCTTCATTTTTGAGTTTTTCTCTCTTGTTTTTGTCTTTGAGTTCGTTTCAAGTAGAATTATTTCATGTTAGCGCGCTGAATTAGTTTTTGGTGAACTAGTTTGAATTACTTATTTGAGTTAAAAATATTTTATTTACAATTTCTTATCAAGACAGTTTTAAAGGAATAACCATTTGAAAAAAAAAATTAATAAACATATGCTGCATTATTTATTAAAAAAGTGCCCATATGGCAACCCAAAGGCATGAAACAGTTCATCTTATTTGTTTGTTTAAATCGACAAGAATCTGTGTAATTTCCAAATATTATGTTTAAAATTGAACAAAAAATAATATAAAAATGGTAATATGATTTGATTTATTTAAAAAAGTAACTTGTTATATTATACCTGGAAAATATTTTTTAGAATAATCAGATTAAAATCATGTTGAATGCTATTTTTTTAGAAAAAAGATAGATGTGGGGGTGATTTCCCTCAATTTGAAAACAAATAATCATAATTTCCTTTATTGTAAATTTATTGTTTATATTTTTCTGTCACTGGTAGAGAAATAGCAACATTTTTGTCTTCATAAAGTTTGATAGCAAATAGAATCTAATATTTGGGGGAGAGGAAAGAAAGAAGCAGCTTCTTTTGACATATCCATAATGAGAATATAGAGAGTAGATTTGAGTGGTGGCAATAGAGTTGTCAGAATTCATAAGTTTTGAAATGACATCCCTATTAATTGCCCTATTGCTAAAGACAAAATAGTATTCAAATAGTTATAACCAAAATATGTCATTCATATCATATTAAATATTTTCATATCTTAAATTTCAATCGACCAAAGTCTCAAAGAAAAGGACTTAGTCATTTATCAACAATTAATCATTTGGAATAAACTTTTAGATTTTTTTTCAAGTTAAAAAGGAATTTTCATATGACGTATATGTCAAAAAAAAAAAAAGCTTTAGCAAATTAAGATTACACATAAAAATTTTATATTTATTAAACATTATTTTATACTTTTTTTTGAAAAAATATAAAAATTTATTTTTTTTATGATTATAAAAATATGTCACCGTATTATTATTTTTAAGAATATCAAAATACA
Source organism: Vigna umbellata (assembly GCF_029865625.1). Classification (NCBI taxonomy): domain Eukaryota; kingdom Viridiplantae; phylum Streptophyta; class Magnoliopsida; order Fabales; family Fabaceae; genus Vigna; species Vigna umbellata. The sequence continues at coordinate 12,272,317 of NC_142168.1, read as the reverse complement.
CGTTATATAACGTTAATTATATATATACAAAATGGAGAACCAATTTGTGATCAAATTATGAACAAAAACACTTATAAGTTGTAATTTCACAAAGAACATGGATAAAGACAATGATATATGTTTTCATTCATCAAAATTGGAAACCTTAAAATTATTAGAAAAAAATGCTTATAGATGGTACGTTAAAACGCAAAAAGAAGGTGTGTAACTTTTTTTTTCTTTCTAATTTAGTAATTATTAAATTTGAGAAAAATAACATAAGGTGGGATGTTGGAGGCATGTGGGAGTGATGTTGACAAACATGAAAGGACAGTGATAGCATGCGAGGAAACTGCACATGCACATGCAGATGCAGATGGAAATGCATGCGTAGACATCAACATCCACATCCCATTCCCATGCAAGTTGCATTATGCATGCTCTTTGCTTTGCGGCTCACACATGTGATGCGGTGAATCAATCAATCACTCACGCCGACACCCTTTTTCTTTTGCTTTCCAAATCCATTCATTGAATGTTGCTTCCTCACTAAATCAAATCACCTAATTAATTACTTAATTAATCACCGCTTATCGTCTAAGTACACCATTTCTATGTTACTACTCATAAAGCTAGCAAGTAAAAGAGATTGTGGTGTGTTGTCTCTCAACTCAACTAATCTAAAGTATTAAAGTAAGATCACCAATCATTCCATGGGATACGATTAGGAGTGAAAAGTACTCATCCTCATTATTCACTCTTTCTAAGCATATGATGTGACCCATTCCCTTACCTTCTATGTCTTCCATTTTGATCCATACTAGCCACTTCCCAATCCAACAAATTTATCTAATGCTTAATGTAGTTTAATAACAAGGTAAATTTATCGAAGGGATAAGTTAATAATCTCATGTTTAACATAACGTTCGATATTAGAACAATTAACGTTAACAATGACAGTGTCAGTAACCGTTATAAGTATTTTAGAAATCCAGTTCGATGTTCAAAAATAAATGATGTCGAACCATACTCATGTTCGATGTGAAATTGTGATATAAGCAAACATACAAAGTCCGCTTAAAGTCAGTTTAAAATATATAAATGAATGCAAACTTCGTTTTATAAATTGGTTTTATATGGTTAAGTTAGGTTTAAGATTCGTTTTTTAACAAGATTTAATTCTCATTTTATAAACTAAATTTGTAAGATTATATCATATTAGGTTGGAGAGATATATATGACGTTTCAATGTGAAGAAATATGTTGGAAATACATAATGATAAGTTAAATTTACAAAATATTACTTTAATATTAGTTAGTGTTTATCACAATGATATTTCTAGAGAATAATAAATATATTGAAGATCTTACACCAACTAGTAATAAGATAAAATTTATTTTATATAATTGGATATAAATCTTAGATATGGTCAAAATACATATAAGTCTCCACAATAGTAAGATATTGTCTCTTTTGTAATTTTTTTTATACCACTTCAAAAGACCTTTAAATCTTATCTTATGTATATATAAATTCATGTCTATCTTTTGTTTTATTTTGTATGATTTTGTTTGTATTTTAACTCTATAGAAATATCTATAGTGGTATGTAGTGAATATCGTTCTATGATTTAAGCATACAAAAAAAAAAGGAAAAAAAAAGTGGTGGAAGTGATGAAAAATGTATGAAAAGAAGGGATTATTGTATCATGGGAGGCTGAAAGAAGATAGTTACATGTGATGAAAGGACCAAAGATCATGCGTGAATGAATGAGGACAACGTTGTACTTCATGCACGCGGCGTGCAGTGCAGATTGTAAGTTGCAATGGTTACTTTGTGAACTAAGTTTTTGAGATTGGAACGAAAGAAAGTTGTTGGAAATATGGGATAATATCGACAATTGAAAGCAGATCATTCTTACCTCACTCTGCACTATTTCCAGACAAGCCATTTCCGTCACAACATGCAAAGCAATTTGGCGATTGAATCGCCATGAAGATTGCTGTGTCAAAAAACATCATTGAATTATTTAGTGTTCATAAAAATTGATGGATGTACTTATGGAACTGTGTCAGTGTCAAGTTAACATCACCAAAATATTTGTTATAATCTTTAATTATAATCATAATCTTGTATGTTGTCTTCTTCTTCCTTGTGTAATATATATTCATTGTCTATTTCAACATGACAGAAAACCTTCGTGTTTTATCTTATGGTTAAATGTTTAGTTCTTGTAAGCTTCACCCTTTTAAATAGTTAATTGTGGTGAAAGAATTGAATGTTTGTTTATACTGTCATTTGTGGCTGTCGTATAATTAAAAATTATTAATTTTTTAATAGTAGTTACTTTAAATTTATATCTAAGATTTTTTAATTAATCAACATTGTAGAAAATATTAAAATTAAATTCCACCTTATTACAATTGAATTTACAAAAAAAAAAGGGTGAAGTGATAAGTAAGTCTTCTCATAATTATGAATCAAATGTTTGGAAGAACCCAAAAAAGATTATTTCAAAAAGTCAATTATATATAATTATTTAATTAATAGTTTTATAATTAACTATACATAATAATACTATTAATAGTGTTATTAGATGGTTAATTTTATTTCAAATCAACAACACATGTATAACTTTTACATATTAAGTTCCAGAAAGTATAAGGCTGAAAACGATAAAAAAAAACTGTTGAAAGTTTTGGAAGTAATTTTTGAAGAAAATATTTAAAATAATTATTAGAAACTAAGTATTAATTTCAAATTTTCAGATGGATAAGAACAACTTGTTTAAAAAAATGTATTTAAAAAATTTAGCAGTCATCCCAATTTGTCAATAAAATTTTTCTAAGAAAAATAGATAAGAGTTATCCCAAACATGCTCCGCAGCTAAAAAATTTTCTATTTTAGTTTTTCAAAAAGAACATATATTTTACTAAATTTCATGAGTTTTTTTTTTTTGAAATACCAACTAAAAGTTGATAAAAAAGAATTCTTAAATAAAAACTAAGTTTTAATCCTTCAAAATGTATTACTAGTTTTTCTCATCAATTTTCCTTTTTCCTTCGAAGAAATTTTTGTTAAATTTTGTTAGCTTCGTACATATATCTTTTACATGAGTTATAATATAAAAATAATTTTTATTCCCTATCCAAAAAAAGTTAATTATTTAAAAATAATTTTTAATAAATACAAAAAATGGTTATTAGTTCTAAAATCTATTAACCAATAATTAATATTAATTATGAAAATGATAGAGATGAAGCATCCTCAAATTGATCCTACAAATTGATAAAGGTGTTGAAAATCTGATCTACTAAAAGGAAGAAAAAAAAGAAGAAGAGAGATGTGTCTTTGTTTTAGCCACTTATAACCATGTCACTGTCATTATTCTTTGAATGTTATGAAGCCACTTGTTCCAAACACAATTGGTGTAGAAGAATATGGCAATAGATATGGATTTGGTCTACAAATTTCATAACTCAGAACTTACACGTGTAAAAAAGAATGTCATTCAAACATTTACTACCATAAAGTGAACATCCTAAACCAAAAAAAAAAAAAAAATTTAACATTATAGCTCAAACAATTTATTACTTTGCCATGAATTTTAATTTTACATTATTATGTTTAAGAAAAACATTAAGTAGTAGTATTTGTACCAATATAAAGAGACCCATCTTCGAAAAAGAAGAAATTATTAAAAATTTAAATGTGAATCTAAATTTTATATTGAGTCTTTGAATAAAAATATAAAAAAGAATAACATATAAAGATCTATTAATTTATTATTTTAAGATTGTAGACAGATAATAGTGTCATTATTTTATATAGTTAGATTTAGATCTTACTGTTATATGAGTTTATGATAACTAATTGCATTCTGAGAGTAAATCATGGTTAATAATGAGAAAAAAGAAAGTTGAGGGAGGAAAAGTTGAATAGATATATATTTTTTTACTTGGTTATGAGCCCTTAAATTTGAGTGGTCTAAGAGGGTTATTATATAGAAGCATTGACATGACCAGAAGATCATATCTGAGAACATAAAGAGCATAGAGCAGAAACCTAAAAGTGGATCCAAGAAGGCATGGAAAACTACCACTATCTTCAGAAACATCAAAGGAGGAAGAGAAAGACGACACAGTACAAGAATTTGATGCTTATGCATCATGGTCTTCGGAAACCGACATGTCTGCAATGGTTTCAGCTCTTGCTCAAGTTATGGCAACTGCAAATCAGAACCCTCCCATCTCACAATCAACATCTTTTCCTCTCTCAAACTTTCACACCAAAGATCAACCTCAACCTTCTTCAGATAAAGGTCTGCAAGCTTTCTTAACTTATTTCAATTCATCATTTATGTATATATATGTCATTTCTTGAAAAACAAAAAAAAAAAAAAAACTAACTTTTTTCTGTCTTTAAATTCCGATTAATGGAAATGGTGCATCTTTGGATGTCTTATGTAGAATCAATCTGTTTTAAATCAAAAAAGTAAAAGAATCCATTTTTTGGTGTAACATTCTGATCTATCTTTCCTTGTTAAATTCAAATGAGTATATACTTATAATTATATGAAATGTCACGAACAACGATCTGCGATCTTTATTTGTTGACTTGAAATTTTTTTCGAAATTACACTGTATTTTGAAAAAACAGGTTAGTTTTCATGATTTTATTTATTTTGATGTTATATAGTTCTGGTATAGCATGTTTATGAACCACTATAGCTATTGTAAAAAAGCTTTACTAATCCTTTTTTAATTATAGTAAATATAATTTTAAATAATCACTGTCTATCAACTTTGAGATTAACATTCCAAAATTAATAATAAAAATTCAAAAATCAGCTATAAATTATAACATAGATTCATATAGTAAAACGTTAAAAACCTCATTTAAATAACAATAATAAAAAAAAAACTAAGTCTAGCTTGTCATCGAAATAATGAATAAACTTTCGGTGATCGACACGTTTTAGAAAAATAAAATGAGAAAAATGAAACCTCAGAATGACAAGGTCAGCATAAGTGGCATGTGGACAACTTAGTCAGTACAGATATTCAATGCATGAGTCTGTCTTATATCAAGTTGTCGTGGTTTTTCTTCTTTCTTCTTATCTCATCTTTGACCAATGCCCAGAACCACACATCAACAAGAACTAAACATATAAGAATTTCTTCACGTAACAGAATAAAATACATATCATATTTCTGTTCCCATGATTCATATACGTCACACATTGCATGCATAATTCTTAGAACTTTTAATTTGAATTTCGTTATACATTATAAATATCAAATTAAAAATGCTTTAATATTGAATATATCTGCATAATTTGACAAGTTTTATGCAGTGGGGAACATAAAATCTACACCTACCTTGCCTACCTTAGCATAGTTACATCGGAATTTGCATCAAACATTTGATATGGTCTCCTTTTTTTTGAAGTTAAGACAATTCTTTTATAATCAATTACATTACTATAAGATATTGTGTTTCGAAATGGCTCCACCCCACCTTTATAATTGCATGTTCTGTTTCCAGATTCGGCCTTGTAGAAATAAATAACTTAATAAATTTCAAACTCTCTTTTTTGGTCTACAATGCCTCTTTATAGGGTTTTAACCTAAAACCTACATCCTCTCCCACTAATCTTGAATAGACTAGGGTAGGTTAAGTTTGAGCTTTTTTCTTACCATGACATAAGAAATTAATTTATTTTATAAACCTAATATATCTTATTATTATAACTCTCAATATGCTTGTAGTTTGTTTGTCATTTTTTTTCTGAATTTTTTTTAATAAAATTAATAGATTTCAATTATTTTTATTTTACTTATTCTAAAAATAAAATTTTATATTTTAAGCTTCTTGCTAGAATATATATATATATATATATATATAAGTGTGAGTTAAGATATTTAAATATAAGTATAAATTTCACGTGCAAAAATATCATAATTTTTCGATTTAAGTGTGAATTAAGATAGTCAAATGTAAATATAAACTTCCCATGTAAAGATAGAAGAGTTAAACATTATATAAAAAATTTTTGTAATTCATAATTTTAAGATTTTGAGATGAAATAATATATATATATATATATATATATATATATATATATATATATATATATATATATATATGAATTTGTTAACTTGCATAACCTCTTAAAGTATACTAAAATTTAATTGACAAAAATATCTTCATATATTATAGATTTTAGAATATTTGAATACTTTCTTATTTTTTATTTATTTTCATTTTAAATTTATAATAAAAATTATTAAAATATTTTTATATTTAAAGTATGTCTTTTTTAATATATGAAGATATTTTTGTCAACTAAATTTTGATATATTTTAAGAGGTTATGTAATTTAGCAAAACTATATATATATATTTAAAAGTCCCATCACTTCCTTAAATAATAGATAGTTTTGAACTTATTTATCTTGCATTTGACCAGCTTCATCCCTTACATTATTTAATAAAATAAGTTAATAGCATGATCAAATAAAAAAATTTAATATTTTATGATTATTTTATCTTTATATTGTATACGAAAAGAAGGTAAAAATGTGTCATTCTATCTTTATTCGTGATTGAATGGTTTGTGTGTGATGGTAACGAAGGAGTGACAAAGAAGCCACACTACAGAGGAGTGAGACAGAGACCATGGGGAAAATGGGCAGCAGAAATCCGTGACCCTAAAAAAGCAGCAAGAGTGTGGTTAGGAACATTTGAAACAGCAGAAGATGCAGCCCTTGCATACGACAAAGCAGCACTCAAGTTCAAAGGCACAAAAGCAAAGCTTAATTTCCCAGAAAGAGTTCATCACAATGTTTCTTTCATGCACCAACACCAACCTTCATCAAACACATCAAACACTTTTGCTGCCTCTCAATCTCTTTCTTCTGTTGATGTTTCAGCTCCACCCTCATTTTCCACACATGATCAACCTGGCCACCAACTTTTTCCAAACCTCCTTCAATATGCTCAGATTCTTTCAAGTGATGATGCACAGTTTCCTTACTACACATCCCATCTTTTCAATCAACAGCAGCAACAACATCATCAGCAGCAGCAGCAACAACAAGATCCTTTCAGCTCTCAATTTTCTACCACCTCTTCTCAAGCATCCTACTTCTACAACCACCAACAACAATTTGATGAACAGGGACATGATCACTCACCCCAGTAGGTTTATTTTGAAAGTCTTGATTAATTTGTAATGGTTATTGCAATCGTGACATCAAAGTTTTGAAAGTCTTGATTAATATTGACCCCATCATCAGCGTTAGGTGTCCACAAGATTTTTGAGATGTGTAACCGTGAGGATAATTTTTAGTAGTGTGTGTTTGGATATCAAAATTTGCTGTTGGAAGTTTGAATTTGCATGGGCTTTAATCCAAACATGGCTTGAAAATCTTGGCAAAGCAATTATAAAGCTTGACTTTAGTAGAATATGTAACTGTTAGTGAAGGATTAGTGTATCTTTCTTTAAGCTTATTGCACAAGACATGATCCCACTTTTAATTTCAAATTCAATTATGGATAATGCTATCTATTCTATGTTGATACCTTTTTTTTTTTGGAAAGTTTTTAGTGATTTGATTCAGTCGATCAAAGTGAGGCAAAAATAATTATTTTAAGCAGATCATATTTTACTTCCTTTTTTTTCAGACTAATCTCCAATTATTAATTAATCAGAAGAGGTTCGGTGAACACTTTAAATTTAGCTTTATTTTTCGATAGATAGATATGTTATTTTTTTTTAAAGATATATAACTCGTTTAAGCAATCATTCCTACCAAATTCAATGCCTCAAGTATCTCCCAACGAAAGACAAAAAATTATCAACCCTAAAAAAAATAGAAAAAGCAAAAGGGTCGTGGCTTAATGTCAAAATTCTTCTTCAATTTGTACCATTTTCTTCCTTTCTTCAACCACATATATTCTTTGCCTAAAATCTTTGAACTTCTGAAGTGTGACTAAATAAGTACTTATGAGTACTCTATCCTTTTGTCTACTTAATATAAAACTTCTAACATATTTAAATTATTTTCATAATTTCTGTGTAAATTAACCTTATTTGAAATGTAAAGATGTCTAATATAGAAAAGAAAAAATGAAAGAGAAAGAAAAAGGGTAAAAGGTTTTGGTTGGCTTTGAAAATAAGTATGCAAATAGCAATATATTATGAAGTATGAGTGGTTGGTTAGACGGAAGTGGGCATGTTTGGTGAAATTAAAGAAAAGAGAAAGGAAAAAAAAGTGTAATTGATTCTGATTGAAGAAGCTTTTTGAGCTGTTCATTTTGCATGCGATGAGGAGAAGTACAGAATAGGACATTGAAATAGATTAAATGATGTCGCATGAGGCATGCTTCCTATGGAAAGTTCGCTGATTATTGCTTTACTTTAAGTATTTGGATGTCTGACGTGTCACCTATCAATTATTATCACTTTTCTTTATTTTACTTTCCAATTTCTTTATTATTCTCCTCAAAATAATTAATTATCACCAAAATCCATAATAATATTCAGTTATTTATTTTGACACTCAAATAACATGTTGAAAGTTCGAACAACGGTTTTATGTAATCAATTACATTATACGATTTTACAAATTAATAAGATGACATCGTATCAAACGAATGTATTTGATATCTTGGTGTATCATGATACTAGTACTTATTTCATAAATAATGAGATGACATCATATATTCATTTCATAAATAATGAGATGATATCATGTCAAATGAATGTATTTGATAGGTTAACGTATTAAGGTACTAATACTTTATAAACAATAAGATGACACCATATCAAATAAATATATTTGATATGTTGACATGTCAATATACTACTGTTGATTCCATATATATTTTGTAACCAAAAGAAATGCATTGATTACTTTAATCTTTAGTTGTTATAAGTGAAAAATGTTTTTTTCTACTGCATTATAATATAATATATTCAATGTTGACCTAGATAACTAACTTTTCTTGGTGACTTTATGTTGTATAAAATATTTTTAATTAGATATTTTTATTTATAAAATTTGAATACATTTTTTTACTAAGAAAACATTATATCATGTTCTCTGATCATATTTAACAACATGTTATCAATATAAAAAATATGATTATAGAATAATACTACAATTTTATATATTATTTATTTATTTATTTTGTTAAAAATTCTCGTTAGACACTTAAGTATTAAAATCTACTATTTCATAAGTTCATAAGATGATAATTATTTATTTTCATTAATAGAGGATAATTCATTTGTTTTTATAAATTTAGAAATCAATTTTTTGAAATTTTTATAAATTGTCTGCATTTTGGTTTTAGTTATGTAACTTTAAAATCATTTATCTCTCAAAAACTCTCAATTATTTATTCAACGGGTATCTAATATACATTTTAAGATAACGAGAAAAAAAATACCCATTTGATCAATTTTAAGACTTTTAAAAAAGTGACACATACTAGATTATAACAACAGTCCTTATTTTTGTTTTAAGACAAGTATTTAATAATATTATATAATACTAAAGATCAAAAGTGATAATTTTTAATTTGAATGAAACGAAAAAAAAAAAATAGTTTCTTACAAAAATAAAAACCAAAACGCATTAGTTTTACAGTATTATAGGATTGAAAAGACTTTACACATAAATACATTCTAAATTTACCTTTTAAAAAATGTCTTTGGAGTAAAAGAATCACTACAAAAAAATGTTAACAAAGTATTGCATAACAAAATAATGACATAATAAAATGGTGTATCGTTAAAACGTGTAACATTTTTTAAGATTTCATATAAGCACGAACTAAACATAACACAAGAACTAAAAGTTAAAGTATATAATTTATAGAGATCACAAAAAAAATGTATATTTACCACACAAAAAGATATTTAAATCACAAATGAAATATTAATATAAAATACACACTTGTCCTCATTACTAGTCCACTTACCATTTTCGTAACTTTTCCCATTTCATCATTTTTTAGTTCTTTAATATTGCTTTTAGTGTTACGATATTTTAGGTGGTAGTGATGCTGACGGTGTTTTTTTTACCATGAGAGTTTCCTGACACAAATGCATGGTGCCCATCTCTTAAATTTTATTCTTTTGAGTGGATTTGAAGATAAATTTTTTTGTCGTTTATTTGAGTGAATTTAAAAGTAAATAAGAGTGAATTTGAAAATAAATTTTTTATTTTTTTAATTTGTCACGTTAATACAATTATATACTAATTCTCACAATTTTTATTTCCAAATTCACTCTCATTTACCTCCAAATTCACTCAAATAAACGACAAAAAAATTTATCTTCAAATCCTTTTAAATCCACTCAAAAGAACAAGGCCTTAGTAACCAAAATAAATCTAAAGAAAACAAGTTTACTTATAATTAATTTTTGCATTTTACAAAAAACACTCCACTGTTACTTGTCCTTTACCATATAAAAGGGTTAGCTTAAATTTTACTCTTTTATGTTATTTCTTACTTCTTTTAGCTTCTTTTTTTATAACCCCTCTTCAATTTCAAAAATGTTTCTCATAAATACTTACATAATAAACATTTATTCACAAAAAGTGTTAAAATTCCTATTAATCACTTCTCCAATTTCTAAAGAGGTTGTAACAATTAGACAGACATTTTAAAAACTAAAGACAAAGGAAATAATTCCTCTCTGATATACAGGGTACAAAGCTTATGTTTATTTTCCCATTAAGTGTTGAACAAGTTCCATTCAAAACTTGAACATGACCATTCATATAGATAGAAGTCATTGTGCTTTTCATCCCAAAAGAAAAAAACTGAACATTGATATCAAAGCACATGATGTTTTTCCTATATAATCATTTCAAATGAAGGAGTTATTCTACAAAAAAATTATACCCGAATTTATATGCATGGTTAATTTTACAAATATATGCCCAAACTGTTTCCTCAAAATACAGAACAAAATCATTATTTAAATGGTGTATCACCTTGGTCACTTTGCATTTGGCTCTCGTATTTATCTGCCATCAGAGGAAGAGATGGGTGCAACTCCGAGCGGGGAAATAAAAGTTTCAAACGGAAAGCATCAACACCATTCAAATAGTAGTGAAAGAGCCGTTTAGCTCTAATAAAGCCAAGGCGACCATACAGTGCCAGTGCTCCTTTATTTGTCACTTCCGCTTCCAATGTAACCTATACATATAAATAACAAAGAATGTGAGTCTAACTATTATGCTTGGCCCTAAGGTCAAATTCTAAACAACTTAGGCTTAAGCTACTACGACTACATATATATGATATTCAATATAACTCTGACTATACTGTTTTTCCACTACATGATAAGAATCAAAACCTATCATGGCAGTAGGGTTAGTTTCTTTAAAATGAATTTATCTCTTAACAAGCTGTCAGCATTCAACAAGGAAAAACATACAAAATTTAAGCACAAGGCTAATAGAAGAATGAGGGACAAAAAATATGTCATTCCAAATGGTGCTTTTAACAAACAAAATGAAAGAGACAAAAACAGAATTGATGTTTTAGAGGAAAACCAAAAAGAGGCATGTGTATTATCACAATCCTAGTTTAATTATAGAAACTGGAGAATCAGGATATGCAGGGACGACCTGTTCTCACTGCTACATGTGATTCAACTTAAGAAACAGCAGGTTAAATAAACATCTTTCCATTTGCATATAGGTGAAAGTAAAGTTGAATATTTGGTACTCAATCTTTCTCTCTGACTAAATATTCAAATATATTAAATCAGCACACAGTTTTTGTGTTGTATTTGAGCATTATACAAGTATTTAGAGAGGTGCATGCCTGCATGAATAAAACTGCAATATGATAACAGATTTTGATATTTTTACATACATTCAATTCATTGGCATGACCTGCACTATATTACAATGCTAATGATACCTTGTTTTTCTTTTTTGGTAAAACAACATCAAAGTCAACCAAATTATACAATAATCACCCTAAAACTCTTGGTTCCAATTTCAATTTCCTACCAATTTTTCTACATTTTCTCTATTTGTAATAATATATCATAATGAAACTTACTGATAAAAGACATGAAACCATAGGCTGGCTGTAAGATGATGAACCATTAGAATGCACATACAGAAGCAAATGATGAAATGGGAAAATGGACCTTTCAGAGTTTAAGAGAAGACGAGAAAAGTGGGCCAGGATGAAATTTGAAGGAAGAGAAGTAGTGAAGAATTTGATTAGAAGAGGGAAGTGTTTAACAGAAGGCAGGGAAAGCTGGTAAAGGAGATTGAGAGGAAAAAATTGGTGAATAATATGAAAAATAATGAGAGAACTCATTTAGGGAATAAGCCAGGACATGAGAGGGTACGAGTACATTGGGCAGTAAAGGTGACCTTGGCATGCGGAGGAGAGTGCACGATCCTATAGCATTTTGGGGCTGTATTCTCATTCCTTTAAGCTGAATTTTATCCAGAATTTAGTTTCTATATTCATAAGATTAAAGGTAAAAAAATGAAAATAAAATGAATAAAAGAGTGATAGACAATGAAAGGCAAAAACTAATTCTCTGCTCCCCAGGTAAAGGAATAAAATAAGTGTGAATCATGTTTGGGAGTTCACCATTTTCACCCCATCTACATGATAATCATTTTTGGACCAGAACACCAAAATATTAACTAAGATGCAATCATCATGCATGAATTGTATAATAAATGGATAACCATCATTCCCAAATCATCCAGTGAACTTTTATTGTTTAACGTGAAAGCACAATGAAATTTCCGTTTTCAGTTTGCCATATCAATCAACAGGGAAACTAAAGTTTTATTTCTCTCAGCCTTGATTCCTTTCCACAGGTCTATAGAACACTGCAATACAACCAAACATGGTAACATAAATACACACACATACCTCTTCACAACCTGATTCCATCATCACCTTGATAGACCTAGTTACAAGCTCTGTCGCTGCAGAAAAATTAAGCAAAACGCAAAACCCAAACATTAGCATTTAGTAACATCATAACACGTAACACTTTTACAATATCCAATAATAAACATCACAAAAACAGGAAATTAACACATAAAAAATCAACCACTGATAACAAATTGGACACGTGTATTACAACTCATAAATTCGTTATGCTAGATTGAGAAGTGCTTTTTGGAAGAAATCATAAAAAATGTTCCTTAGTATATTATTGATTAATCGTGGCCAAGGTCCTAGTATCTTCATATTATGAATTTGGTCCTCGAACACTACTAAACATGTAAACATAATCCTTCCTAACTAGAAAAAAAAAATGACGAATTCTCCAGAAATGAGAGACTAAATCCAGATGTTTCTTTAAGATTGAAGACAAAATCCATCATTGTGGAAATATAGGGACTTTGACCACTTTTGACCGAAAACAGAGACTTGAAACACACTTTCCCTTTATTCTATTTTATCAAAAGCTCTTCCAGGAAACTTATAAAAGAAATTAGCAAAATAACATTAAAATCTAAAATTTTCACTTCTTTCCCAGATAAAAATTAAAGAGAAAAAAAAAAGACAACATAGAATAAGAACTACCAATGCCTCTTCCTCTATAAGGCTTGATGACAACCAGCATGGCAATGTAGCCTCTGAAAGTGTTGCGGTGTTCCCCCATCTTACACACCACTGTGCCCACGCATTTACCCTTGTGGAACGCCTAAAACCAAGAACATGCAGGAAACGAATCAGCATAAGGAAAATCCACAAGTTTTACAGCAATTCAATTAGCGAAAATTGAAAAAAAAAAATGAAAAGTAGAGGAACCAGGAAAGAAAGCTGAGGCCATAGATAGACGAAGTAACGGTACGTGAAGATGGAGTAAGGTTCGCTGAGCTCTTGGTCCACCAGGTTCATTATCAGAGGAAGGTGATGCTCGCCGCCATAGCTAACGTACTCAATCTCCGATGCCTCGAATTCCACGTTCTCCATTTCTTCTTCTTCCGCACCTTTGTGCCCCCATTTCTTGCCCACCACAAAAGGATCTAAAATGGCCAACATATATGGGCCTTGAGTTTTTCCATTTCGGCATCTACGCTATTGATGTTCGCACCTCCCCTTTTTTTCTCACACAAAACTGAAATTCAGTAATTTGTTTACTTTTTATGTCCTTTCATAAAAATATATTATAAATTCAATTAAATCATAAAATTGTTTGAAAAGTCAAACAGATTTTAAAAAAAATCATATTTTATATTTTAATTACATAATAATTTAATGAATATTTCTTTTTCTGCCCATTTTTTTTCATGTGAGGGTTGTATACTTAACTTTGTGATGTCTTAAAATGTATCGAAGTTTAACTTATTTAGATAATCCCAAATTTGAAAATTCATGTAATCTGTAATTTTTTATTTCATTTTCATCCTTCACTATTTATAAATTATAATTTAAACAAAACACAAATAATCTTTTATGCTAAATTGGCAACGACTTAAAATATTCCAATTTTGGTCATAATAATTATTATTATCAGTGAAAGGGATATAAAATACTTTTATCTAAACAGATCAAAAACTGATGACAAAAAATAAAAATAAAAACATATCCAAGAATAACATCTGGGCTTTGAGAAACTTGTGAGGCCCATTATTTCAAATTAACAAAAGGCCCAATCCAAAAGGAGCATGAATAAGTACACTATATCAAACCCTAGCCCCCAAACCTCACAGCTTCTCAGTCGCCGTTTCCTCCGTTTAGGGATTCTTCTTCCTTTCTCCAAACCGCAACAATGGTTGCCGCCAAGAAGACCGTGAGCTTTCTTTGCTTCTCTGCAATTAACGTTCTTGATCTGTTCTTAGTTTTCAATTCCAAGTCGATTTTAATGGAACTATGTTTTGTATGTTTCATTTCGAAAAATGCAGAAGAAGACCCATGAGAGCATCAACAACAGGCTCGCTCTTGTCATGAAGAGTGGCAAGTACACCCTTGGTTACAAGACCGTTCTCAAATCGCTCAGGAGCTCCAAAGGTGTCACTTTTCTACACTTTTCTCATTGTTAGTTTTTACTGTTGGCAATATCTTCTTATTTTCATAGCATTACTTGCCACGTCAATGCTAATGGAAGTGGAAATTATTTCTTATGATCTTATTGCAAAACAGGCTGCTGTTGTAAATTTTTTGTTATTTAATTTAATTATTTTGACAGATCCGATGGTCTCTGAATTTAGTGTTTTTTTTTTTTACATAATGTGGATTTTGTCTTTTTGTTGATGTTTTGGTGGTACATATATAAACGATATCTGAATGTTGTTGAATTCGTTTCAGGAAAACTGATTATCATTGCCAACAACTGCCCTCCTTTGAGGAAGTCAGAGATAGAGTACTATGCTATGTTGGCAAAGGTCGGAGTTCATCACTACAATGGGAGTAAGTTCTCAATCTAATATCCCCTTTGCGTTGGCATGATTAAATGATAGGTAGAAAACTACAAGTTTCGGATTTATATTAGTCTAGGTAATTTTTTCTTCAGAACTAATTTTATTTTAACGGGTTTAGAATCTTGTTATATTTAACGGGTTTATTTTAGGGTATTGTGTTTATGATCAACTGACTATTGATTGTGATTTTTATTATGTATATTTGTACTATATTTCATCTATTATTTTCTTCCGAATTCAAGTCAGGATGTCTGTTTAAATTTCTGAGTTATAGAGGAATAAACATCGAGCTCTAGGTTTAGGCCATCTAACTATTAATTATTTTCAATAATATGCATTCGATATGCTTTTATAGTAGTTTATGTTTTCAGCTGTCTGTATATTGAAAATCAACAGTTATATGGGTCGCACTTCTTGATGTTACACTTACAACACTTTTCTGATGTATAAATTGCTATATAATCAAAAGGGTTTAATTTTATATGTTGATGCATTCGATATGTTTTTAGCTGTTAGATGGTATTTGGTAGGAAATGTTGTGTGACACTTTTCAAGATTCGTTGTATTTCTTTCGCATTAACAAAATATTTATGTTTTATAGACAACGTTGATTTGGGAACTGCATGCGGTAAATATTACAGAGTGTGCTGTCTCAGCATTATTGATCCAGGTATCGGATGCCTCCTTTATTATTTCAATCTTTTATTAGAAACTGGTTTTGATGTTTTTGTTTTTCTAATACTGTTTGTTTTTGTTTTTTCAGGTGATTCTGATATCATCAAGACACTGCCTGGTGAACTATAAAGTAGAACTGGAGTTGCATGCTTTTATATTTTCTGTTGTTAGTTGATTCAGACATTGCTGAAAGAGTATCTGATTCAGTTGTAGACTTTTGATGTAAGGTGCATGGGTTTTGGGTATTCTAGCTGAGCATCAAGTAATTTTGAGTTTTAATCATGTTTCATTGTGCCAATTTTTATGGAGATAATATAATTTTATTTTCATCATGCTTGTTTCAAATGTCATGACCGGTTTATTATTTTTCGTTTTTGAATTTTCATGTCAACTCTCAAACAAGAACTTCAAATGAGTTTAGTTGTAGTGTTGTGTCTAGGCCAGTGGTGATATCCAGGATTTTAAGATAACAATTCAGAAATGCGATACCTTTTTATCGATTTCTTCCAAAATTCGAGTTTTGTTAAACCAGTTGTAGGCAAGTAGTTGTAGACTACGTAGCAATTTGAAAAGAATAGTGGTGTAATTATTGGACGCCAGAATTTCAAACCCTGATCTTTTTGAAGAAATTCTCTGATGTTATTTTAACAAAAATAAACAAGTAGAAAATTACTATTTGTAAGGAAACGAAATTCAATTTTTAGTTGTGATCTATAAAAGGATTTTGTATGTTTATAGAAACTAGGGAATTATCTATTGTAAAATACATATTTACCGTTCAAGCTAAATATTGACTAAACATTATTGAATTTCTCAGGGAATGAGAAATAAGATAATGTAATGTAATTCTCAGATTTTTTTTTTCTGACATAGCATAGTGTTTTTCTGTTTATTTGATAATAGCTAATAGATAGTAGATAATGCTTATTTGGATAGGATGGTTTTGTAATTAACCTTATAGAACTGAACTATCTTGATCTAAATCTTTGAAACTCGTAGAAGAGGAAGGCACATTCATTCTCAATTCAGAATAAGCTTGGAATCTTTCTTTCCTCGAAGCTAAAGCCCTTCAAGCCATTTCTTTTTTCTCTTTTTTAAAGCCTGGAGCTAGTATGAGTTTATTATATCGTGATCAAGGAAGTTGATATTGTCAATTTCCTTGTTCACAAGAATCTTAAGCTTATCTTCTAACTTGTTCTATCCAAAAACCTTTCTATGAAAGATTGATTCTGTCGCTTTTGTGTCTATTCTACTATATGGATAACCAGCTTTCCAAATACCTTATTTTCGAAACCGACTTTCTTTTTTCAATAATTTTTACCAAGAGTGGATAGAATTAGGTATTCAGAAAACTGAATTTCGATTTTTGTTTTTTGTGAAAATATATGTAAAATATCTGAACAGTTTTCAAGAATCGTTAAAAATTTGAATTATAAATGTTAAAGATTATGATCGAAAACTATTTAACATATTTTTAAAATTTTATTTTTTATAATGTTAAAGGCATTTCAAAAACCGTTTATTATTTTAGTATTTTAATATGTTAAAATATATTAAATTAGACTTTCTATTATTATTATTATTATCATTTTTCGTATTATTATTATTATTACAATTGTGATAATAATTACTAAAATAATTACATATTAAAATAAATTAATTATTTATTTAATTTTAAATTACAAAATAAATTTTAAAAAAATATGTTAAACAGATTTGAAAATCCATTAACATAGTCTTCAACAATTTTTAAAAAATTTTCAAGCATTCCCCTATTTTCCATAAAAATGACTAAAAATACAAAATTGGAATTTAGTTTTACGACAAATTCTAACAAATCTCTTCGAAAAATTATTGAAATAAAAAGTTAGAGTTCAGTTTTCCAAAAATTGAATTTTAATCTCTTATAAAACCTTGTTATCCAAAACCGTTTTCTCCTCGTAAATAAAAAAGGAACTATGCTATGTAAAAAAAAGAAAATCGTAATTCTTAGGACAGAGAATTGAACAAAATAAAGGGATTTCGTATTTGGTAATCATATTTTCTTTCAAATTTTGTTAAATATACATTTGATCTCACCATTTTCACTCCTTACATGGGAAAAAAATAAAAATAAGAATTTTGGTATACAGAAAGCATGAGAAAAGTCAATTGAGCTTGTTCATCTTCTTGACAAGGCGAGCCATCTGGTACTTCCAAAACACAAAATAAACGAAACCCAAACCAATCATAACGAAAATCCAAACACTCTCGTCTTCATTCTCTCTTTTCGATCGCAACTCGGCAATCCCAAAACTCTCTCTTCCCGAATCCCCCTTCTTCCCTTCATCCACGTGTCCGTACAACACATACACCCTGTCTTTATCTCCCACCACCACCGATGTCGGAAAACGCTGCACATTCACCTCCGCCTTGTCGTACACCACTCCCTCCGACCAACTATCCATGCTCTTCAACAACCACAGCTCCTTCATCGGCGCCACCACTGCCGCCATCCCGTCGCTCCTTAACGCGATGTCTTCAGCGCCGATCAGGTCCTCCTTTAACAACACCTTCCTCGCCGTCCCGTCTTCCGCGTCCACCTTGAAAACCTTCCCGGTGCTCGATTGCACCACTAAGAGGTAACCCTTGCTCACGTAAGCTATTCCGTTCAGCCCTATGTAATTGTGAGGTGAGTCGTCGTCGTCGTCCGCCGGACTGTTTGTCTCCGCCAAGTACTTCGGCGATCTGGAGAAAATTGAGGCGGAACCGTCGGCGGTGACCTTCCAGATGAAGTTTCCGCCGGAGTTGGTGACAAAGGCGTTGCCATTGTAATCGACAGCCACATCGTTGGCGGCGTCCATGCTTTCGGAGGGGAGGGGACTGAGGAAGAGGCGGCGGCGGGACCGGAGGTCGTAGGCTGCGAGGGCGTTGAACGGAGGAAGGGGAGGATACGAGTGTACGACTGCGAGGAGGCGGTTGCGCGGGGTATCGACGGCGAGGCCGAGAATGGAGGCATCTGCGGGAAGGTCGGTGTCGGAGATGTAGGTTTCGACAATTCCTGAGTCCGAGACGGCAGTTATGACTTGTTGTCGGAGGGATCCGAGGAGGAAGTGCTGCATGAGGGGATCCCATGCGAGGGATTCCGGGTAGAGATTCGATGACCGGAAATTGATGACGTGGGCATCTCGAGCAATGACTGGGACTGGACGTGGGCCCAATAAGAAGAAGATCATGATTGTGATGATTACGAGGAAGGGTTTTGTGGGTGATGAGATTGGCATTATGATTGGAGAGTGTACGTGAATATGGTTGTTAGGATGAAAATAAGCTTAGGCATGGAGAAAAACATGGAAACATAACCATATCAAAAACCCCAGTTTCTTACCAAGTTGAGAAAATTAGGGGTTGACTGAGACTTATGCTTGCAAACTCTAACTGGAAAATAGTTCACAAAAAGATAAAAACGGAAAACCATTATGATAACAAAATAAATTAATTAAATATTATCATGTTAATAAATCATATCACTCATTTCCTAATTAACATACCAGGATTTCCACTTCTAGGGGATTCTATTTTAGCGGTACGAATGAATGAAGAAATATGTTTTAGGCATCTTGTTGCCCATTCCATCCACATCTCATAAAAAACAGTGACTCAACTTTGTATTAGGTACACAATTTTTTGTCGTTTGATTCTCTTCGCATAATTATGAGCATGCTATAATATTAAATATACTGCCTTATCTTGTGCGTGTTAGGTTATGAACTAAGCATATGTGAAGTAAAATTCAAAACCAAGGCTGCCATTTTGGTGTCTGATTATTTCTCACATCCCATGTAGCTTTTCCCTTGACGTGGATATCGAACTCAAGTTTTTTCCAACAAAACGGAAAAGCAAACAAGGTAGTTTCAGGAATGAAGTTTGCTTTCTGAATTATATTTGAAAACTGATTACGAATACTATTTTGGCACATACCTTTTCCTGCTCATCATATTTTAGTGTATCTGCTACATGGGCAAAATAAAACTATCAGTACTTACATACCCAACTATCAAGAACAATGACGCAAAGCAAAATCAACTTAAAACAAATTGAAACCATAGCCAGTATACTACTCGATATCCATTTTATCCTAGCCTTGCTGTTTTTTAAAATCACTGACTGCCTTATCAAACGTGCTTCTAACATGCCGGCACATAAGCATCAGATCTTGACATGCATCTTTTAATACCTCAGATGCTGGATCCCCTACAGATACAAGGAAATATTGAATTACCAATGCAGTGATATTGAATTATATATAAATTATAAAAGCTAAACAAATACGCCTATGGGCGAAAATAGTCATCATGAAAAACTTATTCGTGGATGACCTACTATTGTCCTATAATGTTTTTATTGGAATGGAAAATAATTAGTATAATTTGTATGACTGTTGAATTTAATTTTTTTATGGATGCAGCGCCTAAACCTTGTAATGTGTTCATATTTTAAATTTCAAAAGAAAAGCTTTTTACGTTCAACAAAGAATATAATGCAACGAGGGAGATTTTAGTTATCACAATTTTTGTGGTGATAGAATAATTGGCTTAAAAAAGCTCGGCTCCCTTTCACAGCTTCATATCTATCAAAAGTAACAAAATGGCACCTCGGCAGAATATACAACGTTGTCTAACAAAATACGAAATTGGTAACTAAGTACACAGTACTCTGGTGATTTTGATGCAAAATAGAAAGTAATAGCAGTAGATTGCAGAACAAATTTGCAAATCAGTCATTGTTACTTACCCGTTGTCTGGACTCTGATATTAACACGATTCTCTGAAGGATGAGGAATGCTGTACCCACAAAATGCCACTCTTGGGCTGCAAGACAACATTATACAATGAAATTGCCTCATCGGCATGTATTGCACTGACGATGACGAGGAAGAAAAGAGAAAAGCTTGGGCATAAAAGAGATCTATGGAAAAGTCTAGTAAAACAGACAATACTTTATAATGCGAGGTCTTAAAATGAAAATCATTCAAACTATATTTAACAGAAATGTAAATGGATTAATCAAACAATAGGCAGACTGAAATTCAGGTCAGGTGCATGACTATTTTTCAGACTCTAATTTTGCAATCAATAAGCAACCGTGTATGGCATCACTATGTGATGTTCTAAAGAAAATTTAGGCACACATTTCAAAATTCAGTCTCTCGTTCCTTGTTCTATGTAGAATTCAGTGTTTTAGATGAATATCTTATCCTCTAGTTGCAAAGTTACACTTCATGACACTGACTAACAACTATTTTTACAATTATAATTTAAAGTAAAAATATTTTTATTTAGTCAGTTTTTATTCAAGATAAAAACATATTATTAATATCCCTTCCCTATGTTTTACGAATGCTATTTGACTAAATTTTAACTCTGTCGGCCAAAAGCTTTTCCATTTTGTTTTTTTATTCAATTCCTTACAATTCGCTGCGTTGTGGCATTATTACACACTTCAATCGAGACCATTTTAACCTCTTTTTATCTATTATATTTATTTTTCATGTTGGTCGGTTATTGTAAGTATTCCTGCTCCTTGTGTTTTAAATTTTGACGGGTGATACTCTTATTATTTGTGTTTACTGTTCTAATCTTCTATATATAATTTTTCCTTACGCAATTTAATTTCTTACCATAGACACTAATAGTGGGCCACATTACTTAGGCCCATTAGAAGCACTGTCAACCCTAAACCTAAATGGCTCAAAGACTATGTTTGACTGGTTTATGACGGCTGCACTATTATTCTTGTTAGAATATTGAGTATCATACTGAACTGATCTTTCAATAAAGATTATCTATATAATAACACATCTTGAATAAAAAGAAAAGAAAAATAAATTTCATTTTTATTTGGATAGTTCTTCCCTTTCACAGTTTCCTCAGTGTATCAGACACAGAAGAACCCTAGAGAGATGAAACAGAATAACACTTTGAAGCTCATTAACCAAATTAAGAAAGGAAGTGCGTTAGTTAGAAACTCGGAAGAAGAGTATGACTTACTCTTGATTTAAGGTAAATCTGACAGAGTTTGCCAAGGTATGATCCTCATCTATGATAGAAAATGTAGACTGACTCGGATCAGAGGATGAACCGTATTCCATTACTGACACTCACAAACAACGAATCTGAATTCAATACATATTCTATTATTCTAAGAACAACAACTGAACTGAATAATCACAAGAAAGAAACAACGTCTGGTAGAAATCAACAAGAAAAAATCAGAAACAATTTCAGTACCTCTCTCCTTCACGCGCGTTGAGAACAAAGCTGAGAGGAATTCGAGTTCTGCCCGAAAACAGCACTGTATGGT
Organism: Vigna umbellata; assembly: GCF_029865625.1. NCBI lineage: Eukaryota > Viridiplantae > Streptophyta > Magnoliopsida > Fabales > Fabaceae > Vigna > Vigna umbellata. The sequence goes on along the minus strand of NC_142168.1, from coordinate 12,249,881 downwards.
GTATTTATAGGACCATACTAACGATGTCGTTTTGGGCCTCCAAACACATTGTTTTTAAAATATTATATTATATCTCAAATTTAGTAAATAATTATAAATTTTATTTCTCATTTAACAAGCTTTTCTGTTGATTTAGAGATAAGTCCCTTCAAATTGTATTAATTTTAAGAATATCAGAAATATAGATTAGAAATAGAATATTTAAGAGAATATCAAATATGACTTGATTGTATAACAAATTTCCTTTGTAATGTCTTCAAATATAAGTTCTAGACTAAACAGTTTTTGAGTTCTTAAACTTACTTAAGAGAATGACTTTTTTTTTCAAGATATTTTTTTGAACTTATACGTCAAAATCAAATGAAAAATAATAATCATTCAAAAAGAAAAAAGTTTCTCATTGTAAGAAACATGGTTTAAAAGAAAATAAAATATTTCATTATTTTCTTTGATGTTTAAGGAATGTTTGAATGGACGTGGTAACGTGTGACTGAATGAATCAAGTCCCTTTAACATAATAATAATAATAATAATAATAATATAATAATAATAATAATAATAATAATATAATAATAATAATAATAATAATAATAATAATAATATAATAATAATAATAATAATAATAATAATTACAAATCAAGTGCTGAGTCCTCTTCTTTTCTGTAAGTTTCAAAACATGATATTTTCATTTGATACAACTTATATATGTAAATTGTTAATTAATTTAAAGAAAAATAATAATATTTTTGTATTTTGTTGACTTTATATTTTAAATATATATTTACACAGAAGAAGGAAAGTATTTAAAGAATAATTTAGGTAAAAGTATCTCCTCTCTAACTATTTATATATTGAGTTACTGAGTAATTTTACAAATTAATATATTATTTACATAGAGAGAGAAAGGGAAAGAGGCATATAAGATAAAATGAAATTATAGTTCTAATCAAAGTTTTATATCAAATTTTATTTTATTTTTTTATTAACTTAATCTAATGGTTTGTTTTAATTAATTTGCCACCGGTGCCCTGATTTTCAAAAAGAAAAGTGTTAAATTTTGAATAAAAATTAAGGAAAATACCGTTTAAACATATTTTAAGTAAAAGAAAAATTAATTTACCATATTAGTTTTACATGAAAAATATTTACAGCTATCCTATACTTAAATTATTGTTTTTTAATTTTTTTAATTATTTGAATTTTAAAAAATATCATACAAACATTAAACTTAGAAGAAAACATGTTTTCTGAATTTTGTCAAAAAGAATATTTGTCACAGTCATTAAAATCTATTCAGGATTCGCTTTAGTGGATTACACGTGTCAAGAAAGGGGCTCAACACTCAGATGGTGAAGGGCAGGTATTGGCAGATGAGCGGACGTCCGTTTTTGACGTAGGAAGCAAAACTTTGATTTTTAAAAAATCACGTCACACTCTCTGCATGCAACCTCTCTTCCAAACTCTGAAACTTCATTTTCTCCTCCTTCTCTCTACAAAACACTCACTTTCTCTTCTCCGATCACCACTCAGGCACCGCTGGAACACTCCCGGCGTCAAGAGCTTCCAGTTGAACCAATCAGTTTTTGGTTTTGAAACTGGTAAGTCATTTTCTCTTTAGAACGTTCGTTCTTCTTACACATGCAAACCCAGATTCTTGGTTGCATGAATAGGTCACTTTGTTTTGAGTACTTCTGTTTTTCCTGTATGGTTTAGTTTGTAAGAGGTGATCTTCGAACTCTAAAGATTTCAGTAGTGAGGAGATAGATTTTTGCATTGTTGAACGTTCACTCACATCAAAGGTAAGGGAAGCTTATATGATTTAATTTGTATGATGTTTGAATTGCATGTACGTTCGTTGAATTGATGAATTAATATGAAGATGATTATTTGCTATGTTATGGGTGTTTGATCTTATGAAAATAGATGTTAAGAAATGAGTTGAGATAAATGATTTGAAGTATGAACTTTCCCTAAGATAATGTATGTTCGTTACTGAATGGTCCTTGACCGTTCGGTTTCTATAGGGGACTCGTTTAGAACTGGATTCTTTCATTTGGAAAGAATTTACGTTGAGGACGAGCATCTTCGCCTAGTACAATTTGTGTACAGATGTTCCACCAGGGATATCCTTTTCTTGGTATTTTAAAATAAAATTAAGTATATCTGTGTAGTAGTACGTCCGTTCGTTCTTGAACATTAGTAAAAGGATATTCTGTATTCACCAAGCGCTCGTATTATTTAATGCTAGGGCTTTCACTAAGCGCTCGTACGATTTAGAGCTAGGTCTTTCACCAAGCGTTCGTACTATTTATTGCTGGTCTTACACCAAGCGCTCATTCTCTTTTCTATAAACTACCTTGATGAAAATAGCGTTCGTCTAAATTCAATATTATACTCTCTCTATCGTGTTTGGTCTTTGACTGACATTCGGTTTCCTGATGTTAAATTCAAATAAGCTAAGTATTTATAAGAGTTTGGTTTCTTCATGTGATTATTCGATGTATTAGTCTTTGAACGTCTTGAAGTGTCTGTCCCCATTGGGCTCGACCTAGAGCCTTAGTGCTTAGTCTGGGTTTTTCGGTGTTTGGTTTGAGCTCTCAGGAGTCAATTCATTTAATTGACTCACTTTGTAAATAACATTTGTTCTATTCGTCCTTGTAATATATGATTGTACTTTGGTTATTCTCAGCTTGATAATAAACCCTCTCGGTCTTAATCTTTTATGGAACTGGAGATCTCTCAGTCTCACTCCAAGCGTACGGTCTTGTTCAGAGTAGAAGTGAACGTTCGGTATTTTTGTATCTTAAGTAATATTAGTTAAAAAATTGAAGTTGAGAATGAAAGATGATGGAATATTGATTCACATGAAATGTATTGGAATTATGGACGAGCGTTTCGAGGAGGAATAGCTCATGAATGAATATTGAATTTGGTAAAGTATGAATGTGGGCATGCTAAGCTGGCGGTTCATCGTGATGTTTCGTGATTACTCGTCCTCACGTAGAGGAGGGTAAGTCATGTGGGGAAACGGCAGGAGGTCCTAGTCCTTATGGTTAATTTGGACATTTAGGACTAACCTCGGGTGGCAGCTGTTGAGGGTATCCCAGTTACTACATCACCCGGGTGCACGAACGTCGTAGCTACACAGAATTCATACCGTCCAGACAGTCAGTCTAGTATTAGGCTTTGTATGAACGAGTGCTGACTTATCTTGTGTGGTTTTGATTGTGTTAAATATATGTTTATACATGAATTAAATTACATAAGTTTACCCTATGTCTTTATGTCTTGTCTGTTTTGTACGATCAGTCGTCCTTCTGTTGCAATGATCATCCATGTGGATGTGAGCAGAAGGAGACGAACTGCTGGAAGAAGCGTTGGAAGAAGATAACTTAGTAGAAGTAGAAGTTAAGACTGAGCAGTATGACTGTTCGGTCATTAGTATAGTCCGATAGTAAGGTAATCGTTCGATCACATTTTTCCCTTTTGTTTTTGTATGATCGTCCGGTATTGGCTTCTGTAAACCGTTCGGTCAGAATAGCTTACCTTGTACAGTTTAAGTTTTTAACTCTTTTGTAAAGTCGTTCAGCTATAAGCGTACATCTATACTTTTAATGTAAGACTGATCTATAATATTAATTAATGTGATTATTCTCTTATATAGTGTTAGGCTGTATTTTTGGAATATTATAATATTTAAGTTCATTTAATGTTGGAGATATTTTTACAACATTATTCATTCAGAAATTGGCTCATGTAACACTATTAAAATAATAAAAATATTTATTTTTTAAAACAATTATTATCACTGTAAAATGTATTATTCTGGTGCAAATACTAAAGCAATAAATTGTCAAAATGTATATTAATTTAATTATTATTCAAAATGGCCCAAGCCTAATTTGACTGAAGACCAATTGGGCCGAACAGTCCAAAATTTGACACTCTTACTTCTCGAAGACTGTGGCTTGCAATGATACTGTACGGTAATAAAGAAAAATATTTAATTTTTGCAATTTTTTCTTCTTGTTATTTGATTTTGTCTTTATCATTTCTACAGTAAAAAATAGTTTTTTTTATTTATTTCACTTTTCAGCACCACAATGGTTTCTTTTATTACAAAATTGTTCATATCTCAAGCTACTTTTTTTTATTATGTTTTTAAATCAATTTATTTTCTTCTAGACAGATATTTTCTTTGAAAGGTATTGACAAATCTAAAATTTTACTCATTAGCACAATTTTAGTAGTTAATTACACATATACATTTAATTAAGAAAAAAAATTAAAAATATGGATGCAATGTTACCAAGTAAATGTACTGGTTTTGAATAAAACCATATTATATATATATATATACTGATAAATTTTGCATTGTGAAAACTTGTTTAACAATTAAATGGTAAGAAGAGGGATAAGAATTCAAAACGCAGAAACAAAAGATGCACGTGAATCCTAAGATGTCAGGCAAATTTCACCACAAGAACACAACATATCATATGATATTACTTAATATTTAGCAGAAACACAAAAAAAAGAAAGGACCACCAGATAGAGAAAGAAAGAGAGCCACACACAGAGAGAGCAGAGTCCACAAGCTTTTCACAATTGCAATTTGCATTAATGCTCTTAACTTTTCTATTTTCAGCAAAGCACTGCAAAAATTGGTGAAATGAGTGAGTGAGAGAGAATCTTAACCATCATGCATTGTTGCACTGCACTGCACTTACACCCTTTATCAGATTTTGAAGCTCTTTATCTTTTGCTACCTTTGAAGTGAGTGAGAAACATGTTATTCCTTCTCTGTCTTTCTCTTTCTCTTTCTCTCTCTGCCTTTTCTTTCTTTCTCATCCACCAAAAGCAACCACTTTGTTGTTTGCAAAGTTGTTCCTCTCTCTTTCTCCATTCCTTCTTTTCTCTTTCTGTTTCTTTTGTCTCCCATATTTCTTCATCTTTCACTTCCACCTGCACATGCATTTCCACTCTCACATATCAATGTCATGCTTTCTATCATGTGCTTCTCAATCCCATTACTCACCCCACACTGTTGCTATTTTTGGAAACACTTATCAACATCACTTCTATCTGTCATCTTGTGCAAAATATTCCTTGTCATTCAATTTTCTTACATGCTCTCTACATATGTATATAACTATAATTCATACATATGTAAGTCAATCTTATACATATATAATAACAATAACTCCAATGTATTTATATAGTATATCTTTTTTGAGATAAGTTGCAATAAATGCAAAGTGATTCATTTTATTTTTATACAGAAAATATTCTTTTAATGCAGCTGTCACTTGTTTCTACCTAATATGCCAATTTTGTTTGGATGATAAGAACCGACAATTTCTTCTGACAAAGAAAGAGGTAGGCCAAATTATATGATTATAAAATCCATTTAAATTTAAACTCAAGCAAGCCAAGTTACATTATTGAATTAGAAAAGGACATAAAATCATTATTTGTGATATCGTACTCCTTGTTGCTAATCAGCTTGCTTGGGAATTATTCAATCTCTAACAACATTGTTGGCTACATCATTTGACAGTTGAAGAATTGTTAATATGTAGCACAATTAGTACAATAGTTTCAGACCATTGCATTATCCATTAATGTGACTATTCTATGATGCTATTTTTGTCATGTAAAATTAGACTACACTTATGCTACTCTGTATGTAATAATGAAAGAGTGGTACATAGCATGACAGTGAGTAAACAGTTTTTGTTGAAGTACCATAAAGATAAACCAATGTACTTTGACTCTCAGAATCTTAAGTAGTTTCACATGTGAGACAACGGAAAAGAGCTACATAGGTTAGGGAGACACTGTCATGTTTTAATCATATTCAAGAAGGAGAACTAGGTTGGATTTAAGAGTTATTGTATACAAAATTTAACACTTGTAAGCTGAAACCAAGATAACAGTTTCATGGCAGGAAAAATGATTCCCAAAACCACAGAGACAAGTGCAACTGAATGTGTAGTTAAAAACAGCTTACCAGGGGGAAGTAAGTAGGGGCCAAAAACCAGAGATACACTTAAAACATGAAATACTACTGAGAGACAATATATCTACCACTGCCCCACATTAGAAGGTTACAAATCTAGACAACAGATTTGATTCTTTAATCTTGGAAACTGTAGGATCTTGTTCTTTTTCTATCCATTCATTTTGAATAATTTTGAAAAATTTAAATGAACCTGACTCATGTATCTGATTTTTTGGACTCTTCTGTAGATTGTTTAAGAGTTTAATATACTATATGTAAAAAATCCACACTATCAGCTAATCAGAATTTATGATTGTTATGCGTTTTAAAACTTTTATAATAAAAGTCAACAATATATACTAAAACTCTTCATATTATAAATGAATTCACTGTTTACTCTAGTTTTTATAACTTCATTCTGCCAAACAAGGAAAAACAACAAATTAAGTACAACAAAAGATGCACAAACAATTACAGTATTTTGAAACTTGGAATTTCTACTGTCTAGAGTTTGATGAGACGCATTCATTTATGAGGACCAAAGAAAGGGGAAACATGAATTGAATCGAGTCGAAAGTGTTTGATGTCTTAATTTCTGATGAACTCATTAAAGGAACATTCAGTGAAAAATGTATGACAGTACCTCTTCCTCAGATTTTGTTTTTGCATTTGAATTAGGTGAGTCTTCAGGTTGAGGTTTTGATCTCTCCATGATGGATGGAGTTGAAGCAGGACTGGGACTGCTTGAACTTAGATAAGGAGGTGTGCTTTGAGTACCCACATCTCTTGTCATACCCTCTTTCTTCTTTTCTGCATACAGAGGCAAAGTAGAATTGATAACTTTAACTGTTCTTGAAAGCAAAAAGGAAATATCAAGAAGAACATTGACTAATTAAGTGTGTGAACCTGGATTGGGAAATTGAAGAGCCTCTTCTTCTTGAGTGTAAGCTGATGGCTTTGTTGAAATGTGTTTGGAGGAATAAACCAAAGGAGCAGACATGGCAATTCTGTTTACTGAGTTTCTGAAAGATCTTCCGCTAAGAGTTTTTGCAGACAAACACTCCAACGGTACCTCCCCTGAGAGAGGGTTGCATATATACCTTTCTGCTTCATTCCACTTGGAATTCAAAGCAAACCCATCTGGGGATGAGCATTCCCAACTGTTATAGGCTGCCCTTGCTTGCAATGCTGCAATGAACCATTCCCTTTCAATCGATTCAGAAACTCAAGCACAAAAAAAAAATATGAACTGCTATGCTAATTATCATTGTTCATTCACCTATAATGTACCTTTAAGAGCAGTAGTAAAAGAATATGTTGAAGGGTCTATTTCATCTGCAACAAAGGGAGCAATTTGAGGTGAAAATGAGATAAAAATTTAAAAGCATGAACTAATTTGAATTGGCGAGAAAAATAGTGTACCTTTTAAGGGGTATCCGGGTGAAGAAGCAGTGCTGGAAACGGCTATGTTTGATCTAAATGACCTTGTGTCTTCTCTAAAGCTTCTCATGTAAGATCCTGAGTACCTTCTGGAGTTGGTGTTCTCACGGCTGATTCGAGCTTTCACGTTCCATTCTCTCAAATTGAACTCTGACTCGTCTCTTCTTCTTGAACTATAAGGAAGTGGTTCAGCTGTGGCCATGAATGACTTCGAAAAATAATTCAGCAGGGTGGAATGTTGTTGCAAATGTTGATTCAAGTTACTCTCACTCCAACTCCAACTTGCAGAGGTTTGAAAGTGGATGCTGCAGGTTCAGACATGACAAAAAGAGAGAGTTCTGAAGTTGAAGCTTTTTGTCTAGGCAAGGTATAGGTAGGTGGAATGTGCCTTTGGCATCAATTCAAAGACTAGGCATGCCTAAGTACTTCTGTGAAGAGTATTTGTCTCTCCTCAATTTTGCTCTTTCACTTTTTGAATCTCCATGCTGCAACAGCATGCCTCAAATAATATCATTCTATATTACACCTTTCTAATTTCTGTTTTTTGGCCTCTGCATTAAATTCATTGGACTCTCTCTCAGTAACTGTTATTATTCTTTGACCCCTAATATCCTAGACCAGTTGCCAAGTTTAATCTTCAAGTGAATCATGGGACACTAACTATTAGTCCTTCTTTTTATTGCTGAAGCAAGACAAAATCAAAATTTGTCTATCTTTTATTTATTTCCTTTCTAGTTCCATAAAATTAGGATGCATTAATTCAGGAAAAATGTCGCTGATATCACAACTCATCCAGCACACAACTTCACATGGAGACAATGTTAAAACTTAGAAAAAGATTTCTCATCTATTTCACGGTGAATTTTCATTTTATTCATATTGCATAATGTTAGAAAGTTCCAACCAATTGGTCCAAACCTATCTTATAAATCGATTTTGTAGAATTGAGTTAGCGTTAAAATCTATTTCAATACAGCACCGTATAAAACACCAAACAATGGATCTGCTTCATGCATCAACATCACTTTTGGTGACGATGGCTCCTCATATTATCTGTAGGGAACTGCCACAGCACACTAACATGACATACCAAACTCGTAAGCTTTATTTCTATTCTTTGAGCATGAGATTGATCAATTAATCATTAATAATCAATCGAGTTGAATGTGATTTAGATAAGAGTTGAGTTAGAGGATTCGTCAGAGCCTGCACTAGCCTTCAGCGAATCCACCTTTAACGATAGCCGTATCATATTTAATTATAAGTGGTCAAAGTAGGTGTAATTTAGATGCAATTTTCAATTCATTATAGTCAATATATTTAGTTACAACCACATGAGGATGAGGTTATCAAATGAATGATTAGGGTAGGTGAGGAATTGAGCAAAACATGTTTTTTTGTTGTTTTCCCCGAGGATTTAAACAAAAAATGTTAAACTCCCTACGACAGCACCATAATTATGTCACCCTAAGGTACAAAAAGAAAAACAATCGGTCCAGTACAATAATAAAAATGGCAATTTTTTGTATCCAAGAAAAAAAAGAATGGCCATACAATCTAGAAGACCATCATTTATTACAATAATGGCAACTCCATAGAGAGAATCTGACACTCATGCTTCCTGTAGTTTTCCACAAATTAAAACCAACACCATCACCTTATCCGAACTGATATCGCAACAAATCACTCATTTCAGTTTGATAAAGCACCAATCTTTTACCATGATACCGAACGGCAATTCAGTAAACTCCTCATATTGAGATGCAATCAAGTTAAGTCAGATGCTTTTTTCAATAAACAAAAACACAAGGAAAGTATCCCGGAAGCTTCTACAAATCAATCATTGAATGCTTAAACTATTAAGAAATAAATTTTAAAGTTAACTCAATCCCACAAAATCAGTTTGTAAGGCGAGGATTGTACTTATTTATCTACATATATCGAGCGTAAACTAATCTGGTTCTCGTATTAAGAAATGAACTTTTAAACCTAATTTAACTCTACAAAATCAGTTTGTAAAATGAGATTTACACCCACTTATATATTATAAATTAGTTATTACGAGACTTCAACCCTAAACCAATAAAAAAAGACGCGTAAAGAATGACTCTTTTGTTGGAAATTTGATGAGATAATCAAAATATATATATATATATATATATATATATATATATATATATATATATATATATATATATATATATATATATATATATATATATATATGCATGTTTCAATAACAAGAAGAAGGGTAAAAACATAGGTTTGGTAAATTTTGCATATATATTAGGTTGATTTTGTATTTAAAATTTGAAAGGGTAGTACAAGAATAGATGAATGAAGTTTCCCTCCTATGAGTGGTACAAAATTGAGGTAGTTGTAACCTAGTGAAATCCCAATGGGGTGAATCCATTGGATTAAAGGTTTGATTGAGTTGAGAATAATGAGGTAGAGCATAATATGATGAGTTTGGACTGTTGAGTTGTTTTCAGTGTAGGGTGGAGATCAAAAGAGTGGTGTTTGTTGAAGCAGGGAATGGTGAAGAGTTTTGTGTTGTGTTGTGAAGTGTTGTTGTGTGAGACCGAGAATGTCTTGTTTCCTTTCCTCTTGAGCATGTGCATGTCACATTCTTGTCTTGACCCTTGACAATGAGTGAGGTTGGAAGCAGGACCAGGGTCCCACACTGGACCTCATCATAGCCGTCAGTTTTGTCTGATGTGTATGCAAGGTAAGTATCAAGAAAGAGAGAGGTTCTGTTACACACCCACCTCTGGGACCCATTTACTTCATTTATATCATAAAGCCTTTCTATTTTCTACCATTCTCTGTCCCCCACAAACTACTTCCCAGTGAACTGTCTCATCTTAATGCAATTTTCCAAACACTCCTTTCCCAAACAATTACCATCCAATTCCACAACAGGCTAGGCCATTCATAAATATTCACCAATCTCTTCCTTACTTTCACTTTCTCAAATATCTCACTTCTTCGTAAATATACAACTTAGTGTAGTATTGAATTTTTTTATTAATATTTAATTCCAATAAATACATGCTTTAATATGAAAAGATGATTGAAAGTTACACATGAATTAAATAAATAACAAGTGAGACATATTGCTCATGCAATTATGATTCTCATTTTCGTCAATTTGGTGCATAAGCTTTTATTTGAAGAGGTGCTCTAGATCCCGTTAATACAACTTACTTTAGTGTTTATCAGCGATGGTAATAAATAAAGAGATTTTTATTCAAGCTATTTTTTTATTAATACTTTTTATTATATTTTTAATAGCAAGTTAGTTACTGTCAAAATGCTTAATTTCGTCTCTATTATATTTTAAATAAGTTTTTTGTTAAAATTTTAAGGGTTTAATACTTATTTTGATCATTCGAATTATGATGTTTGTTCAAAGTAGTTCTACCTTTTAAAAAAAGTTTAAAATTGTTCCATGTTGCGTAAAAACGTGTCAAGTTAGTCATATTTGCTTACAGCATTAAAAACTCCAACGGTGTAGTTATCCTCCTCGCCAAAATTAAATGACTTGTCCAGTTAGTGATTGTGTGGCAAGCTCAAGCAATGAGGAACTGTCACGTGGTAGTCCCCTTCCCACCCAAATTAGGGTTCGCGAAAAACGCTTTCTCCTTCTCGAACCAAGGTTTTCAACCCTCATATACGGCTACTACTAGTTCTTCCATTACACAAAGGAGCTCACGGTGGCGTGATTAGAGGGGATTTCTATGTTGTGGTTCCTTCTCTGTTTTCAAGTATGGAGATTGATGGAGATGATGTCTGTCTTTCTTTTGCGATGAAGAAGATGATGATGCAAAAAAGGAGATGTTTATTGGTCATGGTGGTTCGCAAGAACGCGATATGGGTTCTTCAAGTTTGTGGAGAAGACGAAGATGGAGGAGAATTGTTTGCAGTGCGCAAAGGTGATGGAGGAGATGAGCTCGTCGTTGCGATGCTATTTAGGTTAGGGTTTTTGAATGTTGGTCGTGGAGGTTCGAATTAGGCGATTTGGGTTCTGGACTTTCCTGATTTCTAATGTAGGTTTTGAATCGGAGGAGAAGGAACTCACAATTAGGGTTCGAAGGGGTGAATCGCGATTTAGATTTGGGATTTTTCTTCAGGGACCGTCGCAATTGAAGGAGCATGGTTGCGGTGGAGGCGAGACACGATTTACGGTTTCATGCGTATCTGATTTTGTGCAGGTCACCATGGCTGCGGAAGGTTCATAATGAAGGTCGATGGTGGTTCTGCAATTCACAATGAAGATGGTGCGATGTTCGTGCATGGATGTTGATGGCGTGGTGGCTATAGAGGTTTGATTGCTCGAGAAGATGAACCTATGGTGACACTAATGGTGGCATGGTGGCCCTGTGGTGGCGCTTTGCACGAACCCTGACCCTTTTCACATACATTACCAAGTCAATTGACCTTAAAGTGTCATGTAATTACTAACTGGATAAATCATTTAGTTTTGGCCACGAGACATCTACACTGTTAGAGTTTTTAATGCCATAAGAAAAAAGGAATAATTTTAACCATTTTTACGAAATATGGGACAATTTAAAACTTTTTTTAAAAGGTAAGACTACTTTGAACAAACGTCATGATTCGAGGAATCAAGAGAAGTATTAAGCCAAATTTTAACTTGAGTTTAAGTTTTATATTGTATAAAAATAAGAAAATAAAACACTATATAGAGTTGTAGATCTATTAACTTATTGTCGTAAAGTTTTGAATAAAGAATAATGTCATTTCTTTATATAATTGAGCTCATATCTAATTGATATTATATCTCTCGAGTAAACTTTCTCGTCTATAAACTCCATATCTAATTAATATTATATCTCTCGAGTAAATTTTCTCGTCTATAAACTCCATGAGTAAGAGTACATGTCTACTATAATACAAATGATTTGGGTTCATTTGTGAGTTGGGGTTGTGTATATCCACTCGTGAGTTGTGTTATATATTCTTGGAATAAAAGAACCGTGAAAATTGAAGTGAAAAACTTAGGTTTGAAGCATGCACGTTTGAAAACAGTTTAGGTTGGGAGAGACAAATAATTGTGTGACTGCTTTTTGTTTTGTCGTGATATATTTGTGGAATGACGTCAAATTATATGATTGATAAACTTGATTTGATAAATTCCAAAAACTTCTTACATTTCCCTTGTATAACCAGCCATATACATGTTTCCAAAATAGGTTCAAGAAAGGTGAGGGCCACGAAGAAAGTTAAATCAGAGATGATGTGCATATATTCCCAGAGATTCTGTTCGTTTTGAGGGGAAATGAATTCGATCTGATTGAAAAAAAAATAGTACGTTAGCTTTTAACCTTTTGAATTTTTCTGTTACATGAGAAGTTTCTTAGGATGGAAAATTTTACTTTGTAACGCATCAATTTTTATTTAACAATCACAAATTCAAAAATAAACTTGAAAATACTCTTTCAAGATTATTTTTTGGTAGAAGTTGGGCAGCGAAGAAAATAATGGGCGGGTTTTCAAAAGCCCAACTCTTCATTTTGAGGGTCTCAAATTTAGCTTTTACTTCCTGTACCCCCACAATTTCTTCACCCACTCTCTAAAATTTCAGAATAACCATTTTGCCTCAGGAAAAGTGACTTTGGGATTACATATTTCAAGATTTCTGGAACAATTTTTTAAGAATAAAATTCCTAAAATATAATTTTTGTAGCAAAATTTCCTAAACTCACAGAAACATTTAAAAATATGTTTTCCAAAATAAAATTTCCAGATAATTATTAGTTGCTTCACCTATATTGTATCTCTAATTCCTAATAATTTAAGTTTAATAATTTTACATATGTCTAGCCATCGGTTACATAGCAGACAAAAACGGGAAAAGCAGAGCATGAAACAGCACTGTGCAGATTTTCACATATATGCTTTAAAATTAGCAATTAAAACACTAATTCTCTTAAATGGCTTTCATATAAGACGACATTCACCTTCAAATACCTTTATGTTGTTATGTAAAAACTCCATATACAAGTTCTCTGACCTTCCTAACAAAACATAAAAACAACAAAAATATAATTCTTTTTATATTAAGTCTAATCTGACTCTAATATCACTTGATAGATTTATCTTTATCGAGAAAGATGTTGATTAAGAGACACAATACCAATAAAATCTAAACTTAATTATATAAAAAATTGACACTACTTTTTATTCAAAATTTTAAGAAAAAATAAATTAGTAAATCTTTAACCTATACAATGTTCTCCTTCCTATTTTTACCTAAATAAAATTTAAATTAATTCTAACAAAAACATCACCAACCCAGCAATAATATAAAAAGTAGGTGAATTGAGAAAAAAAATATATGAAAATAAGAAATATGAGGTTCCTGACAGATCAGACCATGTTGTGATAAAAATCAATGGCAATAATGAGTTTATATCCTTCAACACCATTTAGCCTAATGATATATAACATGAAGATCAAGAGAAAGAAGAAAAAAGTGCTTATATTGAAACTACTTTCCCAGTGTCATCACTGCCATTGATTCCCATCACAACTTGCTCCAGCCAACCAGGGGATTCAATGGTGACTGATTCATGAATCATGACTTGCCTCAATCAGATGAAACCATTATATTAGCAGGAAAGGATCTGCTGCATGTTATTATATAATATTTATTGATTGATATTTAAAAAATTCCATGAATGTAGTACATGGTCATTTTTAAATTAAACCAAAAAATAAAATGGGTATTTTTTTAGAAAGAATAACGGAGTATTAAAGCCATTTGAAATGCATGGCAGCAAGCAACTAATCAAAGATTATAAAATGAAAAACCAATAATCATAATATATATAAAAAAATAGTTTTAGGCTGCACGTGTTTATTAAATATTCAAAAGTAATATTATGTAGAAGTGGTCAAAATTTGAATACGACAGTTGAATAAATTATAAAGGCATTTTTCGAAATCGTGGTTAATTAAAACCAAGAAGCCTAAGGTTGATACCATAATATCCCATCTTACATTATAAAATGAATGAGTGAATTATTAATTGTTCAATTGTAATGGTAGGATAACTGAGTATCTGAAATTGATTAAATAACAAAATAGTTCTTAAACTTACAAGTAATTGATTGAATTGGTCTCTAGAATGAAAAATGAAAATTGTTAAAATAGTTTTTGATTGTCTTTTCGTTTGACATAATTGAAAATGTAAATTAACGGCTCCTAATATATGTGCTAGTGAGGTTATAAAGATTAATATGACCAAAACATTAAAGAAATAATAATAATTTTTTACCTTCCTTGTGTATATTTACTGGTCGATTGATATATTTATTAATAAATGTTGCATGTCCATAAATTAAGATTGTGTAAAATAAACATAATAATCGAGACTAAATTTAATATGGGACAGTTTTTTATGGATAAATGAAAATGAGTAATGAAAAATTAACAACAATAGAAGAAACAAAATTAAAAAAGTTCTTCTATTCCGCATATCATATTATTTATATAGTATTATAAATATAAAAAATACTCATATTTAAATATTAATTACTTTTTAATATGGTCAGTATTTATCTTCTAAAATAATAATTATAAATATGAACTTTGTAAAAATAATATATATATATATATATATATATATATATATATATATATATATATATATATATATTTACACAACAAATTTAAAAACTAATTATTATGATTTAATGACAATTAAATATTATTAAAAATGCTTTTTATTTATCATATGATTTCACGGCAATTAATTATTACGATAAAGAATCCAAATAATCATATCTTAACATTTATGTTGATCCCAAATGCATTTAATGCAAAAAAAAAAATCTCAAATGCAAAATTGTTGACAGTGATTGACACACTGATTAAAAAAAAGTTTTTTTTTTTAAAAAACAATATTTCAAAATTTTGTATAAAAAAAAAAGTAATCATAAAATTGGTTGGATCAAATGGATGGGTTTAGAAGTTGTCGGCATTATATATGCATGATATAGAGAGAGAGAATTAGATGACATCAACTATTAATGGAGGAATTAAGTCCATTAATAGATTTATCATTTCTTGAATTATTTTTGCGATTTTTAAATTTGAGTCACCGGTAGTCGTTAATTTAATCATAAATATAAATTTAATTAATTATTTATAGGTTATAATTTCAAAAGTCTTTTCATTAGTTTTTCTAATTTGAAATTTAATCAAATTAACCTTTACAATTTGAAAATATAAGTATTGACTCACAGATTAATATTTAATGACAAAGTCAATGACAACAAACCCATATGATAAAGGAATAACAACGGTGGACCAAATTCCATCTAAAAAAATAATTATTTCGATGATTAATAGGTAACAACAACTAATCACACTTAGAAAAAAAGGAAAAAGTTAATGATGATGATATCCATACAAAACCAACCATGCGATTTGACGAAAAAAAAGGCACATGTTTTCAAAAAATATACAAAAAGTAGTATTATAATCACAACCACAATTTGAAAACATAATAACATACCAGAAAAAAAAATAATACTTTAACGCCAATTTTTTTACGTTTATTTAATATTATTTTTTTTACTTTTTTTAAATACAAAAATTTATTTTCTTATAATCATTTTATTGTTATATTATGTATCCTTTTATTTATTTTTTCTTAATAAAATATAAAAATTTATCTTTTTGTAACATTTTTTATAATTATTCTTTTTTTCTTAAAAAAAATTATTTGTTTATGATCGTTTTATTTTTATAATGTATATCTTTTTTTTTATCTTTTTTCTAAAATACAAAATATTATTTTTTTTATGATTATTTTATTTTTATACTGTATTTTATTTTACTTTTTTAAAATATAAAAAATTATTTTTTTCTGACTATTTTATTTTTGTAATATATTAAATAAATAAATGTTAAAGTGTTTTCCATGATATTATAAAAAGGAAAAAAAAAACACGTGCTGCTTCGAAAAGGCATAAAAAACAGTAACTAAAACATATAAATAGTTCAACACCAATGGTGGCCAACACACTTGTTTTTGTTACACATGATATTTGTTCAAACACCACCAGTGGAACAATGTCAAGTTTTTCATCAAATGGAAACTCCACTACTTCAAAAAGAAAAGCATCAAACACCCACTTGTTATTAAGAAACTCTTATCAAACTACAAAAAGCCAACAAAAAAAAAGTAATAAAAAGATGAACTTTAATCTGTGAAACCAGCAATGGTGGCATTGGGTTCAAGGGCTTTAGCAGCAGGGGAAGCTTCAACAGAAGGAATGGGTTCAACAGTCTTCACAAGAAGCTCTTGAGGCAAATCCTTAATACCCTTTAGGTAAAATGTGTATAAAATCTTGAAAGGATACACGATTTGATGCAGCTTCACTTGACCCTTAACTCCCTCAAAAATTCCAGATCCACCAGTCACAGCCAGATACGAGTCCTCGTAGGTAAGGTATGGTCCCTGCACTGCTATGTGACCATAGTCTCCAAAGTAGAAGCTGAAGATTGCTTCGTATCTGTCCCCTTTCTTTTCAGCTTTGTTTTGGATCAAAATGCAAATACCAGATGTTATGCCAATGCGCTTTTGCAAATCTCCAGTGTACAACTGCACATGTCCAAAAACAAAATCAATCACATGGAAATCCAACATTTTCTGCAGCCTCGGTGTAATCATAATAACAAGGAATGTCTAAACCTTCTGCAGCTACTTAAGTTAAGGTTTGAACATAGTACAACACAACAAATAATTCAGTACGAATGAAATTAGCATACATAAAGTAAATCTTCAAATGCAGAAAAAAGGTAACAGTTGTTTGCTGATTAGGATACGAAATTTTACTTTACCGATTACCACAAAGTTTACATTAAAGATTAACACAGATTAGGTTATAAAAACTCCAACTTTGGTGGAATAACAACATCAAAAACACCTGAAACTCTGTCTAGAATTTGTCCCGAGACTGAAGAAACTTACCTTGTTGCTGAAGGGGACTAAATCACCAAGGGAATTCACACTTTTATTGCTCAATCTGAGGTAAACAGGGCTGCCACGGTCTCGCTCGTTGATCTCGTACACACTCAGTTCTTGGACTTTTTCTGCAGAGCGATCAAGCAAAGAAACCAAAAGGGTGACGTCAGAGGACTAAAGAAGACAAACCCCAGTTCAATTTCAGCTACAAAAAAACAAATTTGAGAATTGGGTATGTCTACCAGAGTCAACAGGCTGAGCCTGGCTTCTGCAAGTGAAAGATTTCTTGGGAACTGAAGTGAAAGAAGAGTGTGGCAAAGTGGAGTTAAGCTTGAGACTTTTGGCAAGAGAATGGTTTGATGAGACGAAGGGTGATGAAGGTTTGATATTTGAGGGTGTGAGGAACAACGAAGCTGGTTTGGTGGTGACAGATTTCTGAAAGGAAAATGAAGGGATGGTTTTGATGGCATGGCTTGAGAAGGCTGCCATTGTTAAAAGTGTGTGTGCTGAGGGTGTTTTCAGATGAGAAGAAAAGAGAAGGCTATGGAGTGTGTGATGTGAAGAAGGTAAAGGTGGTTTATATATATAGTGCAAAGTGGTGGCTACAAAGGGAGATTACTGGGTTAACAGGTGGACGGTGGAAGGAAGGTGTGAATCTTACGGTGAGAACGTGAAAGAAAGACACGTTTGAGAGGGTCAAATGTACAATAATGGCTACAAAGGATAGTGGACGGTCTCATGAATAGTGCATCATTTTCTTATGTTGAGAATCGGCGTGGCATATGTTTTTGGAAGGAATAATAATTTTAAGGTACAAAGTTGGTGAACCTTTTTCTATGAGCTTGTGTTCCATGTTTTTTTTTTGTTTGTTTGTTTAAACCATGCTCTGTTGGATTGCAATATGCAATTGCACAGAGCATGGGTTTTACATTTTGAAGAATATGTTATGGATGAATGTGAGTTGTTGAGGAAGATGATGATGATGAAGTTGTGAGGAAAATTTGATTGGAAATGTGTTGCTTGCGTTCAACACGAGAAAATCAACCTTGGAAGAAAATTGGAGGTTTGATCTTCTGATTCTTCCGCTTGTTTCACTTTTTCCAAGACTACAAAACTAATGTAATACCTTTTTGGACGGAAAGAAAATTTTCAAGTTTTCTTCTTTCACATTGAATTTATTTCTCCGTCTAGAAATACTTTGTTTAGCATTTATTTTCATGTTTTTCTCATCATTTAACCATGTCCATTATTATGTCTTTAACTAAGAATTTTAAAAGTATATTTTATTTTTATAAAAAATTGAAATATTAGTTAGTGAATATATTTTAATTGATATCAGTTGAAATGTTGGTAAAATAAACACCAAATTCTCATTTTAACAAAAACAAGGTATTTTGTTGTTAGTTCGACGTGAAGGAAGTTTCATTTTTTTACTTTTTTTTATTTATGTGATTTTTCTTTTGGATGGTACTTATGTGCTTTTTTTTAATTGTTAAAATTTTTTATTATTCTATGATAAATGGTGTGGATTGCGAGAATTTAATTTTGTTGGATATCATGTTATTAACTAAAATTTTGGTTATTTTGAAGTTATTGTATAGTTTTTTATTTATTGTTTTGAGGTTAAAAAAAAGAAGTAGTTTTATGCTATGTGTTCTTTATGTGTAAACGAGGTTGAATATTTTTTTTATTTGTTTTTTTTATTGTTTTTATTATTATGCGTGTGAATAATTAAATGAAGCTTTCTAAGATTTTTTGTTTTTTTCTCAATTTGGTTGTTTTATTATGAAATCTTTTTATAGCTTTGCTTAAATTGATTAAAGTGATGGTTATTAGTTTGATTATCTAAATGATTTGGAAGATGAGAAATCATAGTAAATTTCATTATTCAATAGTTTTTATTTATGTTATTTTCAAATTAAGATGACTCAAAATAAATTTAAAAAGCTATGAGTAATGTCTTTTTTGATTTTTTTGTGCTAAACTTTTTAATATTCAAACTATGTAGTGATTTCATTTAAGGATGTAATATGATAAGTTTCTTTCATTCATGATGCAACTAAGAGTTGTCTTCAATTAACTTTGTGTGCTGATATTTTTAAAGGAAGTTATGGTGAATACATGGGTAGACTTTTATTTATGTAGAGTTTATGAAGGTTATTTATTTTTTAAAACATGTTTGAAATGAGGATTTTCAAAAACTTTTTTGAAGAGTGATTTTACTTTAATTTGTCATGGTTTCTTTGATTAACAAGGGATTCTTTAAAGTATTACAAAAAGATGACATTGGTACTTGTAATTTTGTAAACATATGTTCAAAGTTATTAATATTTTTTTTTGAGAGAAATCATTGTCTGAATCAAATAAGTATTTTTATTTTTATTCATAAAAAACAATATAAATGATTTAACATTTCATCTTTATTATTGTTTTAATATTAACTTAAACTGATTTTTTTAAACTGATTTTTTTTCATAATAGACTTTGTTTGCTCATGTTCTTAAGTGTAATTTAGTGTGATATCTTACACTTTATATTATTTTTTTATATTAATAAATAATTATTTGATGACAAATAATTATTCAACTTTTTGAAGTATTAATATATGTATTAAAAAAAATTTAATATTAATTTAAACTAACATTAATTATGTAATATTATTAATATTAATATACTTTTTAACCATTACTAATTTTTTAATATTTAAATAATGTTTTTGTGCATTTATTTATTAAAATTCTTTATTCAAACAAACATTTACAATTAAAAATTATAACATTTTTTTATAAAAAAACAAGATATAAGATTGGACAAACATACTTTTATTTAGTACAAAGAATTTATTAAGTATATATTTAAGATTGGATTAGCATAATTTTATTTAGTACCACTAGCTGATAAAGTATATATTTGTATTAGTGTGAAATGGATTGACAAATTAGTAGTGGAACTTTTATTTTATGATAAATAAAGTTATTAATGATAAACTTAACACATATTTCTATATTTATGAACTTTTTTATATTCATTTCAGTGATAATATTCTATGTATATTGAGTTTTTTTCTTTTTTTTAACAATTGATTATTATTAGAATTAACCCTATTTTATATACACTATCTTGTATTGTATTTTACTGCTTCATGGTATAAATAACAAGTCACTTATTTTTTTTATTTATTTCCGTTTACAATGGCTACAAATATTTTATCGCGCAGTTATACAAAAATAATAATAATAATTGTCAATTTCTTATATTTAAAAAAAAAACGAGTTATCTGAGTCATTACGTTTTTATCTTTATCACTTTTATAGGTTGGAACACAATAGATTTGCAAATGGTATCAAACGTTAGTGTTAAATAAATATTTATGGAATTATCTAAAAGATATCCTTAATCGGACCTTTCCATATGCACAGCAAAATTAGTTATTTGAATATATAAAAGAAACGTAAATATTTTTTTAGGTTTAACCATCGTTTTATCCTCATATTTGTTGATCAATTTCAAACAAGTCATCGTTTTTTTACGGTCTCAATTGGATCCATAAACTTGTAAAATTGAGCCAACTAAGCTCTGTCCGTTAAGTTTTCACTGAGGTCGTTTACAGTTGCTGACATGGTGTCCACTTAATATGTTGATATGTACTGTTTGATTACGTAGAATTTTTATTTAAATTAAAAGATTATGAAATGACAAAATTTAATTGGTTTATGTTAAAATTATAGGGTTTCCTCTTTGTGATTGAGGTTTCGAATCTGTGTGCAGGTTTCGAATGGAGGTGCAAGTTGCCATGGTTGCGTGAGATTGATGATGGAGGTCGCGATTGAGAAGATGTTCGCGGTCTGGTTCTCTCTACAGATGCGTGTTGATGGTGTTGTGCGAAGATGGTGTTCAGGCATGGTGGAGATCGCGAGTAGGGTGGTCTCTACAGCGACGACTTCTAGTCCAATTGGGTTTTTAGATCTTTGTATTTCTCTTGCAGGTTGAAGGCTTGTGCGCCGAGGAAAGATAATTGTTGGTGGCGCTGGAGCAGCAGAAGGGTTTCAGTGGATTCTTTACCAATGTCTGTGAGGACTTCCCAGACTCTGAGGATGAAAATTTCAACATTCACTCTTCAGATACACCACCTTGAATGACTCTCTCAGATTTCATGGGTTGGACTTCAATCAAGGAGGAGTTGGACGCAAAGAACAATAAACTCATTGGAGATTTAAAGGATTTCGTGGACGAAAATAATGAAAATAGTGTAACTAAATCTCCTGATTGTGCTCAGAAATCTTCTTATTTGGACAAGCTTGAGTATTTCAATAACATTACAAGCTCCCTTAACTCAACATTAATATCAATAACTTAACATTAATGTTGTATCCATGGTCACATTGTTATGTTGTAACGTAGTAACACTGGTTGGCTTCAAATTCTTATCTGCATGTGGCTTTTGGGTGTACAAGAAAAGTGGAAATTCCTCCTGCTTTTCTAGTATGTGTTTGTCTTCTACTTTTGTGGGATCTTTAGTTTCAGAATCTCTACATTGGATAAACACTTTTGTAATTGTAATTGACAGTATAATATAATTGATTAGAAACACTTTTGTCACTTTCAATAAACTATGAATAAATTGTGAATTGCTTTCTCAACTATGACTCATTTCACACCTTCAAGAAAAGAGAGGAACAACGCTTAATGACTCATTTCACACCTCTCTCAACTGTGATAGAGGAGAACGGGTGATTACTGACTTAGATATAAAGTCTCTGTTCGGCACAATAAGGGGTTTGATTGCTTTATAAATAAATATTATTTTAATGTGAGTTTCATTACCATATTTTCTTATAAACCTCTTCTAACATCTATTATATTCGTATATTCAAAGTATGTAGGCTAAGAATAATCTTACTTATTGCTAATTACTAATCCAATATTTTAAGTCTAATGACTGTAAATAGACTTTAACCCTCTTCAACGAGAAATCTTCTTCACATGGACAAAAGTGAAATCTGTAACAATGACCTTGTCTCATTAACAATGAAAAAGATCAACCTTGGTGAATTCAAACACTCGCGAAGATAAAAAATCACTTAAAAGTGATATTCACACACTCTCAAGAATCTGTTTAATTTCTTGATTGATATTTTTTATGATGTCTCTGATGATGGATTTATCTCTATTTTTTTTGTTTATGATGTTTTATTATTTCTTGTTCATTTTGTAATCAGGAATCAATAGAATACAAAAAATGATATAACAGAATCAAACCATAACTTATCACAATAATGCCAAGAAATTGTGCACCGGATTTGCAAGAAAGAGGACATTTACGCAGAGGAGATAGAATAACTAATAAAATCAAGTATGACAAATATGGGCGGGAGTGCAATAAACAGTGAATTGCTTTTCTGACTCAAAAGAACCACAAATCCCTTTTTTTTCTTTTGTGTTTGGCATCAGGTTCTGACAAGGAAGACCCACTTAAGCCATTGTTCCCAAAAAGAGAAGAACAAAGTGAAAGGCCCCGGCAGAAGTCTCTTTGCACCACTCGCAGGGTCGAAGGACCATCAAGCAAACAACCTCAATTGATACAAATTGATTTTTCTTACAGTAAAGATCCAATTAAACCTGCTCCCTGCGAAGGATGACGAAGGGGCTGGAGGCTTTGATTTGGACGCCGGAGACAGTGAGGGAGGTGAGGTTATGGAGGACAAATTCCTTGGTTCGATTATGAATAAATTTTGCCATGTCAAAAACTCTTAATTTAAAAAAAAATCCACATAATAAAATATTTTTACGTCAGCGTGCACCATGTTAGCAACCGGCGTGAGTGAAAACTTAACGGACATGGCTTAATTGGTTCTATTTTACAAGTTTATCGACGCAATTGACACCGAAAAAAAAGATGACTCACTTAAGATTGACCAACAAATATGAAATATGAGAACCAAACGAGGGTTTAAACCTATTTTTTTATTATTAAATAAAGTCATTATCACATACATGTTATCAACCATTGGATAATTTTTCTAAGGATAAAATCCACATGAGTTAAATACGACAACTAAAACATTAATACACAAAAAAATAACATATTTATATACAAAGTAACGTAACTTAATAACTTAAGAGACTTACAAATATTTTTAATAGTATATGAGATAAATTATTAATAAAGTATGGTAAATTCTTTAAATTAGATTTTTTTTATCCGATTTAGAAATCTGGTTGATATTTTAGGATTTTTGAAATTTTAGGTGTAATTTTAATAGCGACATTTATCGAATGATAATTACAACATCTTTTATGAGGTACATTAGTAAGTTAACAATTTGCAATTATCCGATTCAATGACTTGTCAGACCCACTCCTTCAAGCGCAAAAATGGCAGCGCCAACGCCAGTGGTGAGGTTGGTGAGGTTGAACTCCAATGACGTGGCTTTGAAAGTGCACATGAGGGGTTGTTAAAGAAGGTGTTAGAGATAACTTTGACAAGTTTTCTATTATGATACTTTATTAGATTTTTTATTATGATTTTTTATTGTTTATATTTTCCCTTTTATATTCAAACATATATTTTGATTGTAAAACAACTAAGTTTTCATATTTTTAATAACATATTTTTCTTAAAGTTTTATTTCCTTTATGTTTTATAAAACACTCACGTGGTATTAGAAGATATTACGATGTTGTTATAGATGAAAAACAAGTTTAGTTTCGTAAATGAGTCTACCCCTCGACCTATTGATGATCACTCCATCATTAAAGCCTTGTTCTTTTGAGTGGATTTGAAGAGATTTGAGAGGATTTAAAGATAATTTTTTTGTCGTTTTTATGAACGAATTTGAAGGTAAATGAGAGTGAATTTGAAAATAAAATTTGTGAGAATTAGTATAGAATTGTATTGACGTGACAAATTAAAAAAAATTATTTTCAAATTCACTCTCATTTACCTCCAAATTCGCTCAAAAAAACGACAAAAAAAATTATCTTCAAATCCCCTCAAATCCCCTTCCTCAAATCCACTCAAAAGAACAAGTCCTCTCATGAAAATGATTAGAACAACTAAAAAATATCAAGTTTCTCGATTTCTCTACTTTTTTTATTTCTCTAATTTCTCATATTTTTGAAGATTCTCATTTCTTTTCTAAAGTTCTCAATTTTCTAAAGATTTCCAATTTTTCAAGTTTCTCAAAATTTTTAAGATTCTCAAATTTCTGAAGGTTCTCAAGATCTTAATATTCTCTTCATTCTACTACCGTAAAAAAAATATTACTTTCAAATTGGGCCTTCATAATTTTTATGTTTACTTTGAGAGGAGTTAGACATATCTTCTTTCACTTTTCTAATATGATTTTCTATTAAGTTTTCTGTTATTAGTTTTCTATTATTAGTTTCTGTTGTATTCAAAAATATTTATTTATTATTAAACAAATAAGTTCTCATGTTTTCAATAAAATGTTTTTCTCCCTTTTATTTCATCAAACACTCACATAAGTTTTATACTTCCTTTGGTGAGTGTTTGTTCTTTAGGAAAAAGAAAAAAATTGGACATTTTATGTTCTTGGTGTCGTGCATCTTTATTAGTGTTCTCAAGAATAATTTGGCATTAGGGTAGGCGCAAGATAGCATATGGAGGTGCACGGAGAGGAGGGAAGAAGATGAGGGCAAAATTGACCTTTTAGTTTGCTTATAGGGTGCAGGAAGTAGTTTGCTAATGGGGTGCAGGAAGTAATTCCCGTTCTTTCAATGCTTCATTTCGACTTTTCCATCTTTATTGTTTTGTCATTGGAACAATTTACAGGGCCCGCATAGGTTCTATCAAAATTAGCCCAGTTTTTGTTATCCCAATGTTTGTTTTCCTTTTGCTACCATATATGGACCAATTCAGGCTTGGTTGTTTCATCCTACACTTTCAATATCTAACTCCATCTTCACAAATTTCAATTTTAACTTTTTAAGATCTTATTTTATTTTACCCTTTCAATTATTTCAAGAATTTCATTTTTTATTAAATAAATATCTTTTCAATTTCTTCTATTATGCACCACCTTAATAATAATTTAATTTAAAATTTAAATATTATTTAGTTTAATTTTATATTTTAATAATTATTAAAATATAATTTATATTATAATAATAGTTATACTAAAAATGTAAAAATAAAATAATTAAAATAAAAATAATAACAATAAAAATAAAATTATATTAAATAAAACATTTAATATATTTAAATATATTAAATTATATTAAGATATTAAATTAAATTAAATAATTATTAAAATTTAAATTAAAAACAAAATTTTAAAACAATTATTTATCCGATATCAAATAAAATTATATTAAATAAAATATTTAATATATTAAAATGTATTAAATTAAATCAAATAATTATTAAAATATAAATAAAAATAAAATTTTAAAAACAATTATTTATCGGTATAGATATCCGTAACATAACTAATCGAATTTCTATATCCGATTAACAAATCTTTTCAAGTTCTTTTTCTAAAATTTTAATAATTATTATATTTAATTTAATATTTTAATATAATTTAATATATTTAATGTGATTTTAAATATTATTTTTATTTTCATTATTATTACTCTTATTTTAGTTATTATTATTTTAATTCTTTTAATAAATATATTATAAAAATATAAATCATATTTTAATAATTATTAAAACACAAAAATATAATAAATAATATTATAATTTTAAATTAAATAAAATATTTATTAAATTTTAAAAAAATAGCAAAACTGTTAGCATATTTTACAAATTTTAACATCCGATAAACAAGTTTATTAAAATTTTGGTTTTTATTTAAAATTTAATAATTATTTAATTTATTTTAATATTTTATAATTTAATATGTTTGAATATATTAAATCAATTTTATTATTATTATTTTTATGATTTTTATTATTTTATTTTTATATTTTTAATATAATTATTATTTTAATAATTACTAAAATTTAAAATAATATTTAAATTTTAAATTAAGTTAAATTATTATTAAGGTGGTACAACTTTTAATAAGAAAGAGAAGGAAATAAAAAAATACTTATTAAAGTTAAAAATAAAATTTTTGAAAAAATTGTAAGTATAGATGAGATGTTAGAAGTGTAGGATATGAAACACTCTTCCGGCTTTGATACCCAAGCTCAAGATAAATCTAGTTAATTTTAAGATCTATTTGGAGAAAATTTCTTTACAAAAAATAACCTATAAACAAATTAGTTTATAAATCAGCTTATTTTATTTTAGGAAAAAAACTTATGTTATTTGTCTTTATTATTTTATCAATTACAAAATACTTCTTATGAAAAAAAAAATTACACTTCCCTTGATAAAACAAAGTAAGTTGCTCAACATAATTAGTAGAACTATGTTCTTAAACATGTTGACTATTTAATTCAATTACTTATTAGCTTTGACTTAGACGATAATTTTTTTTTGAGAGGTAAACGTCAAATAATTTATATCACAAACTAAAAGTAAAGTTGATTTGTTTTACAATGTCAAAAACGTATTAAAGTCTAAATTAATAAAATATTGACATTCAGTATAAATAACATCCATGCTTTTAGCATGGCTAGTATATAATTTTTGTCTTAAAGGGAAACAATTTAAAATTAATGCTAAGATATCCTATGTCACATCCTACATTTAATTTTGATCTTTTTCATTTAGTAGCAAAAGCTTCAATTTCATATGTTTAGTCTTAAAACATGTCACCAACTCAATATTCACGATAATCCACAAATCGTGGAGAAAATAAAAATGATTAAAAAAAATTATTGTAATAAAATAAAATACTAATTTTAAGTAAAACATTATTATATTATTTGCTAGCACCTAAAATATAAAATATAAATAATATAAAGGTAAAATACCATAACACACTTTTGCAGAAAGAGTAATTTCAATAAATGATAACATCATAATAAAATAACGACAAGTTGTGACGGAGATATATTATGGAGAAAGTTTTTATTCGGATTAGATGTTCAACACATACTATGAATTTGTCATCCACTCTTCTATTTTAAGTAGCAAAATATTTTGAGATAAACATTCCCTATAATTATTCCACATATTAAAATATCTTATAAATCATTGCACACTTGAACCTTGGATTAAAACGTGCATATTTAATCTAATAAATGCACTTATAAGATTCTTAATTAATATCTGATCCAACGGTAATTAGTTGAGTAATCTCAGAAAACTCATAATTAATTGGAATCACTAGCTAGCAGTCTCCTAGTACATTGTCTAGTATGGAATGAATGTAACCAAGTACAGTGAACCGTACCAAATGAGATATGTGGTTTTACGTGCATAATCTTTGATCAAACCAAGAAATTCAGAAGATCAGGTATGAGTTTGTTTTGATTATTTTATCAGGAAAAGAATACGAGAATGTTAATTAATGAAGAAATAGGAGGATTTTACAGAAACATGAAATGGACAAGAGTGTCACAAACTGTGAACGCCAAGCAAAAAATCTAGGTTGTGTCCACAGTATCAAAGGCAGTAACCATGCCCCTCACGAGCATTTCACGTGCTCCGATGTCTTCTTAATGCGTTACAGCTTTGCGTTTTGGTCCATTAAGATATTCTCAGACGAAACCCCCCAAAGGAACATGGTTCAGACAAGTTTGGTAGTGATCCCCTTCTCCACATTTTTAAACTCCCCATGTCCCTTATGCTTACACCCTTCAATTAATTCTCCCACACCTAACTCAAAATGTTTCGGTTCTTCATAATCCACCATCAAAATTACATTATTTTTGTTTGAAAGTCAACGACTAGAGATAAGACCAACTTTCGAATATTGTTTTTTGATGTTAAAATGAAACTTAAATTATGTTGGAGTATGATTTCGTGTAGGTTTAATATAGATCTCCACACTGGTAAGATATTGTTCTTTTTGGACTAAGCTCTCACGGATTTGTTTTTGGTATCACTCCAAAAAGCCTCTTAATAAGGGATGAATCTTATGTGTATATAAACTCATGTGTATTTCATATTTTATACGACGTGAGACTTTGTTTATACCCAACAACTTTAACCAGAGATAATTCATGTAACGAAATCAAGTAGTTTTTATAAGGATAAGCTATCTTATTTTCTCTTCTAAAGTTTCTATGTTTTATTTATAGAAGGATAAGTTATCTTAATCATGCAACTTAACTTAAGTTTTCATCGTATACGAAGAGGGAAAGAATAATCATTAATTTGACATTTTGTCAGCATATGTAAGAGAAGTTAACTCGAAGGAATTTATATTGTTTGTATATTATGCCACCGTATATACTTAATCAGGCACGACAAAGCTTTCATTTAAGGTTCCAAAAGAGAAAAGAAATAAAATAGAAATATAAAACGGAAGCTGCAATTCTAAGTGATATGGGTGGAGCACAAGACACAACTGTGGGATTATGCTTCTTCTTAAAATAAGATGAAACCCTAAATGTCGAAACAATTGGTCGGGTTTGAACAAGTGTCATTGGATATTAATTTCAGATTTATCAGTACTGATTTCTTTTTGCATCTTTTACTGCATACGCTTTTTTGACTTCAAAATTAGCGGATGAAAATGTGAATGGAAATAAAAGATATCGATTATATATATCTTTGATCTTTCTATATATTTGTGGAGTTATTTACAGACAGTGAGAGAATCTTGCTCAATGCCACACGATTAAGCACATTAGGCCATAACTCGTGGAGCCACGGCCATTTTACATTTATACTATGATGTCCTTTAAGATAACCTTCTCTGACACACCCTTGTCTTTATATCCCATATTTGAAATCACATGCCTAACTTTGACTATTAGCCTGCCATTACAGTTTTCAGACGAACTAGTGTAAGATAGAAGGTGGAATCTGCTATAGTTTTGTAAGAACACGAACATCAACATATGGGCAAGACCCAATTAAATTAACTTTAGACAATTTTCCCATTTATATATACCTAACTAGTAGTACTGAAGACATGTATTCTAAAAAGAAAAACAACAACAAAGCTTAATGATTGTGCTTATTATTGTGATATAAGTTAAACAGAATGAATGATTAAATCACCACGAACTTAGTTACGAGATTTCTTTAAAATGAGGCCATGATTGGATTTTGAATTAGAGGAAACTTCACGGTGGGACAAATAATTGGAGAATATAGTCAAAAGGACATGACAAGGAAGCTTCGTTGTTTCTTGGCCTAATTAATTATGAGGTTGAAACCATGGAGGGCTCAAAAATCTAAGGTAAAAATTGGTTTTTTACTTAAACATTATTATTTGGTTTGCTTAATTCAATGGCCGACCACTTATCTTGGTGGTTGATGCCACATAAATGTTGGTGCAGAGAGATGGAGAGAGAATGGGGGCATGGAATCTGAATTGAGGGGCCTATACACATTTTTTTCGGAACCATGGACCACACATTTCTCTCTATAAGAAGCCCTCTTGAGCTCCATTTATAACACTGCTTCAAGTGGTTTCAACTTTCAACACACACACACAGA
The DNA here is from genome assembly GCF_029865625.1 of Vigna umbellata. NCBI lineage: Eukaryota > Viridiplantae > Streptophyta > Magnoliopsida > Fabales > Fabaceae > Vigna > Vigna umbellata. Next base: position 12,219,905 of record NC_142168.1, on the reverse strand, counting down.
GACATACATATCTGTCTCTCTACACTACAAAGTGTAAGCTTGCATAGACACAAAGATGAGCAGAGATTCCACGAGGGCTTCAAAGAAGAAGGTTTCATGCAGAAGGCTTGGAGGGTATCTCAAAGAGCAAAAAGGAAGACTATACATAATCAGAAGATGTGTAGTCATGCTACTCTGCTGGCATGACTAGATACAAACATTCTCAAAAGTTTAACGTTTTTCTTTGCTCATACCATGGATCAGCACACACCAGATTCCTCAAAGCCATGGTCAAGGATCAAAGTTCAAGCATGCAGACAAAGAATATATATATATATATATATGTTTTGCTAGCTAGCTCTTTATTATTAATTCCCTATGTAAATAGCAGAGAAAGTAACGTTCCTTCATATAAAAGATGTATGTTCTCTACGTGCAAAGAGGCTAATTAATATGGCAATGAAGTAAAAGTTTCAGTTTCCATTCTGCACTTGGAGTAGTACTACTTGGATTTGTTTGTTTTGAATGAAGAACTTGTGTAGTTTGGAAGAGTTAATGATTATATATAATTGGCATATTTTGTTCATTTTGTAAGGTTAATTAATACACACTGTTTTAGTGTAGAAAAGAAAGAATAAGGCACTGATTATCTGTAAAAGATATAATTGAAGAAATGTGGATTAGAGAGAGGAGAATGTTGCCATGAATGGTGAAATTAAAAGTTAAAAGTGAAAAGAGAAGGTGCATAAGAGCTATATTTATATAGCTAGAAAAGAAGGACACAAATGGGTACTTATGAGTTGAAGAGTGTGTTGTGTCTTTTACGTAGGCTGTATTTGTTGAGGTCTTGTCAACTCAAAGTTACATTATAATGCATTTTGAAAAAGAGATGGTGCATCTATCACATGTGGTTGATATGACCCTCTCTTCCATTTTTCTCATTGTTTCTTCGACATCATTTTTGTTTTTCTTACCGTTTTATCCACTTCTTCGTATGTCTCCTCTCAGTCACTGTTTCACAAGACTTCCTCATAGCTTTTCAAATACAAAAAACTCCATGTGAACAAGAGTTTCTAATGTTTCGCTAGCTAGGTTAAAATTTTCTTTCTCTTGGTGTTTGAACGCGTCCAAACAGTAAAAATATGTACATTCACTATAGGTCACATACAATACTATATAGCTAGCTTCTGCGCTAACATGGCACATCGATGCTATTCCAAAACTCACTAACTGTTATTTCCACATTTTTTTACCTTACTGTTCTTACTTTCTTTCTCCTTCTCTACAATAATTCACACCATTCACAAAACAACTCATTAATTTATAAATATCAAAACTATTTTACTGTTTGGAGTATGTTATTATGCAGTTAATAAACTTCTCAAAGTATTGTTGATGTTGTTACTTTCATTCATAGCCAATTTATGAACTTGATTTTTAGTTTCCCAATAACAATTAAAAGTTTCTAACTAATAGTTCGATTTCTAATTAATATTTCGGATTTAGTAATGCAAAAATATTCTTTTTTTTAAATCTCATTTGCTCGCACTTGTTCTTGTGGGAATTTTCCCAATTTATGTTGAGTGCATATTAGGAGAAAGTTTGTCTTCACTTGAGACAACCATTCTATTATACTTGTCACTTTTATATTTTTAAATTAAAATAGGGACAGAAAAGACTCAATGTCAAATAATGGAGTATTATTCCAATATAAATTCGTATTTCTTGATGAATTATTCTAATAATTCAATAATATTTTTTATTATTGTATGGGAAATAAGAATCATAATTCATTGTAATTAATAGAATAATATCAAGAATATTGACTCTTGATTTGTGTGATGAATTGTTATTAACTTGAAAAAACTTACATAGTTGGATTCACGCCTTGAATAATTAACTGCGAAACTTTTAGTTGATGAAATAATTTTATTTATTTATATTCATAGAGATAACAAATAACTATCTACATTTTTTTTACGTTTTCTCGTAAAAAAAATATGTAACAAATAAATATAAAACATATGTCTTGAGAAATTCTACTGTGGCCTCAGAATTTTTTTCTTCTATCATTCCCTCTGATTTAATTTAATGTATTCAAACTCATTCAACTATTAATCAAACAAAACAATTATATCAACGTCCTTAAATTTTTGGGGGTTCGGTACCAACTTTCGTATATTTTTTGGTGGTTGTTCCTTAAAAATGACAAATCACAAAGCACTTGCTTTCATTCATAACACGTTTCAGCTACTATAGTGGTGTTTGGTAAATATCATGGAATATGCTTTATATACATCATAACTTAACGGTGATCTAATTTCACAACTTTATCGTATGAGTGCTGTATACAACTGGATATATTATTATTTTATTAATTTAGAATATATAAAATAAATATAAACCTGATCGATATTGAGTTAGATTAAATGATATTTTTATTTTGAATTTTGAACATATAACTACAATATTTATGATATAATGTTTGGAGCTAATATTTGGCAATATGAGATTTGAGACGTGTTTACTATTAGTGGGTACTGACAGAATATCGAGGTTCATTCTTTTTGTGCAGACATGGCGTCTCTGTTATGAATAAGATATGTTTCTGTAATATTAATGTAGGAATGAATGGATATAACAGGTAAATCCAACATGGGCATGCATTGATGTTTTTCACTAATGAAGCTGAAACTTCAGCCTTTCTGCAGTAAATTAAGATTAACACATAATTAAACACTAGAGATAGAAAAATTTAATCTTTCATTTTGGTTATGTTTGTTTGTATTTCTACATAGTTTCAGTTTTCTTCCTTTCTGTGTATATGTAACTTTTTTTTTCCACCGAAACATGTCATTTCTCTGACAAGTTTCTGAGTGTATGTTTGAAAAAGTTAACGATGATCTTGACAGAAGTTGAGTGGGAAAATAGAAAAGAAAATTCTTATTAATAGTTTTGATCTTAGGTTTTTGGCTTCTGGCAAACACTCCCATCTTTTGTACAGTGAAAAGAATCACGTTCTCTCACTGCTTTAACAAACACGTAATACGACAAGGCCAAAGGGAAAAGAAAATTCATATACAGCATCAAAGTTCAAACACAACACTCTTGCACTCGTGCAATCTAGGACAGTGTCTGAGGAGATCAAAGATGGGTCAGATTTCAAACAGTGTCCAAATTCTATCATCCCATTATTTTTATTTTCTCTCTCAACACAAAAAGCGTGCATATTTTAAAAAAAAAATATTTACAATAGTTTTTAATGAATTAAAGAGAATTTTGCTTATTTTTTGCATATTTAAAGTAATTTTAATTTAAAAAAATGATATTTGTAAAGCAGAGAGAGAGAGAGAGAGGTGTTTAGGGCCCAATGAACAGAGGGAACCTCATGATTGAGATAAGCAGTGAGAAAAAGTTAGATTGGTCAAAGTGGCAGCTTTATGATGCACACATGCTCACTCATTCTCTCACCCACATTCACCCTTTGCTCTCTCTTTTCATTCTTTCACACTACAAAACCACGGTCCCACAACCTTAATTTCTGTAGGACCATCTCCACAACCAATTCATTGCTCATTAACATTCCCACAAACAACTTAAGTTATTAATCACTCAATACATACATAGGAGGTATTAATTTCTGATGATTTTCTTTGTGTTTTTTTGAGTAATTTGCAGGTGAGGAAAGAGTGGATCAGCACCTCGTCCCATGAGGAAATTTACAAATCAAATATGTTGTTTTACAAAAGTAATTTTATTTGAATGTGTCATTTTTTGTTTCTTTGGTTTGAGGTTAAGAGAGTTGGTGGATCTGAGGTGATGATGATGGAGCTTATTTATTTTGTTTTTTTTTTCTCGAGAAGATAGTTTGGTTATGAAGAATTTGGGTGTGGAGACATTTTGATTGCGGAGAACATTCAGTTGTGGAAATAGTTTCCGTTGTAAATTAAAAAAATTTATTCATTACAAAAATTTTAAAATAAAATCTAAGTATCTTTTACATTACTTTTAATATCAAACAATTTGATAATCTTATTTTTTAATTTATAAAAAAATTATTATATCAATTAAACTCTTCACAAATTTTATTCGTAAATCTATTCCAAATTTATTCAAATTCATTTTTTCTATTTCATTCAAATCATTAGTAAAAGAAACACAATCTAAGAGAATTTAATTATAAAATGTGGGAAATCGTAATTTAAAAGGGGAAGGAAAATGAAATGGATCTTTTTAAAATAAAGCAATTATTGTTTTGGTTCGCATTGTCACGTATTAATGTTAGTATTTTTTGTACTGTTAGCCGATGGTTTGGGAGAATTGTATCAAGAGCAATTCTTGTGTTTTTTAAGTCTTATAACATCCTTTTAATAAGTCTCTCAGATATTAACTGAAATTATTGATTTTTTTTATAATATAAAATATATTTAGCATTATTTAATATTTTATTTACAAAAATATTGAAGAAATATGTAACATATTATATTCTTTATAAATACTGTTTGTATTTATAATACTTGTATGAAGCCTAATTGCTAGTGTTTGTAATCCAAAATTGTTATAATATTCTACGTTTGTATTTATTTACACTTCCTGTAGTTCCAAGGGATTGTTCTCTGAGTTTGAAAATAATGACTATTTCAATGTTAATGGGCCTCCTTGTTTCAAACAGTTTTAGGGAGTTGCTCCCTCCACCCCCACACATCTCTTCCTCCACCTCCCCAATTTTCTAAAATGCCAATTATATCCTTCTAAAATGACAATTATATCCTCAAAAGTTAAAATTTTTTATTTTTATTATTTTAATATTTTAATTTATTTAAAACTTCTGATTTACTTCTCTGCACCTGTTCCTCTCTTCCATTTCCGTTTATCTTTCTCTCTTCCATAAAGCTTCTTCTCCATTTCTCCATTTTCGTTTATCATTTTCTCTTCCGTAAAGCTTCTTCTCCATTTCTCCATTTCTCCATTTCCGTTTATCATATATAACATTTAAAATTATAAATTTAAATATAAATTACTGTAAATAAAATAAACAAATAAAATAAAAACGAAACGAAAAAGCAACGCTGCCTGGACGGATGACATCCTTCAACGGATGTCAACATCCGTTTAAGGCAAAACGGATGTCGACATCCGTTTCTCCTTAAACGGATGTTGACATCCGTTGAAGGATGTCATATGTGGCTTATTACAGGTGGCAGAAGAACCAGAACAATTGTTGCAGTTGCTAGCCTTGTCTATGATTCAGAAACTAAAGGATCAAATAAGAAATGTAGACGTCATTGCATTGTTGCATGTTTATTGTCTAACACTTAATAGGTTGTACGATTCTTAACACGGTTTTTTTATATCATTTCTGTCATTGACAGAAATTTATTAAAGATTATAAAATTATGCAAGTCTTTGTTTCCTATTTGTTAACTCTGGTTCATGACTTTATGATTCTGAACTAAATTTCAAATCATTAATACGTTAGCAGCTTTCTGAAACGTTGATTAGTACATAAGCATATGTAGTTTTAGCTGTTTTTTTCTTGATTTAGTGACTTGTTTGTGAATTTCAGAAACCGAGAAAGGCGTGTTTGATGACGTTTTGGGTGTTAAGTTAGATATGGATAGCGAGCCATGGCCTTCTACATCAGACGCTGCAAAAGATCTGATCAGAAAAATGCTTACTTATGACCCTAAGGAACGGATTACAGCTGCTGAGGCCCTTGGTAAATTTGTGTTATTGTTTTGATAGTTTTACTAGTTTCAGATAACAGTGATCGATGCTTTCATCACCCCTTTCCACACACCGTAACTCTTTTGTAATAAGCAACGCAGAGTTTTAACTATTATCTCTCAGTTACACATGTTAATTCACAAACAGGATTACCAACTTTAAATATTCAAGTAAATCACATTATGTGTTTGAACCAGAACATCCATGGTTGAAAGAAGGTGGTCAAGCATCAGAAAAGCATCCAGACAGTGCTGTTTTAAGTAGGATGGAAAAGTTCAAAGCAATGAACCAGATGAAGAAGCTTGCAATGAAGGTCCGTCAAATTTTTCAGCTGTGCATCAAATTTAATCAAATAAATTATCAAATACCACGCAAAGTGAAAGTTTCATTATAAAAAATCGTGTTACACTTTCTTGGTACGACAAAAATGAGGTAAAATACACTTTAACTAATAGAATTTGTTATTTCTGAACATGGAAGGTAATAGCAGAAAATCTTTCAGAGGAAGAAACAAAGGGCCCCAGACAAATGTTCAACAATATGGATACTGATGGCAGTGGCACTATCACATTTGAAGAACTCAAATCTGGATTATCCAGATTGGGTTCCCTGCCTAGTGAATCTGAAATAAGGCAGCTATTGAATGCTGTAAGTTCAGTTCATGGTAATGAGAAAAGAAATATTTAAGCTTTTTCTCTATTTATTAAGCAAGACTAAACTGTGTTATATGCTCTTTCTTCATCACGTGCACTGTCAGATTGGTAATGACAAGAATGGAACAATTAACTATTATGAATTCGTTGCTGCCACCATGGATCGACACAGACTGGAGAAGGGGGGGAGTTTGTTCAAGGCTTTTCATTACTTTGACAAGGATGACAAGGGGTTAGTCTTCAGTTCATTAATTTTATAAGCTTTATAAATCTGTATTTTCTGGTACACAAATACAGATACAAGATTTTCGTCTATTTTGTAGTTTTGAATCTTACTAATTCTTCTTTGATTGAAATAATTTTTCCACTTGAGTGGTTATATAACGAGAGATGAACTTGGGGAAGCTATCACTGTACACCAAATGGGAGATGAAGCTACGATAGATGGAGTCTTCGAGGATGTAGACTCTGACAAAGTGTGTTGTAGAGTAATTTTCTCCTATGTCTGCTCTTCATGTGAATTGTGACTAACAGTAGAGTTGGTTTTGATTTTGCAGGATGGGAAAATTAACTATGAGGAATTTATGAGCATGATGAGAAACGAATGCTGAAAAACTATGACAAACGATAAGATCAGCTAAACGCACTACTACAGTCTAATTCCAAATTACCGTATTCTCTATACGACAAAAGCAAAACTCCCACTGTCATTCCAAACACATTAGTAATGTTATTACAAAGATAATTTTATATACAACATGTTTTTTATTAGCAAAACGGATGTCGACATCCGTTTCGCCTTAAACGGATGTTGACATCCGTTGAAGGATGTCATCCGGCAGCGTTGCTTTTTCGTTTCGTTTTTATTTTATGGCTCATGCAAGGATTATAGGCTTGGATATTAAAAGGATTATTGGAAGTATGGGAAGGCTTTAGGGTTTAGGATTATAGGAAGGATTATGACTACGTATCTGGAGAGGAACCACGACAAGAACACTACACCATAAACGCACTGCACCACCTACTGTACCGAGAACAAGAGGAAGATTGCTTGATAATTCTTTTCACGATCACCAAGCTTTGCAGAAAAATATTTTATTCATACAAGGAACTAGGTAGGTTATCAGTTAAATATGTTATAAATGAATAAAATTAAAAAACAATAATTTTAAAAATAAAATTTTACTGAGGGGCAAAATAGTAAAGGAAAGGTGGAGGAAGGGGCAAAAAGTAAAGGGGAGGTGGAGGAAGAGATGTGTGGGGGTGGAGGGAGCAACTCCCACAGTTTTATACTTGGGCCCATGGCACGGGCCTCGATAGGATACCCTTGGCCCAAATCAGCAACGGTTCATATTTTGCCTAGGTCATTTCACCATCGCATAAGGTGTAGAGTAAAATAATGGGGTGAAGGAAGAAATATCCTTTTCATAAACATGTGCAGTAATAGATAGCAAGCCCAAGTTCTGAACCTTTTCGAAAAAGAAGGTGTGTATGTACCTTGCTTTAGTATTTGTATTATATATAAATACACAAATTAATTTTTAATTTAGTTGTATTTTGTTGAAAAATTAGCTTTAACCAAATAAAAATTGAATATTGGTATTAGGATAAACATAATTAGAAATGATTGCGGTGTTTAAGATTAGAGAAGGTGGCAGAATTAAAGTGAAGTAAATCTGAAAGGACCCTACCGCGCGTGCACCGTGCACACCATCGGTGGAGGAGTGGGCCTGCTAAACTGATTCTGTCTCCGTGCATTACGCACCACTTTTTTTCTATTTAGCTATTCTTATTATTATGATTTATAATGTTTCTTTGTGGACAATATTTAAGAACACATAGTATATCTAAAATAATAAATTTATTGGATATATATATATATATATATATATATATATATATATAAGTTAATTATTTAAAAATATTAAATAATTTAAAGATATATTTTTTTAAAATTATTTTTTATTATAAACATTTATTAATTATTGTATCGGATGATCGTCCCGTCAATCTTGGACCAGACGGTTCAAACAGTTGGCTATATCACAAACACAACCATACACACTCCTGAAATCGAATGACTATGACCAACAGAACGATTAATCTATAATACGATTGTCTTTATCATTGGTCAATTTAAGACAAAATATGATTATTACCAATTAGGTAATAATTTGGTCGTTACTAATCCAAAACTGATTTTGAAGTAAATACTAGTTTGAGGTAATGAGGTAGGAGATGACATTTAATACGTATTGATAGCTCGAGTTGTTGAATCTTTACTGACTTTGACATCATAGTATCTTCTACACAACCTCAAAGCATAACGGACGAAACGTGAGAACAATCAATCAGACTCTTAGCAGCTTGTACACTAGTAAATCGTTGACCTTGAGCCCCACACCCAAAACAATAATTAAAGTTTTTTTTTGTAGAAAAAATAAAAAAATCGCAAGGTTCATTTTTGTTGTCTCGTCCCCTCTCCTAACTTCACCAATTTTCTTCACTTTTTGATGTTTTTCTTGTCTTCTTTATGCAATACTTGGTTTGACTTTATATGATTTTGATTATTTGTTATTTTTAAATAATTTTTGAGATGTTACGAAACTTTAACCAATTTATTTACATAATCCAAAAAAATATTTATGTAATTAAAAAATTATTTTAACATATTCTTTCATGCCATGCTGAATAATTTCAATTATAACAAATTCTAAGTAAAATATTCTTTTAAAGACAAAAAGGACAACATACATATGCAATCATCAAATTTATAGTTTTCTCATTTTAAAATTATATTTCATTTTTATTTCAGTATTTTCACGGAAACTATATGATAATGTGTGAACAAAAATAAAATAAAAACTATTTTGTTTTAAATTATGCACTGTAAATAGAATCCGTTATTATTTTTTATATATATTTCTTTCAAATGTATATAAAGAGAGGAATGTATATCCTTCGTTAACCCAATTCCCCTTCATTTGTTGTGCTTTTATATGAATTCAAAAGTAAAATTATGATGTTTTGCACAATCACTGAAAATGTAAACAACGAAAGGTTTTCTTTCTTTTAAGATTATCCTCGTGAAAGCATCTTTGTGAAACTTTGACATCCTCATCAGATTTAGATTTCTTTAACAGAAAAATATTATGACAACAAATAAAACAAATATTGGAGACCATATTATGTAACTATATGTTTGAACGTCATAATGATCTTGGTATAACCTATATTGTGTTATGATAATTTTTTTTCTTTAAATAAAGTGAACTACCTAAAAAATAAACATTAATGTATATACATAATTGTGAATATTTTTTAAGCGAAAATCAATATGTCTAACTCAACCTCATATTTATAAGATGAAATTATATTATGAATCTGCCTTAAACTTCCAACATCCTTCCTTTATACCATCTTAATGTGTTACTACTTTTAGATAGTTACAAATTTTTTTATTTCTTTATTTTTCAAGAGTTTGATAAATATTTCCCTAACACAACACTTTGGACAAAGAGAATACTAATTTTCTTCTAAAAGATGTTTCATTAATTCAATCTCTCCTAAACTAATATGGAAAATAATATATTTCACTTGTTAATTTTTCATAAATTTTTGTTGTCTTGTTCTTCATTATCAAGTGAACACAATAATAGAGTGAAAACGTTGTTGTCTTTTCCTTTTTTCTTCTTTTACTGTTTCATTTTTTTTCCGTTTAGATTTTTGTTGTTGTTAGGATTAGCTGCAATTTTGTGTAAACTTATGGATCTTCAATGAAATAAAAATTGTTTATATATGTTCGTAATAGTTGCTACCATCAGTGATTTCGAATCTTAATACTCGTTTTCTTTTCAATTTAATCTACAAAGGTAAGGTTTTAATCATAAAGAAACATTTAATTATTTAAAAATACGATTTAAATAAATTTTAAAAGGACTATAGTCAAAATAAGGAATCAACTTGAAACTTTTTAAAAATAAAGTACTATAAATCTTCTTTTAAAGGATGAAGGAGATTATATTAATATATAATATGATGTGTGTAAAATAGAGTTTTTATAATGAAAATAGAAAGAAGAATGGTTTTTGAAGATGAAAAACAAAAAAGGAAAAGGATGAGAAACATAAAAGGTGATTAAAGTGATAATTAATTATGCAAGTGGCCAGCTAGCATGAATGCGATGAAACAACAACCTGACAATACTCGAAAAGTGGCAACGTACCAGACTGTCGCCGAATCGTGAGAAATGGTTTTCCACTGCACATGAACGTTTGTCTGAGGGGTTTTTTGGTGGGGGCATGGCAAGAAAGAGATAATCGGCAGAAGAAGTTTGATTATGGACCCCTCAAAGAACCAGATATCTTAGCCTCAAGCACATGATCATGCTCATGCAACGCACAAAACCCTCAAATTCTGAGCTACAGATTAACCATTTTTTTCTTTCTTTCCTGTTACCGTTGTCGACCACTTGTTCTCGTCGTTTCGCTCCCAAGAACGAAAAGGTACCAGTCGCTTTCAACCAGTGTCTCCATGGATCACTCAAGAAGGACAGTGGGACAAACTTTCATTTCACGTACTCTTCTATTAATGTCTTAAAAACACTCAAGAAAGTTCAAGTCTGTACTTATCAAAATTTGTTTATTCTGTCAAATTGATACACACGTTGTCGTATTGTTTCTGTATGATGTTGTAATATTTTTCAAATTATGTCTAAGAATATGCTGCGAAGTCTAGTTCTTGTGGTTACTGTATCTGCTATCTTTTAGGATGTACTAGTAGTTTTTCTTTTGCCAAGGAAAACCATTTTCTGCGAAGTCTAGTTGTTTGGAATGTTTATATTGACTGATAAGGTTTTGAGGATAGAAAGACCAACTCATTTTCACAGAGGAGAAATTAGAAGAGGATGTTATGCTTTTGCCTTGTAGTGGACTATGCAATTGCCCATCCACGAATCACTATTACATGTTTATAGAATGTTCGATGTGTTTGTAACTCGAAGTTGTGATTTTCCTTTTTGAACTATTCACACTTAGTATCAAAGGATTTCGCTGTCTGTTTTTGCATATTGCTCTACCTTCTAGTGAATGTTACATGGATAAGCTATTTTAATGTAAACACTATTTTTTTTAAGTAAATTTCCTCTAAATTGACATGAAAGATCTATCTTTTTTTTTTTTTTAATTTGTACATAGTTTAAACTTGATCAAAGTGAAAAGGGTATTTTTATGTTGGTATAATTTGCTTAAAGTTAAAACTTTGTGATTTTGATTCTGATACCAATTATTAGATTTAGATTGAATCGTTATTATTAGACAAAAAGTTAATAATTTAGATATGATTTTGTCTACTTAAAACCAAAAGTCACAATTTGATTATAATTTAACTTATAATAGTAATTTTGAAATATTTAAAGTTAAATTACGTACAATTTTAAGTTCATGGTCTAAACTAATCACATTTTTAACTATGGTATAAATTACTTACAATTTTTAAAATGTGATCTATATTATTCATGATTTAATAAATATTGTTTATAACTATATGTATTTTCTAACTTGTTACTCAAAATAAATCGACAACATTTTTACTACACACTCTGTGTTAGAGACAAATAAAACAACAATAAAAACTATGTCTTATTTCTATTTTAAACAATGATTTTTTAGTTGTTTTAATGTAAATGTTGTCTAATCTCTAAAATAATGCAAAATAAATGTAATGAAACTTGATAGAGTGAAAAGATATTTTTATGTTTGTTGATGATTTAGATTGACGTTTTCACATCATATAATTAATTGATGTAAAATAAGTTTTTTTTTCTTCCGTCTCTTATATTTATATAAAATATAAAAATATATAATTTTACTTAAATAACCTACTTAACGTATTAATATTTGAATTAAAATATAAAAAATTAAGAAAATAGTAACATTAAAGAAATGTGATAGCTCATTTAAATAGTTTTAAAAGGCAATCATAGCGTATTAAAGGTATAAGCATATTAAAATTGCCTAGCACAGACTTTAGTGGCACTCAATACCCATGCCTATTAAAGGTATAAACATATTAACATTACTCTATTAAGTGCATAAAGAAAAAAGAAAGCATGAAAGACTAATTATAAGTTTCTTAATACTAAAGTCTTAAACAAATTATAATGTTTCGTTATATAGAAATCTGTGAAACAAAAGTCCTTAAATATATAATGTTTTTTTTTTTATATTATATAGAGTTCGAGTGACATTTAACATGATTTAAAATGAGATAATTGGATTTAAAAATAAATAAATTATAAAAGCACACGTGCTTTTTGAAATAAAATTGGGGAGAAAGTATGCTATGTTGGGCTCCTTTGATGGATCCATGACATGTGCATAGGCAGGGCCACCTTAGGGGAAATAGACTTCTCCTAAGTGAAAAGATTCCACATTACTCACCTTTTCTAATGTTGCTCATCCCTTCTCATTAATTCAAAAATACTAGTATTTTTTATTTTATAAAATAAAAAATTTCAATTTAATAATATGTAATGCATTAGATATGATATAAACATTATAAAACATTACATTAAAATATATTTATCCAACTTTGAAGAGTTAACACTATGATGTTAGCAATATAAAGAAAAAACTGTTTTTTATTATGCCTTGGACTAGAATCCCTAGCATAGCTTTTGGATTCAAGTTTAATTTTGTATTCATTAATTAATTGTTGTTTAACATCTCAAAACCATATCCAAATCTTGATTATATTCCTTGATTCATATGGTAATAATTAAAACAACTCCCACTAACTTTTGTACTCTAGCAATTTATGGAAACAAATCTCTCTCAACTGTCATTTTCGGTTTAGGTACACTGAGTCGTGTCACTTAACTTAAATTTTTTTTTTGAGTAAATTGTTTTTGAAAATATCGAAGATAATTCAAAATTATCTTTTGAAAATTCTTACACATAGCAAATGTTTTATCAACAGAAGCTACAAAACAATATGTTTCTTAGAAAAAAAACATGTTTGTGTTGGAATATGATTTTTTTTAAAAAAAGTTTAAATACTTTATAATAAAATAGATATTTTTCAATAGAAAATATTAAAAGAGATTTTGAAATTTCACAAAAATAATTTAATTATTTAAAACCAGATAATTTTAAATTTTATTTGAAATGCCAAAAATTTGAAATTTATCATATTTTTTCTTCTTATTAATTCATGTATTTCTTTTTTATATATTTTTTGAACTTGATTTCGTATTCTTTTTAACTTCACAGTTGAAACATTGTCACTCAATACTGATTAATGCTTGTAATCTATTTTCTCAAACTATATAACATTAACGTAAGAATGTAGAAATTAAATTATTAATTAAATTAACTAAGGAACGATTAAAATTTAATATATTAAAATTGTCTCTAATTAACATATTTAAAAATTAAACAATTTAAAACAAAAACAACTTAAATTTAAAACATTTAAATTTTATAAAAATTATAAAATCTCTTATCCAATGTAAATTCAAACTTTCAATACACCAAAAACATTACACGCAAACTTCCAATACATTAAAAATTAAGTGTTTATAGTTGAAGAGCTAAGGTAACAATTAAAATAAACTAAACCAAGTCAGCAAAACATAATATCTCTTAAATACATATATAATTTATATATTTAAAATATCTATTTATTATAACTATTAACCATGATATATTCTATAAAAATAATTATTTTTAAAAATTTAATAATGTGAAATATATATTTATTCGGTATTATATTTTTTTGTCCGTAAAAATAACTTCTTATCCATTATTCCGTATTATATATATACTAAAATTGGAAGGGGTTTCAATTGGTGACTCTACCGACAGTGAAATTAAATATAAAATGTGAATGGCCCCAGAAAAAGATCTCACTAATTAAGTGTCGAATCTAATTTGCAATCATTTAATCTGTATTACGTTCCGTTGTTGTCACTGGACCCAAAAAGTTTTATGTATTTTTTCTAGTAAAAATCTGTATTCATCTCGTTCTGTTAGAACTAGAAAATTTGAGAAAAACAAATAAAAAATATTTGAATTGAATACAAAAGTAGAGAAAAAAAAATCTATTTTCAGTTTTGTTTCTTTCTTCCTAATGAATAAACTGAACGGACACACCAATTCAAAATCTAGCAATAAGTAATTCTATCTTTTGCAGAAAATATAATTTAACACTTCTAACTTCTTTTTTGTGTGTTATTAGTTTTTCTTATCCACTTGAAATCAATATATTATTTCTGAGAAGATGTAAATTCAGTTTGACTTATTAACACATCTTTACTTATGATTAGTCAACTTTATGTTATTTATTATTAATAAAATAGTGAAAATTTTGTATTTTAGTTGAGAGTTGAGGTCAATTATAATTTACATTTTTTTTCATTTATCAAAGTATTTTTTAAGAATAAAATCGTGATGTAGTTGTTGATTTTAAAGTTGACAATATCTTATATATATATATATTAATTAACAATAATAATGTTAGTAGACAGATTTAGGATCAAAATAGTAACGAAGATGGATTATTCAATCCTTTAAACAATTATTAGAGATATTTAGTCATTCTCCTTAAACTTCAACTCGAAGCTTAGGTTATTGAATATTTTTTAAGAAGAAAACCGAGTTTCATATGTTGAAAAATTTAACAAAATTTCTCTTAATCCAATTTGTGAGAGAAAATATAAATACGGAATAATAACACTTAAAATAAAACTTTTTAAATTGTACAATAAGTATATTATTGATAAAAAATAAAAATTACAATATCACTTTTCTTTCTCTTTCTTTATTTCTTTTCTATGTTGAAATTTTTCTCAATTTTTTTTTCTCTACACGTTTTGTTATCTATTTTTTTTTATATATTAACTTATTTTCTATTTAATTTTTTGATTTCCTTAATCTTCGCCCCTTCATTGATTTTTATTGGATAAAACCCTTTTTTGCCAATTATAATAATTTCCCACTTAAAGAATGATTTCTATTTGTCTTAATAACTCGATCATTACAACAATCTTCTATAATATATTATTGTAGCAAGCCAACTGTAAGTGAGCATAATTTCAGTTAGTCAATGGTTGTCGCTTTTGTTAACATATCTGTTGGATTCTTATTTTCAAGAATCTTTCTCAATGTTAGCATCCCATCTTCAAGCAAAGATATAATGAAGTGATAAAAAACACTATTGTGTTGAGGCGTACCTAGCACGATCCTCTCCATTATGATTTTATGCTCATAGCAAGACTTTTTAAATCTAATGTCTTCATATTCACCACCATTATTAGATCTAGGCTTTTTGATCTTTAATCTTGTCTCATTTTCTACTATGACTTTCAAAATTTTGAAATCCTGAAATACTTTAGACTTATTTTTAAGAAATTATGTCCATACTTTCATAGAGTGGTCGTTAATAAGAGTCACAAAGTATCATTTATGACCAATGGATGAGACAATTGTTGGACCCCATGATTAGAGTGAACAAGCTCAAGTCTCTCTTTCTTCGGGATACTTCCACTTGTCTGAAAGCTAACTCGTTTCTGTTTTCCAAATTTACAGTCTTCACACATGGCAATTTCTATTGACCGAATACTTGGTAGTTTCCCCTTTGAGTGCACGATCCTTATTCCTTTCTCACTCATATGACCTAGCCTTTGGTGCCATAGGTTGGGATTTTCATTTATTGTAGCTGCAATCAAATGACAAGCTCCTTTTATCTTGTAAAGAGTACCACTTTTCCTAGCACGTGCAATTATCATTGCACCCTTTGAAATCTTCCAATGATCATTATGGAAGACTGTTGTGTAGCCATCATTGGTCAACTAGCCTACTGATATTAAGTTCTTTGTTAAGTCGAGAATATGTCTAACAATTTTCAATTCCCATCAAAGCCATATAAGTTAATCTTCACCACACCTTTACTAGCAATCTCACAAGATTGCTCATTACCAAGGTAAACTTTTCCAAGATATCCAGGAACATAATTCTCGAAGAATTCTTTCTGTGAGGTGGCATGAAAGGATGCTCTAGAGTCTAACACCCAAGACCCTTTCTTGTACTCTAAAGAACATATCAATGCATCTTCTTCTCCTGAGGTTGAAGCAATATTTTCTTCTGTTTTATCCTCCCGATTCTTCCAGGCACTCTTGCAATGATTTTTGTAGCGTCCCGCCTTTCCACAATTTCAACACTCAATTGTCTTTAAGTTTTGGAAACTACGACGATTCTTAGAATTTGACCTCCTCTCCTTGGATCTTCCACGTTCATATCCTCTAATCAAACATCTTCCTCTTGGCTCTATATGAAAAATTGAAGAGGTTGAAGATTCTCTTGACTCTTACCGTCAATTTTTTCATTGAGAACCAAATCACGAACATGATCAAACGTCAATTTATTGCTACTCATAGTGGTGACTGTAGCATTCTAACTTTATGGTAGAGAAGATAAAATTATCGAGGCTCGTACTTCGTCATCAAATTCTAGCTTGTCAGTCAAAAAAAGTATAATCTTCATCCTTCATGTTTTCTGGTTTATGTCCCGAGAGAAATTGATATAGCTTTTTCTGATACAAATAATCTTTGATTTACATTTTCTAAAAACCCAAGTTTGTACCATTGAACTTCTCAAGTTTTATCTTTCTTTCATGTGCAATCATTTCTCTCACTTAAATTAGACTCCATTTGAACCATTGATTACACTAATAACAATCGTCTTTTATACCAATTGTTGGGAAATTAAAAAATATTCTCTTAAGCAATCAAAATTTTGAGAGAAAATATAATACGAAATAATATTGCTCAGAATAGAACTCTTTAAATTATACATTAAATATATTTTTAATAAAAATTAAAAATTATAATATCACTTTTCTCTCTCTTTTTTCATTTTTTTCTCTTTTGAAATCTCTTCTTAATTTGTTTTTCTTCTCTACACATTTTGATATTTATTTCTTTTTCTTATATATTAACTTATTTTCTATTTAATTTGTTGATTTATTTAATCTTCTTACTTTCATTGATTTTTATTGGATAATTTTTTTTTACAAATTCCAACTTGATACTCTCCTAAGAATAATTTCATATGTAACATTTGATAACCATTAAGAATGATTTGTCGTGTTGCAGTAGACATTTTTATTATAATGCATTATTCTCTCTATTTTCACCACAATATCAATCATTTATGTTATTTTTCTTTCTTTTATTTCTTTGTTGAATATACAAACATTTTTTTAAAAGAAAATTGAATTTTGAAGTAAGTGAATGATTGGTGGTGGTTGAAAAACATGCATCGTTTAAGCAAGTATAAATTGATGGTATATATACCTGCATGGCCCTAACTGTGAAGAGTGAATCACTGAAGTGAATGCCGAAAAGCGATTACTAGTTTACTACAAAGGGAAGGGAAAAGAATGAGGTCAAGAGACAGTTATGTCCCTATCTTTGAAACGCAACCTCAAATCCTTCAAACATTTACTTTTTTTGGTTCGAATACCGTCAAACCCTTTGTGTTCCCTCAAACATTTGGAGGAGAAAATCAAAATATATAACCATAGCTATCATGTAAAAAACAAAGCATCATCACTGATTCATTTCTTGTTGTGACAACTTCATTCGCTAGTAAATATATTGGTGATTTGTGTCGAGTGCAGATCAGAAGGAAGATGTAACCCCCACCCTGCTGTGCAGCAAGCGAAGCTGTGTCAGACATTGAAAGAGCTTTCTAGCTATATTGAAAATGACAGTAGCTGATACGATAAGACCAAGTCAAAGGAGCACTAAGCTTTTGCTACTAATTACCGATTTCTCTTTCACTCTAAGATCATGTTAAACACATTTCAGGTTTATCAAATAATATGCAGAATTATCTATACATGATCAACAGTTTAAGATCACAACTGAATGATTTCAGTTTTGATGAGAAATAAAAGAGAATGTAAGTTTGAGTAAGTCTTTATATGCTGTGAAAGTGTTTTTTACATTCTTTAGTTTTACACTTATATTAATAATATGCGTTTTTAAAAATATAACAGAAAATAATTGGATTGCTAGGTTTTATTAAGTAGTTAATAACTTATTTGTTGATAGTAGTTTATGTATAAGATGTTATGAAAACTATATATGACATGTCAATATGAATTTTTTTACTTGTTTTCTATTAACTAATTAAAAATCACTAAAAGGATATTAAAATGCCTTATAATGCATGATTAGAAAATATAATATAAAAAAAATTATCTTTGTACTAGTACAATTTAATTAAATGACTTGTAAATGAAAATCCGCGATTTATTTATTTACACTTTGATAGTATGATGAAACCATGTAAGCAAAAAAAAATACATATATCGAAAAAAAATATTAGTCATTGAGTGATTAGTTTATGTAAAAATAAGTTTTTTTTAATCGCTATAAACACTTCCCGTCTAATTAGGATTTGTGATACTAAAAAATAATAAATATTGATTGATGTAAAGTTTTATTTATATTGATAACGTAATTTATTTCTTAGAATAAAATCTTATTCATTAAAACGGGCATAACTTTAACATTTATTAACTACTATACATGACTTTATAAGTGATGGGATTTTTTATTTTGTAATTCAATCAGTAATTAATTTAAAATTCATAATGAAAAACTAAATTTTCAAATTATTGATCGAGAAAGTGTGGTATCCCTATCCTTTGAAATTTCTCTTTTCTAAAAGTTTAATGTAAAATAAGATCTGAACCGAATAAGAAGACTTGCACCATATTGAAAGCTTCTTAACCTCATGTTCCTTGGGAAAAGTGAATCCAACAATTTTACTGTGCAATTTCTTCTGCAGAAAAAAGTCACCCCATCTCCTTTAAATTTGCAGAAGAAAAATAAAAACACGATAGTTAAGTTCTGTTAAGCTATCCATAATCCAATTTAATTATAACTTCTTTCGGAAACATATTACTTAGAATCTATATATTGTTTATTTCACATTAAACACCCTAAACATAGAATAGTAAAATTGATAAAAAATAATAAAAGCGGAAGAGAAAAATAGAAGAAATGTTTTACTTTGATCGCTGACAATATATTATGGTGGCATTTTATAATTCAGAAAGGGAGATAAGAAGAAGAAAAAAAGTATACAAAAGAAACATACAAAAAGTTTCATAAATATAATGCAAACGTCATAGTGTTAGTGTCAATCATTCGAAAAGTATCATCACTGTAACTTTGATTAATAAAATATATGAGGAAAAATGATGGTTATCTGAGTAAACCTAATTTCCCAATTTGTTTTTAAAGTGTGTGCAACCGAAGTTTAACCCTAAATCCAACGGATCCACGCGAAGCCAGAGAATTACACCAAAATAACGTACACAAAACACATATATTAACGGGCTCAAAAGCTCCATGATTTGACCTTCTTCTGTTTACATTGCTTCCACATAATGAGGCACACAATCCACCAATTATGTGTGTCTTATCCTCTGTGTTATGCTACTCATACATACTACACTCTTTCTTTCTCTCTCTTTCTCTCTCTCTCTCTCTCTCTTTCTCCAGAGTCCCCACCCTTTTGGTACCATTCTTCATGGTCCTGCACCACCACACCTGATAAATATGAAGCTCTATTCCAAGTATAATGGAAACTGTGAAAAGCAGACCATACTTCCAACATTGGCCTAAAGCTTTCATCACTTTCTCAAATAAAACCACTTTCTTTTTCCTTGTAATCCACTACCAAATGCTTCATATCTATGTTGTCTTGAAAAAAGTGTATACTTAGAGCTAGGGAAGCTAAGTGGGAAGGTAGATAAGAAACTGAAACCTCTTCTGCGTTTGGGGTGGTCCTCATTCTGCAGAAGCTGTCTAGGGTTTTCTCCTTCATCCGTTGGAAATTGCAAAAAATCTGTTTATGTGAGATGTTCCCTTCTTCTAATTACACCTCCTCGGGCTCTTACCCTCGTTTCCCTTCTTCGTCTTCTTCTGCTTCGCCCTACCCTTCTTTCACTTTCCTTCACCCTGAAAATTCTTCTGCCAGCACCACCTTTCTCCATGATCCACTTTCTGTTACCTTCATACCGACTAATTATCATGCTCCGATTCCTGAAACACTGGCCAATTGGGCAGTTGCAGATTGTGCCGCTGCGGCAATGCTCAATCAGGATCTCGGTGGTGCCCTTTATGGCATCACCAAGAAACCTGCGAAGAAAACGGCCAAGAAAGACAGGCACAGCAAGATTCACACTTCTCAGGGCTTGAGGGACCGGAGGGTGAGGCTGTCCATTGAGATCGCACGCAAGTTCTTCGATCTTCAAGACATGTTAGGGTTTGATAAAGCCAGCAACACCCTTGACTGGCTCTTCACAAAGTCTAAGAAGGCGATTAAGGAGCTAACTCGAAGCAAGCACAGTGCTGATAGCTTCGAATTCTCCTCGTCTTCGGATGGTGAAGTGGTTTCTGTCATCCACCAAGACCAACGACAGCAACAAGGGATGGACTTTGAAGAGGGGAAGTTGAAAGAAGCTGCCTATTGTGTTAAAGCAAAGATGAAGGAATCAAGGGAAAAAGCAAGGGCAAGAGCAAGAGAAAGGACTAGTTGCAAGATACTGTGCAGTGGTGAAGGGAAGGTGCAAGAGTTGAAGAAAAAGGGCCCTGCAACTGAAAACCATCAAATCCTGAACCAATTAAGGTCACCCCTTCAACTTCATCCTCAAGATGTAGATGGAGGAGTGCCAAGAGATGATGACTTCAACGTTATTGAGGAATCCATTGTCATCAAGAGAAAGTTGAAACACTCTCTGATGTCTTCCATTCATCACCAAAACGCTGTGATCCCTAAGGAAGCAAGTGTGAACAACAGTGACTACCACTCCTTCCCCAATTTGTCGCCAAATTGGGAAGCTAATAATGGTGCCAATGGACGCTCCACCTTTTGTGCGATAGCCAGCATGAATCTATCTGCAGGTAAGTTTTTCATTTCCATGAACAATACCTGAATTTCTTTCTTTCCTATTGAAATCGGTGATGACATCTAAGTGATGCTTAAAATCCTATGTGTTGATTTTTAGGGCTTCAAATTTTTGGAAAATCTTGGGAGGAGTGCACCAATCCTCATCCTACCTAATATGTTAAATTTCAGTATTATCCGATGATTGTCCCTAGTGTTTTGCAAGGAATACCATGATCTTGGAGGAATCTTTCTGTGTTTTCTACCAGTAACTTTTGTTGTCCTATATTTCTTTTCCAAAATGTACTGATTTTTTCTTTGCTCTAGATTAACCGAGGGCATGTGACAGAAAAAGGATGCTGCGTGTATAATTTCTGACCAGTATTTTAAGCGTGGCTGATATTATGTAAGGGTCAATTTTATTTACAAAGAACCGTCCTTTGTTGCTAGCAGATTTCAATGTTTACATAATTAGTTTATGATCATATATATATATATATATATATATATATATATATATATATATATATATATATTGATTTATATATTGTATTGTTGGAACTCTTAAAGTGGCAAAATCCTGTGGTCATTTGAGGAGACGGATGCACAGAAGAAAATTCAAGATCATTCAGTCATTCATTGAGTTCTAAACTATGTGTTGGCATACATGTGCTGATTACCTTAGAGATATCATTCTGTTAGAAAATTTCCGCTTTGAAAATTTCAGACAAAGATCTTTTATAATGTAACACTTAATATACACACTCAACTCACATGAATGAATGTAATTGACCACCTTAAAATTTAAGAACTGATCAAATCAAGCAATAATTTTCAAACCTAGATTAATCACTAGGAATTACAAAATAGATTTAGATTTCACTCAACTGTGAAAAACTTATCAAGTCAAGAATTGAAGATTAAGAGATTGAAACTAAATATATGTTGATGATCCTATAGAATTTAAAAGGGATTGAACATGATAACACTAATAAATCTCGTTAAAACAAATTCTATTATTATCTTAATCTTAATCTTATAGAGGAAACTTCACTCAACTTTATAAAATTAATTTATAGAGGAATGTTTCTCCCTGTTTATATGCTCTAGTTAGTGTGTGATGTCTTAATAAGCTTCACTTATACACACTTTTAATTTTGCATAATACAGTTATTGCTTTTCTCACACACACATTGTTCTATTAGTTTCAAGCAAAACACATGGTAATTTTTTTTTTCAGTTGTAAATTTATTCATCATAACGATTTTTTATAATATGTCTGAAGGGTTGGGATAATATGATTTGGGAAACGCATACAAATAAAATTAATAAAGAAGTTAGATCATAATGTAATTGTTAAACTTTGCTAATAAACATTTTTTTATCAACAAAAAGAATAGATATATGTAGAGGAGAAATTGGGATGCCTCAACCTTTATGCATAACTGCATGCCAAAAGTAAGGTTTATAGGACAAAGTTTATAATCCCTAATGTCATTACTACAAGTATCATAAGCATATGAATCATTTAAACACTTCTATCAAGTATTTTCAATGGCTTAAAAAAATAGTTAAGTGATTCTAATATTTTTAACATGATAGTATTTATTTTTATTAAATATTTCATTTCCATCAATCTCTTACATTGGTGAATCATCTTGAACCCATGCAATTTATATATAAATCTTCATTTTATTAGCATTCTTCCCCTAAAAAAAATAAGACGAGTTTGTTACTGTTTTACTTAGTCCATAGATTGTAGTTATTTTTATTAGAATTCTAAGATATCTATTGTAAGAGAAAACAACAATATGTACTTGATGACCACAAAGAGCAGGGCTAAATAATGATCATATAATATTCAAGGAACTTTGTGTAAGACTTGGCTGCATTATGTACGTAGTTATTGTATATCACAGACTGAACTGAATTTATGAGCCAATATGATGATATATTTTGTCAGCTACATTGTATTATAACTAAATAATAATCAGTTTAGCCCTTTGGAGTCATTGCACTAACAATGACTTTGTCAGAACTTTTTAAAAAACTCAGACGTTTATGGATCGATATCTAGCGTTGGCCAAAATAAATGTGATCACTTAGCAGAAGCATTTGTATTTAATGTTACAGAGACAAACTTAAGGTCTGACAGTTCAGATAGACTACTTTTTATATAACTCTGATTTTCTACTTACTGCCAGAAACTGGTTCTTCTTTATAATTTTCTTATGTAAAAGAAATTATACGTTATAAGTATCTGACTGTTGAATCCGAATCATATTCAAGAAAGATCTTTCCAATGTGAACTTTTCATTCACTGCTATGTTGTGGAGTTGATAATCTGAAACATATTTTCTAGCCATCTGGTTTGTGTAGATTCAACCATAATTAAATCAATTGAGGCCTATTCTTATTTTCCAATCTCCCCTGCATGGTAATTAACCTTAAACTCTCACCCACCGAGATTTCCTATATTTAGTATGTTGTGTTTGATGGAGAAATAGGTTGTCCAATAAGCTGAGAGGCACCATTCAAAGGGATTCAAGACTTCAACATTTCTAGCCTCATACAGAGGTATTCTGCTACTATTTTGTTTTTTATGGTGAAGATATATTCGAACATCAGACTAAGAACACAGACTGGTTAATGTATCTATGAAGTGGTTGGTTTCTGCAGGAAAATTGTTAGAGAAAAAAGTTTCTAACTTAAGAGTCATGTCAACATGTTCTCTAGATAGCCAACAAAAAAGGTCTAATAAAATCTTTTAGACAACCCTAAAACCATATAACTTTCACTAGCTAGGTGGAGTATAGCTAGAATAGAATCTAGTGTAAAGCTTTCTGCATAGGTCGAACTCGTGTGTCAATCCATAATAGTCAATGTTGTAACCCAGAATTTTAGGGCAGTACAATTTCAAACATCTGAAGTTTCGTTGAAATCCAAGAGAAAATATGAAGGTTCAACTAAAGTTTCAGCAAGGACTGAAATAAGTTATATGCGATATTACTATTTAGCTCTTTATCTTTCATTTTTTTATTTTTTTTTTAGAATTTGGATAAATTGTAAAATAGTGATTTTTTTTTTTCAATTTTAAGACATGATTTTAAACGTTTTTTATTGATTCAAAATGCTAAAGTTGCACCACTAAATTCAATGACAAAAATTATAAAATCTTACTGAGCTTCAAACCAAAAGTAAGTGTTAAGAATCGTGAGAAAAATAATCTGAACAGACAATAAAGAATTGAAAAAAACATATCAGATTCTTTTTTTGTTATTTGTAGGACTTTTTGGTTTACACAGGTTTAATGATATTTATAACTCTACGGTTTAAACATTAGTTAGTTTTTATATTTTCCCTTGTATGTAACCAAATTAATGGAAATGTTACACAAAAAGGACACTACCAATTTCAAGGGAAAAAACTCTTGAAAGTCCCCTTTTTTTATGAATTATCTATGTAAAAAGTAAAAACTAACATCTATCAAGCTGAAAACATGAATAATTGATGATAGACTTAACCAGCCTAAATCCAATGTGCTTGAGTTTTTATGAGTAATACAAAAAGTAGAAACAAAGAAGGTATTTTCTGTACAACTTCTAACACAAAAAAGTACTTCTTTAAGACGCATATAGTAATATCTCAAACTGTTTTGATACCGAGCAGATAGGGCAAATTAGCAGATAAATATATGAAACTGCTAATGTGGTGTGGTGATCTTAATAACAGTTTCATATAATTATGGAACTTTCAAGGACATATTACTCTTGTTTATAGACATTAGTGAACTTAATTACAAAACTACTTTCCATTACTTTCAAAAGCGGTTTTTTCTTTACAGACATTCTTTTTGGCTTACTTTACTAGTGCTTTTTATGTCTCTATATAGATTTAACCATTTCTCTTAATGATAAAGGAGCATTAAAGAAGTTAGATGTTTTCCTTTATGCAACACCTATTGTATTGAATGTGCTAGTTTTAAGAAAAATGTAGAATTAATTTTGAAAGAAATAAAAGCTTACATTATTAGTTGATTTCGGACTATACTAAAGAACCTATATTTAAGATTTAAAAGTGTATTAGTTTGTTATTAATACAAAAATCAACTCATTTTAAACATTCTTAAAGATAAATTATTTGATTTCAAGCAACAATTAGTCATACTTTTATATAAGTTGCGATAACCCTTTTGTTAAACTGTGTTACATAGCATATTAGGAAGAAGTTTTACTTGTCTAAATGCAATTCTTTGAATCTACAACTAAAAGGAGAAAAATATTAGTTACAAGTTAATTATATGGAATAGATTAATCAAAACATAACATAAAAACATAATGCATAGTTCTTATTCACTATTTATTAAGTTTTAATTCTTAGAATCTTATTATCTACGTATTTATGAAATATTTAACTTTTTATTGATACATTTCTTCGCCATATATGTTTGGTTAAGGTTATTAATTTCTCAAAGTAAACAATTTCTTTTTTTTTTTTTAAATAATTCTCTAGCTAGATAAATTACACAATTTTTCCTCCAAAGTAACAGGAACAAAAAATTCAGAATATCACCAGCCATGTACTATGCCAAACTATTTATTCCTTATTTAATATTGTTAAAACTATACAATTTTTGTGTTACTCTTTTACAGCTTAAATAGATATTCTTTCTTATAAGGCCTGTTTTAAAATGTTACTAAATATTGGTATGAATTACATATCTTTCTCATAATTTGCTTATGTACTGTACCAAATAAGTTAACTAAACGGGGGGAAATTGCATATAGTACCTAAGCCGTGTAGGTTCTGTTTTTATATTTAAAGTTTTCTTTTACTAATTATTCCATTAAATGCATTAGATATAATCAAAATAAAATTTTAAATAGGATTGGAAAGTAGCATCTACAATATGTAAGAGGGTAACTAAATATCATTTTATAATTACTTTTTTATCAAAAAAAAAATATTAATCAAAATTAGAGTACTTGCTCTACTTAGCTCTTTATATATACATGTACATTATTCAAAACTTGCTCTCTCTCAAGTCATTAGACTTGTCTATACTTACTAAGAAATAAAACATATATGTTACTATTTTTCTAAAATTTTACGTCACATATTAAAATTATGAATTGAAATGAGATTTCTAATAATTACTTTTATATATATATATATATATATATATATATATATATATATATATATATTATAATTTTGACTGATCAAAACTTTTCATGGACATAATTCATAATGAATATTCTTTTTTTTAATGTACTAAGCTTTTACCTATATTAACGAATCAGAAAATAGTATTGTAGAAGGTAAGTTAGGTAGTGAAAGGAAAGGAAGGAGATCTCATTGTCACCAAAATCATCCCAACTAAATATTTAAGATAAAAGTACTATGCTATATATTCGTACGTTTAGGTTATTAGATTGCTATTGCACCCTACCTAACCATAATCATCCATACAAAATGTGCAGTTCCATTGTACTTTTACAATATAAAATCACAGACACACATATTCCAGAAGGAGAGACAGGGAACATAAACAGGTAAATAAGCATGTCTAGTTAACCTATACTGATAAAAATTATAATTTACTCATACATGATTTCATGAAAATAAAAGCACTAACATAATTAACCATATCAGTTTCTCTCATCATTGCCATTGTTGCATAATCGTATAGTTTCTTAATCTTCAAACTTATATAACATGTTATTAAGCAGGTAACCGAAGGCTGTAACGGTTGATTTCACTAATAAAAGCATGCAACTTTACCAAGTAACTGTTCTGCACAACATGTCAAATACCTAATCGCTTGTTTAAACTTCTTTTGTGTGTATTAACCAAATAAACCAGGGAAAATCAGTGTTATATTAATGCTTTAATACCTTCATTTGGATAAGACGTTTTATTGGTTGCGTTGCTTGCTCCTCGTTTCTGATCTCTGTCATTTTGTAATCTGCAAACAGATAGTTTCATATATGTTACACAATTTTCTAGATTAAAATCATTTATATGTATAGATACAACTTTATATGCATTGATGTGTAACTCAAAATGCCATATAATGTCAAAGAAGATAAAATATTACACATATATAGCTTTATTCTCTTATTCAGTCATCTAACAACTTTAAAGCTTTGAAACTTGAAAACTTTAAAAGTAAGTTTAATTAATAGTGTTATTTTAACAATCATTTTTAACCATATTATTATTATACTTAACCCTGATTTAAAATTTAATGTTAATGCCTATATATAAATTAGTAATAAAGCTCGGGTTTTTTTTTTTTAAAATACACTACTTTTATTGGTTGACGCGTCTACATGAATTAAAAGTAAAACTTATGAAATGAAATCTTCAAACTTTTTAAATATATTCAAGATTTCATTTTAAGAAATTATAATTATAAGTAATAAATACCATATCTATGTCCTTAGTATTTTCCCAAAAGTTACGCTGTGCAATATATGTGAAAGTTAGATGAAAATGAGTATATGAAACTTAATTTAAGTAAAAGAAGAAAAGATAATGATTGCTTACAGATGACAGAGTGAGCTTTATACATGGCTCGCTTCCACATTGTCTCCTCGTTCGATTTTATCGTAAAAAAGTCAATACTTGAGCTGAAAAGTTGTAAGAGAGATTTGCAGATTCGCTTGTGAGCAAAAGAAAGACAAAACATATGATAACTACAACATATGCAATACCATCAAACCATAACACCATATGATAACTACAACATATGCAATACCATCAAACCATAACACCATATATATCACAGTCTGCGCAGTCATCACTGTATGTGCAGTCATAAATTAGAAGAAAATTTATTCTTGGATACTCTGTCCTGATATGCACAATAGATCAAAAGAAAAATAGAAAAAAAAATATAAATTGATACTAAAACCAATTTAAGGATTCGAGATTGAAGTCTTAATAATTAAGTTAAAAGGATAAAGTTATTTATCAGTTATTTTTAATAAGAAATACATATATTACAAATGAATGTGTGATAAACATAGAAAAGGATGTTTTCAAATTAAAAATTGAGTTTGAGTGGTTCACAAATGTATATAAATAATTAAAATTAAAATTAAAATTATAGCTATAGTATATACAGTTATGTTTTTTTTTCAAATTTAATCAATAATTTGAATATTTAGTTAATTAAAAAATGATCAAGAAAATTATTATCGTTTTTATTGTAGTTTTATCAAAATTTGAGCATATTTTTATGTTAAAAGTTATTAATTAATCTAAGATTATTATTGTTTTAATTAATTTATATATATATGGGTAAGTGTTTTTTTTTATTGGATTAAAAACCCTAAACAAGAGTAAATTTTTTGAACAGACAATCATCTTGCCAATTTCATTGTGAAAGTGTTTTCTTCCATTTCTACAAAAGGATTTCAAGCTTTCAAATTATAAAATCAATAAATAAATAATAAAGATTCACACAGAAAAGGGTGAGATGGGGGATAGTGATAATCTTCATTATAATTTTGATTTCCTTTAGTAAACACCACAGACAGAAACTTATGTTTTTAACTTCATCGATTAACAAGTCATACATTAAAAACAAAAAACTGAACTGAAAATCCTCAACATGATAAAAATGAGGTGAAGTAAACAATGAGAAAACCAGCATATACGGTATAGATATATAGCTTATCAGCTACTAAGATTTCACAGGCTCACATGAAACAGAATAAGGAATAAAGAAGCTCAAGAGTTCTTGAACAACAATATGCATATATTGAAACATAAGCACGTACATTCTATCAAAGAAGATAAATATACGTACTTGACTACAAGAAGAACTTGTTGAACAGAAGCAGCTGGTATTGTACGTAAACAACCTCACAGAGAAGAAACTCCTGGAAAGAACACTGTTGAAAAGCAGAGTGGCAATAACCTCGAGAGACTGAGAGATAGAGAGAGATCTAATTAAGCGTTATCACTGAGAGGTATGGCAAAGAGGGCACTAACACTAACAGGTATATAGCACCTGAGATTAGGTTACATACTCTATGCAGAAGTTTTTGATTACTGCATGTTTTGGTAATTTCTTCTGCATGCTACCTAAAAACCATGCTTAGGTTCTGGCACCCTATACCATATATGGGGAAAGTGAGTGGTAATGGAAAAAGTAGTAAGTGGTTTTTGACCACTACTTATTCACCGTCTCAACTAGTGTGCATAACAAATATTTAGGTTTTACATCTTATCGTGTAATTTAAGCTTAATTTAATTTCACTCAAATTGGCTTATAAGCTGATCGTATTTGTATTTATTTTATACACTGTAAAGTGATTTTAATTTTAGTTGAAGGGAAACTTTTACCACATCTTTTCGGCTTAAAGCATAGTCCTCACATGATGTAGATAAAATTAGTAAAGTCAAAACAAGTTGAAACTTGTGAGTTAATTTGACTCATCATAGATTCGAGTTGGATTGAGTTGATTTTTTTTAAAAAATTTTGATATGAGTCAATTTTAAACTCGACTCACCTGGTTGAATTTGTGGTGATGACTAACCAATGCACCTAATTTTTCCAATAAATGTTTTTTATTAGTTATTTTACATAATATTGAAACAAAAAATCTTATGAAATTATTTTTGTATAGAGTAAGTCTTTAATTAGAAACAAAATTTTTATACAAAAACAAATTTGAATAACTATAAAACCATTGAAAATTTGATCGAAAAGATTTTTTGATATTTTTGTGTGAATAATATCTTATGTTTGATTGATCATAAATGTAATTTAAGAACTTTCTCTTTTATTTAGATTTAAATTAGAAATTTTTTGAATTAAAAAAATTATAATTAAGTAAATCAGTGAGCAAACCCGTGGGTCGAGCTGGATCAGATCAGGTGATCCGTTTTGAGAGCACTAAATAACACAATAAACCAATAAACAATAAATTTTACTGTAATAAACTCTAACTTTGACTCTAATTCTATGTTAAAAGATAAATTTTAAATCTCTCTTAATCTTAAAAGTTATAAGATAAAATTTATATAAATCCCTCATAAGAATATAAATAAAACACTAGGAAAGAAAGTTACCCAAAACTGATATCTCAAGTTGTTGGAGGAAACGAAACAGAATTTAAATGATTTATGCAATTCTTTTGTTACTAGTTATAAAAATGTTTTTGTACATAGATATGATGATTGATAATGATGTTGAGTGCATGGCATGCAGATACCTCTGGTGCTGAAGTTGTACGTCTCTCTTTCTCTCTGGGCCGTATGTAGCAGCAAATAAAATATAAAAAAGCTGATCACACAGCTAAGGCAAAGGCAATAATATTATATTTGGGAAAATGATTTTGTAAGATTAGTCTGACTAAGGTGGATCCTTGAGAAATTTCGAAATTGGTACGTTTGCATATATGCAGCAGTGTCTCATTGATTTGTGTAAGGTTGATGACCCATCCCTTTCTTCAGCTATTTTTCTGCCTCTCATGTGAAATATTAGGAGAATGTGAAGACTAGCTTCCTATATCTCTCTTTACCTAACCACTTTTACCTACACAACTTCCTTTCAATACTCTACTTAGTACGGACTTATTCTCACTCTCTTTATTAGGTTTGATCATAATCACTAAGAAAATTTATCTCTTTAAAGTTTAAGCATTATTATTATCTGTAATATTTAATGAGAATAGGTTATTTTGCATTCCCTTCTAGGATGATGCCTGTTTTTACTATCCTTGTCTTATGTTTTACCCTTTTAACACTATTGTGTGTAGAAAAATTATTATACATACCAAAAATCGTAATGAACTCTTAGATGTACACCTTGAGAGATGATGAAAGTTATAGATTTATAAAATAGATTGGGAGTTAACCAAATTCATCAAGGATATAATTAAAAATGAATCAATTTAATTTTACTTACTTTTTCTTTAAACAAAAATATATAACGGTTTTCATTACCATGAGTTGGTGAGTTGCAATGACTCTTAAATATATTTTATTTTTCTAATATATTTCATATATTTATCCTACTATAATTGAAATGAATTGACGTGTATAATGACACTGTTTATTTAATTTACTAAACAATAGGAAGAGATATTATAAAAAAAAAACGTGTTAACTTAATAGAGTTGATTTTTGAAGAAACATGAACAATTGATCTCTAGAAAAAAAAAGTATATAGGTCATAGTTTAGATTTTCAATAATCTTTTCAAAAATCAACCTATATATCACAACAGTGATTTATGAAGAAACTAACTATATATTTGGATGTTAGTTTAGAGTGGGTGACAAAAAAAAGTCAGTCGTCCATTTTGGTCCATCTTAAGTTAAACTTAGATTGAACCAGCCCACCAATTTTTTAAAATTTTTAATTTATATATATATATATATATATATATATATATATGTATGTATATAATTATATAAATATTTATTAAACTTTTAATTGATTAATTAATACTTTTAATATGATAATTAAAATAATTATTATATTTGTATGTTAGATATTTTATTGTAACTATTAATAAAAACTTAATTTAGAATTGTTAATAATTTACCTTACAATATTATTAAATATTTACATGTATAAAAATGTATAAAAAATTAAATTATTTTTTATTTGATTTTTAATTAAGAAAAAAAATCAATAAACAAGTTTCTTTCATCTCGTTTATGTCTGTCAATTTAAAAGGTAGATAAATAAATCAAAACAAATTAACAAACTGAAAATTTTGTAACTTAATCTATCCTTTTTAAACCAATTAACAAATTGACCCTCAAACTATAACCTACTTTATCATTCATATTTTAGAGTAATACATGTTAAAAACAACTTTTTTTTTATTAAGTGTAACACATGTTAATAATGTTTGAGATATTTTTAATTAAAAGTGTGACATACAAAGTATGTCATAATAAAATAAAGTAAAAACTCAATAATATAAACCAAGGCACCAAACAAAAACCGCATTTAAACCATATACTAACATTTTCAACAGCCATATTAACTATTAAGCTCGTGATCAAGAGTAGGACTAAGAACCTGCTAAGATGTGTTGACCTTTTTGTTAAGAACTAGTGTTTATACTCGTTCATTAGCACGAGTAGTTTTTTCTTTTTTTTTAAATTAATTATAATATATATATATATATATATATATATATAGATAGATAATGAAAAGTAGACTGATTTGCGCCCCTGTACTATAATGATAAGAATATTAATAGGGTAATTGATACAATGGTTGATGACGTAACTACGAATCCTGTATTCAATGTCAATGCACTTTCTTCATTAATTAACAGCAATTATTTACTGTGACTTTCTTTGACTGCCACGAAGACCATTTTGACCAACCTGCATAAATTTTAAATTTAAAAACATTAACCTATTTAGGTATATGCCAATCATGAAAATATCTTTTTAGCATTAATTAATTATCAGTGCAGCCAAAATTAAATTAACAAAATAATGCAAAGCCATGACCCCTTTGTTGCAATCATGACTGACATTCTACTTTGTCAGGAAAGACTTCACCGTCACAATTTTACACAGTGAAAAAAATTAAAATATGATTATCACGAGTTAAACTATGTTTTTGATATGAAAAACAATTCATTTTAATGTCTAGCTCTCAAGTTTGATATTATATTTTTGAAACAACTATAATTTTCAATTTTGAAAAACAGTTGATTTAAAATGTGTAAAAAATACTCATTATTTGAACAAAAGAGTTATAACATGTAAAAATAAAGTAAAAAGTAACAACTACAAACATTAAAAATTGTTATAATACTAATAAATGAAGCATGCTTTTAAAGAAATCAAGTTAATTTAAAATGTGAAAAAAAAATGTATAACTCATTGTTTGAACAAAAGAGTTATAACATGTAAAAATAAAATAAAAAGTGACTACTACAGACATTAAAAAATGTTATAATAATAATAAGAGTTATATATATGCTTTAAATTCTTTTAATATGCATATTCATTCATTGGTTAAAGCATAACACAGAACAAATATAAAAAAAGATTTAAGTGAAAAAATTCCGTTGCCGGGAATCGAACCCGGGTCTCCTGGGTGAAAGCCAGATATCCTAACCGCTGGACGACAACGGATTTGTTGATATCAATTGTATCCGAAATATTTTAACTAATTTTTTCTCCTATATTTCATGCCAAAAAATAAATCACTGAAAATTCAAACCAATTAAATTAAATGTTTTAAGATAATTTTTATGGCTTTGTACAATAAATCAGTAGAATAAAAAATCAAGACTGAATAAAAATTAAGATATTAATAGTGTGAATTCTTTAAACAAACTAAAACACCATTTTAAGAAATTAAAAAATAAAACGTAAAAACATACATCTAAATAAATATATTTTTTTCTTTTACTTATTTATTTAGATTAAATTAGAATGAAAAATTAAATTAACACAACTCATTAGTTTTAAACTAATAAAAGAATATGTTTTTAATTTTCACATTTTTATAAAATATAATCAATGTTTTTGTATTTGAATATTAATAGATTTGAAGCCTAAACTTTAAAATCATTAAAGTTCATTTCAAATTTTATGCTGATTTTTTTTTTTTTTGTAATAACTCTTAAAATGTATTAATTTTGATTTATTAAAAAAAGATTAATATATTTTGCACAAAACAACCTTAAAATTCCAGCATAAAAAAATTTAGTCATATATTAACTTAAATTGAGAAAGTCAACCCACTTGTATTGTAAAGTTAAGGCATGACGTTTATCAATAGAGAAATCAAGACTTCAACAATTGGCAAGAAAACACATGAATTAAAAACACATTAGTGCTAATAAACAAACAATTTTTTTTATTTGTAGTTGTTTTCATTATTTGTCTTGGCTGCTTCAACTTCAATTCCAAGTTCAAATCTGTTCACTAATTTTCTGAAGAAAAGAGAAGAAAACAAAAGAAACTCTTCCCTGTTTGTTTACTTTCCTTGCTACCCAGCCATGATACTCTGCCAAAGTTACTAGACCCAAACAAAACCTAACCCATCTACTATTTCTGTCATGGATGCGCGTAGAGCTCCACGCGCCGTTATTGATCCTAAGGTCCGCAGAGTCGGGTTCTTCGCCCCGCCCGACCGTCCTCAATCGGGTCCTCCACACCCGATCAAACTTGACGCCTCTCCCGCAGCCAACTCCCTCTCGCCGGTCATGATCCCACCGCCGCGCCATTTGTCGGAGAATCTCAGCCTCCACGGCCGTCCCGCTCCGACTTCTCCATCCATCGAGGAATCGGTCACTGCCGGGAGCTATTCTAGCTCGTCGGAGTTCTTTCCCGCTCCGATGTCTCCAGCGCCGTCCTCTTACTCGAACAGGGTGGTTGTTAACGACGGAGACTTCTTCGAGGGCGGTAAAGTGGTCTCTTCGTCTCCTCGCAGAGGGGTTGACTTGACGGGAGGGGTTGACTTGATGGCGACGAAGGCCAGTAGCGTCTTAGCCAGCGAATTAACCACGGTGAATGCTGATTCTCTTGCAACTGGAGGTGAGGTTTTGCTACTTTTGCTTTGTTCAGTTATTTGAATGGAGGAATCAATATGCTTTGAACTGAATTTTTTTGTTAAAGTAAAATGAAATTTCAATTCAATATTTAATACCTATGATAAAGTTTTGTGTCAGCACATCTAAAGGGATGAATGTTTATCGTTACATGCAATTGAATGGAATGAAGTCTTGTGTAGTTGCTCTTTCAGCTTCCTTGTCGTCTAGATTTAATTTTTGATAGCTTATTGAGTGTAAGTCAACTCTACTGTGCATATCACTAGTCAGAATGTTTCACAGTATAGTGTTGCTTGGTCTTTATCCCTTCTGCACTACACGCTTTCAGCTTGCTTATTGTATTTCCAAAAGTGAAGCTGCTGAATGTCTTGTTTAATATTGAATTGAAAAGTAGTGCAAGAAAATTCTTTATTATTGTTATCTACTTCTCACAAATTGGTTACATTTTGTCACTAGTATGTTTGTAGTTGCTTGAAGTTTGTGTGACTGCATAAAATTCGAGATAAAGGGGCTGAATATTACCCAGCACCAGAAAAAATCAGAGATTTGCAGTTGTGGCTAGGACTATCTTCTGTTATTCATACCAACAAAATGATAGAACAAGATCATACTCTAAAGGGAAGAAAATAATAAATTTTTATTGGTGATTTTTAAATAGTCTAAGTGTTTTTCTAACTTGGATCTAACCATGGACTCTGCGGTCTTAGGCCAGGGTAGAAGATACAAAAATGAATGATTTCACTGGATGTTATTCAACATACCAATACTGTTTCCGCTCTTTAAGGGTCTAATCCATTCTCAAATGACCAGATGTATCTCCCTCTCAACCCATTTTTTTATTTATAAACAGCATGTTTTATTTATCTGATTATCCCAACCCGCAGCTAACTAACTAATTATTCCTATAACTCACTATGGGGGGTCAACTAGCACAGAACCATGCTTTAGCTTATCTGGTTGAAACATTGATTGTGGTTATCTTGGCCTGAATAGTTCCTTAAATATTTTACTCTTTTTGTAATTAAAGTCAACTTGATAAAAAGAAGAAGAAAAACTAGAAACTAAGTTTCAATGCAAGTGTAATTCAATATCATTGAATAACATGACTTTAGATAAGTAAAAATATGCAAAGGGAAATGATTATAATTGACTTCATGATAGATGCCTATTTGTTGCTATCTAAATCTAAAACATTTCACAAACAGAACCAGTTATTGTTTTTGTGGTAAAATTGGATTCAAGTCATGTCCAAATGAAACAAAAAAAGTTGAATGTTGGAATGAAGTACTTGATGTTGACTAAAGCTATAGTAGTACCTGATGCTTCGTATACCCTGTGGTTACTTTCCAGAAGTAGTAGCCAACACTTCGTAAGTGACTCAAATTATGTCAAAAAAAATCACAAAATGCACCTAATTTTGTGCCCTTTAAATCTTAGTTTTCTGATTTTTTGTACTTTGGGCTCTGATATTTACTACAAAAGATAGATGTTTATTAAAAAGAGAATTGCTTGTGTTTTTTGTCATCTGCTACATTGTCCAGTCAGAACATATGAAGAATAATTGTTGTATCAGTCTAACTTGCTTGTTGGCAATGGTAGATGTCATCATAACATGATCTTTCTGGTTCTTGTCATCTTTCATGTTCTTCCTTGGATGCCTTTTAAAAGGAATCTTTGACAATATGAAGTTATTATTTGGTATTTAAGCATTTTCTCCTTAATCCCCTTTAGAGAGAGAGAGAACAGACAAGGGAGGAGGATCGACCATGGAAGTGAAAGACCAAGCTCTGAGTACTAAACTGAAGAAAGAAAAGACCTCAAAAGCTGAAAGACGAGCTCTTCAAGAAGCTCAACGAGCTGCTAAGGCTGCTGCAAAAGGTGTGTATTGGCGTTTAGCTTGCCCTTGTTTGATTGAGATTATGCAGTGTTGATCAGGTTTATTTTAGGCATAAACAAACTTTCAGCTAGAGCATGTGAATACGTGAAGTTTCTCTACAAACTCAGAAAGTGAATTAAAAGTTGTAGTTGTTAGTTTGGTCGTCTATTTTTACATTTCCTGTTGAAATGTTGCACATTTTTTTTTGTTTGGTCATTGGATCTAGCTTCTTCAAACCCAATGTATAAAATGAAATTATTTTTGGAAGCCTCAATTGGGAATTTATGATGAGATTTCACATATATTCTTTTTTAATATATTCATTGTGATTAACACTGCTTATTAGTTCGTGCCTTTATATGATGTGTTGTTAGCCGAAGGAAATAAGGCATCTGGAACTCTGGCTTCAGTGAATGTAAAACCAGCTAAAGCTGCAAAGCCCCCACAAAAAGTTGATAATGCTTCAGTTGCAGCCTCTGATAAGAAAGGGGTTGATCGTTCACAAGAAAAAGATAGAAAGAAAGATGTTCCTCAACCGCGGATGCAATATGATGATAAAAGCAGAGTGGAGAAAGCCAAAAGACGTGCTGTAGTAAAACAAACTGAAGCTAAGAACAGAGTTGAACTATTCAGGCATTTGCCACAGTATGAACATGGGAGTCAGCTACCAGATCTTGAGGCAAAGTTTTTCCACCTTGGCCCTGTGCATCCTGCTGTTTATAAGGTAGCTTATGTTGTTCTACTGTTCTGTTTAATCTTTTTTACAACTCATGTTTCTTATGTAGTTGGGTTAGGATCCATCGAT
The DNA here is from genome assembly GCF_029865625.1 of Vigna umbellata. Taxonomy (NCBI): domain Eukaryota; kingdom Viridiplantae; phylum Streptophyta; class Magnoliopsida; order Fabales; family Fabaceae; genus Vigna; species Vigna umbellata. The sequence continues at coordinate 12,182,351 of NC_142168.1, read as the reverse complement.
TCATAATATATGATGTTCTAATGTCATTCTCATAGCTCACCAATTAGATAAGATCACATGATAAACGGGGTTCCTTGCCCTATACGAAGTTGAATATTGAAAACAGAAGATTTTAGCACCAAATTAATTTAAATCAGTGTTTGATACAGCCTATTGTGAAAAGAATCGTAAAACAAACATTCAGCATATTGGAGTTCATTTATTGTATTCATTCAGCTGCAACACGCAACATGTTTAAATCATTAAATGGAAATGGTTTCTTTATACCTAGCCTAATGTAATATATTAAATTCTAATAGTTTAATTTATACAATTTCCGGACTTATGACTCTTCCAACATATAAATTATAGGCTTTTGTTTTCAGCTTTTCATCAATAAAAAATATCATTACTGAAATTTGCATATTCATCAAACAGACCCTTAAGCTTATTTGCAGTGCGATGGTTGAAATTTTGCATGGTGATGCATCACGTTCTGGGGTAAATTCTATGCTGTCTCCAAGCATTTAGGTATTTTACTCGCAGTTAAAGTTTCAAAAGTCACTTATATAGTAAGATTACTATGGTTCTCAGGTGTCTAAAACATTTTAAAAAGTGGACAGTTTATAAAAAAAAATAAAAATAAAAATCCTACATTGTTCTTCGGAGTTTACAATGATGGTGGCACAATTTGCACCTTATTGGTTATAGTTTGGACTGTTTCCAACCCTGCATTGCTGCCTTCATTTTTTTGGTATTGATATTATGAACATGAAGTGGAAGTCAATTGGAAGGAAGGAAGGAGGGGGAAGTTGAATGCAAAACAAGTACTACTAGATTTAGGTAATAGTATGCTTGAAGTAAGACGCTTGAAGGTTAAAGCTATTATCTATTTCATGCATGGTTCATATGAGAACATAGGCCAGGCAAGATGAAGAATATGAAATAGTATGAAGAGTTACAGTCCTTAAATATGTTCGGCTCCTTACAGGGCTCAGAATGATTTCACGCTTCTAATTTTTTTTTTGCACTCCTTTGTCTAAGACATTGAACTATGTGAAAGGTAAAAGTTCATCCTAAATGACATCTGAACTGAAAACAAATTGTATCTAGGGACCTATTGTATGAATGAAGATACTATAAGCTGAATCATGAGTTCATTAAATTTTTTTTAAGGTGTTGTGGCTGATATGGGACGGGATAGGTTAGTTGTTACCTGGTTCAATGTCTTTTATAAATTTTGCACTTTTTATTTGTGTTTTCCTTTAACCGTTGTGGTCTTAATGATAATCAGGTAGGTTTGCAGTATCTCTCTGGAGATATAACTGGTGGCAATGCTCGTTGTATTGCTATGCTTCGAGCATTTCAAGAGGCCATTAAAGACTACGGGGTTCCATCCGAGAAGACTCTGGTGAGAGACTTAACAGCAAGATTGAGTAGTTATGTTTCTTTTCTCATTGAGTGTCGACCACTTTCTATCAGTATGGGCAATGCAATTAGATTTCTCAAAAGTCGAATTGCCAAGCTACCTTTGACGATATCCGAGTCAGAATCAAAAACCTCTCTTCAATCAGATGTTGAGCGTTTCATAAATGAGAAAATTCTACTTGCCGACAAGGTGATAGTCAAGCATGCTATCACAAAAATAAGAGATGGTGATGTTCTTCTTACTTATGGGTCTTCATCCGCAGTTGAAATGGTACTATTACATGCACACGAGTTAGGTAAACAGTTTCGAGTTGTAGTGGTAGACTCTCGTCCAAGACTTAGAGGGAAACTTTTGCTTCGTAGGCTTGTGGAGAAGGGTCTTAGCTGTACATACACTCATATAAATGCTGTTTCCTACATAATGAAGGAAGTTACTCGAGTATTTCTGGGTGCTTCATCAGTGTTGTCTAATGGGACAGTTTATTCAGCAGTTGGGACTGCTTGTGTTGCAATGGTTGCCCATGCATTTCGTGTCCCTGTTTTAGTATGCTGTGAGGCTTATAAATTTCATGAAAGGGTGCAGCATGATTCCATATGCTCAAATGAGCTTGGTATGTAAACAATGAGAGATCACGTTCATTGCACCGATCTCTTTTGCCTTATGTCTGGAAAAAAGTTAATGCTTCTATAATTTTCTTACAGGTGATCCAGACATCATTTCTAGGGTTCAGAGTAGAGAGGATGTGAACCACTTGGAAGGTTGGGCCCATACTGAAAATCTGCAACTTCTAAATCTGATGTAAGACATTTATATTTACATTATACAAAACCAAAAATGTCATTTTATTACTCTGACCCTGCCATTTTCTATATTGATGCCAGCTATGATGCAACACCTTCAGATTACGTTTCCATGATAATCACAGATTATGGCATGGTAAGTGCTACAATTAAAGAAGATTTGTTTAGTTGCTGCTAGCAAAATACCTAAAGTGTGCCTTATTCCTAGTATGGATTCTGTCTCACTTTTTAGTAGAATGACACAATCAGAATTAAGATCAATTTGGACTAAGAAAATCCAAGAGGATAAAAGGGGAAAAAATTACTTGTATCCTTCCTCAAATATTAGATAAAAGAGATACATTAAAATAGTAGACGACAAGAATTTAAACGAGGTTAATCCTCATAATATAGCTGTTTTGTTTTTGTTGTAAAGTAAATGCATTTCTTATAGTCTTAAGGTGTATTTTCCATTCTATCACTTAGTATTGATTTACGATCACGAAAAATAAAAGATTTAACAATTTAATCCTAACAGGTCCCACCCACAAGTGTACCTGTAATTGTAAGGGAATATAGCAGGGAACAGGTGTGGATATGAATGCTCCAAATGTGGATCATCTCAATTCTTGTATGCATGCAGAGACCCAATTTTAGCAATAAAAGTTTTGTGAAGGCTACGATGATGCCATCGTTCTGTATCATTATTTTCTTATCCAGGAATAATGTAACGGTCCTTTTGTTCTTTTCGAAATTTTGGACGCTTGTCTCTGTATTCTCCTGTCGCAGTGAAGAGTGCAGATTGTCGCCTCTCCCGACAGATTTTGGCCATGCATTCTCACTTGTAACCCCTTTTTAGCGGTCTTCAAATTTTGAACAGTTTTGTTTTGGTGCTTCATTATTCTGTTACCAATTTTTGGTTTCGTTGATGGTAAAACTTCATTAGCTGTTACTGAATTATTTTTTCCACGTGAATGATCCCATCGGTAAGCATAAAAAGTTGCATGACAACGTTAACCAAAGCAGTTGTTTCAACTTAATCTGTATGGTATAGCTCCATGTTAGTTTATGAGGATGCAAATATACTTGGTGAAATTTCACTATCCTAATAGGTGTCTCCGAGAAGATGATGAATATGAATTGAAAGAATAGACATTTGATATTTTTGAAGAAGTATCAACAAATGGTAAGAGTCATTTTGTTTCATCTCTCAGCAATAAGTAATCATGTTCAATTTCAATTCTTTTTCTTTTAAATCTTCTATAGAGATCCTATTTTTGAATGTACATTTGTTTTCGATTCAAGTGTTTTCCTTTCTTTGATTTCATATTCATTTTAGTTCAACACAACTACTTCATACTCAAATACAACATAACATCATCCTAATTCAATTTAATTCAAATATATACAAATTCATTTCAATGCTCAACAAAAACCAAATATAGTAAAACTAAGAAATTCATAGGTTTTTTCTTCATAACAATTAAAGTAGAATGAATTTATTAACTCTCCTTAGTTCATTATTGTATTTCAACCTACAACATTAACACGTTCGATTAGAGTTAAAAATCTACTTCTAAAAAGTCTAAATATATAAAAAATATTCAAAATAATATAATATCAAAATCAAATAATAATTTTGATGAATCATATTGTCAGAATCTAAATTTTAACTCAGACTTAGAAAAACAATAAAAATATATATTAAAGAGCAGGAATAAACTTTGTAAAAAATCTTAACGAGATAAAAGAATCCTTATTACATCACAAATTCATTGATGCTATTTGATCAAGGAAAAAAAAAGTAACTCTAAAAATAGTCAGAAAAATTTAAATAAAACAGTTAGAATAGATGACGGTAACTTTATAAATAAATAGTTAAATAATTAAAGATATAGTTCATACACTCAACATAAAATAAAATTGTAACTATATTTATTCTATAAAAGAAACATCTCAATCAAACAAAAAATTAGGTTTCACACAAAAGTAAAGATTTTTTTATTTATAAATTCAAATATAACAAATAGTTAGCTTATATTAATTAAAAATTTTGGTTAATATTATTCAATATCACTAGTTTTAATGATTTTTTTTACTAAAACTTAATATTACATCTAACATCCCAAAAATATATTGTAAAGCTATATAATATAGAATCATCACATATATAATAATCTAGAACAGTCATCCAGCTATAATATAAAGTATTATCTTTCACAGTTATCTCAAAATAATCATAGAATTTAAAACTTTATATACAGACTACTACAAAACTATATACAATATTAAAAACAACTAGTCTAAGCTGCCGCGTCATCTTCATCCAATGCCTGCTCTAGAGACACCCCATCTCCCTCTGCTCACACCCATAGGATGATCATTGCAGAAGAAAGAATACCAATACATACAAAACACAAACACACAACAGGGTAAGCTAGTTTAAACAAGATTAATCATATATTCATTTACTAAGTTTCATATATATTCATTCACATCACATAAACTCTTTATACATGACACTACACTGACTTTGATTGTCCGGATTTAGAATGATTGCCGAGCTATGGCGGATCGTGAACTCGTGGTGGCTTCTACTGCTTTGCAAAGCCATTGCCAATGGGTTTCACCCTACCACACTCACGAAGTTAGTCTGTTATCACTCACCTTGGATCATACTAGAAGCACCCAAGACTAGGACCTCCTGCTACTCCTCACGACATGGATCAATCTTCTCTACTTGAGAATGAAAGACCATTGGAGTTTTAGGATAACCCCCAAGACTGAGCTCCTGCATTCATTCTAAACATACTTGAATCTCAACAAGAGATTTCACTTTGGATCACAACATAGGGCATCACCACGTAACCTCTCCGTAAGGATCATGTAATTACATCCATTAACCATACTTTGAAATCACATACTTTCACTTTAGAACATAACTCATGACAATAACCAATTATGTAATGTAATACAAACTTAAACATACTTCATATTGCACTCAACAATTCATTTAAATCAACTTAAGACTAAAAGAAAAGAGTGAACTAAACCTGGACCATTCGCATAGCGCACACATTCGCAGAGCGAATCCAGAGGTTTCTCGCACAACGACCCAACTCGCTGTGCGAATCCTCAAACAGAGACCCACTCCTCATAATCATTCGCACAACTATTAAACTCGCTATGCGAATAAACTCCTAATTGTATCATACCCCAAACCCCTCACATAACGCCCGAAATCGCTATGCGAGAGCCCCAGGCAGTGGCTCAGACTCCCTAAACACTCGCAGAGCGCACCTATTCACTATTCGAATAAAATTGGCAGTAGTCCCAGACCCCACCCAGTCGCATAGCGCCCTGATTCGCCATGCGGATCATTAAATAGAGAGCAACCCTCTCAAACCATTCGCGCAACGTGTTTATTCGCTGTGCGATGCCCTGACAGAGAGCATCTCGCTAGGGTGACTCACTGTGTGAATCAATTCGCACAGAGAGTCTGCATAATCTACAGAACGAAATTCTGCAGAAATATGCAACTCAACCACCAAATAGCAATTCTATTTATTTTTCCCAACTTCAAACACCCTCATATTGTTTTATAAACTTAATTAGACTTGTCTAAGTCATTCTAAACCTTCCTAACATCAATCTAAAGTGTTTATGAACCAATTCCTACTCTAAAACATCAAATTCATCAACTTAGGGACCCAAATCCCAATCTACCACTTTAAACCTATTTTTGACCATTTTGATGACTCAAACAAGTCACATATACTTTACTTAAACTGCCCCAACAGACCAAATGAGCCATTGGCCTCTAGTTCTCAATTTCACTACCTCAGTTCCTCTAAAATGACCAAAAACACTACCCAATTCACTTAACTTACTATCATGACTATTATAACAGATTACACTCATCTAACATACTCAATTGCAGTGTACATCACATCCAAAATCAGTTCACAAACATCATTCCACAATTTCACAGTTTACATTATAATACATACAATTACATCTACTCAAAACCTAAAATATGACCCGAACAACATAATAACACAAAATTCAGCATACACATGTCATACAACTAATTTAAAGAAAGTGTCTAGCTTCCCTTACCTTAGAGATAAACTGCCCCGCTCACAGAATCACTCCAACAGTACCTTGCACCGCAATGAAACTCAACAGAAACATACAACTCACCAATTGGTGATAGAGAACAGCTCTTAGAGCTTGAATTGAACTAGGAACTTAAGATGAAAACTACAAGACACATGCAACAGAAGAATTTTCATGATCTCGACTCAAGAACATGATGTGAAAAGGGGGAAAACAGCTTACCAACTAAAATCAAGAAATTAATCGGTCAGTTATGTAGCCCTCTACGCTGTGAACGCCTGGGCACCTCCTCATTGTCAATCAGACATCTCAATAGAGAGAAATTATAGAAAGATGTCAGAGAACTCGGAGAAATAGTGTTATGGAGAGATTAATTGTATTTACATAATGAACCGAGCTTTAGAAAGTTCTATTTATATTATAAGATTATTTTAAAATAATATAGTTCGTTTCATTATTCTAATACACCGATCTACTCTAATACTTTATTTTCTAGGTTCTTACATTACAAATAAAAACATATATTGAAAATAAACTGCAATTAAATAAAAAGTATTTTATGAATGAATGATATCATTTAATATGATATAATTAATTAGATTTATTTATATTTAAGTCTATTCACATGATATTTCTTTTACTATATTTAGTTCAAAATAGTCGGTGGTAAGAGTGTGGTAGCGGAAAGAGCACAATTGACGTGATATTTCTTTTACTATATTTCCACATACGATTTAATTACTTTGATAATGAGAATTATAATAATACAATCTAATTTTAATCATAACTCATTATATACTAATTTGATTATTTTATTATTATTATATATAAAATAAAAGTAATTATTAAAAAAATCGTACAAATGAATCACTCGACTATTTCTAATAACTGTTAGAAGAAACTAAAACTGTTAAATACTTTACCTAACTTTCTATTTTCTTGTGACGTAGAATTTTAATTAGTTCTTGTTTGTTACAAACTTTTCAAAAATATTTTTCACATTTTATTTTTGATTGAAATTTTAAACAAACACACTTGAAAAGATTTAGCAGTAAAGATGTTTGAATAATTTGTTTCATCTGAACAAAGTTTAAAAACAAACGAACTCTAATATATGTCTTGTTAATGAATTAGTGCAAAACATCGTATATTGTCATATTATTAAATTTATTCAAAATTTAATTTACAATTTCTGGTAAAGTATTTTTTTTTACAATGTTATATGTCATAATAATATCAAATATTAATTAAAATCATGGGTTTTATTTCGATAAGTTTTACAAAAGAAATTGACAAAAATAGTTGAAAATAATTTTGTTTAAAAATCACAAATTATCTTATAACTTTACCATCAAACACCTTTAATTTTTATTTGCATACGTATATGATAAGACGAGTTAAAATAAAATTTGTATTCATCGTAATATATATGTTTCATATGCTTATGGATCAGAATTATAGTTCAAGAAATATAACTTCGAAGAGATGTAAATTACTATAATAAAATGTGTAAATTATTGTAAACTATTATATTTAACTTTTACTGAAAAAATATAATTTTTTTACTTAAATACATCCAACACCAATGTATTTTAATATTTTTTAGATGATACATATGTATATTATTTCTTAATATAATTATTAGCTGCACAAGTTATTAAAGTGAAATAATTATATTCAGTATAGGAAACAATAATTAATAGAATTAATGAGATATTATTATAAGAAAGTTTTTATATTATAAGAACAAATATTTTCTTCGATGCAGAATTACAAATTCATTAATATTTCGAGAATATACCAAAAATAAAAGCAATATTACAAGAAAGATTTAATGTTATAGACAAATAACAAGTGTTCTAAAAAACTAAATCATAATTTTTTTATTCAAACATATAAATGTACCCCGTTACGATCTTGTAATGTAATTTCATAGAGTTTTAATAAAATATTTCTCGTTTAATTTATTTATTAGTACCACTGGTTAGAGTGATCTTTAACTTAATAGTGAAAGCTGGAAATTAGTAGGAAGATAAAACGGGGAAATTTAAGATTCATATTCCTTAATAAGAGACCACGATATACCATATATATATATATATATTAAAAGAAAGGCTTAATTACCTACTTAGTCCCCATGTTAGGAGGTAATTTTCTGATTAGTACCCGGTTTTAAAAATGTAGGCATTTGGTACCTATGTTTTGAAATTTGTATCAATTCAATCCTATCTAGTTAACGGCGTTATAATTGATGCGAGAAATTAAGGACCTTAATGATAGCCTGGGTGGAATAGCTATCAAATGTTTGAATGCATCTTCATTAACGTCCTTAATTTATCGCATCAATTATAACGCCTAACTGGATAGGATTGAATTGATACAAATTTCAAAACATAGGTACCAAATGCCTACATTTTTAAAACCGGATACTAAACAGAAAATTACCTCCTAACATGGGGACTAAGTAGGTAATTAAGCCTTTAAGAAAAAACAAAACAATGTTTTTTTATGACAAATATTTTTAAAGCTAATCTTGCTACTTTTGAAAAAATAAACTAAATAAACATTAACATATTAAATGTCTTTAAAATATAAACATCTTTAATATTTATTATACATAAATGTTTAGTGTTTTAAGAATTATAAATATTTTTTCTTCTACGATTTTGCAATGCACTCTTATACAATTTTTAATGAAAATATTCTCTTTTAATTTTTTTAATTAGTTTCCTTACGCTGGTTAGCGTGATTTAATTTTGAACTGGATAAAGAAAGTTGGATTGTAAAATAAAAGAAAAATTTCCAAAAGACATGATATAAAAATGATACGAGTAATTAATGCATTAATTCTCCTAATTATTTCTGCAGACCAATGAAGTCGAAGTATCTTTGCGCATTTAAAGTTGGGCAGAATTAATTCTTGAACATTTAATTTCTTAAATTAAGGTTTAATTAAATTTGAATTAGTATCAGATTTTAATTATTCCTGTAATAATGGTGCACAAGACAAACGGGTGCCTTCCTAGTAAGTGTTAGTAGCCTTTTCTACTTTTTCCGTATCGGTCCCTACAGCAACAACATTAACAAACACATGCATCAATCCAAAATCAAAACCTTATTATTATATAATGATAGATGTTTCTACTATAGTCTTATATTATTTAAAAATCAAAATTTAAAATAATTTTTATTTATTTTTACTTACTGAAATATTTTTTTAAATACAAAGATGTTATTCAACGAACTTTATATTAAAAAAGAAATTAAAAGATTATACTAATAATTAAAGAGTGTAATTGAGTGGAGTGTAATAGAACATCATAAAAATAGTATAGTTACCTATTTTGTTTGAGTTGTTGTGTTTGCCGGTGCATTCGCCAAAGTCCTTATTTATTTTTGAGTTGCGTTTCCCAATGTTCTAATAAACCGCAAAACGACATAACAGAGACATATTATGGTTTTGAGTTTGCGGAGTCCGAAGTAGAGAAGTAAAGAGTGGTTGTTGTGTGAGTGGAGCAGAATGATTAACAGCTTGGAGAAAGGCCATGCCAATTGGCTAATTCTCTTTTCCAACTTAATACCCCTCTGCCACACCCTGCATCTTCTCTCAAGCTCAAAAACCATTCCTTTTACCAAAACACCCCCCACCAATATACTATTTTTTCATTACTATTATTATTATTATTTTTTAATTATGAAAATCAAATACAATATACTTTTATTCTATGCAAAAGGTTAAAGTTTGTCTTTTAACTTTTTCTATTTTCTATTTTTTAAATTTTTTTATTATAATAGAATTTCAAGCTTAAATCCATCTTTAACATTGAATAAGAATATGTGAATGTTAGAATAATATATAAAAATGAAGACTTATTTATTAATTATTTTAAAATTTTAAATAAAGAATGTTATTAATTTTTTATTGGTTAGATTTAAATTTTATTGATATTGTATTTTAGTGAACTTCCTACTATATAAATATAACATATTTAACTTTTGATTGGTTATTTTTGTCTCTTAAATATTATTTAAACGTATTTTTTCTTTTATGAAAGTCTACAAATAATATATTTTAAAATTAGATATATTTATTTTTATTAGAGATTAAAACCAAATTTTAGTTATATTCTTGAAATATGACCACTCTATTTTTAATTACATTTTTAATATAATGTTTTGAAAAGGTCTATACTTACTTATAAATCATTTACTCATAAATGTATCTTTTTTCTCTATATTTGATGTAAAAGAATTTATATATATAATTTTTTAAATTAATTATATCTGCATATGAACATTTTAATAAAAAATTATTAATTATTACACTCATTTCAAAGATTAATTTAAGGTTTTACTCGAATTGAAATTGGAAAACATGTTTTATCCACTAAAAGATTATCAGAAACTTCAATCTTATTTCTCACTGCTTACAAGTGATATTATTAAAATGAAGTAAAATATTCTACCATTTGACGCTTTTAAATGATTTTCATTATTAATAATAAAAATATATAATGCAAGTTTATTATAACTTTAATACTTTTTGATAGATAATAAATAATGTGTTAATTTAAAAGGGTTAAAAGACAAATAAATTTTCTATCATTTTTAAGTTGCTCAAAACATTATTTTTTTTTCTTAATATTGCATTTATTTTACAAATTATTAATTTAAAACTTAAACTCTAATGGAAAAACATGGGTAATATATGTCAACTAAAAATTTATATTTATTTTTGCATTAAATAAAGTGTCTCTTTTGCTAATATTTTCAGATTTTCTTATTCTACCAACCACTAGCAAGGGCAATACCGTCAGTCGAAAAAAATACACGAGAACCCACGTTCCAAACCAAAAGGCCTCGCTGCAGAATCCCGATATTACCCTTGGCGAGGAGGCGCGATCTTGACAAAGGTAAGGGTACTCTCGAACTTTCAGCCACGCTCCAGACATTAAACCAATAAAATAAAAACAAGGAACGTGAGCGATCAGCGCATAAAGCAAAAAGAGGAGAGAGAAAGGAGAAAGAAGTAGAGAGAGAAAGAAGAGAACCGTTTGAGAATTTTATAGACGTTATCGGACTTCAAATCCTCAATTCGCCGGGATTTGGGAACTGCGGTCGCGTCCGGAGGCTCGCTTAGTTAGGCTTCCTTTCTCTTTCTTCTTCTTTTCGGTTTCGAATTTTCGCGATTCGCGATGGTGCAGCAAGGCTGAGGTTGAATTCGAAGGTCGTCGCTGTGGAGTGAAGAATTCGGCTGTGCTGTTTTTTTTTCCGACGATGTTTACGCCGCAGAAGGTGTGGTCAGGTTGGTCCCTGACGCCAAACAAGAGTGGGGTTCGGGGCAGAACCGGGTCGGGTTCGGATTTGGGTCCGAATTCGGGAGATGGGGCGAGCGCGAAGGAGAAAGGTATCGTCGCGGTTGTTGAGAATGGCGGGAACAACTTGGATCGCGAGGTTTTGGTTGAGAGAGTTTCCAGCCTCGAGAAGGAGGTTAGTTAGTTGATTAGTTTTTTTTGTTTTTTTTTTTTAACTTTTTAATATTCTTTTGGTTTTTATTTTGAAGGATTCCTTTTCCTTTTGCTGCGGTACTGTGACAAAGTGTGCCTTCAAGTCTTAGTTAATGGTTGTTTTTTGGTTGAGATTGTAATTTTGATTGCTTTAGGTTTTAATTTGAATATTCTGTGTGTAATTGCTGTGGTGGAGATTGAACAATTGTTACGTAAGTGTCTTCTGTGTAAGATTTTAATTTTTGGAATCATGTCTGGCTTGGTTCTTCATTAAACTTGAAAAATATGCTCTTTATTTACTTGGTTTGGGTACTGACATTTGAAGCTTGGCTCTGGGGCCGTAACTTGGTATGTTTTGTTCTTAGAACTGATTTGAAGATGTTAACTGTAGGGGATTTAGTTCTTAATTATTCTTTTCGATAACTCAGTTCACATGCCTCTCCCGCATTTTAATTATGTTTTCTACTTATTGAAGAAACCTTTTGGCTATTATGAAATTGTTGAAGCAAAGTCACTTTTAGTGAAATCTTGCTTATGGGACCAATGGGGAGAATGATTTTATTTTGTCCTTCTAGTCTTGTTATGATTCATATTAGAGCTTGGCGGTAAAGGTAATTATTATATTTTGTCCTTGAACCTGGGTGATTTTTAGACCGAGAGGAGTGCTGGAATTTTCAGAAATTAAATTACAAATTCACATTATTTGGAGTAACATTGAAATGACTCATTTGGTTCTCGAGTTCATGACCCATCCTAGACTTAGGCGTGTATTTGCCATGAGTTCTGAGAGTTTGGGGATTTCAATTTGGTTGTACTGCTTTGTTTATGTTGTTTTTGGCCTTGTCTTATATTTATGTCCTTATCCATTCTTTGTTACTAACATTTATATTGTTCTGTCAAAAATGGAGGGGGATATTTAGCATTTTAAAGATGTTTTGTCACTAAGACTAGGGTCAGCCTTCTATGTTTGGTATGAATAAGTTTTAGCTTATATGATGTTTGAACCTGACACTTCTATTTTAGAAGAAATTATCTCTCAATTTTTGTGGCTCCAGGTGTTATTCTTTTATTTTCATTCACGCTGGGTTGTCCAATCCAATCTCTGAATGTTGTTGTACTCTGATAAATACTGTTTGGCTTTAGGATGACTACAAGATATTTAGGCTGATGTTAAAATGAAAATAAAATAATCGGAAGGGGATCTTAGTGAGTTAGGGAAATCATAAGCTACTTAAGCTTGTGTAGCTGTGCAACCTAACTGTTTTATTATTTTCTACCGAATATATTTTGTGGTTTGACCTGATTAGAAGTTTTTCTGGACCAGCTTTATGAGTACCAATTCAACATGGGACTTCTTCTGATTGAGAAAAAAGAGTGGACTTCTAAGTATACTGAACAAAGTCAAGATTTAGTAGAAGTGAAGGATGCTCTGGAACGAGAAAAAGCTGCTCATTTAATTGCTCTATCTGAGGCAGAGAAGCGAGAAGAGAATCTGAGGAAGGCCTTGGGTGTTGAGAAAGAGTGTGTTCTTGATGTAAGTTTTTCAACATATGAGTTTACATATCAATCAACTTCTCCCTTAATTAAAAATGCAAGACTTCTGTATGATCTTTATTTGTGTATAGTCTGTATCTGTATTATTCTATTATTTCTTACTGATATCCAGAAATTTGCGATTCAAACAGCTTGAGAAGGCTCTGCGAGAGATGCGATCAGAAAATGCAAAAATTAAATTTACAGCGGAGTCAAAGTTGGCTGAAGCAAATGCTTTAGTGGCTAGCGTTGAAGAGAAATCTTTAGAAGTAGAAGCCAAATTACGTTCGGCTGATGCCAAATTTGCAGAAATCAGCAGAAAGAATTCAGAGTTTGATAGGAAATCACAAGACCTGGAATCTCAAGAATCTGCACTTCGAAGGGATCGATTATCCTTCATTGCAGAGTACTTATTATTGTTCATTGTCTTTTTAGTTTAAATATTTTTCTGCTCTCTTTCAATTGAAATATTATTGGGGCAATAATTATTTTTTATCTGTAACAGGCAAGAAGCACATGAGAATACATTGTCTAAGCAGAGAGAAGACTTGTGGGAATGGGAGAAGAAACTTCAGGAGGGTGAAGAGAGGCTGGCCAAGGGTCAACAAATTATAAACCAAAGAGAGCAAAGGGCTAATGAGAATGATAGACTATGCCAACAGAAAGAGAAGGACCTTGAAGAGGCCCAGAAGAAGATTGATGCGACTAATATAACACTGAGAAGTAAAGAAGAAGACCTGAACAATAGGCTTGCAGATATAGCTTTAAAAGAGAAGGTAAGTATTTGCTTGTGATATTGTTTACCTTTATTCTGCTTTTTCTGGTTGTTGGAATTTATGGGTCCATATTCTCTGATGCAGGAATATGATTCTCTGAGAATAAATTTGGATCTCAAAGAAAAGGAGCTATCTGCATGGGAGGAAAAGCTCAATGCTAAAGAAAAAGTATGTTCTTATATATATATATATATATATATGTACATATTCATTTCCTTAATGTTTGCTCTTTGAAATTATGACAATGACTGTTCAATGGTCGTATGTAAGTTGCTGAATTTTATTGATTTATTTTTTCCATGACTTTTTCAACTTTTGGTCATTCAAAAGTTACTGGTGGTTAGTGACCATGCTTTTTATCAAATGATTTCTCCCAATAGTTCTCTACTTTTTCTTTCCTTTGCTGAATACAGCTTGCATCTTTGCAGGTTGAGATGCAGAAACTTCTTGATGAACACAATGCTATTCTTGATGTGAAGAAGCAAGAATTTGAGGTGGAATTGAATGAGAAAAGAAAATCCTTCGAAGATGGATTGAAGGATAAATTGGCAGAACTGGAGAAAAAAGAAGCTGAAATCAATCACTTGGAGGAGAAAGTTGGAAAACGGGAGCAAGCCTTGGAAAAGAAAGCAGAGAAGCTTAAAGAGAAAGAGAAAGAGTATGAACAAAAAGTCAAAGCTTTAAAGGAAAGGGAGAAGTCTATTAAATCTGAGGAAAGGAGCTTGGAGACCACGAAACAGAAAATAGAAAGTGAGAGAGAGGAACTGGTCACACATATGGCTGAAGTTGAGAAAATAAGAAGTAACAATGAACAAGAGTTGCTGAGGATAAATGAAGAGATTGAACGTCTTAAAGTAACTGAGGAAGAGAGGTCTGAATACCTGCGATTGCAGTCACAATTGAAGCATGAAGTTGATCAGTACAGACACCAGAAAGAGCTACTTCTAAAGGAAACTGAAGATTTAAGGCAACAAAAAGAGACTTTTGAAAGAGAATGGGATGAGCTAGATCTGAAGAGAGCAGATGTTGAGAAAGAGCTGAAAAGTGTGATTCAACAGAAGGAAGAAATACTGAAACTACAACAACTTGAAGAAGAAAAGTTAAAGAACGAGAAGCAGGCCACACAGGACCATATACGAAGGGAGTTAGAATCTCTTGCGTTGGCTAAAGAGTCATTCGCTGCTGAAATGGAGTTGGAGAAGTCAAGCCTAGCTGAAAAAGCACAAAGTCAAAAGAACCAAATGCTTCTGGATTTTGAGCTGCAGAAAAAGGAACTTGAAGCTGATGTGCAGAATCAGTTAGAGCAGAAGGAAAAAGACTTGATTGAGAGAAAGACGTTGTTTGAGGAAAAGAGAGAGAGTGAATTAAACAACATTAACTTCTTGAGAGAAGTAGCTAATAGAGAAATGGACGAAATTAAGCTTCAAAGAAGTAAGTTAGAAAAAGAGAAACAAGAAACTGATGAGAATAAAAAACATCTTGAAAGTCAAAGGATGGAAATGCAAGAGGACATAGATTTACTTGTTGATCTCAACAGGAAGCTGAAAAATCAGAGGGAACAATTTATTGTGGAAAGGCGACGTTTTATTGAATTTGTTGAGAAACTTCGGGGTTGCCAAAACTGTGGGGAAATGATCTCTGAATTTGTGCTGTCTGATTTACAATCTTCAGTTGACATTGAGAACTTAGAGGTGCCTTCTCTTCCAAAATTAGCAGGTGATATTATTCTGGGAGATTCCATTGAAAATTTAGCTTCTTCAAGACAAAATATTGGAGAATCTCCTGCAACAGATCCAAAGTCACCTGTTTCTGTCGGCACTATCTCTTGGCTACGGAAATGTACCTCTAAGATTTTTAAAATCTCCCCAATTAGTAAATTTGATACGGAAGATCCTGGTTCTCCAAAAGATTTTGAGAAAACTAACAGGGAAGATTCACCCGGAAGAATTCCTGGCCATGAAAATGAAGCAGAGTTGTCGTTTGATGTTGTAAATGATTCTTTTGATGGTCAGAGGGTACTATCCGGCAATGACATCAGAGAGGTTGAAGCTGCCGAACAAGATCCTATAGTTGAAAACCAGAGCAACGATGACAGTAAGGCACCAGAAGATTCAAAGGCTGGACAACAACAACCTAGGAAGGGAGGGGGAAGAACCAGAGTAAAGCGCACACACACTGTGAAAGCTGTTCTCAAAGAGGCTAGGGGTATACTTGGGGAAGCTGCTGAATTGCCTGCGGAATCTGTGGATAATCATGAAACTGAGTTTACAAATGGAAATGCCGAGGATTCTGCCAATGTGGATTCTGAAAGTCAGAGACCATCCAATAGAAATGTCAGGAAGCGTAACCGGGTTCAAACGTCTCAAATGACTGTAAGTGGGCATGATGGAGAAGCCAGTGAAGGACATTCTGACAGTGTCATACCAGGGCAGCGCAAAAAAAGGCGACAGAAGGCTGCTGCTCCACCTGCACAAACTGCTGGTGAAACAAGATATAACTTGAGACGACCCAGAACGTTAGTATTCTGATTTAGAACCAGTTTCCATTTTGTTTTTGATTGTGAGCAAATGCTTTTCTATATCACTATTTGTCCGCTTACTAATATAGCTGAGTTTTTATAGTGGAGCCACGACTTCCGCCAGAGCTTCTTCCGCTAGAGCTATGTCTGCTGGTGGCAAGGAAAGTGAAGGAGAGGTTGATCGTGTAAAAGATACAGAAGAGGAAATTGTTGACTCAAAAGTTTCTCATTCACTTTCGGTGGGCATTACTAATGAGAATGGTGGAAGCATACATCTTGAGCAGGTAAGCATGGTGTACGTTTTAAATGGAAACTCTTGCCATTGTGAGAAAGAGAACTATAAAATATAGACCATTAAATCATTTTTGAATAGTCTAAGATTTAAAGATAATTGCGCATTATTTTTTTCAGTGGTTATATGATCTCTAACTCGTAATTTTTGACCATCCATATATATTGTATGACTCAGACTTAAACTTCTCATTAAGAATTCTCATTTCGTAATACACATTAAAAGTTGGGCACACACAAACACAATTACATTATGAATCGTTGAACTATTGAAAATTGGGAAATTGGTAGTAATAGGATCCGGATCTCAACAAGTTTTGAATTTCTGTTTATTGACCGTTTACTCGGTGAACAGTACGAAGCTAATGTTAATTGCATGTCATTATTGCAGTCTATTAAAGGTGTTGAGACAAGGGATGGTTATGGTGGTGATACCACAGGGACCTTCGCAAACAATATAACCTTGAGTGAGGAGGTGAACGGAACGGCAGATGATGCGGAGGAGAATGATGGTGAGTATAGGAGTGAATCCCATGGGGAAGATGCCGGTGGAGTTGAGAACGAGGATGACGAAGATTACCAACAACCCGGTGAAGCTTCAATAGGGAAGAAGCTTTGGAATTTTTTTACAACATAACTCCACATGCTTCTTGATGTCTTGACCTCGTCAACTTTAGGGATGATGTCGGAAGTTATTTTGTATTAACAATTGGATGTAGATCTCTATAATTATAACCACGAGGGGTAGTGCGTAGGAGAGAGGTGATTGAATTTCTCTAGCTTTTTATTTTTTTCGTGTACGTTTTCATGGATGTTTGGATGGAACATATGCTATTTGTTGATAGTTTAGGCATTCGATAGTGTAGCTAGAGTTTAGATATTGGATTTTAGCTACCTCCCTTGAAAATTGATTGTATCCAAATGTTTGTATCTCTTCTGCCAAATGTGATTGTTGAACTTAATGGGTGTCTCTGTATCATTTGTATTAACTTAACGGGTGGCAATTTGGGTTTGCGTCTATGGCGTGTCCAGTGGATAATATCAACGGATCACAAGTTATTATTTAAAAGAAATATTTAATGAGTAATAAAGTCTAAAGCTGATTGATATTCATATTTTCTCACTTTATAGATAAGGTGGTGTGATTGTAGAATTTTCATTCTTCAACCTTATTGGTAGTTTCTTTTTCAACATGGCAAAATCAAAGTGCTTCTCAATTTTAGATCTCACTAATTTCCACCCTTCCACAACCTTGTAATTTTTCACCTAAAACCAGTAAGCCAAAACAAGATGAATGAATGCATGAGATGCGTGGAAAATATAATTCAAGATAAAACTCATGCGTGATCATGCACCAATGCAATACACATCCATGTTCAAAAGGCCATTATTCATTCTTACAAGTTCACCAAAATTAAAGGATGGATAACTTTGGCATGTATCATCCGGCCTTTGGTAAGTGACATCTATAATGTACAATAATATATTAACTTGTTTTAGAAAGATATCAATGTTAATAAGTCGAAGGATACTCAATTATATACTATATATATTAATTTGATAGTTAAGATAAAAAGAGTAATGACTAAACTTGATTCATATTCATATTTTAAGTTGTGTAAGAAAATATTTTGATTTATAAATAGTTTGTCGTCATTGGTTGTGATACAATAATTAATTTTAGACTATTTTGAGTTGTATTTTGGGAACCTCTCTAAATTGGGGCAATCACGAATCTCCAATAATCTCAGACCCACTGACTAGGATTCCTTTAGACACAATCTTCAATTGTGGTAAAATGAAACAATTGAAAAGTGATAAACTCGGAGAGAGTAATGTTGAAACTATTGCCATCACCATGGTTATGGACTGCAAATATGTCCTTGATCAAATAACAACTCCAAACAGTTATAGAATCCAGGTTTTGAATTAGTGGCACTAACCCTGGCGTCAGCAACGTGGTGTTAGGGATGTTTCTATATTATGACATTCGATGATACAAAATTTCATGAGATGAAAGAACACCCCTCGATGACAAAGATTGTGCTAAATCAACATCTTCCTTACAATTAAACTTTTTAAACCGTTAAAAGTAAAAGATTGGAGGTTTCGGATATTACTACATAAGAAACAAGAATTTGACAAACACAGCAAACTCTTCAGCAGAGAAGGATGGCCATTCCATGACAGTGTATTTCATAAGCATTCCCAGTATGAGTTAAAAACAATGCCTCAAGGTCTCTTGGAAACAAATAGTTCCTCACTATCTCCAAACCAAACACGTTGAAGCTTAAATTCTAAATAAATAGGATCCATATAATATTCAGGCATCCAAACCTCACAATTTCCCATAAGGCTAAGATTCAGAAAAACAACATGTTAGCCTTCAAAAGTCGTTTCCTACAAAATACTCAGACTTTCAAAATATAGTTTGCTGTTAGATATATTGTGAAACTAATCTAAATATCGTTTAACTATGCATAATCAAAAGTGAATAGCGAGCAAAAGCTAAGTGAGCTAACTTTGAATGACTTTTTTTAATTGGAAATTTACCTCTGGTCCAGAAAAACTTCTAATCAGGTCAAACCACAAAAATATAATTTGTAAAAAATAATAAAACAGTTACATTGCACAGCTACACAAGCTTAAGTAGCTTATGATTTCCCTAATTCACTAAGATCCCCTTCTGATTATTTTATTTTCATTTTAACATCATCCTAAATATCTTGTAGTCATCCTAAAGCCAAACAGTATTTAACAGAGTACAACAACATTCAGAGATTGGACAACCCAGCGTGAATGAAAATAAAAGATTAACACCTGGAGCCACCAAAATTAAGAGATAATTTCTTCTGAAATAGAAGTGATAGGTTCAAACATCATATAAGCTAAAGCTTATTCATACCAAACATAGAAGACTGACCCTAGTCTTAGTGACAAAACATCTTAAAAATGCTAAATATCCCCCTCCCTTTTTGACAGAACAATATAAATGTTAGTAACAAAGAATGGATAAGGACATAAATATAAGACAAAGCCAAAAAAAGCAGTACAACCAAATTGAAATCCCAAACTCTCAGAACTCATGGCAAAATACACGCCTAAGTCTAGGATGGGTCATGAACTCGGGAGAAACCAAATGAGTCATTTCAATGTTACTCCAGATAATGTGAATTAGTAATTTAATTTTTGAAAATTCCAGCACTCCTCTTAGTCTAAAAATCACCAGGTTCAAGTCCCATTGGGCTGTCTTCACGGGGCTCGCGAGGAGACTTTGAGGGTTTCACCCTGCACCTCCAAGCCCTTCATCTTATACCTCCAAATTTTTCAAAAATACCTAATTTAGCGCGTAATTAAATGATATAAATATTTAAAAAAATTAAACTGGTCAAAGATTCCTTTTTAGCAGTGCGTGAACAGAGATATTTTCTCTCTCATCTCGTTACTGTCTCATATCTCTTCCTTCTCCCTTTCCCCTTCTCTCTCAGAACACACTCACTCTGCTATTTGTTCTTGCACAGCACACAACACACAACAGAGGCACTCTCCGTTTGTTCTTCCTCTCCCCATTCTTGTAGACCACTTTGCACACAGGCAGCCCCGTTTGCTCTTCCTCTCTCCATTCTCGCAGACCACTTCGCACACCGGCAGCCGTCCAGGCATTTTGGAGCTTCCCTCATCTTGCTTTCGTCTTTTTCTCTCGAGCACACGCAAGCACACCCCGCAAAGGTGGGTTTTTAATACTTTGGTTCTGGCTTCGGTGTTTTCAGACTTTGATTGCATTTTGCAGGCACGCACAAACAGGAGCATCGTGTTTGAAGTTCACCCACTCAGTTCTTCCTGCAGCCACCCGCGTCGTCCCAAAGGAAGGCGAGATCTGGCGGCAACGGCGCTACGGTGGCGGCGAGAGCGCGACTCCGACGACATTAGCGTTTTCTGGTGGCTCACGCAAAGGGAGTGGGCTTGTGGCGGCGAAGGCACAACGAAAGCGCGGCGGAGGCTCGATGGAAGCGCGGCGCTTGCGCGGCAACGGCGCGAGGGCGCGTTGGCCGTTTTGTTTCGTCTCCTTCCCTCCTGTCTAGGTCGCGGCGCAAGGAGGGAGACCGTGGTGATTGCAGTGTTTTGGGACTTCTGTTCTGCGTTTTGATTCGCGTTTCCTGTTAGGTTTGAATTAGGATTTTGGTTTGTGAAATTTTGGCTTCCTTTCTGAATTCAAATTTGGGTTGGAATTCTTATTCTTCTTTGCAGATCGGCAGCGGGGTTTCGCATTCAATTTGGGGCTTTAGGGATGGTTCTGATGATCGTGATTAGGGGTGGGTTTTCCTCCTTTCTGTTTCTTGAATTTGATTTCGCGATTCTGGGTTCGGTGGTGGCTATTGTTAGATGCACGGGTTGCGGCAATGGAGGGCTGGTGGATGCTGCCATGGGGTCGTCGGCGTTCGGCGTTCGGCATTTAACCTAAAAGGATGGAGGATGCAAGAGAGAGGCGAGAGCATAGCAGGAAAAAAGAGAGTGAATTTGCTAAAAAAGAAATGTATTACATATGTATTTTTCTGAAAAAAATTATTCATAAAAACTCTTTGAAACTTTTATTGCAATATTCTTGAAAATGTTTTAGAATTGTTTTTTTGCAACAAATATCTAATATATATTTTTTTGTAATAAATTATTATTTACAAATAATTAATATTATTACCCGTTGCATTAATAATAGTATTAGATGTTTCTGTGAATAAAGATATACAAGGTTGGGCATAATTCACAAAACTGTACTGAAACTGAATTATATTATACTTAAAAAAACTAAACTTATTTTAACTAAAACTAATTAAACTATTTTACAGTTCAGTTAAAACAAACTGAACCACAGTTTTCACTCCCAAATTGGAAATCCTTGAAGCTAGGGTTCGAGAGGATCTAGAGAAATTGGAAGAGAGTTCCATGGTTCCTTCGCGATGGACTAGGAGGCTCGATTCAATGGACCAGAGGTTGCCTACAAAGATTGAAGCTACAAAAGGGGATGATTGAGGGGCGCGAACAAAACCTTTGCTTAAAGCTGGTGCGAAGTCACTCGAAGAGGAGCTGTTTCGCTGGTTTGGGTTTTTCTTTCCCTTCCATTTTTCCTTCGCCGCCGTTCGAAGGCTCGCCGCCGTTCGAAGGCTCACCGCCGTCGAAGGTTCACCGTCGAAGGCTTTGCCACACTCTGCCGTAACACTTCTCCTTTAGCTGGAACTGTGCAACCCAAAGGTAATAATGTTTTTCCCTTTCCCTTTCAAAAGGATATATGTTATGACTTTCTTGCATTATAAAGGAGTGTTTGTTTTAAGACCTTATTGTGGAGTCATTGTATCTGTGAATGATCTTTGCTTTAGCTAAAAAATTATGCTTATATTGGAATGTTTGTGCTAATAAATCTTTGTGGTATATTGGAATGGTTAACAAGATTTGTTGATACAATGTAGAATGAAAATTCATTGATTTGAGCATTATCATTTATCATTGATTTAGCAGACACCAACATGGCCTTTCAGAGGTTAGGAGCAGGTAATAGATAAAGCCATTTTCTTCAACTTTACTGGGGTAAACACCCACTTCTCTCTTTCAGTGTTATCACACAGGAATATATAATCTTGCAAGAAAAGTCACAACACAACAAACACAACAGGCATATGTACATTTCATATCTCCTTATATATAAACATGTCACATGTTTAGGAATGGACATCTTGACAATCATGTTCTGGATGACTTCATCCTGTATAATAATATCATTTGGTCCTTTAAAAAATCACTAATTTCATATTTGATTCAGCCATGTTTTGTTACCGAAATGATTCCTCTGATAGTCTTATGTTTGATTTTTGGTGTTTAACTGTATTTTTAGTGTAAATTTTTTAGCATAAGCATTCAGTAGGAATTTAGCATGTCATAACACTATATTAATGAATAGAATGACGTGATAATGGGATAAATTCCTATTAGATATGTGTGAAAAGCTTTCCATGCATATAATTTATATCTTTTTTTTTTCATTTGATCATTCTTAAATGTTACAAAAATTTCATTTGATCTCTCTACACCAGAGACCAGGTAGAAAAATCTTTATATTTAGAGGAACTAAATGAGAAGAAACTCATGATATATACATGAGCCAAATAAGAAAGAAATACTGCACAACTATTTATATTTTTCACTTGGTAAAGAAAAATGTTTAACAGGAACACTAATTTGAAAGAAAAATGTGAAAACAAATTGGAAAATCACAAATGATGTTAGAGTTTAAAAAACCATATATATAAGGAAGGAGAACTTTTTAGAAAATGTAATTCACAGCTTGTCTTGATGCTGCACAATATAGAGAATTATGTGCTATGATGAGACCCTTTAATGGTTGATGTTTGTGATGAAATGACAGTAGTACCAATAACTAATAGACAAGTTATCAAAATTCTAGATATATCTCACACTAATACAACAATATTAGACCCCTACTTTAATCATTCTTCAAGTATATCCATGTTTCCTTTATTTCCTGATGTGGTTAGGATTTTTTTCTCATTGTTTATAGTTCTTTATTTTACCTTTACTGCTATGTTAGTAATATGTTACAGTTTAAATTATATTCGTTGCACCTTACCCTTCATTGCTCAATTGTTAAATCTTTATGTTTGGCTTGTGAGTATGCATTGGAAATTCTAGTTTCTGCATAATATAATTTTAGCAGTCCAGTTCATTAGTTCTGTTTTAGCATTTAACCCATCAGAGGATTTTTCATTTCACTAATCTTTTAGTTCAACTAGTTGTAGTTCAATATTAAAGTAAATGAAATAATAGTTGTTTTTTATCATTCTGGTAGCTTCCAGATCTTAAGTAAATGAATTACTTCTGCCATCCCATTTCCAGACACCTTCTTGGAAATTTCTGAATTTGTTTTCAGAGTTTATCACAACACTTTCATCAATGTAGTGATGTGATTTCTGAATTTCTGAATTTGTTTAGCTTGTTTTGAATGTCAAGAGTAGACGTGAAGTTTACTGTTCTTGTTTGTCTCAATCCCAATGATTTATTTTGCAATCAGCTTGCAGGTGATGAACAAATTCTTCTTTGGATTACATTACATTGATAATGTTTTATTATGTTTTATTTGTATTAGCCTAATAAAACATAATGCTTTTTACAGTTCGTTGGCTGGTCCAGTTTGGAATGAAAAGCAGTGATGTGCAACAGGATTACTCAGTTTGGAATGAAAAGCAGTGATGTGCAACAGGATTACTGCATGCATTATAAGTAAACTAAAAATTAGTTTACTGAACTGCACTGTACTATGAGTGGACTAAAAACCAGTGCAGTTCAGTTCACCCGAACTACTTTTAGTTCAGTTTAGTTTAGGAGAACTGTTTTATAGTTAACTGCAAATTTTTATAGTATAGTGCAGTGCAGTATACTTTGCCCACCCCTAAGTAAAATTACTAAACATTATTACCTGTCTTTTTTAAAATAAAATATATATTTCTTTTTAAAATTTAGTAACCGTTTCTCAGTCTCAGTCCAGTCCGCTACTCTCCGCTCACTCACTCTACAGCTTCTTGTTCTGGTTTAGGGTACCGAATCTCTCACTCTATTTTGGCTCTTCTTCCCCTTGCTTTCTCTCGCGCTCTCTCTCGCCCTCTCATGCTGTATCGTGTTTGTGCTTCACACAGATTCAGTGATTCTATTGGGTTTTCTTTTTTTTACTTTGATTTTATTTGGTTTTTCTTATCATTTGTGATTAGATTGTATTTGGTTTTTCATCTAAGTCTATCTTTGGTCGAATAGAGTTAAGGTAGAGAAAGATTTCCAGTACCATTCGGTTTTTTGTTTCAACTTTGGTGGAGAAAGAGTTAAGCCCAATATTGACAGAAAGTAGAAACCTGATTCACAATCAGAGGAGATAGCAGTGAAATGCACATTCTCTGCAGCTATTAAATCTAGTGCGGGAGACAGTATAGACATTATTAGAATGGGAAAATCTTCGGATCTTGATCTTATACATAAGCGGGAAAGCAGAGACTCTTTATACATTTGTGTTATGTAGGTTTTGAATATTTGGGAGTTACATTTTTTATATTGTTTTACTTTTATAGAAGTGCCAATGGGAATATCATAATTGGTTAAGAACAACAACAATGACAAAGGGAGCAGGTTATCTCATTATTTTATACAACATAGGCTAGGCATTTGGTTTGGTTTTGAAGGTTATGTAGAAATGAACGTGTGATGGACAAAATATTTAGCTTGTAAGCGGGCGTGACGGTGGGTCCTTTTCGGATATGCAAAAATTGGATACCATTTCGATTGTGGGATATGCTTTAGGGGCAGCCTGGCCCATTTGCATGTAAACTTTTTCTACATTTCTCATATGTGGGTTTACTGTTTTATTTACATGTGATGATCAGTTTATTGGATGGTATAAGGCAAGGTTACATATCTCATGGCATTAAGTGCATGCGATTGGTTTATATCGAGATATGCATTTGAATTGTTGTTTTTTGTGGGTCCTATTTAGAATATGCATGACTGCAAGGCCAATTGATTCCTTATGTGTGCCCATTTTACTCTCTTTGCATGAATAATGAGATGCTGAACCACTGGGTTTACCTTTTTGCATGGTGAGGCATGATGCATTTGCATGGGCATTCGGTGAAAGACGTGCATGGATGAGTCTATAAAGAGATTGAACCCTTTTGTTCGTGTGTTTGGCAAACGAGGAAATTTCATGGCTTTGATATTATTATTAGTTTAATGTCCCGATGTCCTCTGCATGTGAGGTTTTTTTGTTTTAGTGTTATATATATCCAGGATATTGCTATAATTCATGTGCTCCAATGGCCGTTGCTTTTATAAAAAATCCCATGCATTTATTAAAAATGTCATTCATTAAAAACTAGTGGGACCACGTTTTTATTAATACATTGGAGTAGAATCATTGTATGATCACTTGAATTTCAGTTAGCATTATGCGCAGGTCATAAAAAATATATAAATGCATAGTTTGGTGTGACATGTGGTCCCCTTTCCTATGTTGGTATGGGTCCCACCTTGAATTTAATATTGGGATTTAATATTATGAGTATGCTTTTATGTTGAATGATTTTTATTTTAGGTATTTTTAATTTATTTTATATCTTAGTTTAATTATATTTGTAAATTTGATTAAGAATCCTCTTTACTTTTATTTCTTCTTTCTTCTGTATGGGAAAATAGTTTTTCGTTATTGATATTAATTGGAACTATCATGTGGTTTGAGCAATTAGAATTTTACATTGATTTTCTAACTAAGGATTATGCATTAATTTTAAAAGCCTTTTTCCTTTTAAAAGCATTATCATTGGTAGATTAATTTTGTAGTAACTATGCTTCTTGTATGGTAATATCCCCTTGCATTGGGATTTTGAATGTTGAAAGCATGCTTGAAATGTGAACTGAACATGTTATTACGGCCAAAGCAGAACGCATTACTGATTTTGCAATTGATAACACTTTCAGTAAACCCTCTATCAGTAGCCTTAATTAGACCTGTTTGAGCTGATAAGCATGAAATTTGATTAAGAAAAGTGGTCTCATTCTCCAGCTATCCATTTGATTTTGTGGGTACAGGAAATATAGTAATTATGGGTAGGCGAAAAATAGGTACTGCTGGAATCAAGTTGATAGAGAAAAAGATGGTGGGTTGAAGTGTAAGCACTGTGAACTGAAATTCAAAGGAGTGATTTCAAGATTTAAAGCTCATCTTACCGGAACACAAGGAAAAGGCATTCGTGTATGCCCCACTCCTCCTAGTGATACTACATATTCAATTCATTCCCAGCAGCATAGGAATGTCATCGCTACTACATCACAAGGTACAACTATTTTTTATTTTTCTCTTGCACTCTTTTTTTGTGTGTGTAAATATATTGTAATTTTTTTACAAGGTTATTAATGTTTCACTTAATTAGTCCAAGGAATAAACTTTAAGATGAAGAATTCTAAATCATGCACCAATATAAAAAAAATCTCAAAGAGGAGAAAATGTAAAAAAAACAAACTCTAAACATTTCATCATAATAAGTCTTGGGTCCTATAAAATTTGTAGTGTAACAATATCCAGATATATTTTTTTCTGAATAGTTTTTATGATGCTATTTTATATAACATTATTTTTTGTTTATATTAACAATTTTATCACATTTTTATCCTTATCACAATTAAATACAATTTTCTTGTATGATATCTTTTAAGAAAAAAATTATAATTATAAGTAAAGATAAACACTCGAGTTTATATATAACATATATACATGTGACATTTAATGTTTTCTTTTTGTATTGAAGGAATAAGAGGTGGAAATGACTAATATTGTTGGTGGCTTAATCCTGAAAGAGTTATAGGATCAACCTTATTAGAAGGTACGTAATTTTATTACATGTATATTGTTTTTTTATCATTATATGTTCTTTTCATGGATAAATTTTCTTATATAAAAGTGTTTAATATAATTTAAAATTTTCTATACAATAACCATATTAAATATGATTTTTGTAAGAAAAAACTTATAATTAAGAAAACGGTACTTAATAATATACCGTAAGGGATGGAAAAGTTGTTTAATTAACTATAAAACAGTTACAAAATCATAATTGTTAGGGGTATGCAATTTTGTTACAAATTTATTATTTTTTTTATTATTAGTTTTTTTTATGGATTAATTCTTTTATTATTTAATATAATTTAGACTTTTCTAAAATATAATCGTATTAAATATGACTTTTTTAGAAAAAAACTTATAACTAAGACACTAAGTTTGTTTATATATATATATATATATATATATATATATATATATATATATATTTTGATAAAAAATTGCAATAGGAGGAGAAACAACTATATTAATATTATTGGTGGTTCAATTAACGATGAAAAATATATAAGATCAATATTATTGGGATTATTGGAAGGTATACAACTTTGTTATATGTCTTGTGATATATGTCTTGTGAAATTTAGCTTAATTATTTCTATTTGAATAGATATATGTATTCTGAAGTTTATCTTAATTATTAACTTTATTATAGTTATTTTTTTCTTGATATTAAGCTTAAGATACAAATAGATTTTCTTGTCTACCTCTCTTGTTGTATTGAAAGTATTGAAGTTGTGGAAGGTAGTATAAAAATGGTTAATGGTGCAATTAACTCTGAAATCAACACCACTTTATTAGAAGCTACTATTTATTCTTATTTATCATTTCATTTTGTTATTTTATTAGAGTTTGTATCAAAAGATGTATTTGCATTTTTTTCTTTATTTAAATATATAAACACTTTTAAATGAAATAACATTGACTAAAACAATGAATCATATAATGAAGCAGAGTCTAGTAATGCTGTCATGACTACTCTGCAAAGAAATTTAGATGAGTTTATATCTAATTTAACTAGGGAAGAAGATGACCTTAAGCAACAATTACAATATCTAAAGTTTTAAGGCAAGAATGCAAGCGAGTTATCTATGAGTGGTTTGACAAACTACAGAATATGAAACAGAGAGCTATGGATATAAAAATCTCACTGAATCAGTCTGGTCAGTGTAACTTTAATGTATAAGAAGGATAAATAAGACATCTGATTAAAGAAATGTAAAATCATAAGAAATGCAAGTCTCTTATGTCAAATGAATTTGTTGATAGGGAATTTGAAGTTAATGTCAAGAAGATGTGGAAGCTTTTGCGAGATGATCGGGTTTTTATTATTGGGGTATATGGAATGGGGGAGTCGGAAAAACGTTTTTAGCAACTTATATCCAAAGGCAGATAAAAAGAAGCAAAATTTTTTAGGATGTCTTATGGGTAATGGTCTCTTATGAATTCAATATTTTCAAACTGCAATAGAATATTTTAAAAAAAATAAAAGGTAAACCTTTGTGGATATGATGATGAGAATAGTAGAACAATAATTTTGACATCAGAGTTGGAGAAAAGAAAAATCATAATACTTATTGTGGATGATATTTGAAAATATATCAATCTAGAAAATGTGAGAATTCCTTTTGTATTAAAGGGTATTTAAGTGGTGATGACAAGTCGGTTGAGACATGTGTGTCAAGGGATGTAGTATCTATCAGGTAATATGATAGAAGTGAAGGCTTTCTATGATGATGATGATGAATATGAAGAAGCTTTTAAGAGTTGTTTTTGCTACGACTTGGACACCTTGGAACACCTTCAAAACTTCCTCTTCAAGTGCGAGATATTGCAAGATGTGTTGTAAGTAAATGTAATGGTTTACCACTTGCAATAAATGTGATGGCTCGAACCATGAGGTGAAACTAGCATCCATGAGTGTGGATATGCTCTCAATAAATTTGACAAATGGGAAATGAGAGTGGCAATGCAAGAAGAAGTGTTAACTGTACTAAGACATAGCTATGATAATTTAGCTAGAAAGGAGGTGGAAAAATGTTTCTTGTACAGTGCATTGCTACCTAAATTTTTTGTTCGAAAGATTTGATTATGATTTTTGTTAATATGAGACTCTTAAATGGAAAGAAGAGTTTGGAGGAAATATTTGACGAGGGAAATGAGATAGTGGATGAAGTCATAAATCATTCATTATTGTTAGAGAATGATTCAATTCTAAGAATGCAAAGTATGATGAAAAAAATGGGATGAACTATGTTGAAGGAAAATGACGCTAATACCATGCTTAAATGTAATGAATATGAAAAACATATCTAACATAGGAGAATGGTTTGAAACATTCTCTTGCTAACAATAGTATAGAAGAAATTTTAGGGGACACATCTCTTAATTGTCCATACTTGTCCATCTTGCTTTTATTTGACAATTCAATTGGATATATTCCAGAGTGTTTTTTCACATACATGAATGCTTTAACAATAGTTGGATTATCAAGAAGGCAGAACGTAACACGTTTGTCTCGTTCTTTACGTGAGGTCTCCACTTCTTTGGTGCTCCACTAATGTTCAAAATTAAGTGATATACTTCCACTGGACGAGATTTGAAAATTTTAATAAACTTGAAATGGCTAGATTTGTCCAATAATGTCAATTTGGAATTGGTACTAGGAAGTTTTCTCTCTAGTTTGACCAAGATTCAATATTTGAATCTCTGACATTGTTTAGGAGGTATAGAAATAGCAGATGTAAAGGGGAAGACACATAAAAGTGGAAAGACGAGATTCACAACCCCAAAGTGGAGAGACCTCACGTTTGATAAAGATCGAGGCAAGCGTGTTAAGTTATGCTTTCTTGATAAACCAAGTGTTGTTAGAGCATTCATGTATGAGAAAAAACCCTCATAAATATGTCCAATTGAATTATCAAATAAAAGCATGGTGGACAAGCGTGGACAATTAAGAGATGTGCCATCTGAAAGTTCTTCTATAGTATTGTTAGCAAGAGAAACGATTTCCGAATCAATTGACCATTCCAGTATTTCAGATATGCTATTCATATATTCATTGCATTTTAGCATTGTGTTAGCATCACTCTCCTTCAAGATATTCTAGGCCATTTTCTTCACCAGACCTTGCATTCTTAACATTGAATCATGTTCCAACGATAATGAATGGTTTATGAGTTTATCCACTATGTTATTTTTCTCTTCAAATATTTCTTTCAAACTCCTCATTCCATTTAAGAGTCTCATGTCAACAAGCATCATAATCAAATCTTCCCTAACAAAACAACTTAGGTAGCAATGCATTGTATAAAAAACAATTTTTCACCTCACTTTTAGTTAAATTATCATAGCTACGTCTCAGTACAGTTAACATTTCTTCTTCCATTTCCTGTCCCATTTCCCATTTGTCAAATTGATTCAGGGCATATCTCCCTTTATGGATGTTAGTTTTCCCTCTCATGATTCGAGCCATCACACTTATTGCAAGTGATAAATCATCACATTTACTTACCACACATCTTGCAATATCTTACACTTGAGGATGAAGTTTGGAAGGTATCCCAAAGTGTTGAAGTTGTTGCAAAAACAACTCCAAAGTTTCTTCATATTCATCATCATAGAAAGTCCCCACTTCTATCATATTATCTGATAGGCATTGCATCTCTTGACACACATGTCTCAAGCGAGTTGTCATGACCACTTTAATACTCTTTACTTGAAGAGGAATTCCCACAATTTTTAGATCGATATATTTCCAAGTATCATCGAAAATAAGTATTGTGTTTTTTCTTTTCCGCAACTTTGATACCAAAATTATTGCTCTACTTTTCTTGTTAATATATCCGCAAAGGTTTACCTTTATTTCTTCTACAATGTTCTCTTGCAATTTGGAGACGTTGAAATTATGAGAAACAGTTACCAATAAGACATCCTCGAAAATTTTGCTTGTTTTTATCCCATTGTATATATAAGTTGTTATGAATGTTTTTCTGACTCCTCCCATTCCATATATGCCAATAGTGAAAACTCGATCATCTTGCAAAAACTTCCACGTCTTCTTAACATTTACTTCGAATTTCTTACCAACAAATTCACTTGACAACACAAGAGGCTTGCATTTCTTATGATTTTGCATTCTTGTAATCAAATGTCTTATTTCTCTTTCTTGCATATTGAAGTTAGGCCAACTAGATTGATTTAGTGAGTTTTTTATATCCATAGCTCTTTCTTTCATATTTTATAGTTTGTCAAACTATTCATCAACAACTCGTTTGTGCTTCTTGCCTTGTGACTTTAGATATTGTAATTGTTGCTTAAGGTAATCTTCTTTACTTGTTAAATTGGATATAAACTCATCTAAATTTCTTTGTAGAGTAGTCATGACAACATTATCCGACTCTATTTCATTTTCTGATTCATTATTTTGGTGAATGTTATTTCATTTAAGAATACTTATATATTTAAATAAAGGAAAAAAATATAAATACATCTTTTAAGTACAAACTCTAATAAAATAACATAATGAAATTATTATTAAGTAGAATACTTACCTCCTAATAAGATGGTGATGATTTTAGAGTTAAGTGCTCCATCAACTATTTTTATACTATCTTTCACCACTTAAATATATTCAATACAACAAGAGATGAAGACATAAAGAAAATCTATTATCAAGAAAAAATTAAGCTAATATAAAAAAAAATAATAACTATAATAAAGCTAATAATTAAGGTAAAGTTCACTCTACATATATCATGGTTGAAATAAAGCTAATAATTAAACTAAATTTCACAATACATATAACAAAGTTGCATGCATCTCAATTATCCCAAAAATGTCGATCTTATATCTCTTTCATTGTTAACACCAACAATATTAATTGTTTCTTCTCCTACTGTAATCTCTTTAACACAACATGAGATGATTAAAAATATTAAGTGTATATATATATATATATATATATATATATATATATATATATATATATATATATATATATATATATATATATATATATATATATGTGTGTGTGTGTGTCTATTTTTGTTTTCTTGATTATAAGTTTTTTTTAAAATGTTTCATATAATTATCTTTTAGAAAAGTCTAAATTATATTAAACAATAAGAATATTAATCTATGAAAAAAAACTAATAATAATAGAAAGATAATAAATTTATAACAAAAGTCTAAATTATATTAAACAATAAGAATATTAATCTATGAAAAGAAACTAATAATAAAAAGATAATAAATTTATAACAAAAGTCTAAATTATATTAAACAATAAGAATATTAATCTATGAAAAAAAACTGATAATAATAAAAAGATAATAAATTTATAACAAAGTTGTATACCTCTTAATAATTATGATTTTATAATTCTTTTATCGTTAATTAAACAACCATTCCATCCCTTACAATAAATATATATATTAACTATCTATTTTTGTTTTCTTAATTATAATTTGTTTTTCCTAAAAAAATCATATTTAATATAATTATTTTCTAGAAAAGTTTAATTATATTAAACACTTTTATATAAAAATATTAATTCACGAAAAAAAAACAATAAATATGTAATAAAGTTGCATACCTCCTAAGGTTGATTCTATGACTCTTTGATGATTAATTGAAAGAACTATTAAATTAATTTTATATTTAAGATAGAGTAAAGTCTATAGTTGATTTATATTCGTATTCTAAGCGCCGTCAGAAAAGATACTTTGATTTATAGTTTGTAGTCAATGGTCGTGGCATAATAATTATCTTAATTTTCAGTTGTATATTTGTTCTCACTTTTAGATAAGGTGGTGTGATTGTCGAATTTTCATTCTTGACCCTTATTGGTAGTTTCTTTTTCAACATGGCAAAATCAAAGTGCTTCTTATTTTTGGATCTCATTTAATTTCCACCCTTTCAGAGGTTACGTTTCTCTTTAACAAATTTTGAAATTAATTAATTTTTTTTGACAAATTTTAAAATACATTAAAAGTTTTAAAAAAAATTCAACAAATTTTAAAATCCTTTAAATCATAAAAGATGAGATATAATAATTTTTGAATTGCAGACTGAAAAACTTTAACATATTTTAAGTTAAATTTTTTTATAGAAGATAGTTTTTGAATTTAAAAAAAAATTAGAGATGCAGATAAAAATGGTTGGAACTGCAGGGAGAAATGCTCATGCATGAATCATGATCATGCACCAATACAATGCGTATTCATGTTCAAAAGGCGATTATTCATTCTCACAACTTAACCACAGGTTCCGGCTGTACACTATCAAAGCAAACATTTCCATCTGTGCACTATCAAAGGTTCCGACACTTAAGAATCTAAAATAATATACATACACTCACGAGTCTTAACATTCAATTTCGTTTAGATGAATGGAATTTATTTTCCAAAAATAAAAAGTACGTGTTTAATTAACTTTAAAAAAGTTGTAATAGAAAGAGGTAGAAATCAATTTTTCTTAAAATGAAAATTATTAACTAACTTTTTTATTAAAATATTAATGAAGTATTATAATTTTAGAAAAAAATAATTTTTAAAAAAATGTAAAAAATAAGGAAGTAGAATAAAATTTTCTTAAATAAAAAAAGTTTAAAATTAATTGAATAAAAATTAAAGAAAAGATTCAAAAATTAGAAAGTTCATTTTCGTTAAAAATGATAAAAAGAGAAAGAAGAGAGAAAAATAAAATAGAAATGAGTTTAACACGTGAGTTTCAATGTTTGTGGAGAGTAAACGAACAATTATGGGCACAATAAAGCACACACGTTTTATTCATCATCTCATCCATGATGAATACAATACAGAAGGCGCAGTAATCTATCCAACTTCATCATCGATGTTCATTCTCTACTGCTAAGTTGCTTAAGCTCACCAAAGCTACGTTCTTCTTCACACTATTTTTACAATATTTGAGTAATCAATTTAGTGTGGAAAGATTATTGTAGTGGTAAAAGAAAAAGATGATAGAGATCATTCTTTAAGAATAAATTTTGATGATGACAAAACAAGTTCAGGAACTTAAAATGACAAAAAGATACTGAAAGATTTATATTTTGTTTATGTATTTAATTGAGATTTTGTAATAAGTTATATATTAGTTTTTCTTAGGCTTAATAGCCTTTTTTTTTTCCAAATTTGCTTAATTTTTTTTAATTAGGTCCCTCCTTTTAAAAGTGTGTCAAATTGATCTTCATTTATTAAATTTTGCATCAACATCGTCCCTTCTGTTAAATATGCACAAACGACGTTAATTTTTTCTTTCTCTCTCCTCTGCTATTATGTGTAGTGCAACCTTTTGTCTTTATCGTGTGTCTTTCTCTTTTTAAATTATACTTTATTTTGAAAGAATGGTATTTAATTTTAGATAAGTGATTTTTAAAAGATACTTATTTTGAAAATTCTGAATTTTAACTTAATTGAAATTATTGTTCCGTGAAGATGAAACATGTATAAAAAAGAATAAATAATAAGAATTAAAATACTAGAATTAAAATGGGCTGATAGTGATGCATACAATACAACTCTATTTTCACTCCTTAAAACGTGAAAAACATTCTTCATTTCTTCACTGGAGCAATAACACAAACGTTTCATCTACTTTAACCCTTTCACGACGCATACGCAACATAATCACCACCCTCTCTTGCACTGTTTCATCATTTTACGTGATAGTGCAACAATTGCACCCCTCATGCTTGATAGATCTCTCTTTCTTCCCTTCCTTTTCCACTTATTGTTGTTGTTCTGGTATGCGGATCCTGCTCCGAATTGCACTCAGGATAGCACCAGCTTTGAGGATCTCTCAAAATCATAGACGATTGCTCCTTTAGGGTTTCTCAATTTGACATGCTTCTTGGTTCCAATGTCCACTGGTGGGGTGTGTAGGGTTACTGGTTTCAATAATCTCACCAAAGGATTTATTGTTTCCAATGACGAATTGAATGGAAATTATAAGAACTCCACCTTAGATGTGCATTTGCTACGCAATGTTACGTGGAGCATGATCGATGTTCTTACCGTCTGGAGAAGGAGAAGTAAAAAAAGAAGAATGAGGGGGAAAAAAAGAAGGTCTGGAATAATAGATATTAGATGAAAGGATGGAGGGTTGCTGGAACCATATGGGTTTCGTGAATTTGGAGAGCATAGGTTTGCGTAGAAAAATGGTTAGATATGGAAGAAAAACCTGTACGTGAAATTGGAAACCAATGTTGCTGCTTTGGGCACCATGATTTTATACGAGGAGCGAAATGGAGGGGATCATTGCAAGAGCTTCTTCACATGTGTAGTGGAGTGAGTTAGGTTTTGTAAAATAAATAAGGTTGGGATTGGCTAATTTTATAAGAAAGGAGAAAGTGAAATAGGTGTGGTTTAAATAAAAAGAAAGAATAGAGAATAAAGAAGGTAGGGCGGAACGTGAATTTAAAAGAGAGTGTAGAGGAGAATGGTCATAGACGGGTATTGGGTTTCATTGAACATCCATTAGTTTTGAGTTTGCATGCAGGAGACAACCCATCTTCTCAGTTAGGCTTGGAAGGCAAAGATGCGGGTGGCTGCAAGATTTTGGAAGAGAAAGAAATAAAGATTATTCATGGTGAAGAACTTCCTGAATGCAACATATACAGGTGAGCGAGGAGTGAAAATTTGCATTGAAACTTTGATTGAGTATGGGACCCACAGTGTAAGGAATAATGGGGTTTAATAAAAGTGTGCAAAGTCTTACTTTTTCCTTTAGAGGTTTTATTAAATATTTAGTGGTATAATCAATAATCAATTAAACATAGCGATGCACATGGTTTTTTTAAGAGAAATTTTCTGGGTGGGTCCCATTGTGATTTAAAC
The DNA here is from genome assembly GCF_029865625.1 of Vigna umbellata. Lineage (NCBI taxonomy): Eukaryota > Viridiplantae > Streptophyta > Magnoliopsida > Fabales > Fabaceae > Vigna > Vigna umbellata. Next base: position 12,146,121 of record NC_142168.1, on the reverse strand, counting down.
CATCTTTGAAGGCTCACTTTTAGGTGAGGGGCTCACGTAATTACTGATAGAAACATTGACCAAAGGCTACACTGCACAAAAGAGCAGAGGAGAGAGAAAGAAAAAGTTAACGTCGTTTGTGCATATTTAACGGAAGGGACGACATTGACGCAAAATTTAATAAGTGAAGACCAATTTGACACACTTTTAAAATGAGGGACCTAATTGAGAAAAATAAGCAAATATGGGGACAAAAAAGGCTATTAAGCCTTTTTCTTATAAGAAGTCATATATTAGTAAATATTTTGCGCTATGACTCTAACATAATGAAGAGAACAAATTTTGGTTGGGGTTTCACAATAGCCAAATAGAAAGTACGTCTCAAGTGAAACTACTATACAACCCCTTTTAATTTTAAGTTATGCTCAAACCTAGGTATAAGACTCCACTCATGATATACAAAAAGTGTGTGTATAAAGGGAGAATGTAATGCATATCCCAAACCTCACCTGCAAAACAACTAATTTTTTTTTCTAGGAAAATATAAATATTTCTTCTACCTTAGGATTCAAACCTGGATATAAAACCCCACTCATGATATGCAAAAAGTGTATGTATAAAGGAAGAATGTAATGCATATCCCAAACCTCACTTATAGAACAATCAAAATTTTTTTCTAGGAAAATGTAATATTTCTTCTACCTTATGATTCTATATCCAACAATATAATTATTCCAAACATTAATACATACAAGAATAATGTAGACAATGATTGCAAGCATCAAAATAGATAAGGATATAAATACAAAAAAAAATAGAAAGAAAGACCACACCAATTTTGCATATTCAATTAAAAACGAATGACTCTCTAGAGTCTAAAGTTGCCATCTGTCATAATTGAAAACATTGTCGATGATGAATAAAAGAAAAAGATTTTAAAAATGGGGGATTTAAAGTCACTATAGTTTATTATGAAAAATTTATGAAAAATCATGAAAAAAAGCAAACTCTACGAAAATCAAATTTTAGGTTTAGGAGTCACTTACCCTTAGGAAATGTATTAGCACCCAATTACTCCCACCTAACAAAGCCATTGTCAACGACATTCGTTGGAGCCAACCCTAGGGTCGCACCACTTTTGAGCACCCAATCTTCTTTCCATTTTATATTTTGCAAAAATCGTGCATAAGCCCCTAGCACAGTTAGCATACATGCTTCCTTTGTCTCCAACCCTTATAGTTTCCGGTAACATCGATTGGAGCTTGAGCCGCTATTAGTGTTGATGGAATTCCCTAAGCCCTTCCTCTTATCAAGTGCAAGTCGTGTGACAACCATGTGAACCCTAAGGTTATTGTTGTTTCTTCCATGTGTTTTGCTTTTTGTTTCAATGCTCTTCACTGCTTGGATTTGTGATTCAGTCTAATATTGTGTGCTCTGATGTGGGAATGTTAAAGATAAAGGAAAAAGAGTCATGAAGTGGTTTAGTTTGCTATAGAGCTATCAAAACAAGCCACTTGACCCGACCCAGCCTGACCCCATAGGTTGACCACTTAATGAGTCAACCCAATCCGACTCACTTAATTAAAATAATTACAACTTTTTTTTTCTTCAATCTAACATTATTTTTAATATGTAACCAAAATCCAAAACGCCCAAAACTATTTGATTTTTTTTTTCTCATTTTAGACAATACATAAATCATTCATCCTAAAATTTGTCATGGATGTGGGCTCTCTCCAAAAAAATTAAAAAAATAAGTTGTTTGTATTTTGTGTTGGACTGTTAAGTTAAGAGTGCAGTGAGTTTTTTATGTTTGAGTTTGTGAGTCGAGTTCTTAATAGACCGAGTCTATTTTTGGTTGTGGTGGGCTAGATTGACCCATGAGTTTTAATCCATTTTGATAGTTTTTGTTCTCTATGTGCATTGCCATGTGAGTTTGTAGCTCTATGTGTATTGTGATGTTAGGTTATATAGGTATTTGGGGATGAAAAATGAAGATTGGTTGAGATGAAAAAAGAAGGTGTGAGAGGTTGGCTAATGTCATAGAGGATACAAAAGAAGACAATGTGGTGAGGGGACAAAAGAAATAGTGTTATACGTCAAATTATAGGGTAAAAGAATAAAGTAAAATATACATTTCATAGCAAAGCAAATTCGAGAGTACATGAATTAGTGTCAAATAAAATAGAAAACAACACATACATGCTTTCAACAACCCAAATCATATCTTCATTCTATAACCAAGTAAAGTACAAAAGGGAGAGCATACTTGATTTTTGGTGTATGCTCCTTTTTATTGTTGCTTGCTCTCTTCATGCCTGAATTTCATTTGGATGAAGGTAAAAACTAGTAGGGTAGATAATTTCTTCTCCTCTCCTTATTCACCGTTCATTTCTCTTCATTATTCTCTTACCCTCTATGACTAAAATAATGTATCTTAGAATGCATATGGTTTATGGAAAATAAAGGAAAATTCAAAGCTCAAGAAACGTATTTGTGCGTCCCTTCTACTCATTGTCCTTTGATCCCTTTAATTGTTTTTACCATTTGTGTTTTGAACTTACTTGTGCTCATGCTCTCTATAATCGTTTGTCATTTGAAGATACTCTAAGATTAGTGTGCCACATGTATGCATATGAACGAGGAGGATGTGTGGGGGGTGTGACCAGAATATGCATGGGGTGAGATGGTGAAAACATTAGAATGATAATCCATCCTTTGACGCATATTAAGTGACAGACAATCCATCCTTTGACGCATATGTCTTAAGCGACTTATCATGACAACTTTAATACCTTTAACTTCAAGGAGAATTCCCACCTTTTTTAGATTGATATATTTTCAAATATCATCCAAAATAAGTATGGTATTTCTTCTTTTTCCCAAATCTGATGGAAAAGTTATTGCTCTACTGTTCTCATCATCATATCTGCAAAGGCTTACCTAAAATGTTGTTGCAATTTGAAAATGTTGAAACCATGAGAAACAGTTACCCATAAAATGATTAGGACCAATATAATAAAATAAGAGAAAGAAAAATAGACATAAGAATTTAACGTGGTATAATGCACAACTGTTTAAATATTGTATGCCTATGTCCACACTCCTCTAGAAAGTAGTATATTTATTTTGGTGTATCTTTCAAGGTTTACATATGATTGCTTATACAGCTAAATAGTAAACAACATCTAACAATACTTAACGATGTGGGACTAAATTAAATCCCACAATAATATCAAAGACATCCTCGAAGGTTTTTCATCTTTTTATCTTAATATGGACATATGACGTGAGGAATATTTTTCCAATGATTGCAGCTCTCCAACTAGAGGAATATCATTTAATTCTGAACATTTATGGATCATAAAAACTTGTTGATTGATTTCGGCAAGTGCACCGAATCATTTCAAGTAATAAACTATGGTAAGATCAGGTATCATTTTCCCAAGAGACTCATAATACTAGAGAATTGTGCGATTAACAACTCATCTAGACTCAATAGAACAACATTCATTTACAAGCATGTGCAAGAAAGATAAATTTACACATAATTACATGGTTGGACTTTGGTGTTGAAGGCACTTAGAAATGGAATAGACTATAAATGACATTGTTAAGGTTAGGTTTCACCAATTTACTCTTGTGCATACAAAATTTCATCTCCTCTCCATCAATTGACTAAAGTCAATCCACAAAATTACTCTAGCCCTAATATCTTAGGTGAAAGAGCCTAACTTTTACCTATTAATTATCAATCCCTTGACTAATTAACAAGAAAAAGCCGCATTAAGAACTAGGATCTAAGACAACATGTGAATCATCTTCCATCCCTAGAATCAATGAACCACAAGGACTCTTGTTTCAGTTCTGGGTTCCATCTTACGTCCCCATAACTCATGAAACCCCAAAATCAAGTCATGAACGCCCCCATTACATGAAAGCTTTAAGATTGGAAACAAGAATACTAGCAATTGATAGAAAAGGCATATATATATATTCAAATCATTCAACAATTACACAAGATTCAAAGGCTACAACTAACCCTAACAAGATGGGTTTGGCTCTCCATTTCCATGGAGAGCCTTTAAGCTTACAAAATGGCCATGGAAGAAGAAGAAGAACCCAAAGAGGAAGAAGGAAGTGTTCCCACAAACCCTAGCAACCCTCCAAGCTCTCCTCTGAGTGAAACCGCGCCTCCAAACCACCAAAGACCTAAACCCCTTCGCGTTTTAGGTTTAAATAGAACAGATCTGCCACATCAGTGAAGGTCGCACTCAACCCCCTCCTGGGGCGCCCGGGCGCGAGAGTTGCGCGAAGACTGGCGCTCAGCCCCCTTCCTAGGGCGCCTGGGGAGAAATTCTGACAGCAAAATGGCGCTCAGTGCCCTCTGCTAAGGGGCGCTCAACGCGAGCACACCAAAGATCAGCTTTTAGCAGTTTGTGCTGGTGGCGCTTAGCCTGATTTTTCTGAATTGCATCTTTTTCTCTTTTTCTGCAGATCTACTTAATTCTTGTGGTTGGTTCAACTCTATACATTGTTGGAGATTCTTCCAAGCACATTATTAGCTACAAAATAAGGGATTATAGATGAAATTACATCAAAGTAGCCCAAACCACAATTATTTATAAAACTAAGATAAAAGAGAGGATTAAGCAAGTTATAAGCTAAGGGGGAGCTGATTTTATCTCTAAAATGAACCTCAGATAATGGTAAGAATTACCGTTATCAATCATCAATGAGGTGAAAGACCTCACGTTTGACAAAGAACGAGGCAAACATGTTAAGTTATGCATTTATGATAAGTGTTGTTAGAGCATTCATCTATGTAAAAAATATATGGAATATGTCCAATTGAATTGTAAAAAAAAAGCAAGGTGAACAAGCGTGAACAATTAAGAGATGTGTCCTTGGAATTTCTTCTATATTATTATTAGCAAGTGAAACTATTTTTAAATCGATTGATAATTCTCCGTCGGACGTCGTCCTTCGGAGTCGACCAAAAATGTGTTTCGGATCCTTGGCACGTATGGTGCCGGGGTTTGGGTTTTGCCTGGAGAGGTGAGGTCGGTTGCGACCGCCCCTCTCCCGACGCTTCGTTGGATATGTTTTTCATATATTCATTGCATTTTAGCATCGTGCTAGTGTCACTCTCCTTCAAGATAATCCAGGCCATTTTCTTCATCAAACCTTGCATTCTTAGAATTGAATCATGCTCCACAAATGATGAATGATTTATGACTTCATCCATTATGTTATTTATTTACCTTGTCAAATATTTCCTCCAAACTCCTCTTCCCATTTAAGAGTCTCATGTCAACCAGTATCATAAATAAATAATCTTTGACAAAAAAATTTGGTAGCAATGCATTGTATAAGAAATATTTGTGCACGTCCTTTCTAGCTAAATTATCATAGCTACGTCTTATAATAAAAGAAAAATGTATGAAACAATTTCATAGTGCATATTATGGGTTCACATAATTTTGGAAAGTTAAATACAAATGATTGCAATCCAAATTTACAAATTAAAGTTACAAATTAAAGTTCCCTCGCACATCATCTATTGTTGTGGTAAACATATTACTTTCAAACAAGTCAACTTATAAAGTCTAATTTTGTTCCTATTATCATGTTCACCTTCATCATCTTCTACATTTTAATTTTTGTCTTCATCTTCATCCTCCTCCTCCTCATCATCATTTTTTATCATTATAATCATTCCCAAAAAGGTCTTAGAAGATTAAAAGAGGTCCATTGAGCGCCCCACTCTTATGTCATAATAGATTCGAACACTTGCCCCGAATTGACTTCGAGATCATAATTGTTCTAGTGAAAAACTAAAGAAATGAAATTGACTAAGATATCCAATACATGAGAGATAGGAGAGAACAAAACTCAATAGAAACATCTCTAATAAGTTCACTAATTCTGTTTTATGTTGGCAGGTCTCTTTGTATAAGTCATTGCAAATATCTGTTCCATTGAATCACAGTGTGACACAATTAATGTTTCCAAATTTTGAAGGTGTTACACTGACCTTCATGTCATCAAAATCTCTATTTTATGATGTTCGTAGAAATACAAGGTTTTTTAGATGAGAGAACATGCCTCTCGAAGGCAACTCCTTAGAACTGGTGGTTAAATTTTCTAAATAATAAAACTACAAAGATTGAGGTTTCAGATATTGGTGCACAAGAAACAAGATGAACAAAACAAGCTTGTTAATTTTGTCCAATCACAAATGCAAATTACATCTAAGGTAGAACTATCATTTAATGATAGAGCATCACACAAGCATACCCTATAATTATTGTAGTCTAGTAATATTTTCAGAAGGTTTCTTAAGGGGACATGGGCAATTTTTTTACCATCTCTAAAAGACATAGTTCGACACTCAAATTTGGAAAAACGAGATTCATGACCCCAAAAAGGCATCTTATGCCCGTTGTGCTTCTAATAAAGATAATGGATTATATAAGTTTGAGGTCCATTAGCATTATACAAGATTTCTCGCACATAATGATTGAGATTATCCTTATCGACAAATGTTCCTGCAAAACATTCAAGCATTGTCATCCCTTCTCTACATCGTCTACTTCTATACCTCCCAAACAATACCACAAATTCAGATATTGAATATTGGTCAAACTAGAGAGAAAATTTCTCTTACCAATTCTAAATTGACATAATCAGAGAGATCTAGCCATTTCAAGTTTATAAAATTTTCAAACTTTTCGGTAATGCTTCCATGGAACAACCTAAAATTAGAAACCTTAACAATGTTTGTAGCTCTCCAAGTGGAGGTATTTCATTTAATTTTGAACATTCATGGAACATCAAAGAAGTGAAAGACATCACGTTCGACAAAGAACGTGGCAAACATGTTAAGTTATGCTTTTATGATAAACCAAGTGTTGTTAAAACATTCATGTATGTGAAAAAAAATTCTAGAATATGTCCAATTGTATTATCAAATAAAAGCAAGGTGAACAAGCATGGACAATTAAGAGACGTGTCCTTTGAAATTACTTCTATATTATTATTAGCAAGAGAAGCTATTTTTAAATCAATTAATCATTCCCGTATGTTGGATATGTTTTTCATATATTCATTGCATTTTAGCATTATTATATTGTCACTCTCCTTCAAGATATTCTAGGTCATTTTCTTCATCAAACCTTGCATTCTTAGAATTGAATCATACTCCAACAATAATGACATGTTTAATGAATTCATCCACACATTTTCCTCGTCAAATATTTCCTTCAAACTCCTCTTTCCATTTAAGAGTCTCATATCAACAAGCATTATAATCCAATCTCCTTTAATAAAAAATTTAGGTAGCAATGCACTAAAAAAGAAACATTTTTTCATGTCCTTTCTTGGTAAATTATCATAGCGACATTTTGGTAAAGTTAACACTTCTTCCTATGTCGCTACGACCATTCCCCATTTGTCAAAATTATTCAGGGCAAATCTTTACTCATAGATGTTAGTTTTCCCACTCACGGTTGAGCCATCATAATTATTGCAAGTGATAAACCATCACATTTACTTACAACACATCTTGTAATATCTCACACTTGAGGGGAAAGTTTCTAATGTGTTCGACCACTTTACTAACATTAAAGAAGAACTCCTTTTTTAGAGTGATATATTTCAAAAATCATCCAAAATAAGTATTGTATTTCTTCTTTTTCCCAAATCTGATGGCAAAATTATTTCTCTACTATTCTCATCATCATATCTGCAAAGGCTTACATTTATTTTTTCTGCAATGTGCTTTTGCAATTTGAAGATGTTGAAATCCTGAGAAACAGTTACCCATAAAATGGTTAGGAACAAATAATAAAAGAAGAAAAAGAAATATAGACATAAGATTTTTAACGTGGTTTAACGTACAAATGTCTAAATATTGTACGCCTACGTCCATACTACATTAGAAAGTATATTTATTTTTGTGTGTCTTTCAAGTTTTACATATAATTGCTTATATAGCTAAATGAAGAACAACATCTCACAATACTTAGAGATTTAGGACTAAATTAGACCTCATAATACTATCAAAGACATCCTCGAAGGTTTTTAACCTTTTTATCTCACTATGGATATATGATGCTAAATCAATTGACCATTCTCGTTTGTCAAATATGTTTCTCATATATTTATTGCATTTTAGAACCGTGTTAGTGTCGCTCTCCTTCAAGATATTACGAGCCATATTCTTCATCAAACCTTGCATTCTTAGAATTGAATCATGCTTCACCAATAATGAATGATTTATGAGTTCATCAACTATGTCATTTCCCTTGTGAAATATTTCCTCCAAACTTCTTTTTCCATTTAAGAGTTCCACATCAATCAACATTATAATGAAATATTCTCTAACAAAATATTTAGGTAGCAATGCATTGTACAAGAAATATTTTTTCACATCCTTTCTAGCTAAATTATCACAACTTCGTCTTAGAACAGTTAACACTTCTTCCTACATCTCCACTATGATTCCCCATTTGTCAAAATTATTCAGGGTGCATCTCCACCCATAGAGGCTAGTTTTCCTACTCATGGTTAAGGCATCACAATTATTGCAAGTGATAAACCATCATATTTACTTACAACACATATTGCAATATCTCACACTTGACAGAGAAGTTTCGAATGTGTTTGAAGGGGTCCAACTTGTGGCAAAATCAATTTCAAATCTTCTTCATATGCATCATAATCATAGAAAACCCTTTCTTTTATCGTATTAAGTGACAAACAATTCATCCTTTAACGCACATGTTTTAAACAACTTATTATGACCACTTTAATACCATTAACCTCCAGAAGATTTCCCACCTTTTTTAGATATATTTCCTAATATCATCCAAAATAATTGTTGTATTTCTTCTTTTTCCTAAATTTGATGGCAAAGTTATTACTCTACTATTCACATCATCATATCTGCAAAGGCTTTCCTTTATTTTTTCTGCAATTTAAAAATGTTGAAATCATGAGAAATAGTTACCCATAAAATGGTTAAGAACAAAATAATGAAATAAGAGAAAGAAAAATAGACATAAGAATTTAACGTGGTTTAGCGTACAAATGTTTAAATATTGTATGCCTACGTCCACACTACACTAAAAAGTATATTTATTTTGGTGTATCTTTCAAGCTTAACATATGATTACTTATATAGCTAAATAGAAAACTACATCTAACAATACTTAGCAATGTGAGACTAAATTAAATCTCACAATACTATCAAAGACATCCTCGAAGGTAACATCTAACAATTATCTCCTAGGTAGAACTATCATTTGATGACAGAGCATCACATAAGCATACCCAATAATTATTGTAGTTTAGTAATAATTTCATAAGGTCTCTCGAAAGAACATGTGACAACTTTTTACAATCTATAAAAGACACAGTTCGACACTCAAATGTGGAAAGTCGAGATTCACGGCCCCGAAGGAGGCATCTTATGCCCATTGTGCTTCGAATCAAGATAATCAATTAAATAAGTTTGAGTTCCATTAGCATTGTACAAGATTTCTCGCACATAACGATTGAGATTATCGTGATCGATAAATCTTTCTGCAAAACATTCAAACATTGTCATCCCTTCTCTACATCTTCTACTTCTATACCTCCTAAACAATGCCAGAGATTCAAATGTTGAAAATTTGTCAAACTAGAGAGAAAACATTCACTTATCAATTCTAAATTGATATAATCGGACAAATCTAGCCATTTCAAGTTTATAGAATTTTCAAACTTTTCGGTAATGCTTCAATGGAATAACCTAAAATTCGAAACCTTAACAATGATTGTAGCTCTCCAAGTGGAGATATATCATTTAATTTTGAACATTCATGGAATATCAAAGAAATGAAAGACATCACATTCGATAAAGAACGAGGCAAACATGTTAAGTTATGCTTTTATGATAAACCAAGTGTTGTTAGAGCACTCATGTATAAGAAAAAAGTTCTAAAATATGTCCAATTGTATTGTCAAATAAGAGCAAGGTGAACAAGCGTGGACAATTAAGAGACTGTCCTTTGGAATTTCTTCTATATTATTATTAGCAAGAGAAACTATTTTCAAAGCAATTGATCATTCCCGTATGTTGGATACGTTTTTCTTATATTCTTTGCATTTTAGCATCGTTATAGTGTCACTCTCGTTCAAGATATTTCAGGCCATTTTCTTCATCAAACCTTACATTCTTAAAATTGAATCATGCTCCAACAATAATGACATGTTTAATGAATTCATCCATACATTTCCCTCGTCAAATATTTCCTCTAAACTCCTCTTTCCATTTAAGAGTCTCATATCAACAATCATCATCATCAAATCTCCTTTAACAAAAAAAAATTTAGGTAGCAATGCACTAAACAAGAAACATTTTTTCATGTCCTTTTTTGCTAAATTATCATAGCGACATCTTAGTAAAGTTAACACTTCTTCGTACATCGCCACAATACCCCATTTGTCAAAATTATTTAGGGCATATCTTCACTCATAGATGTTAGTTTTCCCACTCACGGTTGAGCCATCACAATTATTGCAAGTGATAAACCATCACATTTACTTGCAACACATCTTGTAATATCACACACTTTACGGGGAAGTTTCGAATGAGTTCGAAGGTGTCCAAACAACTCTTAATCTTCTTTACATTCATCATCATCATCATAGAAAACCCTCACTTTTATCATATTAAGGTGTCATGACCACTTTAATACCATTAAGTCCAAGAAGAACTTCCATCGTTTTTAGATTGATATATTTCCAAATATCATCTGAAATAAGTACTGTATTTTCCACTTTTTTAGATATATTTCCAAATATCATCCAAAATAAGTATTGTATTTCTTCTTTTTCCCAAATGTGATGGCAAAGTTATTGCTTTACTATTCACATCATCATATTTGCAAAAGCTTACCTTTATTTTTTCTACAATGTGCTTTTGCAATTTGAAAATGCTGAAATCATGAGAAATAGTTATCCATAAAATGGTTAGGAACAAGATAATAAAATAAGTGAAAGAAAAATAAACACAAGAATTTAACATGATTTAACGTACAAATGTCTAAATATTGTACGCCTACGTTCACACTACACTAGAAAGTATATTTATTTTGGTGTGTCTTTTAAGCTTTACATAGGATTGTTTATATAGCTAAATGGAGAGCAACATCTCACAATACTTAGTGATGTGGGACTAAATGAAACTCCACAATACTATCAAAGACATCCTCGAAGGTTTTTCATATTTTTATCTCACTATGAACATATGACACTAGAAATATTTTTCTGACTTCCCACAATCCACATATGCAAATAAAAAAATCTCTACTGCCTCGAATAAAGCTCCCACATCTTCTTAACATTTCCTTCAAATTCTCTACCAACATAATATTGAATAAAAGACAAATGCATGAAACAATTTCGTGCATATTTTGGGTTCACATAATTTCGGACAATCAAATTTGAATGGTTCCAATCCAGATTTACAAATTAAAATTCCCTCCCACACCATCTTCAATTATGGTAAACATATCACTTTCAAACAGGTCAGCTTACGAAGTCTAATTTGTTACTATCATCATGTTCACCGACATCATCTTCATTTTCGTTTTCATCTTCATCATCATCATCCTCTTTCCATTTAAGAGTTTGATATCAACCAGCATCATAATGAAAGAAAAAATTAGGTAGCAATGCATTGTACAATAAATATTTGTTCACGTCCTTTCTATCTAAATTATCATAGCTATGTCTTAGAATAAAAGAAAAATGCATGAAACAATTTCATAGTGCATATTATAGGTTCACATAATTTTGGACAATCAAATACGAATGATTCCAATCCAAATTTACAAATTAAAGTTCTCTCGCACAACATCTTCTATTGTGGTAAACATATTACTTTCAAACAGGTCAACTTATAAAGTCTACTTTTGTTACTATTATCATGTTTGCCTTCATCATCTTCTTCTTCATTTTCGTCCTCGTCTTTTTCTTCATCCTCATCTTCATCATCATCATTTTTATCATTATCATCATAAGTCATTGCAAATATTTGTTCCATTAAATCACAACGTCATACGATTAAACTTTTCAGATTTTGAAGGTGTCGCACTAACCTTCATGTAATCAAAATCTCTACTTTATGACGTTCGTAGAAATACAAGATTTTGAGAGGAAAGAACATGCCTCTCGGAGGTTAAATTTTCCAAATAATCAAACTGCAAAGATTGAAAGTTTCAGACATTGGTGCACAAGAAACAAGATGAACAAAACAAGCTCGTTAGTTTTGTCCAATCACCAATGCAAATTACCTCGAAGGTAGAAGTATCGTATGATGACAAAGCATCACATAAGCATACCCAATGATTATTGCAGTCTAGTAATAATTTCAGAAGGTCTCTCAAAAGGACATGTGACAATTTTTTACAATCTCTAAAACACATAGTTCGACACTCAAATGTAGAAAGACAAGGTATATCATTTAATTTTGAACATTCATGGAACATCAAATAAGTTTGAGGTCCATTAGCATTATACAAGATTTCTCGCACATAATGATTGAGATTATCCTTATCGACAAATGTTCCTGCAAAACATTCAAGCATTGTCATCCCTTCTCTACATCGTCTACTTCTATACCTCCCAAACAATACCACAAATTCAGATATTGAATATTGGTCAAACTAGAGAGAAAATTTCTCTTACCAATTCTAAATTGACATAATCAGAGAGATCTAGCCATTTCAAGTTTATAAAATTTTCAAACTTTTCGGTAATGCTTCCATGGAACAACCTAAAATTAGAAACCTTAACAATGTTTGTAGCTCTCCAAGTGGAGGTATTTCATTTAATTTTGAACATTCATGGAACATCAAAGAAGTGAAAGACATCACGTTCGACAAAGAACGTGGCAAACATGTTAAGTTATGCTTTTATGATAAACCAAGTGTTGTTAAAACATTCATGTATGTGAAAAAAAATTCTAGAATATGTCCAATTGTATTATCAAATAAAAGCAAGGTGAACAAGCATGGACAATTAAGAGACGTGTCCTTTGAAATTACTTCTATATTATTATTAGCAAGAGAAGCTATTTTTAAATCAATTAATCATTCCCGTATGTTGGATATGTTTTTCATATATTCATTGCATTTTAGCATTATTATATTGTCACTCTCCTTCAAGATATTCTAGGTCATTTTCTTCATCAAACCTTGCATTCTTAGAATTGAATCATACTCCAACAATAATGACATGTTTAATGAATTCATCCACACATTTTCCTCGTCAAATATTTCCTTCAAACTCCTCTTTCCATTTAAGAGTCTCATATCAACAAGCATTATAATCCAATCTCCTTTAATAAAAAATTTAGGTAGCAATGCACTAAAAAAGAAACATTTTTTCATGTCCTTTCTTGGTAAATTATCATAGCGACATTTTGGTAAAGTTAACACTTCTTCCTATGTCGCTACGACCATTCCCCATTTGTCAAAATTATTCAGGGCAAATCTTTACTCATAGATGTTAGTTTTCCCACTCACGGTTGAGCCATCATAATTATTGCAAGTGATAAACCATCACATTTACTTACAACACATCTTGTAATATCTCACACTTGAGGGGAAAGTTTCTAATGTGTTCGACCACTTTACTAACATTAAAGAAGAACTCCTTTTTTAGAGTGATATATTTCAAAAATCATCCAAAATAAGTATTGTATTTCTTCTTTTTCCCAAATCTGATGGCAAAATTATTTCTCTACTATTCTCATCATCATATCTGCAAAGGCTTACATTTATTTTTTCTGCAATGTGCTTTTGCAATTTGAAGATGTTGAAATCCTGAGAAACAGTTACCCATAAAATGGTTAGGAACAAATAATAAAAGAAGAAAAAGAAATATAGACATAAGATTTTTAACGTGGTTTAACGTACAAATGTCTAAATATTGTACGCCTACGTCCATACTACATTAGAAAGTATATTTATTTTTGTGTGTCTTTCAAGTTTTACATATAATTGCTTATATAGCTAAATGAAGAACAACATCTCACAATACTTAGAGATTTAGGACTAAATTAGACCTCATAATACTATCAAAGACATCCTCGAAGGTTTTTAACCTTTTTATCTCACTATGGATATATGATGCTAAATCAATTGACCATTCTCGTTTGTCAAATATGTTTCTCATATATTTATTGCATTTTAGAACCGTGTTAGTGTCGCTCTCCTTCAAGATATTACGAGCCATATTCTTCATCAAACCTTGCATTCTTAGAATTGAATCATGCTTCACCAATAATGAATGATTTATGAGTTCATCAACTATGTCATTTCCCTTGTGAAATATTTCCTCCAAACTTCTTTTTCCATTTAAGAGTTCCACATCAATCAACATTATAATGAAATATTCTCTAACAAAATATTTAGGTAGCAATGCATTGTACAAGAAATATTTTTTCACATCCTTTCTAGCTAAATTATCACAACTTCGTCTTAGAACAGTTAACACTTCTTCCTACATCTCCACTATGATTCCCCATTTGTCAAAATTATTCAGGGTGCATCTCCACCCATAGAGGCTAGTTTTCCTACTCATGGTTAAGGCATCACAATTATTGCAAGTGATAAACCATCATATTTACTTACAACACATATTGCAATATCTCACACTTGACAGAGAAGTTTCGAATGTGTTTGAAGGGGTCCAACTTGTGGCAAAATCAATTTCAAATCTTCTTCATATGCATCATAATCATAGAAAACCCTTTCTTTTATCGTATTAAGTGACAAACAATTCATCCTTTAACGCACATGTTTTAAATAACTTATTATGACCACTTTAATACCATTAACCTCCAGAAGATTTCCCACCTTTTTTAGATATATTTCCTAATATCATCCAAAATAATTGTTGTATTTCTTCTTTTTCCTAAATTTGATGGCAAAGTTATTACTCTACTATTCACATCATCATATCTGCAAAGGCTTTCCTTTATTTTTTCTGCAATTTAAAAATGTTGAAATCATGAGAAATAGTTACCCATAAAATGGTTAAGAACAAAATAATGAAATAAGAGAAAGAAAAATAGACATAAGAATTTAACGTGGTTTAGCGTACAAATGTTTAAATATTGTATGCCTACGTCCACACTACACTAAAAAGTATATTTATTTTGGTGTATCTTTCAAGCTTAACATATGATTACTTATATAGCTAAATAGAAAACTACATCTAACAATACTTAGCAATGTGAGACTAAATTAAATCTCACAATACTATCAAAGACATCCTCGAAGGTAACATCTAACAATTATCTCCTAGGTAGAACTATCATTTGATGACAGAGCATCACATAAGCATACCCAATAATTATTGTAGTTTAGTAATAATTTCATAAGGTCTCTCGAAAGAACATGTGACAACTTTTTACAATCTATAAAAGACACAGTTCGACACTCAAATGTGGAAAGTCGAGATTCACGGCCCCGAAGAGGCATCTTATGCCCATTGTGCTTCGAATCAAGATAATCAATTAAATAAGTTTGAGTTCCATTAGCATTGTACAAGATTTCTCGCACATAACGATTGAGATTATCGTGATCGATAAATCTTTCTGCAAAACATTCAAACATTGTCATCCCTTCTCTACATCTTCTACTTCTATACCTCCTAAACAATGCCAGAGATTCAAATGTTGAAAATTTGTCAAACTAGAGAGAAAACATTCACTTATCAATTCTAAATTGATATAATCGGACAAATCTAGCCATTTCAAGTTTATAGAATTTTCAAACTTTTCGGTAATGCTTCAATGGAATAACCTAAAATTCGAAACCTTAACAATGATTGTAGCTCTCCAAGTGGAGATATATCATTTAATTTTGAACATTCATGGAATATCAAAGAAATGAAAGACATCACATTCGATAAAGAACGAGGCAAACATGTTAAGTTATGCTTTTATGATAAACCAAGTGTTGTTAGAGCACTCATGTATAAGAAAAAAGTTCTAAAATATGTCCAATTGTATTGTCAAATAAGAGCAAGGTGAACAAGCGTGGACAATTAAGAGACTGTCCTTTGGAATTTCTTCTATATTATTATTAGCAAGAGAAACTATTTTCAAAGCAATTGATCATTCCCGTATGTTGGATACGTTTTTCTTATATTCTTTGCATTTTAGCATCGTTATAGTGTCACTCTCGTTCAAGATATTTCAGGCCATTTTCTTCATCAAACCTTACATTCTTAAAATTGAATCATGCTCCAACAATAATGACATGTTTAATGAATTCATCCATACATTTCCCTCGTCAAATATTTCCTCTAAACTCCTCTTTCCATTTAAGAGTCTCATATCAACAATCATCATCATCAAATCTCCTTTAACAAAAAAAAATTTAGGTAGCAATGCACTAAACAAGAAACATTTTTTCATGTCCTTTTTTGCTAAATTATCATAGCGACATCTTAGTAAAGTTAACACTTCTTCGTACATCGCCACAATACCCCATTTGTCAAAATTATTTAGGGCATATCTTCACTCATAGATGTTAGTTTTCCCACTCACGGTTGAGCCATCACAATTATTGCAAGTGATAAACCATCACATTTACTTGCAACACATCTTGTAATATCACACACTTTACGGGGAAGTTTCGAATGAGTTCGAAGGTGTCCAAACAACTCTTAATCTTCTTTACATTCATCATCATCATCATAGAAAACCCTCACTTTTATCATATTAAGGTGTCATGACCACTTTAATACCATTAAGTCCAAGAAGAACTTCCATCGTTTTTAGATTGATATATTTCCAAATATCATCTGAAATAAGTACTGTATTTTCCACTTTTTTAGATATATTTCCAAATATCATCCAAAATAAGTATTGTATTTCTTCTTTTTCCCAAATGTGATGGCAAAGTTATTGCTTTACTATTCACATCATCATATTTGCAAAAGCTTACCTTTATTTTTTCTACAATGTGCTTTTGCAATTTGAAAATGCTGAAATCATGAGAAATAGTTATCCATAAAATGGTTAGGAACAAGATAATAAAATAAGTGAAAGAAAAATAAACACAAGAATTTAACATGATTTAACGTACAAATGTCTAAATATTGTACGCCTACGTTCACACTACACTAGAAAGTATATTTATTTTGGTGTGTCTTTTAAGCTTTACATAGGATTGTTTATATAGCTAAATGGAGAGCAACATCTCACAATACTTAGTGATGTGGGACTAAATGAAACTCCACAATACTATCAAAGACATCCTCGAAGGTTTTTCATATTTTTATCTCACTATGAACATATGACACTAGAAATATTTTTCTGACTTCCCACAATCCACATATGCAAATAAAAAAATCTCTACTGCCTCGAATAAAGCTCCCACATCTTCTTAACATTTCCTTCAAATTCTCTACCAACATAATATTGAATAAAAGACAAATGCATGAAACAATTTCGTGCATATTTTGGGTTCACATAATTTCGGACAATCAAATTTGAATGGTTCCAATCCAGATTTACAAATTAAAATTCCCTCCCACACCATCTTCAATTATGGTAAACATATCACTTTCAAACAGGTCAGCTTACGAAGTCTAATTTGTTACTATCATCATGTTCACCGACATCATCTTCATTTTCGTTTTCATCTTCATCATCATCATCCTCTTTCCATTTAAGAGTTTGATATCAACCAGCATCATAATGAAAGAAAAAATTAGGTAGCAATGCATTGTACAATAAATATTTGTTCACGTCCTTTCTATCTAAATTATCATAGCTATGTCTTAGAATAAAAGAAAAATGCATGAAACAATTTCATAGTGCATATTATAGGTTCACATAATTTTGGACAATCAAATACGAATGATTCCAATCCAAATTTACAAATTAAAGTTCTCTCGCACAACATCTTCTATTGTGGTAAACATATTACTTTCAAACAGGTCAACTTATAAAGTCTACTTTTGTTACTATTATCATGTTTGCCTTCATCATCTTCTTCTTCATTTTCGTCCTCGTCTTTTTCTTCATCCTCATCTTCATCATCATCATTTTTATCATTATCATCATAAGTCATTGCAAATATTTGTTCCATTAAATCACAACGTCATACGATTAAACTTTTCATATTTTGAAGGTGTCGCACTAACCTTCATGTAATCAAAATCTCTACTTTATGACGTTCGTAGAAATACAAGATTTTGAGAGGAAAGAACATGCCTCTCGGAGGTTAAATTTTCCAAATAATCAAACTGCAAAGATTGAAAGTTTCAGACATTGGTGCACAAGAAACAAGATGAACAAAACAAGCTCGTTAGTTTTGTCCAATCACCAATGCAAATTACCTCGAAGGTAGAAGTATCGTATGATGACAAAGCATCACATAAGCATACCCAATGATTATTGCAGTCTAGTAATAATTTCAGAAGGTCTCTCAAAAGGACATGTGACAATTTTTTACAATCTCTAAAACACATAGTTCGACACTCAAATGTAGAAAGACAAGGTATATCATTTAATTTTGAACATTCATGGAACATCAAATAAGTGAAAGACATCATGTTTGACAAAGAACGAGACAAACATGTTAAGTTATGCTTTATGATAAACGAAGTGTTGTTAGAGGATTCATGTATGTGAAATTTTTTTTTTGGAATATGGCCTATTATTGAATTGTCAAATAAAAGCACGGTGGACAAGCGTAGACAACTAAGAGACATGTTCTTTGGAGTTTCTTCTATAGTATTGTTAGCAAGAAAAATTGTTTTTAAATCAATTAAGCATTTCCGTATGTCCTATATGTTTCTGATATATTCATTGCATTTTAACATAGTGTTAGTGTCACTCTCCTTCAAGATATTTCAGGCCATTTTCTTCCATTGACCTTGCATTCTTAGAATTGTATCACGTTCTAACAATAATGAATGGTTTATGAGTTCTTCCACTAGGTCAATTCTCTCGTCAAATATTTCCTCCAAACTCCTCTTTCCATTTAAGAGTCCCATATAAACAATCATCATAACCAAATCTTCTTTAAGAAAAATTTAGGTAGCAATGCATTGTAAAAGAAACACTTTTTCATGTCCTTTCTAACTAAATTATCATAGCTACATCTTAGTACAGTTAACACTTCTTCGTCACTACCATTTCCTATTTGTCAAATTTATTCAGGACATATCTCCACTCATGGATGCTAGATTTCCCACTCATTGTTCGAGCCATCACACTTATTCTAATGCTAAACCATCATATGTACTATAACACATCTTGCAATATCTCGCACTTGAAGGGGAAGTTTCGAAGGTTTCCAAAGGTGTCCAAGGTATAGTAAAAACAACTCGAAGCTTCTTCATTTTCATCATCGTTATAGAAAACTGCCACTTCTATCATACTAATTGACAGGTAATTCATCCATTGATATACATGTCTTAAGCGACTTGTTATGAACACTTTAATACCCTTTACTCCAAGGGGAATTTCCACCTTTTTTAGATTGATATATTTCCAAATATAATCCAAAATAAATATTATGTTTTTTCTTTTCTCCTACTTTGATTCCAAAGTTATTGCTCTACTACTCTTATCATCATATCTACAAAGGTTTACCTTTATTTTCTCTACAATATACTATTGCAATTTGAAAATGTTGAAATCATAAGAAACAATTACCCATAAGACATCCTTAAAGATTTTTCTTCCTTTTATCTGACTTTGTTGCTAGGAATGTTTTTCTGACTCCTCCATTCTACATATGTTAATAATAAAAAATCTATCATCTTGCAATTTGAAAATGTTGAAATCATGGGAAACAGTTACCCATAAGACATCCTCGAAGATTTTGCTTCTTTTTATCTGACTCTAGATATATGTTGCTAGGAATGTTTTTTCGACTCTCTCCATTCCACATATGTGAAAAATAAAAAGTCTATCGTGTCACAAAAGCTCCCACATCTTCATAACATTTTCTTTGAATTCCCTACCAACAAGTCACTTAACAACACGAAAGGCTTGCATTTCTTATGATTTTGCATTCCTTTAATAAGATGTCTTATTTTTCCTTCTTACACATTGAAGTTAGGCGAACCAGACTGATTCAATGAGTTTTTCATATCCATAACGTTGTTTCATATTCCACAGTTTGTCAAACCACTCATTAACAACCTGTTTGCACTTCTTACCTTGTGACTTCATATACTGTAATTGTTCCTTAAGGTCATCTTCTTGACCTATTAAATTGGAAATAAACTCATCTAAATTACTTTGCAAAGTAGTCATGACAACATTACCAGACTCTGCTTCATTACTTGATTCATTGTTTTGGTGAATGTTAGTTGATTTAAGAGTACTTATAAATTTAAATAAACAAAAGATATATAAATATCTTTTAAGTACAAACTCTAACATGGTTGTTGGAATTTCTTTTTATTAACAATTAAATGCGAAAATAATATATTACAAGTAAGATGGTATGAGTTGTATTTTAATAAAGAGTTTTTAAAGGAGAATTCAAAATTTTAATTGATTTATGATACATTATATCAAAATAATTGTTGAAATATATAGGTTTAATACCTGTTTTGGTCTCTATTTTTGTCAGTTTTGTTCAAAGTGGTCCTCAACATTTTGAAACGATCAAAGTGGTCTCAATTTTTATTCAATTTGGTCTTTTTCTATGATCGTTAATGACATAGTGTCCACGTGAACCATTAATGAATGACATTTAACTTTTTTGACATACATGGCAATTGGCCAATGAGGGACTGCCACATGATAGTTTGATCTTCCACCCAAAATCAATGTGTTACTGTTGTGAAGGTTGTTGTTCGAAGATGGAGGCGCGATAAGCCGTGATAGGTGTCTGGTTCGTGATTTTTTTCCAATTGGTGGCTTTCTACGATTTGGGTTTTGTTTTTTCTTTTGCAGGTTTGATAGCACATAAGAGAAGACAAATCTCGCTATTTGGGGCTTTTTGCAAGTTAGGATTCGTGATTTTTGGGATGAAAAGTTCAAACAAGTGGAGAAGATCTTGCAATTTAGCGTTTGCATTTTGGGATTTCGCGGTGCTCTCGAACTACTGCAGTGATTGTCATGATGGTTAATGAGGGTTTCGGTGTGGTGGATCTATGTGATTTGCGTTATTTCTTTTTTTTTTTTTACAGGTTTGGTGGCGCGAAGAAGACAAAGCTCGCGATTTGGAGCTTTTTGCGAGTTAGGGTTCGTGATTTTTAGGATTTCAAGTTCGAACAGGTGGATAAGATCTCATGATTTAGGGTTCGCTATTTGAGATTTTTCGGTGCTCTTGAACTACTATAGTGGCTGTTGCGATAGTTAACAAGAGTTTCGTGTTTTCACGTTCTCTGGGTGGAAGATGAAACTGTCACGTGATTGACCCTCATTGGACAATTGCTACGTATGTAAAAGAAGTTACACCTCATTTACTAATGACTCATGTGAATACTATGCATTTAACAATTTAAACGCCGTCATAAAAAAATCAAATTAACAAAAGTTATAAAAATTGAAATCACTTTAAATATATGAAAAAGTGAGGACCACCTTAAATAAAACTGAAAAAAATTAAGCCATATATATATATATATATATATATATATATATATATATATTCTAAGCGAAAATATTTAATTAAACTTTATAATTTTATGCTTTTGATTTTGGTAGATTTTTGTTTTTACTTTTTATTTTTTTTCTAAATAATTTTAGTCACATGTTGATTTTTAATTATAAATTATAAAGAAATCTAGTCTCGGAGAAATACTTATAATGATAAAGAAAATAAACTCAATAAATCTATAACAAAGCTACATACCTCTCTTAATAATAATAATGATTCTATAACTCTTTTATTAGTTAAACCACCAATAACAGATGTTATTGTATATGCATACATGTTATATCTAAGTTACATACCTCTCTTAATAATAATAATTCTAGAACTATTTTATTAGTTAAACCACCAATAACAGATGTTATTGTATATGCATACATGTTATATCTAAGCTTGAGTGTTTATTTTTGTTTTCCTAATTATAATTTTTTTCTCTAAGAGTTTAAATTATATTAAACACTTTTATATAAAAAAATTAGCCCACGAAAAAGACTAATAATGATGAAAAAAACAAACACTGAATTTATAACACAAGTTGCATGCCTCTTAAAAATATTGATCTTATAACTCTTTTTTATGGTTAATTGAACCACCAATCCTATTAGCCATTTCCCTCCCTTTCAACTCCTTCAACATATAAAATGAGATGATTAAAAATATTAAATGTCAGATTGATTATATATATATATATATATATATATATATATATATATATATATATATATATATATATATATATATAGATAGATAGATAGATAGGATGACACCGGTTTGAATTAAATAGGGATATGATTGAATATTAACAGTTATTTGTTAATACTTGTTTAAAAAATATATATAAATTTTTTAAAATTCACGGATATATATAAATATTTAAGATATTTTAAAAATTATAAATTTTTAAAATAAAATTTCAATAAAATAATAAAAAAATATAAAATATAATATAATATAAATTAAATTAAATATAAATTAAATTTAAATTTTTATTAATAATAAATACATAAGTACGAATAAAATGATACTTACCCCTATCCATATATAAATATATTTATGATACCTGGTTAACGTATTTGTAAGAAATTTTATCATAATCATAAGTACTTTTTTTATCCCTGTATACATGTTATATTTAAACTCAAGTTTATGTTTTTTATTTTCTTAATTATAACTTTTTTTTTTCTAAAAGATGTTATGGTTATCTTTTAGAAAAGTCTAAATTAAATTAAATACTTTTATATAAAAAAAATATTTTTAATTTGTATTAATACATTATTCAATAATGATAGGATAGAAAATATGTTATATAAAATAGTAATATAAAACTATTCACAAAAAATATCACAGTATAGTGGGACACTAAAAAATTTATAGGACCCCAGTTTATTGAGATTTTTTATATTCGTGCAAGATTTAGACTGCTTGATCTTAAAGTTTATTCCTTGGATTAATTAAGTAAAAACATTAATAACCTTGTAAAAAATTACAATAAATTGAACATTTAAATATATAAAAGAAAATGTGAATGTGAGAAAAAATAAAAAATAGTTGTACCTTGTGTGTAGTGATGACATTCATATGTGGGTGGGAATGATGTGAAGATCTGATATTGTTAGGAGGAGTGATTCCTTCCATCAATATGTACTTTAATTCTTGAAAATGAATAGTTTCTTCTGCGATAGGGTCGAAGGGATATCTATTTCTAAAGAGTGAAATTTGAAATTTCATTCAAAGAGGTAAGAAACCATAAACCACACATGATGCAATAATTTTCATTAGAAAATCAGAATGAAAAAATGAATTACCGATTAAAACTCTCCTTTAAAGTATCACGTATGTGAGCAGCTACATGTTCCATTTATGAAGCTCAAAATGTGCCTTTAGTTTGACTTTTTATCCTTTTAAATTAGTGACTGCATATGTCTATAATGTTTTGCAGCATATATTTAACCACACTCGTTTGGTTAAGCTACCCATGCTTTACACCTATTTTTCAAGGTTTCCTAATTTTGTTAGACGTAATCATCTAATAATGAAAATTTCTGATCTCTGTTGTGGAAACTGACTATTGTTTGTGCGATTTATAATTGCTATCATTGGCTTAGACAAATTAGTCCTTATATAATTCTAATATTTTGCAGTGTAAACCCATTTATACTCATTGGAGTTGGATTATCCGTTTGGACTCTTGCAACTTTGTGTTATGGTTTCTCTTTCAATTTATGGTCCATTTCAGTCTGTTGCAAGTAAGTGTCTTTAATTATATTTTGAACTCCATGTGTAGCCATTTTGTACACTTTAGTTATTGAACACTGAAGCAATTTTTATGTGATCCTTGTTCAGATATGTACAAATATGACGTGAATATATGTTAACTTCAATATAAACGCCTTTTAAATAGTGAAGCTATTTCCTTTATCCAATTACATTTTGAATTCAATTATTAAAATTATACGTTACAGAATGATAATATTGGTTTAACAAGTTGTCATTGGTGGTCCATTTTCGCTAAATCTGTGGAATATTTGCTTTAACCATTTTGGACAGTTGATCTACGTTAGTTTCGTGTAGTAATGAATAATTTTAGATGAGACAATAACTGCATACAAGAGCATTCTAAGCAATATATGATGCATCCTGATCAATACTATATATATAAATGTTGAAATGTGTCATTAACGTTTTAAATGAAATCTTCTGTAAAATAGTAGGTGAGGAAAGGGTGTGGCTCACTACACTTAGTAGAATTAACACTGTGGGGGTGACGAGTAGAGAGTAACAGACTGTGCTCCATTTGGTTCTGTAGCCTACTCTGCCTATTTCCTGTATAACAATTTCAATATGGAAATTACACTTTCCACTATGTACTCCAATTTTTCTTAAAGAAACATTGCTAAATAATTAAAATATTTCTATTGACGGTAAAGGTAATTATTATATTTTGTCCTTGAACCCAGGTGATTTTTAGATTGAGAGGAGTGCTGGAATTTTCAAAATTAAATTTCAAATTCACATTATTTGGAGTAACAAGGAAATGGCTCATTTGGCTTTTCTAGAGTGCATGACCCACCCTAGACTCTTGAGGCGTTTATTTGCCTTGACCTTTGAGAGTTTGGGGATTTCAATATGGTTGTATTGTTTTTTTCAAGTGTTGTTGGCTTTGCTTTATATTTATGTCCTTAATTAACAATTCTTTGTTAGTAACATTAGGATATTTAGCATTATTATAACCAATTTTATTATTGGTATGGAGTATTTGGAGACTCTCATCGAGATTTAATGTTTTGGCTGTGAAAGTAACTAAAAAATGTAGTTAAGATACATAGAATAATGGCTAAACTTGGTTAATATTCATATTCCAAGTGCTGTCAGAAAATATCCTTCGCTAATTTTCAGTTGTATTTTGAGGAACCTCTCTAAATTGGGGCAATCGCTAATTTCCAATCTCAGACTCACTGACTAAGATTACTTTAGACACGATCTTCAATTGTGGTCAAATGGAACAATTGAAAAGTTATGAACTTGGGGAGGGAGTATTGTTATGCAATGCAAATATGTCCTTGATCTAATAGCAGCTCCAAACAGTTATAGACTTCAGATATGGAAGTTAAACCTTTTCATACAGTTAAACCTTTTAAACCGTTAAGAATAAAAGGTATGAGGTTTTGGATATTACTACATAAGAAACAAGAATTTGACAAACATAGCAAACTCTTCAGTTTTTTTTTTTAATTTCTAGTATTCCATGACAGTGTAGCTCATAAGCATTCCCATTGTGAGTTACAAACAATGCCTCAAGGTCTCTTGGAAGCAAATAGGGAATTCCTCACTATCTCCAAACCAAACACGTTGAAGCTTAAATTCTAAATAAATTGGATCCAAAGACTTCAAAAATATAGTTTGCTGTTAGATATATACTGTGGAACTAATCTAAATATCGTTTGACTATGCATAATCTAAATGTCGTTAAACATGATAGTGTAGAAATCGAGCTGGGAGGTATAATACCAATTTGTATGTTATCTGGGAAATATACTTCATTTTATATAAATTAATTTTCTGGACAAACTATCCAGAACATACACATACAAACACAACACTTTAATCTCTCTTTTACAGTACACACACTCAGACACTTTCTCCACACAATACACAAACATGGAGACTCTCTCCTTTCTCACTGCCCATTCTCCACGGTGCACACACTACAAGTGTGCCACACTTCATACAAGACTACATCTCCATATTTATAACCTAACATCTCTACTAACATCTCCACTAATCTCCACTAATCTCCACTACTATGTGGGTAATGATAGTGCTACCACAATACCTAACTTCTTTTACAAATGGGGTGCATAATCTTCAATAAGACAAAACACTTTGTGGCAATGGGTCCATTTAAAGTTTACCCAACAGATAGACCAGTTTAATGAACACTTGCACAAACACAAAAGCAGATTAGAGGAATATTGATATCTTTTTCCCCATCTAAAGAGCACAGGATATACAACCCTTAACCAATGTGTGTCATGCTCATATCAACTCTCTTCTTGCATGCTATCTACCTGCGTTCACACCTTTTCCTACACTCTTTTCTTACTCTTAGCCTCCAAAATAATAAGGAGACATCTTTTTTAATGTGCTTTTCTTTCACCTGGATATTTCTTTTTATTCAGCAATGCCCTAGAGTGATATTAAAATCTCATCTTTTACCTTTTTTTATTGATGTTTATGCTGTTGTAGTTTCAGTTTTTAATAAGAACAGTCTCTCTCTTTTTGGTGTATAAATAATCTAAATCTGCATTTTATATCAACTGAATTTCTGGAGCTTGGTGTTTGGTTTGTTTTCTAACTTTTTGGAAATGTTTCTTTGATATAATCTTGATGACAAAGATCTCAGCACCACACATAACAGAAGAAAAGAAAAACATCTTACACTTGCCATTTTTCTATTTGAATGGAACTTCTGAAAAGAGGAATGATTTGGAAAAACTTATCCCTTCAACTATTTTAATGAAAGCATAGAGTATTGAATAAAAAAAATGCATAAAACAATTTCATCATGCATATTCTAGGTTCATATAATTTGAATTTGGGACAATCATAAAGCCACGTATTCTATTATGGGATTACATAATTTGGGACAATTTAATATGGATGGTTCAAATCCAGATTTACAATATAAAATTCCCTCGAACACATTCTTCAGTTGTGGTAAATGTGAGACTATCAAACAGGTCAACTTATGAAGTTTAATGTTGTTTCTATAATGAAAATATTCACCTTCATTTTCATCGCTATCATCATAAGCCACTCCAAATATTTGTTCCATTGAATTGCAGTATGACACACTTATAGACTTCAGATGTGGAAGTTTTTGCGCTATACAAAATGTTAGCAAAATCTTCATTCTATGACATTCGTATACATCCAAGGTTTTGAGATTACAGAACATATCTTCCTCAGGCAATTCCTTGTAAATGGTAGTTAAACTTTCCAAATTATTACATCTCAAAGTATGAAGCTTTGGGAAATTGGTGCATATGGAACAAGATGAACAAAACAAGCTCGTGAGTTTTTGCCAATCATGAATGCAAATTTCCTCCAAAAGAAAATTATCATTTGATATAGCATCACATAAACATACCCAATAATCATTGCAGTACACTAATAATTTCATAATATATAGAGGAAGAACATATAACACTTCTTTGCAATTTCTAAAAGATATAATTCGACCATTAAATGTGGAAAGACAAGATTCACTGTAAAGAGACATCTTACTCCCATGATCCATATGGATGAAATAAGTTTGAGGTCCATTAGTACTATTCAGGATTTCTTCAACATAATTGTCAAAATTATCGTGGTCGACAAATGTTCCTGCAAAACATTCCAGCATAGTCATTTCCTTCACATCTTCTACTCCTATGCCTCCTATACAGCCCGAAAGATCCAGGTATCGAATTTTTGTCAAACTAGGGAGAAAACTTCCTGATACTAATTTCAAATTCTTATTCATGGAGAGATCTAGCCATTTCAAGTTTACTAGATTTTCTAAACCTTCCGGTGGTGCTCTGATGGAACAATTTGAAATCTCTAATCTTAACAATGATTGTAGCTCTCCTAACGGAGGTATATCTTCCAATTTGTTACATTCATTGAGCATTAAAGAAGTGAGAGACCTCAAATTAGATAGCGAATGAGGCAAACATCTTAAGAAAAAATTTTCTGATAGATCAAGCGTGGTTAGAGCATTCATGTGAGTGAAAAAACACTCTGGAATATGTGTAATGTAATTTTCAAATAAAAGTAAGGTCAATAGGCGTGGACAATTTGGAGATGTGCCCTCTGGAATTGTTTTTATCTTGTTTCTAGCAAGAGAAACTACTTCCAAATCAATTGCCCATTTTTGTGTGTCTGGCATATTTCCATTACATTTTATCATCATCTTACTAACACTCTCCCTCAAAATATTCAAGGCCATTTTCCTCACTAAACCATGCATTGATAGTACCTCCACTGATGATGGAACTCGTGCTTCCTTGGCCTCCAATAAAGAATGGTTTATGAGCTCATCCACTATGACATTTGTCTCATCAAATATTTCCTCCACACTTTTATTTCCATCTAATAGTTCTGTATTAACAAGCTTCCCAATCAAACAGTTTCTAAACATAGAATTAGGTAACAATGCAACGTACAAGAAACATTTTTGCAAGTCTTTTCCACTTAAATTATCATAACTACGTCTTAACACAGTGAAAACTTTTTCTTCCATATCTACTCCCATCTCCAATTTATCAAATTTATTTAGCACATGTCTCCACCAATGGATATCAGTTTTCCCTTTCATGGTTCGAGCCATCATACTGATTCCAAGGGGTAAACCATAGCACTTCTTTACAACAGATCTTGCAATATTCCCCACTTGAGGGGAAAGTGTTAAAGGTGTCCCATAAGATTTGAGTTTCAGCAAAAATAACATCCAATCTTCTTCATAATCATCACAATAATCCTCGTCGTCATCATCATCATTATCAAAATCATTATGAGAATCATTATCAGGATCATCGCTATCATGATAATAATAAGTACGAAAATAATTATCACTATCATAATGATAATAGAAAGGGTTCACTTTTACTATATTAATTGATAGACAATTCATTTGTTGAAACACATTCTCAACCGACTTGTCATGATCAATTTAATACCATTTACTCTTAAAGGAATTCCCACATTTTCTAGATCAATATATTTCCAAACATCATCCAAAATAAGTGTTATGTTTTCTCTTTTTTCCAACTCTTTGGCCAAAATCATTGCTCTTTCCCTCTCATCGTCTGTGTGAAGCTCTCTACCTTTATTATTTTTGCAATGCGCTCTTGCAATTTGAAAATGGTAAAATAATGAGAAACAGTGACCCATAAGACATCTTTGAAAGTTTTGATCCTTTTTATCTCATTTTGCATGTAATTTGCTAGGAATGTTTTTCCCACTCCCCCCATTCCATGTATGCCAATGATGAAAACTCGATCATCTCTCATAAGCTTCCACAACTTCTCAACATTTTTCTCAAATTCCCTACCAAAATATTCATTAGACAACACCAGAGGCTTCCATTTCTTATGCTCTTGAATTTCTTCAGTCAAATATTGTATTTTCTTTTGTGATTGTTCAGCCAAATACATTTCTCCCTGTGGTACATGAAAGTTAAAGCACCCAAATTGATTCAGTGAGTCTTTCATATCAATAGCTCTTTGTTTCGTTTTTTGTATTTCTTCCAACCAATGATCAACCTTTCTCTTGCGCTTCTTGCCATGTGACTCCAGCAATTGTAATTGTCCCTGAATGTCCTCTTCTTCACATATTAGATCGGACCTCAACTCATCTAATTTGCTTTTCAAAGTAGTTAAAACACCATTACCACATTCCTCTACGTTACCTGTTTCATTGTTTTGGTGAATCTTAATTCATTTAAGAGTGTTGATATATTCAAACAAATGGAAAAATAATACATATTACAAAATCTCATTAAACAGTAGTCTGTTGACTTTTCCTTTTAGTTAGTATTAATTAAGAAATAATATATTAGAATAGAAATCTATTTAAATAAGAAGTTTTTAAAAGAAATTCTTCGATTTATAATATATTACGTGTCAAAATAGTTGTTGAAATATATATTACTTTATCAAAATAATATACATATTTTTTAAGCTAAAGTATTCGGTTAAAATTATTATATTTAATTCTTTTAGTCAATAGATTTTTCTTTACTAATTAATTTTAGTCAAATTTTTTTTACCAATATTACCTCACGACATACTTAAAATAAACAAAAGTAGTCCATGAGATAGACTAATATTGATATATATATATATATATATATATATATATATAAAAGCGAGAGTTTAGAAATGGTAAAAATAATTACAGGAACTAAAATAAAGTTTAAATTTTTAAGTGATTGAAAACTTAATTAGCCCTCATAGATAATTTAAAACAATTCCAATATATATATGGAATGTAATGAATATACTCTTTTATATCATGCTCGCAGTAAGAAATTAAAAAACTGTGAATTTAAAATGCATAGTAATGAAACGTAAAATCTTCATTGGGTGAAAACAAAATTGACAATTGAGAATTAAAATAAAAAATACATTTATATTGCATCACCTAAATAAAAGATAAAAACAGCTATGTGAAAATAAGAAAAAGAACAAAATGGAATGCTAACTAGAATGCGTACCTTCAAATAAAGCAGCTAATGATGTACTTGCAGCACCATCCATTTCTAAACCATTAATGCAAGAGATGTAGACAAAAGAAAAAATCTACCATTTTTTTTAAACTTCAACTAAATTCAAGAAAAAAATATAATAAATCTAGTATTGAGGTAAGTTTCACAAGATATCTCTCTCTAACACAACTAATATAATTAAGTGATGATTGAAAAATATAAAGCAAGCTATGTTGTATATGACCTTAAAAAATACAAACACAAGAGTGAAGAGAAGGAAATCAACATGATGGATCTGTAATAAAGATGCATACTTTTAATGATGATCCTATAACTCTTTCATCATCATTGAACCACAAACAATATAAGTTATTTTTCCAACCTTTCACCAACTTCAACTATATATAAAGTCGAGTGCATTTTTTTTTCTTAAAAGATCTTTTATATGTTTATCTTTTAGAAAAATCTAAATTATATTAAACTCTTCTATATAAGAAAAAAAACTATTTTAATTTTTAATAATAAAATTTTAATATTGAACAGATAAAAGAATGGGATGAAATATTTAATATATGATAAAGGAAAATTAGTGTTATATAAGTGTAAAAGTATAATACAAATAATACAATTATTTTTAGTTAATCAGTTTACAAAAAATATGACGGAATAATGAGACACTAAAAATTTTATATAGGACCCAGCTTTAATATGTTGTAATGTTTAGATTTATTTTTTATTTACATTTTTCTCCTCTTTGAGATTTTTTACATTGCTGCAGGATTTAGACTTCATCTTAAAGTTTAGTCCTTCAATTAATTAAGTAAAAACATTAATAATCTTGGCAAAAATTATAAAAAACATTTTAAATAGGATATACACAATACAGAGTGGGATTGTGAGTGAGAAATAAAAAAATAGTTGTACCTTGTGATGATGGGACATGGATATGTTTCGGAGGTGTGCGACATATACTAATGCCTTTTCCTGTTACTCCATCAATATGTGCTTTAATTCTTGAAACTCCTCCTTTGAATTTTAATCCACAGTGCTTACACTTCAACCCACCATCTTCTTCTCTATCAACTTGACTCCAGTAGTACTCATTTTTCTTCCTACCCATTATTACTATATTTCCTGAATCCACAAAATGAAATCTAATTAATATTCATTTCATTCACAGTTGGAAAATGTGACTTCGTTTCTTAATCAAATTTCATGCTCACCACCTCAAAGGGTTAATGAAAGTGTCAAAGAAAATGCAGCTGCAGAGTCAGACATGAGTTCGGCTTTCGCCGTAATAACATGATATTTCAATTCAGATTTTAAGCATGCTTTCAAAGTTCACCTTGATACAAGTGTTTTTCTCGGCTTTTATCGTAAAAAAAATGTCATATTGGATCAATTATTTTGCTTTTCTTTAATTAACAGTGATTCATTTTTACAACTCTATATGCATGTCTAAAAAGTAAAAAAAATCAATAAATGTAGTCCAATTTTTTATATTTTATACTATATAAACTATGAACTCAAAAAGACTATCACAAGTTAGTGATGTTATAGTACATAATAGTATTAACATGTGATTTTTGGTTTTGATAACTATAGTTCTTATTTTTGTTAGATTTTTTTTACTACTATTTAGAACCTGTATTTCAAAGAAAACACCAATAATTACTTTAGGTCTATGTGAAGTATAAAAATTATTTGAAAAATCAATTCCGATAAATTTTTAAATGACCATAACATTTGTTCCGGCTGTCTTTCTAGATTTTAAAAAAATGTCCTTTTTTATTTTTTGTCAATTTTTTTTTGTTTTTTCCAAACTTTGCAAAAATATTTCACATACTTAGATTTTGAATTTTGAACTTAAATTCTTTTGTGGGGCTTCTCATGATATTTTGGTGTTTTGAACAAATTTTCAAGTCATTTAGAGTTGTTTTGAATACACTCTTAGTTTTATCCTAAGCTTGGATGTACAATGTATAGTATGAACAATAAATAAGTTCAACAATACAAGAAGCAAGTTCAACAATATCGATACCAACAAGTTCAACCTTCTTGAAAATGAAAACGAAAACGAAAATTAATCTTCTTGAAGGTGGGTTCGTCGAATAAAGTATTGTTGGTAGTGAGTGAGAAAGGAGAATGCACCTATGCTCCAAAGAGTACTTATACACAAAATCAATCGATTAAAATGAACGAAAATCATACCTAAAGTAGTTAATCAACATGCATTAATATAAAATGAAAGAAAGATGACTGATCATCGAAATCTTCATCCGAAAAAGAGAAAGATTTGAGCAATGAAGACGGTCTCGCGCAAATATAAAGTTAATTAATTTTCAATCTCTCACCGAAATTTTGAATGAATTCACTAATATAAAAAGTTTGAAAAGTGATATTACGATGTTTTATAGCCTTTTGACGTATGAAACTAGAACATTTGATGTCATACATGAATATATTTTCACTTTTACGCTAAAGATTTTCGTTAAATTTATCTAATATGATAAATTTCTTAGGTCTAATAACCACGTTGTAAAAAATCTAAATTCCAATATCTTAATTAAACTTTTATTTACAAAAATGACATCAATCATTTATTAAGTTAATATTTTGGTTTTTTAACTTTGTAAGACGTTGAAGCCTTAGTACTAGTCTCAAAACATTAAAACAACTTTTGGCTTTCTACTGTAAGGTAGAAGAGATATCTCTTTCTAAGGAGTTAAATTAGTTTAAATTTCATTCAAGCTGGTTAGAAGGGTTTAAGTAATCATTTAAGCACCCGTTAACTTTGATTTACAACTAAGTGAGAATCCAATTATCATGAAATGCTAAATTAGATAAATAAGGAAAAACAAAACTAGTTCAATAAAGGACCGTGAAGCAATAATTTTCATTGAAAAATCAGATAGAGAAAAAGGAATTACCGAATAAAGCCCTTCTTCCAGCTGGCTGATTACTGATTCTGTTTCAAAATTTAGGAGTGATTTGAAAAACAGAGAGCAAAAATGAAAGATGCATCTGTCTGACGTTGGGTATATAGAATTGAGTCTGTGGTATTATTCTATAGGCTGTTCAAGGGTTGGACGCGGTTCGGGAAGAGACAGTTTGGTCGAAATTTCCTTATACGCGCTTGTACGCGTGATGACAAAACAATAATTCGTTGACCCAGTAGCATGGCTCATAAGTCTTCTTTTATAGAAGTACTTACTCTTCCTATATTTATGATATTATTATTATTTGCAGTGTCTTAAAAAAGACTTAATAAATAATTTATCTAAATTTAAGATCTATATGATATATTAATTTTTAGAAGTGTTGTGTTATTCTATAGAAGAATTATATAAAATATTTATTATTTGCTTTTTCACTAGAATAAATATAATTGGATCATGACCATTCACTAAAGTCATCGTGAAATTTTTAGGCAAAATCTTTATAAACTATAATTGCACAATAAGTGTGAAAATTTTCTCAAAGAATCTTATATGTAAACGTAGTTTATCTTACTCTCTAGTTATCCTTGACACAAAGCCTTCAAATACTTTCTAGACTTTCATAAAATATCCATAGATTAAGAGATAAATTAAATTACTGAACAAAGTTATATAAAACAAGTTGAACAAAACACTTGGCCAAGTCAAAGGCCCCTAGATTAATGAGATTCCAATTACAATCTCCAATCATCGATTAAAGAAACTCCTTTCTAACTAACATAGGGAGCAAACTTCATGATCCCTATTTAGTTCGGAGGATCCTTATGCAAAAGACAAAACTTTGATGAAGTTCACAATGATGATAACTAACAAATTGGTCTCAACTACGACGACCACAAATACTTAATCCATGAGAACATTGATAGACCAATAAATGATCAACCTTATATACAAGGTACGTGAAGAAACTCATGTGAAAAAGGATAAAGTACAAGTGATATATGTCATGGTTAAGAATGTCAAATGTTTTTGAAGATTTCTATTGGAAAAGTTGTAAAAATTGTCTAAGCAAAACTCTAGTTAGGAAACTTTTGTGACTCACCTCTCTTTCTTGAGAGAATACTTAGTCTACTTTCCACAATATTTCTTTCTAGAAAACTTTTATGCACCACGCAACTAGCAATTTTGGTGGTCCCAATAACAACTTATGTCATCCATCGTCAAAAGCCCAAAGATTGTTACATTATTGCATCCTCACACCTCCTCACCGAAAAGGGAATCATCCACTACTAAAGCTCGATGAGATGTCATAGAGAAGGCAACGCTCTAACGAGGAGCACAACGAGGAGGATTGTTAACTTGATCTGCAAATACGAGAAGAAATAATGAAACAAGTTGTATGGTGATAAAACAAGCAAGTAAAGGAGTAAGCTTTTCACAAAGGCGACTTGGCGAAATCTCAAAGAAACAAGAAGAGACAAACTTGAAGGAAAGTTGTCACCTAACTTGATGACCATTACTTCACAAATGATGCACTTTAGAAAGGATCATACAAGCTTGAAGATCTCGGTGACAAACAAATATCGAGGACATGGAATGCCACTTTAAAGATGCACTACTGATGTTACATTTGAGTATATATGTACTCTTCCTTAGCTCATATTTTATCCCTAAGTTAGGTTTTGTTAGACAAGGTTCTAACTAGTTACATCAAACATTAACATTAATAAAATTCCTCTTTTTTACATATGATAACATTATGTGTTTTACAATCACTACTCGAGGAAATCCAAGTAGAAATGAGCATTCGAATATGTGACTACTCAATAAATTTGAGCATGAACATCTGGATACGTGATTACTCGGTAAATTCAAACATGAGGGTCTAAATATGTGACTACTCAATAAATTCGAGCATAAAAGTCTGAATATGTGATGACTCGCTAAATTCGAGCATGAGCATCCAAATATGTGACTACTTAGTAAATAAAAACATGAGCGTCTAGATATATGACTAGTTGGTATAACTGAGCATCCAAATATGTGACTAATTAGTAAATTCGAACATGAATGTCTAAAAATGTTATTAACACAAGAATAATTTAAGCGTCCAAAAACATGACTACCTTGGTAAATCTGAAAATTCAAAATAAAATATAAGGTATGTCAAACCGTGTCCAGAAAATATTATAATTGTGGATAACTCAGCATGAGCTAAAAATAACATATAAACTTGTTCGTTTAATAATTTGATTCATATGTAATAGTTATTAACTTTTGAGTTTAGGGAACTTATGAACCTACCCGACCTATATTTAGAATATTAATATTATTTGCTAGACCCTAAAAGGGTCCAACAAGCAAAAGACTCAAGAGTGAGATCCATATATTAACCTCTTTAAAATAAGAGAAAGATAATATTCATAAGATATATAATATTATATATCTCATAAAAACATGACCCATTAATAATATTTATTTGTTATTCATATGCCTAAAAGGGCTATGAATATAGGCTATCATATAAGATCCGCAAAAAATAAAAATATTTTTCTATTATATATTATATTGTCTGGTCTTAAATAACTAATTATGGTGTGTAATAGTGTGTAGGAAGTATTAAGAAAGTGAATAAAAATTAATTTATGTTAGTTTTTATATTAATTTTCGAAAATGTTTGAAAGAATGGTTAAGTATCTTTGTTTGCAATACGCTGTCAATGTATGGAACCTTGGTCTAGTGGTCAGTGTGTATTTGCTTTCCTAGCTTTTATTTTTATCAACTTATATGTGGAGATAGAAATTGATGGTTGAAAGGCCTTTTGGTTATTTTGTATTTAATGTCTTCCATAGTTTTGGTTCCTTTGTCTTTGCATGGTTCAGAGAAAGAAAGCTTTGTTTTTCTTGTCACAGGAATTTGGTAGAGGGTATGTGTGTATTATTTTCCTTTGTTTTTTTTGGTCTTATTACTTCTTATTCTCTCTTTGCATGGTGCATTTTTTGGTTGGTAGTGAATAAAGGGTCATTGGCCAAGACTTTTGGGTCTCTTTTGAGAGGGGCTTTTTTGTCTCGTTGTAAACTTCAGATAGCCACTATAGGGGCATCTTTTTTACTCTTTAAAACACTTTGCACCATGTAATTTTGGTTACTCTCAGAAAGGACCATTAACTTTGATCATAAGTGAGTTCTAAGTGAGAAGCTGAGGGTTTAGAGAGGCACTTGTTGAAGGAACGTGAAAACTAAGGGAGGGGTGTGGACTTTGTTGTTGTTAGTGAAGAGAAAGCTTTTCAAAACTTTTTGCAACTAAAGAAGCCTTGGGAAATTTTTCTGGAAACTTGAGGTAAGGGGATTAGCCTTGTACAAAATGTAAAGATGCAAGATGTTGTCAACTCTGACTTTTGCTTACTATTTTGCTCATAACTCCTTTTACAAAATTTCAAATGATATGATTCCTTTTTTATTGGAAACTAGACTCAAAGAGCTTCAATTTTACTACTTATACACATTCTTTTGACCTCAAGAAGGGTCTCAATTATATATATATCATGAGTATTTCAAAGCTTGTGGTAGATGTGAAAGTGTACATGTTTTGGTTTCCTTGTGGTGTTTCATGTTTGAATGTACATATTGTGTTTCTTTTTTATATTTGAAACTCTTCATGTTATGTTTTTATGGCTTACATGTGGGGTACATTCATACACTCTAAATCTAGAGTGTTTGATGTGTGTTAGGGTGAGTTTTCTCTTCCTTTAGTGGAAGAGATGAGTGAGTAAATGAGAGTGTGAGAAGGGTGGTGATGGTTGTGAGCTTATGAGTTTTGGGGTATATGTTTGATCTCTGTTTTACAGAGAATATAGTGGTGGTTGTGCATAGAGTTACTAAAGAAGACTGGGTGGAAACCTCATGAAGTTGAGACCAAATAGCCATGAAAGAAGGAGAAAAAGAACCCAAGAGGAAGAAGTGAGTGTTCCCACGCGTTCTAGCAACCTTTTTGACCCTTCTCTGAGTGGTAGAACGTCTCTAGACTATCAAGGAACACTTCCCCTTCGTGTTTGCGAACTTAAAAAGTCAGATCTGTCAAAACAACGAAGTTGGCGCTCAGCATTAGAATTCTAGCGCTCAACGCCCTATTCTTTAGAAACCAGGCACCTGACGCCCTAAAAAGGGGGCCAGAGCCTGACAAGTAACGCTTAGTGTTGGAAAAGTGACACTCAGCGCCCTGCTCTCTTGAATTGGACGATCAACAGCCAGAAGGGGCACCAAGGCGCTCCCTACACCTTTTTTTATTTTCCCTGATTTAATTGAGACCCTTCCTGAGGTCAAAAGAATGTCAATGAGTAGTAAAATTGAAGCTCTTTGAGTCTAGTTTCCAATAAAGAAGGAATCATATCATTTGAAATTTTGTACAAGGAATTATGAGCAAAATAGTAAGCAAAGGTCAGAGTTGATAGCATCTTGCATCTTTACGTTTTTCCCCAATTTTTTTGAGACCCTTCCCGAGGTAAAAAAACTTACATATAAGTAGTCAAATAAAATTTCTTTGAGTCCAGTTTCCAATAGAAAAGGAATCATCTCATTTGGAATTTTGTACAAGGAGTTATGAGCACAATAGTAAGCAAAGGTTACAGTTGACAACATTCTATTTTACAAGAGTACTTTGGCTTTAACGCAAAAGATGATAGTTTCTCTTCCTTTTAGTGGAAGAGAAGGATGAATGAGTAGGAAATCAAAAGAAAAGAGAAAAGAAAAGAAAAAAGAAGAGAAAGGAGCTGGTAGAGGATTAGTTGCATGTATGTGCATGAATTGGTATAAAAGTGAGAATATGTATGAATTTGTGATTGAGCATGGTTATTTTTGTTTGGCCTACGCTTTTGATTGGTGTATACATATTATTGAGAATATGTATGAGTTTGTGTTGTGAAGGTAAACTATGGTATTTACTCGTAATTTCGCCAGACGTGTGAGCATATCGATACGATGATAAGATTCAGTCTCGTGTGAGACATAGATTCGGGTGTCCCCTTTCCTTTTGCACGAGGAAATAAAAGGGTGGATGTCTCGTCCAATGACTTCGACTCGTGTTGAGTATAGTGCACCGGTACGCGTAGTATCGGTATTTTTACTCGTTAGTTCTTGAGGAGTTGGGGAGATATGTATGAAGTTACGATGGAAAACGACTCGAATCGCCTGTTATTGAGAACATGTTATGACGACAAAAATACAAGGAAATGACATTGGTTTATGAAAGGCCTGATTGTGATGTTATGTTTTTGCGTGGATATATGATGTTATGGTTTGTTATAGTCTGTGTATAATATGTTTTACTATGTTATATATATGATTGTTTCTGGTTGTTCATCCTTGAATGTTGTAGTTGTGGCTCCACATGCAATGATTGTACTTGTATAAGAGTAGATGATATTGTAGATGATGATGGATTGGAATAGCTCGACGAGAGAGATCGGAAATAAAACTTGTTGAGTTTTTTTTGTTATTATTTTCATATTTCACATGTGTTTGATCTTAGTTTTTTTTAAAAAAAATTAAGTAAGATTTGGTTTGTTGTAATATATGGATATAAGATATGTTTATGAATTGTTTCCGCATTTTTAATCTTCAAATAAAATAAAAAAAATTGATGAGAACTTGTTATACATTTTAAATATTAATCTTTTATAAGTAGCGTCCTATTAAGGGCATTACATATCACATGAAGCAAATTTTATCACATAATTACTTTTACTCATAAATACTCACTCCCAAAATATTTTAATGTCTTGAGTGTTGGAAACTATTTTTAGGTGGACTTCTCTCTCGTGGTGTTTCGATGTTCAATCACACATCAACAATTAAGTTAACCCATCTCGAAGATTACTTAATCAAATCCATTAAGAACTCCTAAGGAACGTATTTCTCAACTTATTTTTA
Organism: Vigna umbellata; assembly: GCF_029865625.1. Lineage (NCBI taxonomy): Eukaryota > Viridiplantae > Streptophyta > Magnoliopsida > Fabales > Fabaceae > Vigna > Vigna umbellata. Next base: position 12,106,835 of record NC_142168.1, on the reverse strand, counting down.
TTAGTTTGTTGTTCTATCATCAAATCCTAGATAGTAGATAGGTGAAGTGTAATAGGTACATCCATAAAAATTTCAAATATGACATTGAGGTTGGGTTTGTTTGGAGTGATATATTAAAGCAAAGGAAAGAAAAAGGAGGAACGAGACTTGTTTAGATAAACTCATTTGGAGGGATTAGCACAAATATATTTTAGGTGGTGAGCTTTCTGGAATCCTTCCACGAGTGAAGAGATTAGAAGATAAAACTAAATCATCTAATACTTAATTCCAATAATAACTTTTTGCTTTTTCACTGTCCAAGTCATATTTTCAGCTCCATGTTTAATATATTTTTGTCAATTTTAATTTCTTTTCATGATAACTCACATTTCATAATAATAATAATAATAATAGTAATTATATTTTTATTTAAACTAATCACTCATCCACAGTTTGTTTGAACTTAATTTCTACCAATTCTTATTTTATTTTAATATAATTTTATCATTTGGAATTTTTTATTTTAAATAATAGTTTATTTTATTTTAAATAATAATTCACATTTCATTTTAACATAATTCACACTTATTAAACTTTTATGGATAAAATGTAATCCTCTATTTTTAACATTTAAAATAGTTTTTATTCTATCAAACTCATCACATTATTTACAAACTTTCATAAATTTTTGTCTTAAATCCCTTCATTGCTTACCATATTTTCCATAATACAAATAATTCTACTTCCATCACTTTTTCTCTCAAATCCACTCAAATTAAAAACAAACACATCCAAACTATGCTATACATACTATTTTCAAAAATAAATTATTACGCAAGCTCAGTGAGTTGCGGATATTTGGCATTTCAACCTGTAGAATTGTAAAATAAAGGGTGACAGACAACTTTGTGAAAACTACAATGAAAGACAATGTTTATTTGATCCATCTCCCCAGTTTAGAAATCCAAGTCTCAACAGAGATAAAAAAAATTAAAAAAAAATACATAAAAATAAAAAAAAAACTTCCAAATCCAATGTTTTAAAGTTTTAAATAGAATGTGGTATGTAATCTTTTCTATGAACGTGATTTTTCCCTGGTGTTTGGTTGTAAATCTTGTATGTGACCGTTCACTTCTTGAACGTTGATGTTCAATTCAACCGAAAAGTATAAAGTAAAAAAAGAGCTGCGTACATTGTGATTTTGTGTTAGATTGGGAAGTGTTAGAACTCATACATAGTATTTTACATAAATAAATACATTGCTTTACGCAACAAATAACCTAATTTACAAAGAATGGAAAGGGCCTTAGAAGGCAACATGATATTAGGAAAATGAGAACAAAAATAGTAAAAACAAGATTTACACCATTGGACATGTCCCACCAGCAAACTGTGTTGTGTCGTGTGCATGAATCAAAATTTGTGCAATCCCTTAAGAGTGAATGAGTCATGAGACTCAAACATTCCAAGACCCAGTTTTGTTTTGGGAAATCATGGTTGCTGAGTGCTGATCTCTACTCCTCCAGCTACTCTGAGATTCATTGAAGAAACTTGAACTATCTTGGCTCCCAAAAGCCATCCTTCTAAACATTCTGATCTGTGCAGATTGCTGTGCAGAATCAAACACCGAACTCTGCCCCGGTTTCATTCCATTATTCAGATCCGTAAACTCGTCTAAGGAATCTAAAGCTCTCACCACCTGCCAACCACCAATGCACACTCAGCATCTTCAAAATCACAACAAATATACATCTTCATGCTCACCTGCATTGCATGCTCTATACACACGATAAACTTACCTGACTCATCCGTGGCCTCTTCACCGACGAGTGGCGTACGCAGGCTGCAGCAGCCTCGATCATCCTGAACATTTCATTTCTGTCGTAGTTCTTTCCCAGTCTTGGATCCACCAAGATTTCAAAGTCCTCCTTCTCAAGTGCTTCACTCAACAAAGGCCGAGCCTAGAAACAAGTTTCTTAATTATTAAAATGAACAGTTTATAGGTATTCCATTAATCCATTCCCTTGTCCTGTTTTCTTTTATAATCTTTACAGAATGCATGTGATTTAAAATAAGGTAAGCACAAGTTCCTCTAATAATTCATCACTGCACAAAGAAAACAAGGAAAAATTGAGCTCGCTTGGTTTGCTCTGTTCACATTTTCAGGTTTATGTTTTCATTGATAATTGTAAAATTTTTACTATGGTTTCGTTTTACTTCTGGTTTTCAGAAATTTCAAACGATGGAACCAGAAATTTTAAAAAAGCTATGCATAATAATAATCAAAAGAATAACGTGACTCACCCATTCAACCAGACTCTCATCACCGATTGGTTGAGATGCATCTACAGGCTTCCTACCCGTAATTAACTCCAAAAGCACAACACCGTAGGAATATACATCAGACTTTTCCGTTAGTTTCCCACTTGTTGCATATTCTGGTGCCATGTACCTGTCAATTCAGACCATTATTCCTCTCAGGTATGTAAACTCACAATAGGAACACTTCATACTTCACCAATATCCAAAACACTCTAAAAGATTTCTATGCCATAAACAGCCTTAAAACAAAGGTATAATAGATCAAAGATCAATAAATAATATCCACACAAAATACAGTCCGAGAGAGAAAAAAAAATACTATGAAAACGTTTCCATTGGAATTTAAATTTCGTCAGATAAGAAATGCAGATAGTCAAACTACATAGTAAAATTTAATGGCTAATAATAAGAAAGGATTTCAATAATAAACGCTAAATTATGTGACTTGAGCAACAATATAACCTACCCAAAGGTTCCCATTACTCGTGTTGTCACATGTGTATTTGAATCTAATGCCAGTTTTGCAAGCCCAAAGTCCGAAACCTGATGATCAAAATGTCACAATAAAGAAAATAGTCTGAGATGCTGATGCAGCACAAGCTGAAATTTAAGTGTGAATCAATTTACTTAAATGAGTTCATCAAAAAATTTCAAAATGTACTCTCCCATCAGATGTACAGGTTAAAAAAGCTTACTCGAGCTTCATAGTTGAGATCAAGAAGGATGTTTGATGACTTAATATCTCGATGAATAATGCGTGGATGACCTGATAAATTAATTAAATTGAATTAAGGAGGTTAAACAATTTATTATGCTACGAAAATCAGAAAGATAAAGGGGAAAGCACATAAGTAATTATGAATGTGCAATCAACAATAATGCAACCATGTCTGATGCTAGCATCTTAAGTGGTTGCAAAATTTCTAAAGAACTCAATGTCCTTATTTTAAAATCAATACTCCAAGCATCTAAGGAGCATGTAGTACCATGGAAACACCTTGTCTTCAACGGATGATAACTGTATACATGGGAATACTGAAAAAAAGAAGAAACTTACAGTCTTCATGCAGGTAAGCTATTCCTCGAGCTGCACCAGCAGCAACCTTGATTCTGGTAGGCCAATCCAGAACTGGTCTATTTTCGACTGAAAAAATGAATAAATTTACTGGTCAAGTTTTAGATCAAATTTTAGGTGAACTACAGACAACATGATGATGGGAACTTACTCAACAACCTAATTGGATTATAAATTCAGGTGCAACCACAATGATGATAATAATAATAAATTCAAGGAAAAACAACATATTACGTGTTTCTACTACCACAGTAAATAGATAGATGTATTATCCAATATTTTTTAATATTTTTAAGTTCGCTACTAAACAAATAAAAAATAATATAAAAAAAAGGATTTAAATAGTTTGTCATCACATAAATAAATGATACTTATTTCATAGCCCATCAAAAGGGATAACAAACATATACACTCCACAAGGCATGGAAAAACCGTATCATTGCCACATACTTGTGCAACAGGACCGACATGGTGACACCTGTATGAGACAACCTGTGTTTGACCTTAACTACATATCCTACAGAAGTGGGCTGTATCCATATTTTTTTGTCATGGAGGGATGCAGCATAGATATGACATGGAAATTTAAAAAAAAAAAAAAGTAGCATTGGTCTGTTTTAAATTTTTCAACAAATTTCAAAAATAAAAAACATACGTAAGGTAGGGGTGCTAACTAAGGTCAATGTAGTAAATAATTTGTTAGAAATATTATATCTTTTATCTTTATCTTTTATCTTTCGGTTAGTTTGTTATTATTTCTTATTTGTATTTTGGGCTTAGCCCATATTTCTTCTATTATAAATAGAGAACCCTATGTGTGTTTAACACAAGGGAGATTAATTCAAATATAGTAGTTTTTCACTATATTTAACATGGTATTTAACATGGTATCAGAGCAGGTTTTTTGATCTCTTCCAGTGGTCTTTGCCTGCCGGCGGCCGGCCGTCATGGCCGCCGGTAGCCCCTAAAAATTTCATAAGATTCATTTTCTCTTCTTCTTAAATCTCAGCACCCAGAATCAAAGAGACAAGTCTCCTGGGAACCACTGTCTCCTTTGAACCAGTCGCCGCCTTCTCACCGGCCACCGTCACAGTTTTGACCGGTGACCAGTGGATCTGGACCGTATCTTCAAGCACGACCTAACCCTAGCGGTCGTCGTCTTTGTCTCGTTTGCATGCGATGTCATGCGCCTCCACTCTCCGGAAGTAGATCTTGAACGCATGTTCATCACGCGCCGCCTTCTCGGCGTCGGTATCAAACCGCGCCGCTGCCAGTGGTCTCATCGAACCTCCCTTTCTCTGTTCAGACCTTCCAGAGCAGCCATTGCTGCCATCGATGTCTGTCTTCTTCTCGCCGCATGCTTCCGCATCTTCGGACCTCCTTCTTCTTTCTGCGTTTTTTTGTGCTTCCTCTCTGTTGTAGAGGGTTTCGCCTCTGTATTGCTGTTCTTGCCTTGTTCTTCCTTTCTTATTGTATTTGCCGCACAGATCTGCTGCGTTTATTGCCTCCTTCTCCACTGCTCTCCTTCATCCACTTCTGAAGTTGAAGTGTTTATTGCCTCCTTCTCTACTGCTCTCCTTCATCCACTTCTGAAGTTGAAGTGTTTATTGCCTCCTTCTCTACTGCTCTCCTTCATCCACTTCTGAAGTTGAAGTGTTTATTGTCTCCTTCTCCGCTGCTCTCCTTCATCCACTTCTGAAGTTGAAGTGTTTATTGCCTCCTTCTCCGCTGTTCTCCTTCATCCACTTTTGAAGTTGAAGTGTTTATTGCCTCCTTCTCTACTGCTCTCCTTCATCCACTTCTAAAGTTGAAGTGTTTATTGCCTCCTTCTCTACTGCTCTCCTTCATCCACTTCTGAAGTTGAAGTGTTTATTGCCTCCTTCTCTACTGCTCTCCTGTATCCACTTCTGAAGTTGAAGTGTTTATTGCCTCCTTCTCCGCTGCTCTCCTTCATCCACTTTTGAAGTTGAAGTGTTTATTTCCTCCTTCTCCGCTGCTCTCCTCATCCACTTTTGAAGTTGAAGTTTCACAAGCTGTTGTTGGTTCATTGACATGTGATAACCCATCTCTGTTTGCCTCACACTCTTGAAGACAAATCATTTAGTTCAAAACCAAGTTCAATTATTTCAAACTTGGTTCATACAATTTGTATGCTCCAGCTTGAGAGAGAGTGTTAGAAATATTATATCTTTTATCTTTATCTTTTATCTTTCAGTTAGTTTGTTATTATTTCTTATTTGTATTTTGGGCTTAGCCCATATTTCTTCTATTATAAATAGAGAACCCTATGTGTGTTTAACACAAGGGAGATTAATCCCATAAATAATTTTCACTATATTTAACATAATTGAACATGGTCTATTTGGATGAGTTCATTTAGGTAATATTTTGAAACATGTCAACAGAAATGATGTTCCATGTTTTATGGAAGGGGCTTACAAAATAGCCGATATTGTACATATGACATATATCTAGATATTGCTAATATTGAAATTCATTTATAATATTATAATCAAAGAACCTTTTTTCCTTAAATAGTGAACTATGTGTGTGCTGTCTATGTCATACAAATTTAAGAAACAACTCTAATTTTTCACACCTTATTTTCTACACCCCTCTCTAAAAATGGGTGTCAAACTCTCATCTAACCGTGCAATCAATATGTATTTATCTTACCATGGAGATGGTAATGAAGAGTATTGTTGGGAACATAGTCATATACAAGCAATCTCTGATGTTCAGATATACAGTAACCAACCAAGGAAACCAGATGACGATGATGCACACGGCTGATTATCTCAACTTCTGCCCTGAATTCACGTTCCCCTTGCCCACCACCTATTTTGAGCTGTTTCACAGCTACTTCTCTTCCATCTACGAGTAAACCTTTATAGACACAACCAAATCCACCTTCTCCCAGCAAATTTTGTGCCGAAAATCCATCTGTAGCTTGGATAAGTTCTTCATACGTGAACCATGATCTCGAGCTACTTACTCCACCTGCTTCTGATGGAGAATACACAAAATCACTACCAGATCCACTACCTGCTACAAAGTTGGCTGGAGACTGTGGCCTCAAGAATAAGGTACCTAGAAGAGAATACCAATGATTTAATACATAACATTGTAGCCCAATTAAGATGTTACTACAAACAAATACAACTCTATGGTGTCATGCCATTTAAACATAATGCAACTACGATTCCAAAAATTTTCAGAACAAAGTCCAACAACAAACATACTGCTTAATTTATCTTGATCACTTAAAAGAAATAATGTAGAAACCAAAGTTGCACCGCCAGCAAGGAAGTTTGAACCAATAAAAGGCTTCAAACTTCCAAAACTGTCAGTCTGTAGTCACAAACCAATTCTAGCATCTTGCAACTGAGTTTAGGGTTCAATTAATGAAAAATAAAGACATTGTTAATGTCATTGATTTGAATACCAGTTCTTGGTCATATAGCTAAAGATGCATTTACACCTTTATAAACTAAAACCACCCATTTTCAAGTATCAATTTGTCGCATTTCCCGAAGATGGCAAGCCATAGTGTAATACGTAAATGAACTCAATATTAAATTAAGAGAAATTGGTATTAAGTGGTAATGAAAATTGATACATTGACATCGAACTTCTGGGTTTGAGTCTATGATGAATATTTTAAGAACCAGAATTGTGGGACTTCTCTAATTCATAAATGAAGTATCCAGGAACCAGAATCCATTATATCTGGATCATCTAATTCGAGTATAAGGCTCTAGGAAATATCGACAAATCCTTTCGTATTTATCTTAATAAAAAATTATCAACGTTAACAACAAACAACATGCAAGAACCAACAAGATTATATTCCCTAAGCCCTAATAGTTGCCAATACATAATGCAATACCTGAATTGTGGGATGAGGTAAATGGAGAAGGAGCAGCATAACCACCTCTTGATCCTTTTTCCTTCTTCTTCTTCTTCTGTACAAACCACACGGCCATAACAAGAAAACTGAGGACGATAAAACCAACTACAATTCCAATGGCGACGGATCCTCCAGCACTTAACCCACCTGAATGTGAAGGCGTGTTGTTTGTAGCTATATCGTTAGAACCATCATTAGTTGGTCTAGCAGTGGGTTTCTCAGTTGGAAGAGACGGCAGTGGTACCGGTGGACCCCCAACGGCTGTTTCATTGGTTGGGGGGTCAGGCAAAGAAGCTGGAGGTGAAGATCCTGAAGGGACTGAAGGAGTTGATGGCAATGTGGATGGAGGGGGAACATCAGAAGAAGGAGGCTTAGGAGGAGATTGAGAAACTGATGGAGGAGGTGCATGTGAAGGAGTAGTTTTGGGAGGACTTTCTTTCTGTGGAGGAGTACCAGTGGATGGTGGCCTTGGAACATTGGCAGGAGGAGGAGGAGATGGTGAAATTGGTTGAGAAGGAGGGGGAATTGTAGCGGGAGGAGATTGGGGAGGAGGGGAAACAGTTGGTGAAGATGGTGGAGACAAAACTGGAGGGGAAGGTGGAAGCTCAGCTGGAGGAGGGGCAGTGGTGGTGGCTGGTGGTGAGGGGGGAGATGTTACAACTGGTAGCGTTGGAGATGCTGGTGGTAATGGCGGTGGAGAATCTGGTGGTGAAGGAGGGGGCAGAGTTGGTGGTGGTGGAGAAGATGGTGGAGGAGAGAGTGAAATGGAAGGAGGAGGGGTTACAGGCACTGCCTGAGGAGGTGAAGGAGGTGGAGCTGAAGGGTCAGAGGGAGATGAAGGAGCAGGGGAATTGGGTGTTTGATTGGGCTGGGAAGAATTGAGAGATGATGGGGGGTTGGAGGAATTGGTTGGAGAAGATGAAGAAGGTGGTGGTGATAAAATACCACCAAGAACAGGAGGCACTGCAGCAGGGGAAGCATTTGGAGAAGGGTTGGTTGAAGCCATCACTGCACAAATCTTCCCTCAAAAGCAAAATGTACTAGTTGAACACTTCCATCACCATTCCTCTGATACTTTCTCAAACCACCATCACTCCAAATTCCTATGCTTTCCAGAAACAAACTCGACACAGCACCCCAGATCAAGCATCAACAAAAAATTTCAATTTTCAGATCAACCCTTCTACAAGCAATGCTCGAATTTCTTCAGAGAAAAAAAAAACACAACCACCATGACCCAATCCTTTAAAAAAAACACTTAACTTTGGCAAAGAGCAAAAAGTCAATACCCACAAACAACTTTCAAGAAAGCTAATACTTTAGTGAGGTACAACAGCTGACAAAAAGCAAATTCACAGTGGGGAAAAAGAAGTCCAGCTCGAGAAACAAAACCTTTTCGCAAATCAAGGAGCATCTTCCAACATTATGACCCAGGTTGGTCACTGGTCTAACCCACTTGAGAGAGCAAAATACAGCATACCCAGATCTCCAAAAATCACCAATGAGCTAAAAATGCAACCTTCAGCGATATCTGAAGAGAGGGTGTTCGAAAATTTCATGTACAGTTGGCCATGGGCAAGAAACGGAAGGTTCAGAACTTCATACGAAAAAGCTGATTTTGTGGAATATGAGAATAGTGGAACACAGAAACAGACACAGCACACCCCACAATTAGTGCAAAGGAGAACGTGGAGACGACTTTCAGAATAGGCTCCGTTTCACACACTCTCTATGTCACTCCTTCACTCACCTCACATGCACTGCTGATGGGAAAAGGTCGTGTCCCAATTGAAAATTCAGAAAAAGCAATCATTAAACCATATGATTTTATTTTGAATTACTTTTTTGAATTCGAGGGACCAAAGTGCTTCTGATGTTGTATGCTGTCACTTTATTTTTTGAAGGGAAATCCCACCACCACTAGCACATTGAAATGGTCAAATTTATTAGACCTATGACAAAATTTGACATTCCCTTTTTATTTTAATAAGTTTCTTTTTATGATTTACATTTTAATAAACTTTAAACAATAATAAAATATGTTAGAAAGTGCTAATAGCATTTTTTTTTCCTTTATTCAATCATTAGTTTTATCGTTTCAAGAAGTATAAGCATTCTGTCATTAGCAAAATTCATCAAAAAGTATAAAATAATTTGATACAAATAAAAGATAAAACTAGCAAATTTTGTGACTTTTAATCAACTTTAGATTGTGTTAGAACTTGTAACCTCTTCTCTTATTACCATATATTATAATGTTTCATTTAACATTTGTAAGTTTTTGTTTTCAGTATTTTGTAAGATTCTTTACTATTTTGGTGAAGACATTTAATCCCTCTTGTGCTTAGATTTTTTCACTATGTTGGTTCTGAGGAATAATACTTCTTGTCATCACCACAAAACACCATCTCCCTTTTGATGGCTTAAAAAATTCAAAGTGTCTCAAAAAGTTTTTATCTATAATCATAAACTAATCAGTAGATAAATTTATTCGTAATTATAAAATCCCCTTTCAGTACTATTGTAGCTTTTTCATTAAGATTTCTCATCGAAAAATAATTAAAATGAATTACAATGACCAGCTGTTTCCTATAAAAGAATGATGATTAGAATTTATTATATATAGTTGGAGAGTAGTGGCATGGAATGTTGCAGTTATTGGCTGTTATTGAGTTATGGTTGGCTTTAAATATTAAATATAAACTATAATAAGTGAAGAAGCAAAGCAAAATATTATAAAAAAATCTGTGTTAAAATATATTTTCCCTGTGTGGTGGTTGTTGGTTGGATCACAAGGTCATCATTTCTATGAAAAATAAATTAATTAATTAATAAATAAACTGCAAGAAGGGAAATACTCTTGACAAAACACAAAATTCTTCAAAGCTAAGTTTACAGTTTGTTGAGCTAAAATATTGTAAAAAGATGGCTAATTAGACTTAGAAGCTCTTTTGCCAACTTTTCAAAATGTCTAAAGAGAAAATAAAGGAAATAAAACTATTATTACTTAAAAAAAAACTTATTTATATTCTGTGGTAGAGTTTGTTATTGTTCTTTTTTGCTTTATTCATAAGATTTCAACGATTTATGCCTTATATAAATAAATTGTACCAATTTCATTTTAATCGCAGAATTTTTAATATAATGTGAGTAATAATTAATTGTCCCTGGTGAATGTGCATGGAGTTGTTTTCTTTAAAACAATTAAATGGACAGTGAAAATATTGAGAAGTATTAAAATATTCATTTTAAGAAAGAAAGAAAGTTTGCATGAACAATGAAATAGTTTTCATCGAGTAAAATGTTGCACATGGAAAAGACATTCCTACGTGCTTAAATTAGTTGATAGCTTTTTTTTATTAAAACGTTTGACTTCTAGTTCATTAAAGTGTAGTTTGTAAAATCCTTGTTTTGTTGTGTAAATTTCTTTTATTTACAAAGTATAATTATTTTGCTATTTAATTGCTTGCTATTGTCATTGGTTGAGTTTAAATAATAGTGTTACAATTATATATTTTTTCACGTAATTCGTCAAAAAGATTCATAGAATGTCGCCTATAAGAAACATTAGAAGTTTAAATAAATTAATAATTTGTGCACATGAAATAATGTTTTGTGAAACTTTAAATACTGAACATGAAGCTCAATAAAAATAAAGTAGGTAAAAATTAAATTAATTAATTAAAATTCAATTATTTGATTAGGTATTGATCAGGTTAAATCAATTAAATAATTGTGTAGTGTAAATGGATAATAAGATTTTTTTTATTAGTGATATAGATATTAGTTGGATTATATAATTTTTTTCTTGTGGGCAAAAGACACACCCAGTCCATTTTGGGCTACACCACCACTACCTGAAGATTGATCCATTTAAAAATTATCCAAAAGGATTAGAAAAGAGAAGGAATCTTCACTGTTAAATTAAAATTAGGATAAGAATATTGTAATAATGAATAAGTATAGGAATAAAACATCAATAATATTTTAGTGAATATTTTTTATTTAATATTAAAAATTAAATGTAATACCATGGAAAAGTAACTTCTAGTAGTAGATAAATAGCATACAGAAACGAGGTAAGGAATGATATCAGTGAAAAGTTTAGAGAAGAGACATATAGAATATTTTATATGTCAAACTTATTTACATCAACTTAATACATTGTTTAACACATCTATTAAACATAAATAAATTAAAATAATGATAATGATAAGTCGATCGACGCTAAATTTTTATTATTCTACATTCATTTTGATACTATTTTCACTATCTTTTACTCTTTCTTTACTTTCTTTTCTTTAAATATAAAATTTAATTATTATTAAGACCATATTATCTCTATAAAAATTGTCAAACGGTGTCAAACCTTCACTCCTGAAAAACTGTATGAGATGATATTTATTATTTGATGTATCCGAAGAAAATGTTTTAGAAACATATAAGATAATATCATATGATATTAGAAGCATCTCGAAGTGAGATTTTGGAGATAATTTTGGAAACGTCAGTGACTATATATATAAGACAATCTTTGACACTTCTAAGATGATGTTACACTATTAAATAAATACTTATTTTTTCTCTTATAATAAATTATCACATCATTAAAATGTATTAACCTTGAATTCATAGAAGAAGAAAAAGTCTTCCACTTGGATTATCAACGTCCAGATAAACCTATAGCTATTATGAAGTTTAGTTAAAGAAAAATATAGTTATTTTGTTTTTAGTTTAGAACAAACCATTCATGTTTAAAATATTGGATCTATTAAAAAAAGATTTATTAAGAAAATAAAATATTAATAAAACCTGAATTCAATCATGTAAAAGATTAATACAACTTTTTATCAAGAAAACCTTAAGACAATAAGTTCTTCAATCTTTAACTTTATATGATGTTCTACTCTTTTATTTCTATGCAACATTAAACTTAGATTCACACTTAAAATTTTAATACTAAATACTATATTGTTTTTTATTCATTAAGATGTGGACTAAGAACACTGTAGATAATAGTAAGTTTATTCTAGTTTCTAATACAAATTAGTTCCTAAAAGATAAAATTATCTATAATTTTTTTATATCTTGAGAGTGGATCATGATTTCTATGAAATTTATTTAAGTAAAAGTATTAAGATAATCTCAATGTATCTATATGATTATGACCAATTTTGATATAATAAATTAATATTTTAAAGTTATTAAAAGTTAATAATATTTAGTTACATGTTAAATTAGTCGATAATCAAAACTACATATATCTTAAACACCTAGTAATGTCTTCATGCAAAGTTGACTTCACTCAACAAATGTTTTTCATTCAAACATCAAAAATATTGCAACTAACCACAATTTAACTTTAACAATATTGTAATATTCCAAATTAATATTACAGCACGTTGCTAAATTCTGAGCAAAATAATAATTTGATGGAATGAACTTATTAATAAATCAATATGTAATTGTCGGCTAGATGTGTCAGCCTGCTTGCAAGTTTTGTTTTATTCTTATAATTTGACATTTCCTATTCGCATTGTACATTTTGTCTCATTTACTTTACACTGTTTAAAAGAATAAGTTCACATATTCAAAGAATCGATTCTAAACTTTTTCATAATAAATTTAATATTTACTTTATAAAGTATCATAAAAAACGACTTTACTAAAAGATTACTGACTGGAATGAAGATTTAAATATTCTGTAACGATAAGTTGGGTACTTTTTTAAAATGGAATTGATAGCTATCATTATCTATTATTCAGCATAATACAAAAATATCTTATCTGTTTAAGCCACGTGTTAAAACTTGATTGGAGCTGTTCCAGTTTAAGTAGTGATGTTAAGTTTGAGTAATGATAAAATTAAGTGGTTGATCGTAAGAGTGTCCATTTTATTATTAGAGTTTTCGTAATATAATATTGAAATATATTATTTATAATAGAAAAAATAAGGGTTAAATATGTTTTTAGTCCCTAAACTATTGACCGTTTCTGGTTTTCGTCCCTCTTCCAAAGTAAGGTACGATTTGGTCCTCAATCTTTAAAAAAAGGTTCGTTTTAGTCGAAAAAACGAACGTTTTGAGGACTAAAACGAGGACTAAAAACAAAAATTTGAGGACTAAAACGAACGTTTTTCTAAAGAATGAGGACCAAATCGTACCTTACTTTGAAAGAGGGACGAAAACCAGAAACGGCCAATAGTTTAGGGACTAAAAACATATTTAACCCAAAAAATAATATTGATATAATTGAGTACTTTGAACACATATGAGACGTTGCTAATTGAGCCATCCATGGAATATTTTGCATTCGTCCCTTCGTCTAATTTATCCCTCTAAATACGTCATCTTCTTTTGAAGCGTGAGAGTTGATAACTCAGTTAACTATTATACTCACTTCCAAATATTTTACAATTTAAATATATAGCTTTCACTTTATTACTTAACAAGATTTTGTATGGCATACCAATATTTTTTAATTCACTTAAGTATTATTTTATTCTCTATTTTCATCAAGTTTATTTAATATATTTAGTATAATTCTCATTTTTTTTCACGTTCAATTAGATCCTATTTAATCAATTTTGTCTCATATTATCCTTTTTTATAAAGATGTTAAATTGTTAACAGAAGAAAAAGACATTATTTGTTTTGCTTAGGTGATCCGTTTTTACCATGTGAGTTGTAATATTTTTTTTAATGTTGCACCATTTTATCGCATATGAGCTGTTATCTCAAGACGGTCAAGAGTTAGCACAATGAAGGAAAGAGAGATAAGACCCCAATGGAGTTGCAACAATTTATGTTATTCATAAGTGAACGTATTAGATATAATACATAAGTCTATTTTTAGAACAATTTGTCACTTTAGTAAGTCTTACAAAGAATTATCAAGAACAAATTTCTTTAAGCAATATATATATAACGTTCAAATTTAATTAATCTAACTTTGCTTTTCATAAATTTGCCTGCACCGTCTATTTTCCTGAAAGCATGGGAATTTTAAATACTCTTTATTCTCTTCTATAACTTAAAATATGTCAAACTTAGCACTCACCCATGTTCAGTTCAGAGACACCGAACTTGTGCGTAAGCTACATATCCATTCATTTGACGAAATAACCCTATGTTATTTTCTTAAAATGAGACCAAAGTGAATACATGTAAAATGGGAAAACGAAATTGAAAACATCATCACAACATTAGAATAAAAAACTTATTTGGCAGTAAAATCCCTTATACATTGTATTGTCAGATATTTGAGAAGGAAAACAGAAAAGACACGAAGTGATCCCTTCTTAAACTTCTATCATCTGATTTCAAGAAATTATGTACCACTGATACAATTTTATACGAGAAACATCTTGACTATCTCCTACCATTACATGTTATCTACCGCAAAGTAGCATACTCTCCTATCTTCTTCTTTTGATAAATCATTAAGTAGTAGCATATTCCAATCTCAAATTCTCCTATAGTAGAAAAATCTAAGCCAGGCAGCAATCCAAACTACCTTATCAATATGATTAATATAAACTAGTTGAATATAATTCATTGCCAACAACCACAACACCAAAAATAAGGGCCTGAGTTGAAAAACTAAAATAAAGACGTAAAGTAAAAAAACCATCAAACCAAAATTCCTTATAATGCTCAAGTCGAAATACAAAATCCATATAAGTCAAATGAGATCAAATCGACAGAAAGAAAAAATGTCCGACAGGGTTTCGCACAGCATGGAACCCTTAACTCCTACAATTCAATGATCCAGAAAAAATGCTACCTTGGAAAGCTTAGGCAGTGGTAGCCGCTCCTCTCTTCCTGGGTGCAGCCTCGGTACCTGATTCAAAATCACCACGTTAGCCAAAACCCTAAACCAATGCCCAAATTTAAACAATAAAATAATCAACCGATTATACCCTCTCTGAAGCCGCTCTTGAATCTGCGAGGCACGTGACGCAGGTACCTCATCCTTCCAGTTCCAGTGGTCTTTCTCCTAATAGCCTTCACGCTCCAGTTATCTGAAACCATCGATCAGTGAAAACCGAATCCTTAAACAAACCCTAATTTGAAAAAAGTAAAAGAGTTACATTTTCTAGTGCGCGCTGCCGGGAAAGCACAAGCAGCACACCGACTCTTCTGGAGGTGGAAGCTGCGACGGCCGCATCTAACACAAAGGGTGTGGGTCTTGTTTCTCCTTTTACCGAAACTCCCTGTTCCCTTCCCCTACACTCATACAAAATCCAAACACCATCAGAATCAGATTCGTAACAGGTCTACAGATAATAGGCGGAAAAAACGATACCATTGTAGCAGCAGAGCAGAAACCCTAGTTTCTCTGAGAGGAGAGTACTTATAAGCGTGCCGGGACAGCGGTAGGTTATTGTTTTTGTATGGGCCTTCAGCCCAATTATATAGCGGTGCAAAAACAAATAAAAAAAAGGTGAAATTAATAGAAATAGAAAATATGAAGAATGTAAGCTCTATGCTATCATTAAATTCAATGAGATAAATTTATGCTCTATTTAAATGAGATTAAATATAAGTTATATGCTATTATTAAATTTAATAAGATAACTTTAAGTTATACATATAAAATATAAAAATTCTATATTCTGTTTAGATGAGATAAAATGCTATTATTAATTTTAATCTAATTGAACTATTTGTTAGCCGACGAACTTATGGGCTTTGGTGTTGGAGCACTTTTGCGAAACTTGATTTCGGCCTTCTTTGCTCAGTTTTAAATGCTGAATTAAAACTGAGGTAAATGGCATTGCATCTTAAAAAAATATCAAAACAATAACAACACATAGTTAACAGAATTAGAAAATAGTGAACAATAAAACCAAAATTTATTTTTTATTAAAATAAAATGAGGTAAAAAAAGAAAATAAGAGTGGTTTTAGTTGTAATTTTGTTTGTAAGAAAAGTTAGTAAAAGTCATTAAAAGATATGTGGCTAAAAAACATATTGGTTAATTTATAATTTAGTAAATTTTTATTGAAAAAAATCAAGTGAATAATAATGAAGTTCAACAAAGTAGATGTATATTTTAAAAAAAGTTAAATTATTCATTGAAATAAATTGACTTTATAATACTCAGAAAAGTAAAAAATTATTTTACTTTTACTTTTGTTTTTAAGAATTGTTAGTAAAAATTATTAATAGACGTGTCGGTAAAAAAAGTATTGGTTTATTTTACAAATTAATTGTTAACTATACTTTAATTATATAAATATATATTTGTCAACTTTAATTCAAATAAATAATCTTAAATCATTTCAAACTAATGAGTTTTTTTATTAAACAATAATTTTTCTCCCTATTATTTTTTCATTTATTTTTAAACTATAATTTTAATAACTATAGATTCAATAAATTATCATCATAATAAATTACATTACACTTGTACATTTTCCATTTCTCAAATAATTTATTTTCCATCTCCTACCCTTTAATAATTCAAAAAAAAGAATGCATTCCAACCATTTAATTATACAAAATCCAACCATAAATATAAACATGATTTGAATTCGGATCTCCAGAAACTAAATTGCGTCATAGAATGTGTCATCGGGATAATTATAATGCTATCTTATATAATAAAAAAGTGAAACAGTGCTACCCAAAAAGTGAAACAGTGTTATTCCAGAAAAAAAAAAATCACACTTTGTATTAAGAATTGAAAGTTACCGATTGACTAAAGAGATAATATGATTTCATAATACCTACAAATATTACTTAAATTGTGTTCTATAAAATTGAGTTAGATTTAGAATGAACTAATGTGATGTATCCTTGACAAATCCGTGTAACGAAGAAATAAAAGATTTCAGAGTTTTCAACTTATAGAATAAAAGCTCATTCCATGTGTCAATGGGGCCAGGCAAGCACCAATGAACACAATCACTGTGCGTGTTCTTCGTTTCATGTCCCCAGACATGGATGTTGGGATGTCCATCAGGCCTACGCAACATGATTTCAGTCGTGTTCAGCATCAAAAACTTCAAACCCCTCTTCCTTCCTAGCTTTTTCGCTGCTCTAAACTCCTCCACCTGAACCTTGTATGTCTCAAAAATGTAACCATCAAACTTCATTTCCTCCTTCCCATAAGGCTTTGTCCTCTCACAACTCCCTCCTTTGTTCCACTCAGCATTCTCGAAGTGTGCAGGCGAGAATGTTCTCAAAAATGTCACCCCCTTGAACCCTTCAAGGTTCAGTATACTTCTGAGTGCTGTTCGGAACGCTTTTCTGTATCCGTAGTAGTGACTCAGGTCTGTGATGTTGCTTTGCTCACACTTGTGGCACCCTACAAGCTGTCCTTTTTCATAGAACAATGCTGGCCGAAAGAATCACTGCCCAGCTGAGATAACGACAAAATCGAAGTTTTTCACTTCACTCCACGATTCGTCTGCCCTATCTAGATACAGATTCGTGATGAGGCTGCTGTGGACATCGTTGGTTCTCACCAAAAACGGGGACCAGAGTGTTACAACTGTAAAATTGTAATCTGCGTAGAACCACCTTCTGAAATATATGGGATTTGTATCATATCTACTGGAAATATCCTCAGGACGAGCCACCTGAAAGAAAGTCATGAAATCATATTTTCCGACCAGGACGAGGACTTTCTTTCAGATATGCATGTTTTTGAGTAATGAAAATATGTACGGAACTCATCAACACATTTGCTATACGTGCGTTATACAACAAGTGAAAGAGAGTAAAATAGTACTTTGCCCAAAGGAGACACAAAGCCTCTTTCTTCGGTTTTTGTTCCCAAAAGCAACCAGTACTTTTCTTGTTTGTTAGGAAATAGCTTTCATGCATGGTCACACAGTAAAAAAGTATAATTTAAGGATAGAAAAATTCAGCTTCTTCAAGTAGAAAGTTACACTGTGGCATTGATTGATGAGTGTTCTTACTTACAGGACTCAGGAGGCACAACAAAGAATTCATTTGATTTCTTCCGACGGAGTCTCCGACAAAGGCCATGGACTTTCCTCTGACAATCTCTAAGAAAAGGGTTGCATCGAAGAGTGGAAGCTCACATTCATCAGGTTTCCACCTCCATTTGAGAAACTCTCTATCAGGTCTCCCAAACTTCATGCAGTTTTGCTGATCCAGTATCAAATTACAGGTCTCGTTATCATAATAAGGTCCTTTACTGTACGGAACCCACTCCCCAGAAAACACGTTGCATCGTTTCATCTCTGTCACGTTCAAATCATAGCTGCTTCTATTAACATACACCTTATTAGGCGAGGAAAAGCTAGAGTTTTTAGGAGAGGAAAAGCTAGAGTTATTAGAAGGTAAAAAGCTAGAGTCATTAGGAGATAAAAAGCTAGAGTTTTTCCTAAGAGGAAACGGTAACATGAGGATGAATAGGGTGAAGGGAAGAAGGATAACAACACTCTTGAGAAGTTTTCCTGGTGCATGCTTCCCATTCCCATTGAGAAGTTTCATGTCTTAGATCAAATCTGCTTCAGAAGCTTTCCTGAGATGGTTTATATATACGTACATATATCTTGATGTGTGGTTAGAGTAAAGGTAAAGAAAATTCAATTGAACCAGCACCTGTAGTGGCTTGGAATATTCATATTATGTATTTTACGATAAGTCATTGTTTTTGGCTAGAGTGATCATTACACATAAGGATAAACCCTATAAATAAATAAATCTTATTCTTTTTTTTAAGGCATTCCAAAGTATGCAAAATCAATATTATTATATTAAAATCAATACAAATGTATATATTAGTATTTTTGTGTGAATTGGCCGATAATACTTTAATTAATTAGCATCGGACGCTAATTCTTTATTATTACACTTTAAATAATATACTGTTATTTAATTTTTCTGCTGGGGCCAGTCCATACTATTTTATCTTTATCTTATTAATAAGACTAAACATAGAAGCAAAAAAGAGGGAGAGTCACGAAATGGGACACCTCTTAATATTGAGAGATACCATATAAAATTGTGGTACTTTTTTACTCATTTGTCATGTGCCTTTGGCTTTGGTCATAGTGTATTTTTAAAAGGAGAAAAAGTTCAAAAATCCACACATATGCATGTTTCGTATTGTATACGAGATGAAGATGTAAATTGGTTGATGATTGAAACTGTTATCTCAACATTTACTACATTTACTAGGTTGATGGGATAACACAACTGATCTTTGAGATATAAAAGCTCGGATAAGATTAAGAAACAAAATATGAAAGGTAAATTTTTCATATTAATTAGTATCTATATCCAAAAATATATGTTTAATTTGTTTTACATTAATTTCAAAGTGAGATAAAAACAAAGATTTCATATGTTATTATCCTTCATTCTAATCTTTTATTACCATTATTTATATTATATGTTGTTTTATTATTAAGGTTTTCTAGTAAACTTACAGTAAAGAAGATAATTATAATTTACGGAAGTTTGTTGGACCTTATATTTTTACAAATTTATTATATGTTAAATATAGAATGTAGAATTTTTTTTATAATATTGAGTTTGTAAAAATCATAAAATTATCTCATTTGTGTTTTATCTCATGGGAGTTTGGTGTTGTCTGTGAATTTCATATGTTGAAAAGATTTAATATTTATAAGTTTCAATTTCTCATCTTTCTTTTTTAATTTGTATTGTACATGAGTGGAAACATCCTAATGTCTCATTTTTTTATTTATATATTAATTATTGCTAATTAAAAAAATATGATGTTTATAATAATTAACTTAAGTACTTCTTTTATTATACAAACTCGAAATATACATGGTACATGAATCCTATATAACAAAAATATTTATGTCCATGAGTATTTTGAGATAAAATCCATAATAGATATTAAGTATTTATTATCTGTAGATAATACGTAACGAATATTTCAATACTGATTTATAAATGGGTCGAGTGAAGATATTATACTATCCATATTTACGCGTATTTGTAACCCACAAAAAATAAAAATAAAAATTTAATTTATATTTTATTAAGTTAAATTAATTAAAATTAAAATTAATTTATATTTTATCATATTGAATTTAATTAAAATTAAAATTTATTTTATTTTATATATTTTTTTCTAATTTTATTTTAAAAGTGTATAAAATATATTTTTTTAAATATTCATATGTATTCGCAGATTGTAAGGTAATTTTTAAATGAATATGTACACACATAATAGACGGGTAACAGATAAATTTTTTGTTTTAGATTGAACAGTGAATAGACACTATTTGTGTCGATCCGATCCGGTATCATCCCAAATCTAATGAATAAATTATAACTTAGAGTTTTTTCTTTTTAGTTTTAACGTCTTCTTCAATATAATATTTATAATTTACAGGGTGACAAAACATCTCAAAACTCAAAAAAATTATGTCTATAAGAAAAAGGTAGCCATATGTTCAAGGTTAGTTACTTTCAGTCTTTGTCGTGGTAATGGTAGGACATGGCACTTCAAATTCTGAAATAAAAAAAATTAAAACAACCAAGAAATAGACATAAAGTAATAACCATGCTCAAAAGTATATGTGGCACTTGACACCACAAGCAAAATCATTTTTGAAAAACATTAATTTTTATATATTCACATAACTACTTAGTAATAAAATATCAAAATATAAAGATAATATAATAATTATATAAAAAATAATTAATCAACATTAAAAAAATAGTTGTAAAGTACTTATATTGAATAATAAATTGTCAATCTATCGTAATTCAACATTAAAAAAGATGGATGAGAATTAAAGGAGTGTGGGTGCCAAATTTTGGATATTCATATTTAAAAAAAAAATTAATTATAAATATTAAAAAATAACAAGATATTAGCCTTAAGTCCCTATATATACTTTATCGTATACACACATTGAAAATGAGATTTTATGCATAGAATAATTGGACCACATAAAAATAATTATTGCAAAACATTATGAAAAAAAATTGCTTTTACAAATGGTTTATAGTGCGTGGGACTCTCTCGAAGACATTGGTCAATTTATGCAGTTTTAGTTTCCATATGCCATTAGTGTGGAAGAAGTGGTTGATTAAAGTTGAGAGAGATATTTATAGGCAATATTCAATGATATTTTAAGTATGATTATTTCTTAAAAAGTTCAATTTAATTAAAATATGTTTAAAATAGAATTAAAAATAGTCTTATAAATGAAATTTACATATATAAAAAGATATTTCAAAACTGATTTTTTTTTTATGCAAATAGAGATTGCTATATTTTATTACTCATTTTTTTGTGAAATTGAGAAAATAATGTGAAGATATAAATAATGAGTTTCCATTATTGTTCTGAAGAAACTTTACGGAAAAACTAATTGAAAACAAAGGAGTTGCCAGCTAAGGAAGAATAACGCGCAAGTGAAGCCAAAATCCTAAACGCCACTTGTAAGTGGTCCTCCATGGTCTCCAAAATATATATATATATATAACAAAATTATATATAAATCGATTTTTATATTTTTATTTTATTATAATTTTATATATTGATATAAATAAATTTAATTTAAAATATATAAATGGATGTAATTTATAAATCGATTTTATAAAGTTAAATTAAGTTTAAAATTTACTTTTTAACTTATGAGTTAGAATTTATTGTATTGAAATTTTTATTTATTCCACCTATTATACTATTCGTTATTAAAATATTGATTATTTATTGAATATTTTTTTTCTAATAATTAAAATGTATATCTAATTTATAAACTGATGTTGTGAAATTAAATTAAACTTAAAATCTACTCTCTTACCCTTCGTAAAACCTTCCAAAATAGCAATCTCTATTTCATTTAATTTACACCGAATAATATTTCAAATTGATGCTGCTGCATATACTTTAAATTAAGCCTACAGTTTGTTTTATTAGTTTAATCTGGATTAGCATAAGCCTTTACAAAAATATTCATAATTTAACTACAAAGCATTTTCTTAGTTTTTTTATTCTGAAAGGAGACGACACTGACAAGATTTAAAGCTGATAATGAGATCTAAACTAATTGATATAGTAGATTTAAAATACCACCTTTAACAAAAAACAAACTTTAAAATAATATATTTATTTTTCTTTTATTTCTATATATATTTATTTTCTTATCCATTTCTATTTAATATGAAATTTCAACTTAAATTTAACTACTACAATCTCTTCTTAAAAGATAAATCCCTAATATGAGTCTCTTTCATATTATCCTTCAACAAATAAACTTAAGCAAATTAATTAAAAAAGAAAAGGTAATGGTTATATTTGTACTGATATATATATATACACGATAAAGAAAATGTAGCAATATTGTGCTTTAAAAAGTGTTTGTGTAGCATTTCAAAGGGTTCAATCGATTACATAAAAGAGGGTGCCACGTTTTTGTTATGGGTATCATCNTAGAATATGCATGACTGCAAGGCCAATTGATTCCTTATGTGTGCCCATTTTACTCTCTTTGCATGAATAATGAGATGCTGAACCACTGGGTTTACCTTTTTGCATGGTGAGGCATGATGCATTTGCATGGGCATTCGGTGAAAGACGTGCATGGATGAGTCTATAAAGAGATTGAACCCTTTTGTTCGTGTGTTTGGCAAACGAGGAAATTTCATGGCTTTGATATTATTATTAGTTTAATGTCCCGATGTCCTCTGCATGTGAGGTTTTTTTGTTTTAGTGTTATATATATCCAGGATATTGCTATAATTCATGTGCTCCAATGGCCGTTGCTTTTATAAAAAATCCCATGCATTTATTAAAAATGTCATTCATTAAAAACTAGTGGGACCACGTTTTTATTAATACATTGGAGTAGAATCATTGTATGATCACTTGAATTTCAGTTAGCATTATGCGCAGGTCATAAAAAATATATAAATGCATAGTTTGGTGTGACATGTGGTCCCCTTTCCTATGTTGGTATGGGTCCCACCTTGAATTTAATATTGGGATTTAATATTATGAGTATGCTTTTATGTTGAATGATTTTTATTTTAGGTATTTTTAATTTATTTTATATCTTAGTTTAATTATATTTGTAAATTTGATTAAGAATCCTCTTTACTTTTATTTCTTCTTTCTTCTGTATGGGAAAATAGTTTTTCGTTATTGATATTAATTGGAACTATCATGTGGTTTGAGCAATTAGAATTTTACATTGATTTTCTAACTAAGGATTATGCATTAATTTTAAAAGCCTTTTTCCTTTTAAAAGCATTATCATTGGTAGATTAATTTTGTAGTAACTATGCTTCTTGTATGGTAATATCCCCTTGCATTGGGATTTTGAATGTTGAAAGCATGCTTGAAATGTGAACTGAACATGTTATTACGGCCAAAGCAGAACGCATTACTGATTTTGCAATTGATAACACTTTCAGTAAACCCTCTATCAGTAGCCTTAATTAGACCTGTTTGAGCTGATAAGCATGAAATTTGATTAAGAAAAGTGGTCTCATTCTCCAGCTATCCATTTGATTTTGTGGGTACAGGAAATATAGTAATTATGGGTAGGCGAAAAATAGGTACTGCTGGAATCAAGTTGATAGAGAAAAAGATGGTGGGTTGAAGTGTAAGCACTGTGAACTGAAATTCAAAGGAGTGATTTCAAGATTTAAAGCTCATCTTACCGGAACACAAGGAAAAGGCATTCGTGTATGCCCCACTCCTCCTAGTGATACTACATATTCAATTCATTCCCAGCAGCATAGGAATGTCATCGCTACTACATCACAAGGTACAACTATTTTTTATTTTTCTCTTGCACTCTTTTTTTGTGTGTGTAAATATATTGTAATTTTTTTACAAGGTTATTAATGTTTCACTTAATTAGTCCAAGGAATAAACTTTAAGATGAAGAATTCTAAATCATGCACCAATATAAAAAAAATCTCAAAGAGGAGAAAATGTAAAAAAAACAAACTCTAAACATTTCATCATAATAAGTCTTGGGTCCTATAAAATTTGTAGTGTAACAATATCCAGATATATTTTTTCTGAATAGTTTTTATGATGCTATTTTATATAACATTATTTTTTGTTTATATTAACAATTTTATCACATTTTTATCCTTATCACAATTAAATACAATTTTCTTGTATGATATCTTTTAAGAAAAAAATTATAATTATAAGTAAAGATAAACACTCGAGTTTATATATAACATATATACATGTGACATTTAATGTTTTCTTTTTGTATTGAAGGAATAAGAGGTGGAAATGACTAATATTGTTGGTGGCTTAATCCTGAAAGAGTTATAGGATCAACCTTATTAGAAGGTACGTAATTTTATTACATGTATATTGTTTTTTTATCATTATATGTTCTTTTCATGGATAAATTTTCTTATATAAAAGTGTTTAATATAATTTAAAATTTTCTATACAATAACCATATTAAATATGATTTTTGTAAGAAAAAACTTATAATTAAGAAAACGGTACTTAATAATATACCGTAAGGGATGGAAAAGTTGTTTAATTAACTATAAAACAGTTACAAAATCATAATTGTTAGGGGTATGCAATTTTGTTACAAATTTATTATTTTTTTTATTATTAGTTTTTTTATGGATTAATTCTTTTATTATTTAATATAATTTAGACTTTTCTAAAATATAATCGTATTAAATATGACTTTTTTAGAAAAAAACTTATAACTAAGACACTAAGTTTTATATATATATATATATATATATATATATATATATATATATATATATATATATATATATATATATTTTGATAAAAAATTGCAATAGGAGGAGAAACAACTATATTAATATTATTGGTGGTTCAATTAACGATGAAAAATATATAAGATCAATATTATTGGGATTATTGGAAGGTATACAACTTTGTTATATGTCTTGTGATATATGTCTTGTGAAATTTAGCTTAATTATTTCTATTTGAATAGATATATGTATTCTGAAGTTTATCTTAATTATTAACTTTATTATAGTTATTTTTTTCTTGATATTAAGCTTAAGATACAAATAGATTTTCTTGTCTACCTCTCTTGTTGTATTGAAAGTATTGAAGTTGTGGAAGGTAGTATAAAAATGGTTAATGGTGCAATTAACTCTGAAATCAACACCACTTTATTAGAAGCTACTATTTATTCTTATTTATCATTTCATTTTGTTATTTTATTAGAGTTTGTATCAAAAGATGTATTTGCATTTTTTTCTTTATTTAAATATATAAACACTTTTAAATGAAATAACATTGACTAAAACAATGAATCATATAATGAAGCAGAGTCTAGTAATGCTGTCATGACTACTCTGCAAAGAAATTTAGATGAGTTTATATCTAATTTAACTAGGGAAGAAGATGACCTTAAGCAACAATTACAATATCTAAAGTTTTAAGGCAAGAATGCAAGCGAGTTATCTATGAGTGGTTTGACAAACTACAGAATATGAAACAGAGAGCTATGGATATAAAAATCTCACTGAATCAGTCTGGTCAGTGTAACTTTAATGTATAAGAAGGATAAATAAGACATCTGATTAAAGAAATGTAAAATCATAAGAAATGCAAGTCTCTTATGTCAAATGAATTTGTTGATAGGGAATTTGAAGTTAATGTCAAGAAGATGTGGAAGCTTTTGCGAGATGATCGGGTTTTTATTATTGGGGTATATGGAATGGGGGAGTCGGAAAAACGTTTTTAGCAACTTATATCCAAAGGCAGATAAAAAGAAGCAAAATTTTTTAGGATGTCTTATGGGTAATGGTCTCTTATGAATTCATATTTTCAAACTGCAATAGAATATTTTAAAAAAAATAAAAGGTAAACCTTTGTGGATATGATGATGAGAATAGTAGAACAATAATTTTGACATCAGAGTTGGAGAAAAGAAAAATCATAATACTTATTGTGGATGATATTTGAAAATATATCAATCTAGAAAATGTGAGAATTCCTTTTGTATTAAAGGGTATTTAAGTGGTGATGACAAGTCGGTTGAGACATGTGTGTCAAGGGATGTAGTATCTATCAGGTAATATGATAGAAGTGAAGGCTTTCTATGATGATGATGATGAATATGAAGAAGCTTTAAGAGTTGTTTTTGCTACGACTTGGACACCTTGGAACACCTTCAAAACTTCCTCTTCAAGTGCGAGATATTGCAAGATGTGTTGTAAGTAAATGTAATGGTTTACCACTTGCAATAAATGTGATGGCTCGAACCATGAGGTGAAACTAGCATCCATGAGTGTGGATATGCTCTCAATAAATTTGACAAATGGGAAATGAGAGTGGCAATGCAAGAAGAAGTGTTAACTGTACTAAGACATAGCTATGATAATTTAGCTAGAAAGGAGGTGGAAAAATGTTTCTTGTACAGTGCATTGCTACCTAAATTTTTTGTTCGAAAGATTTGATTATGATTTTTGTTAATATGAGACTCTTAAATGGAAAGAAGAGTTTGGAGGAAATATTTGACGAGGGAAATGAGATAGTGGATGAAGTCATAAATCATTCATTATTGTTAGAGAATGATTCAATTCTAAGAATGCAAAGTATGATGAAAAAAATGGGATGAACTATGTTGAAGGAAAATGACGCTAATACCATGCTTAAATGTAATGAATATGAAAAACATATCTAACATAGGAGAATGGTTTGAAACATTCTCTTGCTAACAATAGTATAGAAGAAATTTTAGGGGACACATCTCTTAATTGTCCATACTTGTCCATCTTGCTTTTATTTGACAATTCAATTGGATATATTCCAGAGTGTTTTTTCACATACATGAATGCTTTAACAATAGTTGGATTATCAAGAAGGCAGAACGTAACACGTTTGTCTCGTTCTTTACGTGAGGTCTCCACTTCTTTGGTGCTCCACTAATGTTCAAAATTAAGTGATATACTTCCACTGGACGAGATTTGAAAATTTTAATAAACTTGAAATGGCTAGATTTGTCCAATAATGTCAATTTGGAATTGGTACTAGGAAGTTTTCTCTCTAGTTTGACCAAGATTCAATATTTGAATCTCTGACATTGTTTAGGAGGTATAGAAATAGCAGATGTAAAGGGGAAGACACATAAAAGTGGAAAGACGAGATTCACAACCCCAAAGTGGAGAGACCTCACGTTTGATAAAGATCGAGGCAAGCGTGTTAAGTTATGCTTTCTTGATAAACCAAGTGTTGTTAGAGCATTCATGTATGAGAAAAAACCCTCATAAATATGTCCAATTGAATTATCAAATAAAAGCATGGTGGACAAGCGTGGACAATTAAGAGATGTGCCATCTGAAAGTTCTTCTATAGTATTGTTAGCAAGAGAAACGATTTCCGAATCAATTGACCATTCCAGTATTTCAGATATGCTATTCATATATTCATTGCATTTTAGCATTGTGTTAGCATCACTCTCCTTCAAGATATTCTAGGCCATTTTCTTCACCAGACCTTGCATTCTTAACATTGAATCATGTTCCAACGATAATGAATGGTTTATGAGTTTATCCACTATGTTATTTTTCTCTTCAAATATTTCTTTCAAACTCCTCATTCCATTTAAGAGTCTCATGTCAACAAGCATCATAATCAAATCTTCCCTAACAAAACAACTTAGGTAGCAATGCATTGTATAAAAAACAATTTTTCACCTCACTTTTAGTTAAATTATCATAGCTACGTCTCAGTACAGTTAACATTTCTTCTTCCATTTCCTGTCCCATTTCCCATTTGTCAAATTGATTCAGGGCATATCTCCCTTTATGGATGTTAGTTTTCCCTCTCATGATTCGAGCCATCACACTTATTGCAAGTGATAAATCATCACATTTACTTACCACACATCTTGCAATATCTTACACTTGAGGATGAAGTTTGGAAGGTATCCCAAAGTGTTGAAGTTGTTGCAAAAACAACTCCAAAGTTTCTTCATATTCATCATCATAGAAAGTCCCCACTTCTATCATATTATCTGATAGGCATTGCATCTCTTGACACACATGTCTCAAGCGAGTTGTCATGACCACTTTAATACTCTTTACTTGAAGAGGAATTCCCACAATTTTTAGATCGATATATTTCCAAGTATCATCGAAAATAAGTATTGTGTTTTTTCTTTTCCGCAACTTTGATACCAAAATTATTGCTCTACTTTTCTTGTTAATATATCCGCAAAGGTTTACCTTTATTTCTTCTACAATGTTCTCTTGCAATTTGGAGACGTTGAAATTATGAGAAACAGTTACCAATAAGACATCCTCGAAAATTTTGCTTGTTTTTATCCCATTGTATATATAAGTTGTTATGAATGTTTTTCTGACTCCTCCCATTCCATATATGCCAATAGTGAAAACTCGATCATCTTGCAAAAACTTCCACGTCTTCTTAACATTTACTTCGAATTTCTTACCAACAAATTCACTTGACAACACAAGAGGCTTGCATTTCTTATGATTTTGCATTCTTGTAATCAAATGTCTTATTTCTCTTTCTTGCATATTGATGATAGTTAGGGCCAACCTAGATTTTTTTGTGTCTTTTCATTTTTTTTTTCTCTGTGAGTGAGTTTTTTATATCCATAGCTCTTTCTTTCATATTTTATAGTTTGTCAAACTATTCATCAACAACTCGTTTGTGCTTCTTGCCTTGTGACTTTAGATATTGTAATTGTTGCTTAAGGTAATCTTCTTTACTTGTTAAATTGGATATAAACTCATCTAAATTTCTTTGTAGAGTAGTCATGACAACATTATCCGACTCTATTTCATTTTCTGATTCATTATTTTGGTGAATGTTATTTCATTTAAGAATACTTATATATTTAAATAAAGGAAAAAAATATAAATACATCTTTTAAGTACAAACTCTAATAAAATAACATAATGAAATTATTATTAAGTAGAATACTTACCTCCTAATAAGATGGTGATGATTTTAGAGTTAAGTGCTCCATCAACTATTTTTATACTATCTTTCACCACTTAAATATATTCAATACAACAAGAGATGAAGACATAAAGAAAATCTATTATCAAGAAAAAATTAAGCTAATATAAAAAAAAATAATAACTATAATAAAGCTAATAATTAAGGTAAAGTTCACTCTACATATATCATGGTTGAAATAAAGCTAATAATTAAACTAAATTTCACAATACATATAACAAAGTTGCATGCATCTCAATTATCCCAAAAATGTCGATCTTATATCTCTTTCATTGTTAACACCAACAATATTAATTGTTTCTTCTCCTACTGTAATCTCTTTAACACAACATGAGATGATTAAAAATATTAAGTGTATATATATATATATATATATATATATATATATATATATATATATATATATAATATATATGTGTGTGTGTGTGTCTATTTTTGTTTTCTTGATTATAAGTTTTTTTTAAAATGTTTCATATAATTATCTTTTAGAAAAGTCTAAATTATATTAAACAATAAGAATATTAATCTATGAAAAAAAACTAATAATAATAGAAAGATAATAAATTTATAACAAAAGTCTAAATTATATTAAACAATAAGAATATTAATCTATGAAAAGAAACTAATAATAAAAAGATAATAAATTTATAACAAAAGTCTAAATTATATTAAACAATAAGAATATTAATCTATGAAAAAAAACTGATAATAATAAAAAGATAATAAATTTATAACAAAGTTGTATACCTCTTAATAATTATGATTTTATAATTCTTTTATCGTTAATTAAACAACCATTCCATCCCTTACAATAAATATATATATTAACTATCTATTTTTGTTTTCTTAATTATAATTTGTTTTTCCTAAAAAAATCATATTTAATATAATTATTTTCTAGAAAAGTTTAATTATATTAAACACTTTTATATAAAAATATTAATTCACGAAAAAAAAACAATAAATATGTAATAAAGTTGCATACCTCCTAAGGTTGATTCTATGACTCTTTGATGATTAATTGAAAGAACTATTAAATTAATTTTATATTTAAGATAGAGTAAAGTCTATAGTTGATTTATATTCGTATTCTAAGCGCCGTCAGAAAAGATACTTTGATTTATAGTTTGTAGTCCAATGGTTCGTGGCATAATAATTATCTTAATTTTCAGTTGTATATTTGTTCTCACTTTTAGATAAGGTGGTGTGATTGTCGAATTTTCATTCTTGACCCTTATTGGTAGTTTCTTTTTCAACATGGCAAAATCAAAGTGCTTCTTATTTTTGGATCTCATTTAATTTCCACCCTTTCAGAGGTTACGTTTCTCTTTAACAAATTTTGAAATTAATTAATTTTTTTGACAAATTTTAAAATACATTAAAAGTTTTAAAAAAAATTCAACAAATTTTAAAATCCTTTAAATCATAAAAGATGAGATATAATAATTTTTGAATTGCAGACTGAAAAACTTTAACATATTTTAAGTTAAATTTTTTTATAGAAGATAGTTTTTGAATTTAAAAAAAAATTAGAGATGCAGATAAAAATGGTTGGAACTGCAGGGAGAAATGCTCATGCATGAATCATGATCATGCACCAATACAATGCGTATTCATGTTCAAAAGGCGATTATTCATTCTCACAACTTAACCACAGGTTCCGGCTGTACACTATCAAAGCAAACATTTCCATCTGTGCACTATCAAAGGTTCCGACACTTAAGAATCTAAAATAATATACATACACTCACGAGTCTTAACATTCAATTTCGTTTAGATGAATGGAATTTATTTTCCAAAAATAAAAAGTACGTGTTTAATTAACTTTAAAAAAGTTGTAATAGAAAGAGGTAGAAATCAATTTTTCTTAAAATGAAAATTATTAACTAACTTTTTTATTAAAATATTAATGAAGTATTATAATTTTAGAAAAAAATAATTTTTAAAAAAATGTAAAAAATAAGGAAGTAGAATAAAATTTTCTTAAATAAAAAAAGTTTAAAATTAATTGAATAAAAATTAAAGAAAAGATTCAAAAATTAGAAAGTTCATTTTCGTTAAAAATGATAAAAAGAGAAAGAAGAGAGAAAAATAAAATAGAAATGAGTTTAACACGTGAGTTTCAATGTTTGTGGAGAGTAAACGAACAATTATGGGCACAATAAAGCACACACGTTTTATTCATCATCTCATCCATGATGAATACAATACAGAAGGCGCAGTAATCTATCCAACTTCATCATCGATGTTCATTCTCTACTGCTAAGTTGCTTAAGCTCACCAAAGCTACGTTCTTCTTCACACTATTTTTACAATATTTGAGTAATCAATTTAGTGTGGAAAGATTATTGTAGTGGTAAAAGAAAAAGATGATAGAGATCATTCTTTAAGAATAAATTTTGATGATGACAAAACAAGTTCAGGAACTTAAAATGACAAAAAGATACTGAAAGATTTATATTTTGTTTATGTATTTAATTGAGATTTTGTAATAAGTTATATATTAGTTTTTCTTAGGCTTAATAGCCTTTTTTTTTTCCAAATTTGCTTAATTTTTTTTAATTAGGTCCCTCCTTTTAAAAGTGTGTCAAATTGATCTTCATTTATTAAATTTTGCATCAACATCGTCCCTTCTGTTAAATATGCACAAACGACGTTAATTTTTTCTTTCTCTCTCCTCTGCTATTATGTGTAGTG
Source organism: Vigna umbellata (assembly GCF_029865625.1). Lineage (NCBI taxonomy): Eukaryota > Viridiplantae > Streptophyta > Magnoliopsida > Fabales > Fabaceae > Vigna > Vigna umbellata. Next base: position 12,074,913 of record NC_142168.1, on the reverse strand, counting down.
CAACCTTTTGTCTTTATCGTGTGTCTTTCTCTTTTTAAATTATACTTTATTTTGAAAGAATGGTATTTAATTTTAGATAAGTGATTTTTAAAAGATACTTATTTTGAAAATTCTGAATTTTAACTTAATTGAAATTATTGTTCCGTGAAGATGAAACATGTATAAAAAAGAATAAATAATAAGAATTAAAATACTAGAATTAAAATGGGCTGATAGTGATGCATACAATACAACTCTATTTTCACTCCTTAAAACGTGAAAAACATTCTTCATTTCTTCACTGGAGCAATAACACAAACGTTTCATCTACTTTAACCCTTTCACGACGCATACGCAACATAATCACCACCCTCTCTTGCACTGTTTCATCATTTTACGTGATAGTGCAACAATTGCACCCCTCATGCTTGATAGATCTCTCTTTCTTCCCTTCCTTTTCCACTTATTGTTGTTGTTCTGGTATGCGGATCCTGCTCCGAATTGCACTCAGGATAGCACCAGCTTTGAGGATCTCTCAAAATCATAGACGATTGCTCCTTTAGGGTTTCTCAATTTGACATGCTTCTTGGTTCCAATGTCCACTGGTGGGGTGTGTAGGGTTACTGGTTTCAATAATCTCACCAAAGGATTTATTGTTTCCAATGACGAATTGAATGGAAATTATAAGAACTCCACCTTAGATGTGCATTTGCTACGCAATGTTACGTGGAGCATGATCGATGTTCTTACCGTCTGGAGAAGGAGAAGTAAAAAAAGAAGAATGAGGGGGAAAAAAAGAAGGTCTGGAATAATAGATATTAGATGAAAGGATGGAGGGTTGCTGGAACCATATGGGTTTCGTGAATTTGGAGAGCATAGGTTTGCGTAGAAAAATGGTTAGATATGGAAGAAAAACCTGTACGTGAAATTGGAAACCAATGTTGCTGCTTTGGGCACCATGATTTTATACGAGGAGCGAAATGGAGGGGATCATTGCAAGAGCTTCTTCACATGTGTAGTGGAGTGAGTTAGGTTTTGTAAAATAAATAAGGTTGGGATTGGCTAATTTTATAAGAAAGGAGAAAGTGAAATAGGTGTGGTTTAAATAAAAAGAAAGAATAGAGAATAAAGAAGGTAGGGCGGAACGTGAATTTAAAAGAGAGTGTAGAGGAGAATGGTCATAGACGGGTATTGGGTTTCATTGAACATCCATTAGTTTTGAGTTTGCATGCAGGAGACAACCCATCTTCTCAGTTAGGCTTGGAAGGCAAAGATGCGGGTGGCTGCAAGATTTTGGAAGAGAAAGAAATAAAGATTATTCATGGTGAAGAACTTCCTGAATGCAACATATACAGGTGAGCGAGGAGTGAAAATTTGCATTGAAACTTTGATTGAGTATGGGACCCACAGTGTAAGGAATAATGGGGTTTAATAAAAGTGTGCAAAGTCTTACTTTTTCCTTTAGAGGTTTTATTAAATATTTAGTGGTATAATCAATAATCAATTAAACATAGCGATGCACATGGTTTTTTTAAGAGAAATTTTCTGGGTGGGTCCCATTGTGATTTAAACCATCTTTGAAGGCTCACTTTTAGGTGAGGGGCTCACGTAATTACTGATAGAAACATTGACCAAAGGCTACACTGCACAAAAGAGCAGAGGAGAGAGAAAGAAAAAGTTAACGTCGTTTGTGCATATTTAACGGAAGGGACGACATTGACGCAAAATTTAATAAGTGAAGACCAATTTGACACACTTTTAAAATGAGGGACCTAATTGAGAAAAATAAGCAAATATGGGGACAAAAAAGGCTATTAAGCCTTTTTCTTATAAGAAGTCATATATTAGTAAATATTTTGCGCTATGACTCTAACATAATGAAGAGAACAAATTTTGGTTGGGGTTTCACAATAGCCAAATAGAAAGTACGTCTCAAGTGAAACTACTATACAACCCCTTTTAATTTTAAGTTATGCTCAAACCTAGGTATAAGACTCCACTCATGATATACAAAAAGTGTGTGTATAAAGGGAGAATGTAATGCATATCCCAAACCTCACCTGCAAAACAACTAATTTTTTTTTCTAGGAAAATATAAATATTTCTTCTACCTTAGGATTCAAACCTGGATATAAAACCCCACTCATGATATGCAAAAAGTGTATGTATAAAGGAAGAATGTAATGCATATCCCAAACCTCACTTATAGAACAATCAAAATTTTTTTCTAGGAAAATGTAATATTTCTTCTACCTTATGATTCTATATCCAACAATATAATTATTCCAAACATTAATACATACAAGAATAATGTAGACAATGATTGCAAGCATCAAAATAGATAAGGATATAAATACAAAAAAAAATAGAAAGAAAGACCACACCAATTTTGCATATTCAATTAAAAACGAATGACTCTCTAGAGTCTAAAGTTGCCATCTGTCATAATTGAAAACATTGTCGATGATGAATAAAAGAAAAAGATTTTAAAAATGGGGGATTTAAAGTCACTATAGTTTATTATGAAAAATTTATGAAAAATCATGAAAAAAAGCAAACTCTACGAAAATCAAATTTTAGGTTTAGGAGTCACTTACCCTTAGGAAATGTATTAGCACCCAATTACTCCCACCTAACAAAGCCATTGTCAACGACATTCGTTGGAGCCAACCCTAGGGTCGCACCACTTTTGAGCACCCAATCTTCTTTCCATTTTATATTTTGCAAAAATCGTGCATAAGCCCCTAGCACAGTTAGCATACATGCTTCCTTTGTCTCCAACCCTTATAGTTTCCGGTAACATCGATTGGAGCTTGAGCCGCTATTAGTGTTGATGGAATTCCCTAAGCCCTTCCTCTTATCAAGTGCAAGTCGTGTGACAACCATGTGAACCCTAAGGTTATTGTTGTTTCTTCCATGTGTTTTGCTTTTTGTTTCAATGCTCTTCACTGCTTGGATTTGTGATTCAGTCTAATATTGTGTGCTCTGATGTGGGAATGTTAAAGATAAAGGAAAAAGAGTCATGAAGTGGTTTAGTTTGCTATAGAGCTATCAAAACAAGCCACTTGACCCGACCCAGCCTGACCCCATAGGTTGACCACTTAATGAGTCAACCCAATCCGACTCACTTAATTAAAATAATTACAACTTTTTTTTTCTTCAATCTAACATTATTTTTAATATGTAACCAAAATCCAAAACGCCCAAAACTATTTGATTTTTTTTTTCTCATTTTAGACAATACATAAATCATTCATCCTAAAATTTGTCATGGATGTGGGCTCTCTCCAAAAAAATTAAAAAAATAAGTTGTTTGTATTTTGTGTTGGACTGTTAAGTTAAGAGTGCAGTGAGTTTTTTATGTTTGAGTTTGTGAGTCGAGTTCTTAATAGACCGAGTCTATTTTTGGTTGTGGTGGGCTAGATTGACCCATGAGTTTTAATCCATTTTGATAGTTTTTGTTCTCTATGTGCATTGCCATGTGAGTTTGTAGCTCTATGTGTATTGTGATGTTAGGTTATATAGGTATTTGGGGATGAAAAATGAAGATTGGTTGAGATGAAAAAAGAAGGTGTGAGAGGTTGGCTAATGTCATAGAGGATACAAAAGAAGACAATGTGGTGAGGGGACAAAAGAAATAGTGTTATACGTCAAATTATAGGGTAAAAGAATAAAGTAAAATATACATTTCATAGCAAAGCAAATTCGAGAGTACATGAATTAGTGTCAAATAAAATAGAAAACAACACATACATGCTTTCAACAACCCAAATCATATCTTCATTCTATAACCAAGTAAAGTACAAAAGGGAGAGCATACTTGATTTTTGGTGTATGCTCCTTTTTATTGTTGCTTGCTCTCTTCATGCCTGAATTTCATTTGGATGAAGGTAAAAACTAGTAGGGTAGATAATTTCTTCTCCTCTCCTTATTCACCGTTCATTTCTCTTCATTATTCTCTTACCCTCTATGACTAAAATAATGTATCTTAGAATGCATATGGTTTATGGAAAATAAAGGAAAATTCAAAGCTCAAGAAACGTATTTGTGCGTCCCTTCTACTCATTGTCCTTTGATCCCTTTAATTGTTTTTACCATTTGTGTTTTGAACTTACTTGTGCTCATGCTCTCTATAATCGTTTGTCATTTGAAGATACTCTAAGATTAGTGTGCCACATGTATGCATATGAACGAGGAGGATGTGTGGGGGGTGTGACCAGAATATGCATGGGGTGAGATGGTGAAAACATTAGAATGATAATCCATCCTTTGACGCATATTAAGTGACAGACAATCCATCCTTTGACGCATATGTCTTAAGCGACTTATCATGACAACTTTAATACCTTTAACTTCAAGGAGAATTCCCACCTTTTTTAGATTGATATATTTTCAAATATCATCCAAAATAAGTATGGTATTTCTTCTTTTTCCCAAATCTGATGGAAAAGTTATTGCTCTACTGTTCTCATCATCATATCTGCAAAGGCTTACCTAAAATGTTGTTGCAATTTGAAAATGTTGAAACCATGAGAAACAGTTACCCATAAAATGATTAGGACCAATATAATAAAATAAGAGAAAGAAAAATAGACATAAGAATTTAACGTGGTATAATGCACAACTGTTTAAATATTGTATGCCTATGTCCACACTCCTCTAGAAAGTAGTATATTTATTTTGGTGTATCTTTCAAGGTTTACATATGATTGCTTATACAGCTAAATAGTAAACAACATCTAACAATACTTAACGATGTGGGACTAAATTAAATCCCACAATAATATCAAAGACATCCTCGAAGGTTTTTCATCTTTTTATCTTAATATGGACATATGACGTGAGGAATATTTTTCCAATGATTGCAGCTCTCCAACTAGAGGAATATCATTTAATTCTGAACATTTATGGATCATAAAAACTTGTTGATTGATTTCGGCAAGTGCACCGAATCATTTCAAGTAATAAACTATGGTAAGATCAGGTATCATTTTCCCAAGAGACTCATAATACTAGAGAATTGTGCGATTAACAACTCATCTAGACTCAATAGAACAACATTCATTTACAAGCATGTGCAAGAAAGATAAATTTACACATAATTACATGGTTGGACTTTGGTGTTGAAGGCACTTAGAAATGGAATAGACTATAAATGACATTGTTAAGGTTAGGTTTCACCAATTTACTCTTGTGCATACAAAATTTCATCTCCTCTCCATCAATTGACTAAAGTCAATCCACAAAATTACTCTAGCCCTAATATCTTAGGTGAAAGAGCCTAACTTTTACCTATTAATTATCAATCCCTTGACTAATTAACAAGAAAAAGCCGCATTAAGAACTAGGATCTAAGACAACATGTGAATCATCTTCCATCCCTAGAATCAATGAACCACAAGGACTCTTGTTTCAGTTCTGGGTTCCATCTTACGTCCCCATAACTCATGAAACCCCAAAATCAAGTCATGAACGCCCCCATTACATGAAAGCTTTAAGATTGGAAACAAGAATACTAGCAATTGATAGAAAAGGCATATATATATATTCAAATCATTCAACAATTACACAAGATTCAAAGGCTACAACTAACCCTAACAAGATGGGTTTGGCTCTCCATTTCCATGGAGAGCCTTTAAGCTTACAAAATGGCCATGGAAGAAGAAGAAGAACCCAAAGAGGAAGAAGGAAGTGTTCCCACAAACCCTAGCAACCCTCCAAGCTCTCCTCTGAGTGAAACCGCGCCTCCAAACCACCAAAGACCTAAACCCCTTCGCGTTTTAGGTTTAAATAGAACAGATCTGCCACATCAGTGAAGGTCGCACTCAACCCCCTCCTGGGGCGCCCGGGCGCGAGAGTTGCGCGAAGACTGGCGCTCAGCCCCCTTCCTAGGGCGCCTGGGGAGAAATTCTGACAGCAAAATGGCGCTCAGTGCCCTCTGCTAAGGGGCGCTCAACGCGAGCACACCAAAGATCAGCTTTTAGCAGTTTGTGCTGGTGGCGCTTAGCCTGATTTTTCTGAATTGCATCTTTTTCTCTTTTTCTGCAGATCTACTTAATTCTTGTGGTTGGTTCAACTCTATACATTGTTGGAGATTCTTCCAAGCACATTATTAGCTACAAAATAAGGGATTATAGATGAAATTACATCAAAGTAGCCCAAACCACAATTATTTATAAAACTAAGATAAAAGAGAGGATTAAGCAAGTTATAAGCTAAGGGGGAGCTGATTTTATCTCTAAAATGAACCTCAGATAATGGTAAGAATTACCGTTATCAATCATCAATGAGGTGAAAGACCTCACGTTTGACAAAGAACGAGGCAAACATGTTAAGTTATGCATTTATGATAAGTGTTGTTAGAGCATTCATCTATGTAAAAAATATATGGAATATGTCCAATTGAATTGTAAAAAAAAAGCAAGGTGAACAAGCGTGAACAATTAAGAGATGTGTCCTTGGAATTTCTTCTATATTATTATTAGCAAGTGAAACTATTTTTAAATCGATTGATAATTCTCCGTCGGACGTCGTCCTTCGGAGTCGACCAAAAATGTGTTTCGGATCCTTGGCACGTATGGTGCCGGGGTTTGGGTTTTGCCTGGAGAGGTGAGGTCGGTTGCGACCGCCCCTCTCCCGACGCTTCGTTGGATATGTTTTTCATATATTCATTGCATTTTAGCATCGTGCTAGTGTCACTCTCCTTCAAGATAATCCAGGCCATTTTCTTCATCAAACCTTGCATTCTTAGAATTGAATCATGCTCCACAAATGATGAATGATTTATGACTTCATCCATTATGTTATTTATTTACCTTGTCAAATATTTCCTCCAAACTCCTCTTCCCATTTAAGAGTCTCATGTCAACCAGTATCATAAATAAATAATCTTTGACAAAAAAATTTGGTAGCAATGCATTGTATAAGAAATATTTGTGCACGTCCTTTCTAGCTAAATTATCATAGCTACGTCTTATAATAAAAGAAAAATGTATGAAACAATTTCATAGTGCATATTATGGGTTCACATAATTTTGGAAAGTTAAATACAAATGATTGCAATCCAAATTTACAAATTAAAGTTACAAATTAAAGTTCCCTCGCACATCATCTATTGTTGTGGTAAACATATTACTTTCAAACAAGTCAACTTATAAAGTCTAATTTTGTTCCTATTATCATGTTCACCTTCATCATCTTCTACATTTTAATTTTTGTCTTCATCTTCATCCTCCTCCTCCTCATCATCATTTTTTATCATTATAATCATTCCCAAAAAGGTCTTAGAAGATTAAAAGAGGTCCATTGAGCGCCCCACTCTTATGTCATAATAGATTCGAACACTTGCCCCGAATTGACTTCGAGATCATAATTGTTCTAGTGAAAAACTAAAGAAATGAAATTGACTAAGATATCCAATACATGAGAGATAGGAGAGAACAAAACTCAATAGAAACATCTCTAATAAGTTCACTAATTCTGTTTTATGTTGGCAGGTCTCTTTGTATAAGTCATTGCAAATATCTGTTCCATTGAATCACAGTGTGACACAATTAATGTTTCCAAATTTTGAAGGTGTTACACTGACCTTCATGTCATCAAAATCTCTATTTTATGATGTTCGTAGAAATACAAGGTTTTTTAGATGAGAGAACATGCCTCTCGAAGGCAACTCCTTAGAACTGGTGGTTAAATTTTCTAAATAATAAAACTACAAAGATTGAGGTTTCAGATATTGGTGCACAAGAAACAAGATGAACAAAACAAGCTTGTTAATTTTGTCCAATCACAAATGCAAATTACATCTAAGGTAGAACTATCATTTAATGATAGAGCATCACACAAGCATACCCTATAATTATTGTAGTCTAGTAATATTTTCAGAAGGTTTCTTAAGGGGACATGGGCAATTTTTTTACCATCTCTAAAAGACATAGTTCGACACTCAAATTTGGAAAAACGAGATTCATGACCCCAAAAAGGCATCTTATGCCCGTTGTGCTTCTAATAAAGATAATGGATTATATAAGTTTGAGGTCCATTAGCATTATACAAGATTTCTCGCACATAATGATTGAGATTATCCTTATCGACAAATGTTCCTGCAAAACATTCAAGCATTGTCATCCCTTCTCTACATCGTCTACTTCTATACCTCCCAAACAATACCACAAATTCAGATATTGAATATTGGTCAAACTAGAGAGAAAATTTCTCTTACCAATTCTAAATTGACATAATCAGAGAGATCTAGCCATTTCAAGTTTATAAAATTTTCAAACTTTTCGGTAATGCTTCCATGGAACAACCTAAAATTAGAAACCTTAACAATGTTTGTAGCTCTCCAAGTGGAGGTATTTCATTTAATTTTGAACATTCATGGAACATCAAAGAAGTGAAAGACATCACGTTCGACAAAGAACGTGGCAAACATGTTAAGTTATGCTTTTATGATAAACCAAGTGTTGTTAAAACATTCATGTATGTGAAAAAAAAATTCTAGAATATGTCCAATTGTATTATCAAATAAAAGCAAGGTGAACAAGCATGGACAATTAAGAGACGTGTCCTTTGAAATTACTTCTATATTATTATTAGCAAGAGAAGCTATTTTTAAATCAATTAATCATTCCCGTATGTTGGATATGTTTTTCATATATTCATTGCATTTTAGCATTATTATATTGTCACTCTCCTTCAAGATATTCTAGGTCATTTTCTTCATCAAACCTTGCATTCTTAGAATTGAATCATACTCCAACAATAATGACATGTTTAATGAATTCATCCACACATTTTCCTCGTCAAATATTTCCTTCAAACTCCTCTTTCCATTTAAGAGTCTCATATCAACAAGCATTATAATCCAATCTCCTTTAATAAAAAATTTAGGTAGCAATGCACTAAAAAAGAAACATTTTTTCATGTCCTTTCTTGGTAAATTATCATAGCGACATTTTGGTAAAGTTAACACTTCTTCCTATGTCGCTACGACCATTCCCCATTTGTCAAAATTATTCAGGGCAAATCTTTACTCATAGATGTTAGTTTTCCCACTCACGGTTGAGCCATCATAATTATTGCAAGTGATAAACCATCACATTTACTTACAACACATCTTGTAATATCTCACACTTGAGGGGAAAGTTTCTAATGTGTTCGACCACTTTACTAACATTAAAGAAGAACTCCTTTTTTAGAGTGATATATTTCAAAAATCATCCAAAATAAGTATTGTATTTCTTCTTTTTCCCAAATCTGATGGCAAAATTATTTCTCTACTATTCTCATCATCATATCTGCAAAGGCTTACATTTATTTTTTCTGCAATGTGCTTTTGCAATTTGAAGATGTTGAAATCCTGAGAAACAGTTACCCATAAAATGGTTAGGAACAAATAATAAAAGAAGAAAAAGAAATATAGACATAAGATTTTTAACGTGGTTTAACGTACAAATGTCTAAATATTGTACGCCTACGTCCATACTACATTAGAAAGTATATTTATTTTTGTGTGTCTTTCAAGTTTTACATATAATTGCTTATATAGCTAAATGAAGAACAACATCTCACAATACTTAGAGATTTAGGACTAAATTAGACCTCATAATACTATCAAAGACATCCTCGAAGGTTTTTAACCTTTTTATCTCACTATGGATATATGATGCTAAATCAATTGACCATTCTCGTTTGTCAAATATGTTTCTCATATATTTATTGCATTTTAGAACCGTGTTAGTGTCGCTCTCCTTCAAGATATTACGAGCCATATTCTTCATCAAACCTTGCATTCTTAGAATTGAATCATGCTTCACCAATAATGAATGATTTATGAGTTCATCAACTATGTCATTTCCCTTGTGAAATATTTCCTCCAAACTTCTTTTTCCATTTAAGAGTTCCACATCAATCAACATTATAATGAAATATTCTCTAACAAAATATTTAGGTAGCAATGCATTGTACAAGAAATATTTTTTCACATCCTTTCTAGCTAAATTATCACAACTTCGTCTTAGAACAGTTAACACTTCTTCCTACATCTCCACTATGATTCCCCATTTGTCAAAATTATTCAGGGTGCATCTCCACCCATAGAGGCTAGTTTTCCTACTCATGGTTAAGGCATCACAATTATTGCAAGTGATAAACCATCATATTTACTTACAACACATATTGCAATATCTCACACTTGACAGAGAAGTTTCGAATGTGTTTGAAGGGGTCCAACTTGTGGCAAAATCAATTTCAAATCTTCTTCATATGCATCATAATCATAGAAAACCCTTTCTTTTATCGTATTAAGTGACAAACAATTCATCCTTTAACGCACATGTTTTAAACAACTTATTATGACCACTTTAATACCATTAACCTCCAGAAGATTTCCCACCTTTTTTAGATATATTTCCTAATATCATCCAAAATAATTGTTGTATTTCTTCTTTTTCCTAAATTTGATGGCAAAGTTATTACTCTACTATTCACATCATCATATCTGCAAAGGCTTTCCTTTATTTTTTCTGCAATTTAAAAATGTTGAAATCATGAAAAATAGTTACCCATAAAATGGTTAAGAACAAAATAATGAAATAAGAGAAAGAAAAATAGACATAAGAATTTAACGTGGTTTAGCGTACAAATGTTTAAATATTGTATGCCTACGTCCACACTACACTAAAAAGTATATTTATTTTGGTGTATCTTTCAAGCTTAACATATGATTACTTATATAGCTAAATAGAAAACTACATCTAACAATACTTAGCAATGTGAGACTAAATTAAATCTCACAATACTATCAAAGACATCCTCGAAGGTAACATCTAACAATTATCTCCTAGGTAGAACTATCATTTGATGACAGAGCATCACATAAGCATACCCAATAATTATTGTAGTTTAGTAATAATTTCATAAGGTCTCTCGAAAGAACATGTGACAACTTTTTACAATCTATAAAAGACACAGTTCGACACTCAAATGTGGAAAGTCGAGATTCACGGCCCCGAGGAGGCATCTTATGCCCATTGTGCTTCGAATCAAGATAATCAATTAAATAAGTTTGAGTTCCATTAGCATTGTACAAGATTTCTCGCACATAACGATTGAGATTATCGTGATCGATAAATCTTTCTGCAAAACATTCAAACATTGTCATCCCTTCTCTACATCTTCTACTTCTATACCTCCTAAACAATGCCAGAGATTCAAATGTTGAAAATTTGTCAAACTAGAGAGAAAACATTCACTTATCAATTCTAAATTGATATAATCGGACAAATCTAGCCATTTCAAGTTTATAGAATTTTCAAACTTTTCGGTAATGCTTCAATGGAATAACCTAAAATTCGAAACCTTAACAATGATTGTAGCTCTCCAAGTGGAGATATATCATTTAATTTTGAACATTCATGGAATATCAAAGAAATGAAAGACATCACATTCGATAAAGAACGAGGCAAACATGTTAAGTTATGCTTTTATGATAAACCAAGTGTTGTTAGAGCACTCATGTATAAGAAAAAAGTTCTAAAATATGTCCAATTGTATTGTCAAATAAGAGCAAGGTGAACAAGCGTGGACAATTAAGAGACTGTCCTTTGGAATTTCTTCTATATTATTATTAGCAAGAGAAACTATTTTCAAAGCAATTGATCATTCCCGTATGTTGGATACGTTTTTCTTATATTCTTTGCATTTTAGCATCGTTATAGTGTCACTCTCGTTCAAGATATTTCAGGCCATTTTCTTCATCAAACCTTACATTCTTAAAATTGAATCATGCTCCAACAATAATGACATGTTTAATGAATTCATCCATACATTTCCCTCGTCAAATATTTCCTCTAAACTCCTCTTTCCATTTAAGAGTCTCATATCAACAATCATCATCATCAAATCTCCTTTAACAAAAAAAAATTTAGGTAGCAATGCACTAAACAAGAAACATTTTTTCATGTCCTTTTTTGCTAAATTATCATAGCGACATCTTAGTAAAGTTAACACTTCTTCGTACATTGCCACAATACCCCATTTGTCAAAATTATTTAGGGCATATCTTCACTCATAGATGTTAGTTTTCCCACTCACGGTTGAGCCATCACAATTATTGCAAGTGATAAACCATCACATTTACTTGCAACACATCTTGTAATATCACACACTTTACGGGGAAGTTTCGAATGAGTTCGAAAGTGTCCAAACAACTCTTAATCTTCTTTACATTCATCATCATCATCATAGAAAACCCTCACTTTTATCATATTAAGGTGTCATGACCACTTTAATACCATTAAGTCCAAGAAGAACTTCCATCGTTTTTAGATTGATATATTTCCAAATATCATCTGAAATAAGTACTGTATTTTCCACTTTTTTAGATATATTTCCAAATATCATCCAAAATAAGTATTGTATTTCTTCTTTTTCCCAAATGTGATGGCAAAGTTATTGCTTTACTATTCACATCATCATATTTGCAAAAGCTTACCTTTATTTTTTCTACAATGTGCTTTTGCAATTTGAAAATGCTGAAATCATGAGAAATAGTTATCCATAAAATGGTTAGGAACAAGATAATAAAATAAGTGAAAGAAAAATAAACACAAGAATTTAACATGATTTAACGTACAAATGTCTAAATATTGTACGCCTACGTTCACACTACACTAGAAAGTATATTTATTTTGGTGTGTCTTTTAAGCTTTACATAGGATTGTTTATATAGCTAAATGGAGAGCAACATCTCACAATACTTAGTGATGTGGGACTAAATGAAACTCCACAATACTATCAAAGACATCCTCGAAGGTTTTTCATATTTTTATCTCACTATGAACATATGACACTAGAAATATTTTTCTGACTTCCCACAATCCACATATGCAAATAAAAAAATCTCTACTGCCTCGAATAAAGCTCCCACATCTTCTTAACATTTCCTTCAAATTCTCTACCAACATAATATTGAATAAAAGACAAATGCATGAAACAATTTCGTGCATATTTTGGGTTCACATAATTTCGGACAATCAAATTTGAATGGTTCCAATCCAGATTTACAAATTAAAATTCCCTCCCACACCATCTTCAATTATGGTAAACATATCACTTTCAAACAGGTCAGCTTACGAAGTCTAATTTGTTACTATCATCATGTTCACCGACATCATCTTCATTTTCGTTTTCATCTTCATCATCATCATCCTCTTTCCATTTAAGAGTTTGATATCAACCAGCATCATAATGAAAGAAAAAATTAGGTAGCAATGCATTGTACAATAAATATTTGTTCACGTCCTTTCTATCTAAATTATCATAGCTATGTCTTAGAATAAAAGAAAAATGCATGAAACAATTTCATAGTGCATATTATAGGTTCACATAATTTTGGACAATCAAATACGAATGATTCCAATCCAAATTTACAAATTAAAGTTCTCTCGCACAACATCTTCTATTGTGGTAAACATATTACTTTCAAACAGGTCAACTTATAAAGTCTACTTTTGTTACTATTATCATGTTTGCCTTCATCATCTTCTTCTTCATTTTCGTCCTCGTCTTTTTCTTCATCCTCATCTTCATCATCATCATTTTTATCATTATCATCATAAGTCATTGCAAATATTTGTTCCATTAAATCACAACGTCATACGATTAAACTTTTCAGATTTTGAAGGTGTCGCACTAACCTTCATGTAATCAAAATCTCTACTTTATGACGTTCGTAGAAATACAAGATTTTGAGAGGAAAGAACATGCCTCTCGGAGGTTAAATTTTCCAAATAATCAAACTGCAAAGATTGAAAGTTTCAGACATTGGTGCACAAGAAACAAGATGAACAAAACAAGCTCGTTAGTTTTGTCCAATCACCAATGCAAATTACCTCGAAGGTAGAAGTATCGTATGATGACAAAGCATCACATAAGCATACCCAATGATTATTGCAGTCTAGTAATAATTTCAGAAGGTCTCTCAAAAGGACATGTGACAATTTTTTACAATCTCTAAAACACATAGTTCGACACTCAAATGTAGAAAGACAAGGTATATCATTTAATTTTGAACATTCATGGAACATCAAATAAGTTTGAGGTCCATTAGCATTATACAAGATTTCTCGCACATAATGATTGAGATTATCCTTATCGACAAATGTTCCTGCAAAACATTCAAGCATTGTCATCCCTTCTCTACATCGTCTACTTCTATACCTCCCAAACAATACCACAAATTCAGATATTGAATATTGGTCAAACTAGAGAGAAAATTTCTCTTACCAATTCTAAATTGACATAATCAGAGAGATCTAGCCATTTCAAGTTTATAAAATTTTCAAACTTTTCGGTAATGCTTCCATGGAACAACCTAAAATTAGAAACCTTAACAATGTTTGTAGCTCTCCAAGTGGAGGTATTTCATTTAATTTTGAACATTCATGGAACATCAAAGAAGTGAAAGACATCACGTTCGACAAAGAACGTGGCAAACATGTTAAGTTATGCTTTTATGATAAACCAAGTGTTGTTAAAACATTCATGTATGTGAAAAAAAATTCTAGAATATGTCCAATTGTATTATCAAATAAAAGCAAGGTGAACAAGCATGGACAATTAAGAGACGTGTCCTTTGAAATTACTTCTATATTATTATTAGCAAGAGAAGCTATTTTTAAATCAATTAATCATTCCCGTATGTTGGATATGTTTTTCATATATTCATTGCATTTTAGCATTATTATATTGTCACTCTCCTTCAAGATATTCTAGGTCATTTTCTTCATCAAACCTTGCATTCTTAGAATTGAATCATACTCCAACAATAATGACATGTTTAATGAATTCATCCACACATTTTCCTCGTCAAATATTTCCTTCAAACTCCTCTTTCCATTTAAGAGTCTCATATCAACAAGCATTATAATCCAATCTCCTTTAATAAAAAATTTAGGTAGCAATGCACTAAAAAAGAAACATTTTTTCATGTCCTTTCTTGGTAAATTATCATAGCGACATTTTGGTAAAGTTAACACTTCTTCCTATGTCGCTACGACCATTCCCCATTTGTCAAAATTATTCAGGGCAAATCTTTACTCATAGATGTTAGTTTTCCCACTCACGGTTGAGCCATCATAATTATTGCAAGTGATAAACCATCACATTTACTTACAACACATCTTGTAATATCTCACACTTGAGGGGAAAGTTTCTAATGTGTTCGACCACTTTACTAACATTAAAGAAGAACTCCTTTTTTAGAGTGATATATTTCAAAAATCATCCAAAATAAGTATTGTATTTCTTCTTTTTCCCAAATCTGATGGCAAAATTATTTCTCTACTATTCTCATCATCATATCTGCAAAGGCTTACATTTATTTTTTCTGCAATGTGCTTTTGCAATTTGAAGATGTTGAAATCCTGAGAAACAGTTACCCATAAAATGGTTAGGAACAAATAATAAAAGAAGAAAAAGAAATATAGACATAAGATTTTTAACGTGGTTTAACGTACAAATGTCTAAATATTGTACGCCTACGTCCATACTACATTAGAAAGTATATTTATTTTTGTGTGTCTTTCAAGTTTTACATATAATTGCTTATATAGCTAAATGAAGAACAACATCTCACAATACTTAGAGATTTAGGACTAAATTAGACCTCATAATACTATCAAAGACATCCTCGAAGGTTTTTAACCTTTTTATCTCACTATGGATATATGATGCTAAATCAATTGACCATTCTCGTTTGTCAAATATGTTTCTCATATATTTATTGCATTTTAGAACCGTGTTAGTGTCGCTCTCCTTCAAGATATTACGAGCCATATTCTTCATCAAACCTTGCATTCTTAGAATTGAATCATGCTTCACCAATAATGAATGATTTATGAGTTCATCAACTATGTCATTTCCCTTGTGAAATATTTCCTCCAAACTTCTTTTTCCATTTAAGAGTTCCACATCAATCAACATTATAATGAAATATTCTCTAACAAAATATTTAGGTAGCAATGCATTGTACAAGAAATATTTTTTCACATCCTTTCTAGCTAAATTATCACAACTTCGTCTTAGAACAGTTAACACTTCTTCCTACATCTCCACTATGATTCCCCATTTGTCAAAATTATTCAGGGTGCATCTCCACCCATAGAGGCTAGTTTTCCTACTCATGGTTAAGGCATCACAATTATTGCAAGTGATAAACCATCATATTTACTTACAACACATATTGCAATATCTCACACTTGACAGAGAAGTTTCGAATGTGTTTGAAGGGGTCCAACTTGTGGCAAAATCAATTTCAAATCTTCTTCATATGCATCATAATCATAGAAAACCCTTTCTTTTATCGTATTAAGTGACAAACAATTCATCCTTTAACGCACATGTTTTAAACAACTTATTATGACCACTTTAATACCATTAACCTCCAGAAGATTTCCCACCTTTTTTAGATATATTTCCTAATATCATCCAAAATAATTGTTGTATTTCTTCTTTTTCCTAAATTTGATGGCAAAGTTATTACTCTACTATTCACATCATCATATCTGCAAAGGCTTTCCTTTATTTTTTCTGCAATTTAAAAATGTTGAAATCATGAAAAATAGTTACCCATAAAATGGTTAAGAACAAAATAATGAAATAAGAGAAAGAAAAATAGACATAAGAATTTAACGTGGTTTAGCGTACAAATGTTTAAATATTGTATGCCTACGTCCACACTACACTAAAAAGTATATTTATTTTGGTGTATCTTTCAAGCTTAACATATGATTACTTATATAGCTAAATAGAAAACTACATCTAACAATACTTAGCAATGTGAGACTAAATTAAATCTCACAATACTATCAAAGACATCCTCGAAGGTAACATCTAACAATTATCTCCTAGGTAGAACTATCATTTGATGACAGAGCATCACATAAGCATACCCAATAATTATTGTAGTTTAGTAATAATTTCATAAGGTCTCTCGAAAGAACATGTGACAACTTTTTACAATCTATAAAAGACACAGTTCGACACTCAAATGTGGAAAGTCGAGATTCACGGCCCCGAAGAGGCATCTTATGCCCATTGTGCTTCGAATCAAGATAATCAATTAAATAAGTTTGAGTTCCATTAGCATTGTACAAGATTTCTCGCACATAACGATTGAGATTATCGTGATCGATAAATCTTTCTGCAAAACATTCAAACATTGTCATCCCTTCTCTACATCTTCTACTTCTATACCTCCTAAACAATGCCAGAGATTCAAATGTTGAAAATTTGTCAAACTAGAGAGAAAACATTCACTTATCAATTCTAAATTGATATAATCGGACAAATCTAGCCATTTCAAGTTTATAGAATTTTCAAACTTTTCGGTAATGCTTCAATGGAATAACCTAAAATTCGAAACCTTAACAATGATTGTAGCTCTCCAAGTGGAGATATATCATTTAATTTTGAACATTCATGGAATATCAAAGAAATGAAAGACATCACATTCGATAAAGAACGAGGCAAACATGTTAAGTTATGCTTTTATGATAAACCAAGTGTTGTTAGAGCACTCATGTATAAGAAAAAAGTTCTAAAATATGTCCAATTGTATTGTCAAATAAGAGCAAGGTGAACAAGCGTGGACAATTAAGAGACTGTCCTTTGGAATTTCTTCTATATTATTATTAGCAAGAGAAACTATTTTCAAAGCAATTGATCATTCCCGTATGTTGGATACGTTTTTCTTATATTCTTTGCATTTTAGCATCGTTATAGTGTCACTCTCGTTCAAGATATTTCAGGCCATTTTCTTCATCAAACCTTACATTCTTAAAATTGAATCATGCTCCAACAATAATGACATGTTTAATGAATTCATCCATACATTTCCCTCGTCAAATATTTCCTCTAAACTCCTCTTTCCATTTAAGAGTCTCATATCAACAATCATCATCATCAAATCTCCTTTAACAAAAAAAAATTTAGGTAGCAATGCACTAAACAAGAAACATTTTTTCATGTCCTTTTTTGCTAAATTATCATAGCGACATCTTAGTAAAGTTAACACTTCTTCGTACATCGCCACAATACCCCATTTGTCAAAATTATTTAGGGCATATCTTCACTCATAGATGTTAGTTTTCCCACTCACGGTTGAGCCATCACAATTATTGCAAGTGATAAACCATCACATTTACTTGCAACACATCTTGTAATATCACACACTTTACGGGGAAGTTTCGAATGAGTTCGAAGGTGTCCAAACAACTCTTAATCTTCTTTACATTCATCATCATCATCATAGAAAACCCTCACTTTTATCATATTAAGGTGTCATGACCACTTTAATACCATTAAGTCCAAGAAGAACTTCCATCGTTTTTAGATTGATATATTTCCAAATATCATCTGAAATAAGTACTGTATTTTCCACTTTTTTAGATATATTTCCAAATATCATCCAAAATAAGTATTGTATTTCTTCTTTTTCCCAAATGTGATGGCAAAGTTATTGCTTTACTATTCACATCATCATATTTGCAAAAGCTTACCTTTATTTTTTCTACAATGTGCTTTTGCAATTTGAAAATGCTGAAATCATGAGAAATAGTTATCCATAAAATGGTTAGGAACAAGATAATAAAATAAGTGAAAGAAAAATAAACACAAGAATTTAACATGATTTAACGTACAAATGTCTAAATATTGTACGCCTACGTTCACACTACACTAGAAAGTATATTTATTTTGGTGTGTCTTTTAAGCTTTACATAGGATTGTTTATATAGCTAAATGGAGAGCAACATCTCACAATACTTAGTGATGTGGGACTAAATGAAACTCCACAATACTATCAAAGACATCCTCGAAGGTTTTTCATATTTTTATCTCACTATGAACATATGACACTAGAAATATTTTTCTGACTTCCCACAATCCACATATGCAAATAAAAAAATCTCTACTGCCTCGAATAAAGCTCCCACATCTTCTTAACATTTCCTTCAAATTCTCTACCAACATAATATTGAATAAAAGACAAATGCATGAAACAATTTCGTGCATATTTTGGGTTCACATAATTTCGGACAATCAAATTTGAATGGTTCCAATCCAGATTTACAAATTAAAATTCCCTCCCACACCATCTTCAATTATGGTAAACATATCACTTTCAAACAGGTCAGCTTACGAAGTCTAATTTGTTACTATCATCATGTTCACCGACATCATCTTCATTTTCGTTTTCATCTTCATCATCATCATCCTCTTTCCATTTAAGAGTTTGATATCAACCAGCATCATAATGAAAGAAAAAATTAGGTAGCAATGCATTGTACAATAAATATTTGTTCACGTCCTTTCTATCTAAATTATCATAGCTATGTCTTAGAATAAAAGAAAAATGCATGAAACAATTTCATAGTGCATATTATAGGTTCACATAATTTTGGACAATCAAATACGAATGATTCCAATCCAAATTTACAAATTAAAGTTCTCTCGCACAACATCTTCTATTGTGGTAAACATATTACTTTCAAACAGGTCAACTTATAAAGTCTACTTTTGTTACTATTATCATGTTTGCCTTCATCATCTTCTTCTTCATTTTCGTCCTCGTCTTTTTCTTCATCCTCATCTTCATCATCATCATTTTTATCATTATCATCATAAGTCATTGCAAATATTTGTTCCATTAAATCACAACGTCATACGATTAAACTTTTCAGATTTTGAAGGTGTCGCACTAACCTTCATGTAATCAAAATCTCTACTTTATGACGTTCGTAGAAATACAAGATTTTGAGAGGAAAGAACATGCCTCTCGGAGGTTAAATTTTCCAAATAATCAAACTGCAAAGATTGAAAGTTTCAGACATTGGTGCACAAGAAACAAGATGAACAAAACAAGCTCGTTAGTTTTGTCCAATCACCAATGCAAATTACCTCGAAGGTAGAAGTATCGTATGATGACAAAGCATCACATAAGCATACCCAATGATTATTGCAGTCTAGTAATAATTTCAGAAGGTCTCTCAAAAGGACATGTGACAATTTTTTACAATCTCTAAAACACATAGTTCGACACTCAAATGTAGAAAGACAAGGTATATCATTTAATTTTGAACATTCATGGAACATCAAATAAGTGAAAGACATCATGTTTGACAAAGAACGAGACAAACATGTTAAGTTATGCTTTATGATAAACGAAGTGTTGTTAGAGGATTCATGTATGTGAAATTTTTTTTTTGGAATATGGCCTATTATTGAATTGTCAAATAAAAGCACGGTGGACAAGCGTAGACAACTAAGAGACATGTTCTTTGGAGTTTCTTCTATAGTATTGTTAGCAAGAAAAATTGTTTTTAAATCAATTAAGCATTTCCGTATGTCCTATATGTTTCTGATATATTCATTGCATTTTAACATAGTGTTAGTGTCACTCTCCTTCAAGATATTTCAGGCCATTTTCTTCCATTGACCTTGCATTCTTAGAATTGTATCACGTTCTAACAATAATGAATGGTTTATGAGTTCTTCCACTAGGTCAATTCTCTCGTCAAATATTTCCTCCAAACTCCTCTTTCCATTTAAGAGTCCCATATAAACAATCATCATAACCAAATCTTCTTTAAGAAAAATTTAGGTAGCAATGCATTGTAAAAGAAACACTTTTTCATGTCCTTTCTAACTAAATTATCATAGCTACATCTTAGTACAGTTAACACTTCTTCGTCACTACCATTTCCTATTTGTCAAATTTATTCAGGACATATCTCCACTCATGGATGCTAGATTTCCCACTCATTGTTCGAGCCATCACACTTATTCTAATGCTAAACCATCATATGTACTATAACACATCTTGCAATATCTCGCACTTGAAGGGGAAGTTTCGAAGGTTTCCAAAGGTGTCCAAGGTATAGTAAAAACAACTCGAAGCTTCTTCATTTTCATCATCGTTATAGAAAACTGCCACTTCTATCATACTAATTGACAGGTAATTCATCCATTGATATACATGTCTTAAGCGACTTGTTATGAACACTTTAATACCCTTTACTCCAAGGGGAATTTCCACCTTTTTTAGATTGATATATTTCCAAATATAATCCAAAATAAATATTATGTTTTTTCTTTTCTCCTACTTTGATTCCAAAGTTATTGCTCTACTACTCTTATCATCATATCTACAAAGGTTTACCTTTATTTTCTCTACAATATACTATTGCAATTTGAAAATGTTGAAATCATAAGAAACAATTACCCATAAGACATCCTTAAAGATTTTTCTTCCTTTTATCTGACTTTGTTGCTAGGAATGTTTTTCTGACTCCTCCATTCTACATATGTTAATAATAAAAAATCTATCATCTTGCAATTTGAAAATGTTGAAATCATGGGAAACAGTTACCCATAAGACATCCTCGAAGATTTTGCTTCTTTTTATCTGACTCTAGATATATGTTGCTAGGAATGTTTTTTCGACTCTCTCCATTCCACATATGTGAAAAATAAAAAGTCTATCGTGTCACAAAAGCTCCCACATCTTCATAACATTTTCTTTGAATTCCCTACCAACAAGTCACTTAACAACACGAAAGGCTTGCATTTCTTATGATTTTGCATTCCTTTAATAAGATGTCTTATTTTTCCTTCTTACACATTGAAGTTAGGCGAACCAGACTGATTCAATGAGTTTTTCATATCCATAACGTTGTTTCATATTCCACAGTTTGTCAAACCACTCATTAACAACCTGTTTGCACTTCTTACCTTGTGACTTCATATACTGTAATTGTTCCTTAAGGTCATCTTCTTGACCTATTAAATTGGAAATAAACTCATCTAAATTACTTTGCAAAGTAGTCATGACAACATTACCAGACTCTGCTTCATTACTTGATTCATTGTTTTGGTGAATGTTAGTTGATTTAAGAGTACTTATAAATTTAAATAAACAAAAGATATATAAATATCTTTTAAGTACAAACTCTAACATGGTTGTTGGAATTTCTTTTTATTAACAATTAAATGCGAAAATAATATATTACAAGTAAGATGGTATGAGTTGTATTTTAATAAAGAGTTTTTAAAGGAGAATTCAAAATTTTAATTGATTTATGATACATTATATCAAAATAATTGTTGAAATATATAGGTTTAATACCTGTTTTGGTCTCTATTTTTGTCAGTTTTGTTCAAAGTGGTCCTCAACATTTTGAAACGATCAAAGTGGTCTCAATTTTTATTCAATTTGGTCTTTTTCTATGATCGTTAATGACATAGTGTCCACGTGAACCATTAATGAATGACATTTAACTTTTTTGACATACATGGCAATTGGCCAATGAGGGACTGCCACATGATAGTTTGATCTTCCACCCAAAATCAATGTGTTACTGTTGTGAAGGTTGTTGTTCGAAGATGGAGGCGCGATAAGCCGTGATAGGTGTCTGGTTCGTGATTTTTTTCCAATTGGTGGCTTTCTACGATTTGGGTTTTGTTTTTTCTTTTGCAGGTTTGATAGCACATAAGAGAAGACAAATCTCGCTATTTGGGGCTTTTTGCAAGTTAGGATTCGTGATTTTTGGGATGAAAAGTTCAAACAAGTGGAGAAGATCTTGCAATTTAGCGTTTGCATTTTGGGATTTCGCGGTGCTCTCGAACTACTGCAGTGATTGTCATGATGGTTAATGAGGGTTTCGGTGTGGTGGATCTATGTGATTTGCGTTATTTCTTTTTTTTTTTTTACAGGTTTGGTGGCGCGAAGAAGACAAAGCTCGCGATTTGGAGCTTTTTGCGAGTTAGGGTTCGTGATTTTTAGGATTTCAAGTTCGAACAGGTGGATAAGATCTCATGATTTAGGGTTCGCTATTTGAGATTTTTCGGTGCTCTTGAACTACTATAGTGGCTGTTGCGATAGTTAACAAGAGTTTCGTGTTTTCACGTTCTCTGGGTGGAAGATGAAACTGTCACGTGATTGACCCTCATTGGACAATTGCTACGTATGTAAAAGAAGTTACACCTCATTTACTAATGACTCATGTGAATACTATGCATTTAACAATTTAAACGCCGTCATAAAAAAATCAAATTAACAAAAGTTATAAAAATTGAAATCACTTTAAATATATGAAAAAGTGAGGACCACCTTAAATAAAACTGAAAAAAATTAAGCCATATATATATATATATATATATATATATATATATATATATATATATATATATATATATATATATATATATTCTAAGCGAAAATATTTAATTAAACTTTATAATTTTATGCTTTTGATTTTGGTAGATTTTTGTTTTTACTTTTTATTTTTTTTCTAAATAATTTTAGTCACATGTTGATTTTTAATTATAAATTATAAAGAAATCTAGTCTCGGAGAAATACTTATAATGATAAAGAAAATAAACTCAATAAATCTATAACAAAGCTACATACCTCTCTTAATAATAATAATGATTCTATAACTCTTTTATTAGTTAAACCACCAATAACAGATGTTATTGTATATGCATACATGTTATATCTAAGTTACATACCTCTCTTAATAATAATAATTCTAGAACTATTTTATTAGTTAAACCACCAATAACAGATGTTATTGTATATGCATACATGTTATATCTAAGCTTGAGTGTTTATTTTTGTTTTCCTAATTATAATTTTTTTCTCTAAGAGTTTAAATTATATTAAACACTTTTATATAAAAAAATTAGCCCACGAAAAAGACTAATAATGATGAAAAAAACAAACACTGAATTTATAACACAAGTTGCATGCCTCTTAAAAATATTGATCTTATAACTCTTTTTTATGGTTAATTGAACCACCAATCCTATTAGCCATTTCCCTCCCTTTCAACTCCTTCAACATATAAAATGAGATGATTAAAAATATTAAATGTCAGATTGATTATATATATATATATATATATATATAGATAGATAGATAGGATGACACCGGTTTGAATTAAATAGGGATATGATTGAATATTAACAGTTATTTGTTAATACTTGTTTAAAAAATATATATAAATTTTTTAAAATTCACGGATATATATAAATATTTAAGATATTTTAAAAATTATAAATTTTTAAAATAAAATTTCAATAAAATAATAAAAAAATATAAAATATAATATAATATAAATTAAATTAAATATAAATTAAATTTAAATTTTTATTAATAATAAATACATAAGTACGAATAAAATGATACTTACCCCTATCCATATATAAATATATTTATGATACCTGGTTAACGTATTTGTAAGAAATTTTATCATAATCATAAGTACTTTTTTTATCCCTGTATACATGTTATATTTAAACTCAAGTTTATGTTTTTTATTTTCTTAATTATAACTTTTTTTTTTCTAAAAGATGTTATGGTTATCTTTTAGAAAAGTCTAAATTAAATTAAATACTTTTATATAAAAAAAATATTTTTAATTTGTATTAATACATTATTCAATAATGATAGGATAGAAAATATGTTATATAAAATAGTAATATAAAACTATTCACAAAAAATATCACAGTATAGTGGGACACTAAAAAATTTATAGGACCCCAGTTTATTGAGATTTTTTATATTCGTGCAAGATTTAGACTGCTTGATCTTAAAGTTTATTCCTTGGATTAATTAAGTAAAAACATTAATAACCTTGTAAAAAATTACAATAAATTGAACATTTAAATATATAAAAGAAAATGTGAATGTGAGAAAAAATAAAAAATAGTTGTACCTTGTGTGTAGTGATGACATTCATATGTGGGTGGGAATGATGTGAAGATCTGATATTGTTAGGAGGAGTGATTCCTTCCATCAATATGTACTTTAATTCTTGAAAATGAATAGTTTCTTCTGCGATAGGGTCGAAGGGATATCTATTTCTAAAGAGTGAAATTTGAAATTTCATTCAAAGAGGTAAGAAACCATAAACCACACATGATGCAATAATTTTCATTAGAAAATCAGAATGAAAAAATGAATTACCGATTAAAACTCTCCTTTAAAGTATCACGTATGTGAGCAGCTACATGTTCCATTTATGAAGCTCAAAATGTGCCTTTAGTTTGACTTTTTATCCTTTTAAATTAGTGACTGCATATGTCTATAATGTTTTGCAGCATATATTTAACCACACTCGTTTGGTTAAGCTACCCATGCTTTACACCTATTTTTCAAGGTTTCCTAATTTTGTTAGACGTAATCATCTAATAATGAAAATTTCTGATCTCTGTTGTGGAAACTGACTATTGTTTGTGCGATTTATAATTGCTATCATTGGCTTAGACAAATTAGTCCTTATATAATTCTAATATTTTGCAGTGTAAACCCATTTATACTCATTGGAGTTGGATTATCCGTTTGGACTCTTGCAACTTTGTGTTATGGTTTCTCTTTCAATTTATGGTCCATTTCAGTCTGTTGCAAGTAAGTGTCTTTAATTATATTTTGAACTCCATGTGTAGCCATTTTGTACACTTTAGTTATTGAACACTGAAGCAATTTTTATGTGATCCTTGTTCAGATATGTACAAATATGACGTGAATATATGTTAACTTCAATATAAACGCCTTTTAAATAGTGAAGCTATTTCCTTTATCCAATTACATTTTGAATTCAATTATTAAAATTATACGTTACAGAATGATAATATTGGTTTAACAAGTTGTCATTGGTGGTCCATTTTCGCTAAATCTGTGGAATATTTGCTTTAACCATTTTGGACAGTTGATCTACGTTAGTTTCGTGTAGTAATGAATAATTTTAGATGAGACAATAACTGCATACAAGAGCATTCTAAGCAATATATGATGCATCCTGATCAATACTATATATATAAATGTTGAAATGTGTCATTAACGTTTTAAATGAAATCTTCTGTAAAATAGTAGGTGAGGAAAGGGTGTGGCTCACTACACTTAGTAGAATTAACACTGTGGGGGTGACGAGTAGAGAGTAACAGACTGTGCTCCATTTGGTTCTGTAGCCTACTCTGCCTATTTCCTGTATAACAATTTCAATATGGAAATTACACTTTCCACTATGTACTCCAATTTTTCTTAAAGAAACATTGCTAAATAATTAAAATATTTCTATTGACGGTAAAGGTAATTATTATATTTTGTCCTTGAACCCAGGTGATTTTTAGATTGAGAGGAGTGCTGGAATTTTCAAAATTAAATTTCAAATTCACATTATTTGGAGTAACAAGGAAATGGCTCATTTGGCTTTTCTAGAGTGCATGACCCACCCTAGACTCTTGAGGCGTTTATTTGCCTTGACCTTTGAGAGTTTGGGGATTTCAATATGGTTGTATTGTTTTTTTCAAGTGTTGTTGGCTTTGCTTTATATTTATGTCCTTAATTAACAATTCTTTGTTAGTAACATTAGGATATTTAGCATTATTATAACCAATTTTATTATTGGTATGGAGTATTTGGAGACTCTCATCGAGATTTAATGTTTTGGCTGTGAAAGTAACTAAAAAATGTAGTTAAGATACATAGAATAATGGCTAAACTTGGTTAATATTCATATTCCAAGTGCTGTCAGAAAATATCCTTCGCTAATTTTCAGTTGTATTTTGAGGAACCTCTCTAAATTGGGGCAATCGCTAATTTCCAATCTCAGACTCACTGACTAAGATTACTTTAGACACGATCTTCAATTGTGGTCAAATGGAACAATTGAAAAGTTATGAACTTGGGGAGGGAGTATTGTTATGCAATGCAAATATGTCCTTGATCTAATAGCAGCTCCAAACAGTTATAGACTTCAGATATGGAAGTTAAACCTTTTCATACAGTTAAACCTTTTAAACCGTTAAGAATAAAAGGTATGAGGTTTTGGATATTACTACATAAGAAACAAGAATTTGACAAACATAGCAAACTCTTCAGTTTTTTTTTTTAATTTCTAGTATTCCATGACAGTGTAGCTCATAAGCATTCCCATTGTGAGTTACAAACAATGCCTCAAGGTCTCTTGGAAGCAAATAGGGAATTCCTCACTATCTCCAAACCAAACACGTTGAAGCTTAAATTCTAAATAAATTGGATCCAAAGACTTCAAAAATATAGTTTGCTGTTAGATATATACTGTGGAACTAATCTAAATATCGTTTGACTATGCATAATCTAAATGTCGTTAAACATGATAGTGTAGAAATCGAGCTGGGAGGTATAATACCAATTTGTATGTTATCTGGGAAATATACTTCATTTTATATAAATTAATTTTCTGGACAAACTATCCAGAACATACACATACAAACACAACACTTTAATCTCTCTTTTACAGTACACACACTCAGACACTTTCTCCACACAATACACAAACATGGAGACTCTCTCCTTTCTCACTGCCCATTCTCCACGGTGCACACACTACAAGTGTGCCACACTTCATACAAGACTACATCTCCATATTTATAACCTAACATCTCTACTAACATCTCCACTAATCTCCACTAATCTCCACTACTATGTGGGTAATGATAGTGCTACCACAATACCTAACTTCTTTTACAAATGGGGTGCATAATCTTCAATAAGACAAAACACTTTGTGGCAATGGGTCCATTTAAAGTTTACCCAACAGATAGACCAGTTTAATGAACACTTGCACAAACACAAAAGCAGATTAGAGGAATATTGATATCTTTTTCCCCATCTAAAGAGCACAGGATATACAACCCTTAACCAATGTGTGTCATGCTCATATCAACTCTCTTCTTGCATGCTATCTACCTGCGTTCACACCTTTTCCTACACTCTTTTCTTACTCTTAGCCTCCAAAATAATAAGGAGACATCTTTTTTAATGTGCTTTTCTTTCACCTGGATATTTCTTTTTATTCAGCAATGCCCTAGAGTGATATTAAAATCTCATCTTTTACCTTTTTTTATTGATGTTTATGCTGTTGTAGTTTCAGTTTTTAATAAGAACAGTCTCTCTCTTTTTGGTGTATAAATAATCTAAATCTGCATTTTATATCAACTGAATTTCTGGAGCTTGGTGTTTGGTTTGTTTTCTAACTTTTTGGAAATGTTTCTTTGATATAATCTTGATGACAAAGATCTCAGCACCACACATAACAGAAGAAAAGAAAAACATCTTACACTTGCCATTTTTCTATTTGAATGGAACTTCTGAAAAGAGGAATGATTTGGAAAAACTTATCCCTTCAACTATTTTAATGAAAGCATAGAGTATTGAATAAAAAAAATGCATAAAACAATTTCATCATGCATATTCTAGGTTCATATAATTTGAATTTGGGACAATCATAAAGCCACGTATTCTATTATGGGATTACATAATTTGGGACAATTTAATATGGATGGTTCAAATCCAGATTTACAATATAAAATTCCCTCGAACACATTCTTCAGTTGTGGTAAATGTGAGACTATCAAACAGGTCAACTTATGAAGTTTAATGTTGTTTCTATAATGAAAATATTCACCTTCATTTTCATCGCTATCATCATAAGCCACTCCAAATATTTGTTCCATTGAATTGCAGTATGACACACTTATAGACTTCAGATGTGGAAGTTTTTGCGCTATACAAAATGTTAGCAAAATCTTCATTCTATGACATTCGTATACATCCAAGGTTTTGAGATTACAGAACATATCTTCCTCAGGCAATTCCTTGTAAATGGTAGTTAAACTTTCCAAATTATTACATCTCAAAGTATGAAGCTTTGGGAAATTGGTGCATATGGAACAAGATGAACAAAACAAGCTCGTGAGTTTTTGCCAATCATGAATGCAAATTTCCTCCAAAAGAAAATTATCATTTGATATAGCATCACATAAACATACCCAATAATCATTGCAGTACACTAATAATTTCATAATATATAGAGGAAGAACATATAACACTTCTTTGCAATTTCTAAAAGATATAATTCGACCATTAAATGTGGAAAGACAAGATTCACTGTAAAGAGACATCTTACTCCCATGATCCATATGGATGAAATAAGTTTGAGGTCCATTAGTACTATTCAGGATTTCTTCAACATAATTGTCAAAATTATCGTGGTCGACAAATGTTCCTGCAAAACATTCCAGCATAGTCATTTCCTTCACATCTTCTACTCCTATGCCTCCTATACAGCCCGAAAGATCCAGGTATCGAATTTTTGTCAAACTAGGGAGAAAACTTCCTGATACTAATTTCAAATTCTTATTCATGGAGAGATCTAGCCATTTCAAGTTTACTAGATTTTCTAAACCTTCCGGTGGTGCTCTGATGGAACAATTTGAAATCTCTAATCTTAACAATGATTGTAGCTCTCCTAACGGAGGTATATCTTCCAATTTGTTACATTCATTGAGCATTAAAGAAGTGAGAGACCTCAAATTAGATAGCGAATGAGGCAAACATCTTAAGAAAAAATTTTCTGATAGATCAAGCGTGGTTAGAGCATTCATGTGAGTGAAAAAACACTCTGGAATATGTGTAATGTAATTTTCAAATAAAAGTAAGGTCAATAGGCGTGGACAATTTGGAGATGTGCCCTCTGGAATTGTTTTTATCTTGTTTCTAGCAAGAGAAACTACTTCCAAATCAATTGCCCATTTTTGTGTGTCTGGCATATTTCCATTACATTTTATCATCATCTTACTAACACTCTCCCTCAAAATATTCAAGGCCATTTTCCTCACTAAACCATGCATTGATAGTACCTCCACTGATGATGGAACTCGTGCTTCCTTGGCCTCCAATAAAGAATGGTTTATGAGCTCATCCACTATGACATTTGTCTCATCAAATATTTCCTCCACACTTTTATTTCCATCTAATAGTTCTGTATTAACAAGCTTCCCAATCAAACAGTTTCTAAACATAGAATTAGGTAACAATGCAACGTACAAGAAACATTTTTGCAAGTCTTTTCCACTTAAATTATCATAACTACGTCTTAACACAGTGAAAACTTTTTCTTCCATATCTACTCCCATCTCCAATTTATCAAATTTATTTAGCACATGTCTCCACCAATGGATATCAGTTTTCCCTTTCATGGTTCGAGCCATCATACTGATTCCAAGGGGTAAACCATAGCACTTCTTTACAACAGATCTTGCAATATTCCCCACTTGAGGGGAAAGTGTTAAAGGTGTCCCATAAGATTTGAGTTTCAGCAAAAATAACATCCAATCTTCTTCATAATCATCACAATAATCCTCGTCGTCATCATCATCATTATCAAAATCATTATGAGAATCATTATCAGGATCATCGCTATCATGATAATAATAAGTACGAAAATAATTATCACTATCATAATGATAATAGAAAGGGTTCACTTTTACTATATTAATTGATAGACAATTCATTTGTTGAAACACATTCTCAACCGACTTGTCATGATCAATTTAATACCATTTACTCTTAAAGGAATTCCCACATTTTCTAGATCAATATATTTCCAAACATCATCCAAAATAAGTGTTATGTTTTCTCTTTTTTCCAACTCTTTGGCCAAAATCATTGCTCTTTCCCTCTCATCGTCTGTGTGAAGCTCTCTACCTTTATTATTTTTGCAATGCGCTCTTGCAATTTGAAAATGGTAAAATAATGAGAAACAGTGACCCATAAGACATCTTTGAAAGTTTTGATCCTTTTTATCTCATTTTGCATGTAATTTGCTAGGAATGTTTTTCCCACTCCCCCCATTCCATGTATGCCAATGATGAAAACTCGATCATCTCTCATAAGCTTCCACAACTTCTCAACATTTTTCTCAAATTCCCTACCAAAATATTCATTAGACAACACCAGAGGCTTCCATTTCTTATGCTCTTGAATTTCTTCAGTCAAATATTGTATTTTCTTTTGTGATTGTTCAGCCAAATACATTTCTCCCTGTGGTACATGAAAGTTAAAGCACCCAAATTGATTCAGTGAGTCTTTCATATCAATAGCTCTTTGTTTCGTTTTTTGTATTTCTTCCAACCAATGATCAACCTTTCTCTTGCGCTTCTTGCCATGTGACTCCAGCAATTGTAATTGTCCCTGAATGTCCTCTTCTTCACATATTAGATCGGACCTCAACTCATCTAATTTGCTTTTCAAAGTAGTTAAAACACCATTACCACATTCCTCTACGTTACCTGTTTCATTGTTTTGGTGAATCTTAATTCATTTAAGAGTGTTGATATATTCAAACAAATGGAAAAATAATACATATTACAAAATCTCATTAAACAGTAGTCTGTTGACTTTTCCTTTTAGTTAGTATTAATTAAGAAATAATATATTAGAATAGAAATCTATTTAAATAAGAAGTTTTTAAAAGAAATTCTTCGATTTATAATATATTACGTGTCAAAATAGTTGTTGAAATATATATTACTTTATCAAAATAATATACATATTTTTTAAGCTAAAGTATTCGGTTAAAATTATTATATTTAATTCTTTTAGTCAATAGATTTTTCTTTACTAATTAATTTTAGTCAAATTTTTTTTACCAATATTACCTCACGACATACTTAAAATAAACAAAAGTAGTCCATGAGATAGACTAATATTGATATATATATATATATATATATATATATATATATATATATATATATATATATATAAAAGCGAGAGTTTAGAAATGGTAAAAATAATTACAGGAACTAAAATAAAGTTTAAATTTTTAAGTGATTGAAAACTTAATTAGCCCTCATAGATAATTTAAAACAATTCCAATATATATATGGAATGTAATGAATATACTCTTTTATATCATGCTCGCAGTAAGAAATTAAAAAACTGTGAATTTAAAATGCATAGTAATGAAACGTAAAATCTTCATTGGGTGAAAACAAAATTGACAATTGAGAATTAAAATAAAAAATACATTTATATTGCATCACCTAAATAAAAGATAAAAACAGCTATGTGAAAATAAGAAAAAGAACAAAATGGAATGCTAACTAGAATGCGTACCTTCAAATAAAGCAGCTAATGATGTACTTGCAGCACCATCCATTTCTAAACCATTAATGCAAGAGATGTAGACAAAAGAAAAAATCTACCATTTTTTTTAAACTTCAACTAAATTCAAGAAAAAAATATAATAAATCTAGTATTGAGGTAAGTTTCACAAGATATCTCTCTCTAACACAACTAATATAATTAAGTGATGATTGAAAAATATAAAGCAAGCTATGTTGTATATGACCTTAAAAAATACAAACACAAGAGTGAAGAGAAGGAAATCAACATGATGGATCTGTAATAAAGATGCATACTTTTAATGATGATCCTATAACTCTTTCATCATCATTGAACCACAAACAATATAAGTTATTTTTCCAACCTTTCACCAACTTCAACTATATATAAAGTCGAGTGCATTTTTTTTTTCTTAAAAGATCTTTTATAGGTTTATCTTTTAGAAAAGTCTAAATTATATTAAACTCTTTTGTATAAGAAAAAAAACTATTTTAATTTTTAATAATAAAATTTTAATATTGAACAGATAAAAGAATGGGATGAAATATTTAATATATCATAAAGGAAAATTAGTGTTATATAAGTGTAAAAGTATAATACAAATAATGAGACACTAAAAATTTTATAGGACCCAGCTTTAATATGTTGTAATGTTTAGATTTATTTTTTATTTACATTTTTCTCCTCTTTGAGAATTTTTACATTGCTGCAGGATTTAGACTTCATCTTAAAGTTAAGTCCTTCAATTAATTAAGTAAAAACATTAATAATCTTGGCAAAAATTATAAAAAACATTTTAAATAGGATATACACAATACAGAGTGGGATTGTGAGTGAGAAATAAAAAAATAGTTGTACCTTGTGATGATGGGACATCGATACGTTGGTGGGAATGGTTTGCAGGTGTGATATCTTTCGGAGGTGTGCGACATATACTGATGCCTTTTCCTGTTACTCCATCAATATGTGCTTTAATTCTTGAAACTCCTCCTTTGAATTTGAATCCACAGTGCTTACACTTCAACCCACCATCTTCTTCTCTATCAACTTGACTCCAGTAGTACTCATTTTTCTTCCTACCCATTATTACTATATTTCCTGAATCCACAAAATGAAATCTAATTAATATTCATTTCATCCACAGTTGGAAAATGTGACTTCGTTTCTTAATCAAATTTCATGCTCACCACCTCAAAGGGTTAATGAAAGTGTCAAAGAAAATGCAGCTGCAGAGTCAGACATGAGTTCGGCTTTCGCCATAATAACATGATATTTCAATTCAGATTTTAAGCATGCTTTCAAAGTTCACCTTAATACAAGTGTTTTTCTCGGCTTTTATCGTAAAAAAAATGTCATATTGGATCAATTATTTTGCTTTTTTTTAATTAACAGTGATTCATTTTTACAACTCTGTACATGTCTAAAAAGTAAAAAAAATCAATAAATGTAGTCCAATTTTTTATATTTTATACGGTATAAACTATGAACTAGAAAAGACTACCACAAGTGAGTGATGTCATAGTAAATAATAATATTAACATGTGATTTTTGGTTTTGATAAGTATAGTTTTTATTTTTGTTAAATTTTTTTTACCACTTTTTAGAACCTCTATTTCAAAGAAAACACCAATAATTACTTTAGGTCTATGTGAAGTATAAAAATTATTTGAAAAATCAATTGCGATAAATTTTTAAATGACCATAACATTTGTTTCGGCTGTCTTTCTAGATTTTAAAAAATGTCGTTTTCTATTTTTTGTCAATTTTTTTTTTGTTTTTTTCAAACTTTGCAAAAATATTTCACATTAGACTTTGAATTTTGAACTTAAATTTTTTTGTGGGGCTTCTCATGATATTTTGGTGTTTTGAACAAATTTTCAAGTCATTTGGAGTTGTTTTGAATATACTCTTAGTTTAATCCTAAGCTTTGATGTATAACGTATAGTATGAACAACAAATAAGTTCAACAATACAATAAGCAAGTTCAACAATATCGATACCAACAAGTTCAACCTTCTTGAAAATGAAAATGAAAACGAAAATTATTCTTCTTGAAGGTGAGTTCGTCGAATAAAGTATTGTTGGTAGTGAGTGAGAAAGGAGAATGCACATATGCTCCAAAGAGTACTTATACACACAATCAATCGATTAAAATGAACGAAAATCATACCTAAAGTAGTTAATCAACATGCATTAGTATAAAATGAAAGAAAGATTACTGGTCATCGAAATCTTCATCCGAAAAAGAGAAAGATTTGAGCAATGAAGACGGTCTCGCACAAATATAAAGTTAATGAATTTTCAATCTCTCACCGAAATTTTGAATGAATTCACTAATATACAAAGTTTGAAAAGTGATATTTCGATGTTTTATAGTCTTTTGACGTCTGAAACTAGAACATTTGATGTCATACATGAGTATATTTTCACTTTTGCGCTAAAGATTTTCGTTAAATTTATCTAATATGACAAATTTCTTAGGTCTAATAACCAATTAACGTCGGAAAAATCTAAATTTCAATATCTTAATTAAACTTTTATTTACAAAAATGACATCAACCATTTATTACATTAATATTTTGGTTTTTTAACTTTCAACCGTGAGACGTTGAAGCCTTAGTACTAGTCTCAAAACATTAAAACAATTTTTTGTCTTTCTACTGTAAGGTAGAAGAGATATCTCTTTCTAAGGAGTTAAATTAGTTTAAATTTCATTCAAGCTGGTTAGAAGCGTTTAAGTAATCATTTAAGCACCCGTTAAATTTGATTTACAACTAAGTGAGTATCCAATTATCATGAAATGCTAAATTAGATAAATAAGGAAAAACAAAACTAGTTCAATAAAGGACCGTGAAGCAATAATTTTCATTGAAAAATCAGATAGAGAAAAAGGAATTACCGAATAAAGCCCTTCTTCCAGCTGGCTGATTACTGATTCTGTTTCAAAATTTAGGAGTGATTTGAAAAACAGAGAGCAAAAATGAAAGATGCATCTGTCTGACGTTGGGTATATAGAATTGAGTCTGTGGTATTATTCTATAGGCTGTTCAAGGGTTGGACGCCGTTCGGGAAGAGACAGTTTCGTCGAAATTTCCTTATACGCGCTTGTAAGTCATGAAGTAGCCGCGTGATGACAAAACAATAATTCGTTGACCCAGTAGCATGGCTCATAAGTCTTCTTTTATAGAAGTACTTACTCTTCCTATATTTATGATATTATTATTATTTGCAGTGTCTTTAAAAAGACTTAATAAATAATTTATCTAAATTTAAGATCTATATGATATATTAATTTTTAGAAGTGTTGTGTTATTCTATAGAAGAATTATATAAAATATTTATTATTTGCTTTTTCACTAGAATAAATATAATTCGATCATGACCATTCACTAAAGTTAACGTGAAATTTTTAGGCAAAATCTTTATAAACTATAATTGCACAATAAGTGTGAAAATTTTCTCAAAGAATCTTATATGTAAACATAGTTTATCTCACTCTCTAGTTATCTTTGACACAAAGCTTTCAAATAATTTCTAGACTTTGATAAAATATCCATAGATTAAGAGTTAAATTAAATTAGTGAACAAAGTTATATAAGACAAGTTGAAGAAAACACTTGGCCAAGTCAAAGGCCCCTAGATTAATGAGATTCCAATTGCAATCTCCAATCATCGATTAAAGAAACACCTTTCTAATTAACATAAGGAGCAAACTTCATGATCCCTATTTAGTTCGGAGAATCCTTATGCAAAAGACAAAACTTTGATGAAGTTTACAATGATGACAACTAACAAATTGGTCTCAACTACGACGACCACAAATACTTAATCCATGAGAACATTGATAGACCAATAAATGATCAACCTTATATACAAGGTACGTGAAGAAACTCATGTGAAAAAGGATAAAGTACAAGTGATATATGTCATGGTTAAGAATGTCAAATGTTTTTGAAGATTTCTATTGGAAAAGTTGTAAAAATTGTCTAAGCAAAACTCTGGTTAGGAAACTTTTGTGACTCACCTCTCTTTCTTGAGAGAATACTTAGTCTACTTTCCACAATATTTTTTTCTAGAAAACTTTTATGCACCACGCAATTAGCAATTTTGGTGGTCCCAATAACAACTTATGTCATCCATCGTCAAAAGCCCAAAGATTGTTACATTATTGCATCATCACGCCTCCTCACCGAAAAGGGAATCACCCACTACTAA
The DNA here is from genome assembly GCF_029865625.1 of Vigna umbellata. Taxonomy (NCBI): domain Eukaryota; kingdom Viridiplantae; phylum Streptophyta; class Magnoliopsida; order Fabales; family Fabaceae; genus Vigna; species Vigna umbellata. Next base: position 12,038,701 of record NC_142168.1, on the reverse strand, counting down.
AGCTCGATAAGATGTCATAGAGAAGGCAACACTCTAACGAGGAGCACAACGAGGAGAATTGTTAACTTGATCTGCAAATACGAGAAGAAATAATGAAACAAGTTGTATGGTGATAAAATAAGCAAGTAAAGGAGTAAGCTTTTCACAAAGACGACTTGGCGAAATCTCAAAGAAACAAGGAGACAAACTTGAAGGAAAGTTGTCACCTAACTTGATGACCCTTACTTCACAAATGATGCACTTTAGAAAAGATCATACAAGCTTGAAGATCTCGGTGACAAACAAATATCGAGGACATGGAATGCCACTTTAAAGATGCACTACAACTGATGTTACATATAGCAAATAATATTAATATTCTAAATATAGGTCGGGTAGGTTTGTAAGTTCCCTAAACTCAAAAGTTAATAACTATTACATATGAATCAAATTATTAAACGAACGAGTTTGGATGTTATTTTTAGCTCATGCTGAATTATCCGCATTTATAATATTTTCTGGACATTAGATCGGCCCATCCTTTGGCACACGGTTTGCCATACCTTATATTTTATTTTGAATTTTCATATTTACCAAGGTAGTCATGTTTTTGGACGCTTAAATTATTCTTGTGTTAATAACATTTTTAGACATTCATGTTTGAATTTACTAATTAGTCACATATTTGGATGCTCGGTTATACCAACTAGTCATATATCTAGACGCTCATGTTTTTATTTACCAAGTAGTCACATATTTGGATGCTCATGCTCGAATTTAGCGAGTCATCACATATTCAGACTTTTATGCTCGAATTTATTGAGTAGTCACATATTTAGACACTCATGTTTGAATTTACCGAGTAGTCACGTATCCAGATGTTCATGCTCAAATTTATTGAGTAGTCACATATTCGAATGCTCATTTCTAAAAAAGAGCTGCGTACATTGTGATTTTGTGTTAGATTCGGAAGTGTTAGAACTCATACATAGTATTTTACATAAATAAATACATTGCTTTACGCAACAAATAACCTAATTTACAAAGAATGGAAAGGGCCTTAGAAGGCAACATGATATTAGGAAAATGAGAACAAAAATAGTAAAAACAAGATTTACACCATTGGACATGTCCCACCAGCAAACTGTGTTGTGTCGTGTGCATGAATCAAAATTTGTGCAATCCCTTAAGAGTGAATGAGTTATGAGACTCAAACATTCCAAGACCCAGTTTTGTTTTGGGAAATCATGGTTGCTGAGTGCTGATCTCTACTCCTCCAGCTACTCTGAGACTCATTGAAGAAACTTGAACTATCTTGGCTCCCAAAAGCCATCCTTCTAAACATTCTGATCTGTGCAGATTGCTGTGCAGAATCAAACACCGAACTCTGCCCCGGTTTCATTCCATTATTCAGATCCGTAAACTCGTCTAAGGAATCTAAAGCTCTCACCACCTGCCAACCACCAATGCACATTTAGCATCTTCAAAATCACAACAAATATACATCTTCATGCTCACCTGCATTGCATGCTCTATACACACGATAAACTTACCTGACTCATCCGTGGCCTCTTCACCGACGAGTGGCGTACGCAGGCTGCAGCACCCTCGATCATCCTGAACATTTCATTTCTGTCGTAGTTCTTTCCCAGTCTTGGATCCACCAAGATTTCAAAGTCCTCCTTCTCAAGTGCTTCACTCAACAAAGGCCGAGCCTAGAAACAAGTTTCTTAATTATTAAAATGAACAGTTTATAGGTAATCCATTCCCTTGTCCTGTTTTCTTTTATAATCTTTACAAAATGCATGTGATTTAAAATAAGGTAATCACAAGTTCCTCTAATAATTCATCACTGCACAAAGAAAACAAGGAAAAATTGAGCTTGCTTGGTTTGCTCTGTTCACATTTTCAGGTTTATGTTTTCATTGATAATTGTAAAATTTTTACTATGGTTTCGTTTTACTTCTGGTTTTCAGAAATTTCAAACGATGGAACCAGAAATTTTAAAAAAGCTATGCATAATAATAATCAAAAGAATAATGTAACTCACCCATTCAACCAGACTCTCATCACCGATTGGTTGAGATGCATCTACAGGCTTCCTACCCGTAATTAACTCCAAAAGCACAACACCGTAGGAATATACATCAGACTTTTCCGTTAGTTTCCCACTTGTTGCATATTCTGGTGCCATGTACCTGTCAATTCAGACCATTATTCCTCTCAGGTATGTAAACTCACAATAGGAACACTTCATACTTCACCAATATCCAAAACACTCTAAAAGATTTATATGCCATAAACAGCCTTAAAACAAAGGTATAATAGATCAAAGATCAATAAATAATATCCACACAAAATACAGTCCGAGAGAGAAAAAAAAATACTATGAAAACGTTTCCATTGGAATTTAAATTTCGTCAGATAAGAAATGCAGATAGTCAAACTACATAGTAAAATGTAATGGCTAATAATAAGAAAGGATTCCAATAATAAACACTAAATTATGTGACTTGAGCAACAATATAACCTACCCAAAGGTTCCCATTACTCGTGTTGTCACATGTGTATTTGAATCTAATGCCAGTTTTGCAAGCCCAAAGTCCGAAACCTGATGATCAAAATGTCACAATAAAGAAAATAGTCTGAGATGCTGATGCAGCACAAGCTGACATTTAAGTGTGAATCAATTTACTTAAATGAGTTCATCAAAAAATTTCAAAATGTACTCTCCCATCAGATGTACAGGTTAAAAAAGCTTACTCGAGCTTCATAGTTGAGATCAAGAAGGATGTTTGATGACTTAATATCTCGATGAATAATGCGTGGATGACCTGATAAAGTAATTAAATTGAATTAAGGAGGTTAAACAATTTATTATGCTACGAAAATCAGAAAGATAAAGGGGAAAGCACATAAGTAATTATGAATGTGCAATCAACAATAATGCAACCATGTCTGATGCTAGCATCTTAAGTGGTTGCAAAATTTCTAAAGAACTCAATGTCCTTATTTTAAAATAAATACTCCAAGCATCTAAGGAGCATGTAGTACCATGGAAACACCTTGTCTTCAACGGATGATAACTGTATACATGGGAATACTGAAAAAAAGAAGAAACTTACAGTCTTCATGCAGGTAAGCTATTCCTCGAGCTGCACCAGCAGCAACCTTGATTCTGGTAGGCCAATCCAGAACTGGTCTATTTTCGCCTGAAAAAATGAATAAATTTACTGGTCAAGTTTTAGATCAAATTTTAGGTGAACTACGGACAACATGATGATGGGAACTTACTCAACAACCTAATTGGATTATAAATTCAGGTGCAACCACAATGATGATAATAATAAATTCAAGGAAGAACAACATATTACGTGTTTCTACTACCACAGTAAATAGATAGATGTATTATCCAATATTTTTCAATATTTTTAAGTTCGCTACTAAACAAATAAAAAATAATATAAAAAAAGGATTTAAATAGTTTGTCATCACATAAATAAATGATATTTATTTCATAGCCCATCAAAAGGGATAACAAACATATACACTCCACAAGGCATGGAAACACCGTATCATTGCCACATACTTGTGCAACAGGACCGACATGGTGACACCTGTATGAGACAACCTGTGTTTGACCTTAACTACATATCCTACAGAAGTGGGCTGTATCCATATTTTTTTGTCATGGAGGGATGCAGCATAGATATGACATGGAAATTTAAAAAAAAAAAAAAGTAGCATTGGTCTGTTTTAAATATTTCAACAAATTTCAAAAATAAAAAACATACGTAAGGTAGGGGTGCTAACTAAGGTCAATGTAGTAAATCATTTTGATTGAGCAAGTAATTGAACATGGTCTATTTGGATGAGTTCATTTAGGTAATATTTTGAAACATGTCAACAGAAATGATGTTCCATGTTTTATGGAAGGGGCTTACAAAATAGCCGATATTGTACATATGACATATATCTAGATATTGCTAATATTGAAATTCATTTATAATATTATAATCAAAGAACCTTTTTTCCTTAAATAGTGAACTATGTGTGTGCTGTCTATGTCATACAAATTTAAGAAACAACTCTAATTTTTCACACCTTATTTTCTACACCCGTCTCTAAAAATGGGTGTCAAACTCTCATCTAACCGTGCAATCAATATGTATTTATCTTACCATGGAGATGGTAATGAAGAGTATTGTTGGGAACATAGTCATATACAAGCAATCTCTGATGTTCAGATATACAGTAACCAACCAAGGAAACCAGATGACGATGATGCACACGGCTGATTATCTCAACTTCTGCCCTGAATTCACGTTCCCCTTGCCCACCACCTATTTTGAGCTGTTTCACAGCTACTTCTCTTCCATCTACGAGTAAACCTTTATAGACACAACCAAATCCACCTTCTCCCAGCAAATTTTGTGCCGAAAATCCATCTGTAGCTTGGATAAGTTCTTCATACGTGAACCATGATCTCGAGCTACTTACTCCACCTGCTTCTGATGGAGAATACACAAAATCACTACCAGATCCACTACCTGCTACAAAGTTGGCTGGAGACTGTGGCCTCAAGAATAAGGTACCTAGAAGAGAATACCAATGATTTAATACATAACATTGTAGCCCAATTAAGATGTTACTACAAACAAATACAACTCTATGGTGTCATGCCATTTAAACATAATGCAACTACGATTCCAAAAATTTTCAGAACAAAGTCCAACAACAAACATCCTGCTTAATTTATCTTGATCAGTTAAAAGAAATAATGTAGAAACCAAAGTTGCACCGCCAGCAAGGAAGTTTGAACCAATAAAAGGCTTCAAACTTCCAAAACTGTCAGTCTGTAGTCACAAACCAATTCTAGCATCTTGCAACTGAGTTTAGGGTTCAATTAATGAAAAATAAAGACATTGTTAATGTCATTGATTTGAATACCAGTTCTTGGTCATATAGCTAAAGATGCATTTACACCTTTATAAACTAAAACCACCCATTTTCAAGTATCAATTTGTCGCATTTCCCGAAGATGGCAAGCCATAGTGTAATACGTAAATGAACTCAATATTAAATTAAGAGAAATTGGTATTAAGTGGTAATGAAGATTGATACATTGACATCGAACTTCTGGGTTTGAGTCTATGATGAATATTTTAAGAACCAGAATTGTGGGACTTCTCTAATTCATAAATGAAGTATCCAGGAACCAGAATCCATTATATCTGGATCATCTAATTCGAGTATAAGGCTCTAGGAAATATCGATAAATCCTTTCGTATTTATCTTAATAAAAAATTATCAACGTTAACAACAAACAACATGCAAGAACCAACAAGATTATATTCCCTAAGCCCTAATAGTTGGCAATACATGATGCAATACCTGAATTGTGGGATGAGGTAAATGGAGAAGGAGCAGCATAACCGCCTCTTGATCCTTTTTCCCTCTTCTTCTTCTTCTGTACAAACCACACGGCCATAACAAGAAAACTGAGGACAATAAAACCAACTACAATTCCAATGGCGACGGATCCTCCAGCACTTAACCCACCTGAATGTGAAGGCGTGTTGTTTGTAGCTATATCGTTAGAACCATCATTAGTTGGTCTAGCAGTGGGTTTCTCAGTTGGAAGAGACGGCAGTGGTACCGGCGGACCCCCAACGGCGGTTTCATTGGTTGGGGGGTCAGGCAAAGAAGCTGGAGGTGAAGATCCTGAAGGGACTGAAGGAGTTGATGGCAATGTGGATGGAGGGGGAACATCAGAAGAAGGAGGCTTAGGAGGAGATTGAGAAACTGATGGAGGAGGTGCATGTGAAGGAGTAGTTTTGGGAGGACTTTCTTTCTGTGGAGGAGTACCAGTGGATGGTGGCCTTGGAACATTGGCAGGAGGAGGAGGAGATGGTGAAATTAGTTGAGAAGGAGGGGAAATTGTAGCGGGAGGAGATTGGGGAGGAGGGGAAACAGTTGGTGAAGATGGTGGAGACAAAACTGGAGGGGAAGGTGGAAGCTCAGCTGGAGGAGGGGCAGTGGTGGTGGCTGGTGGTGAGGGGGGAGATGTTACAACTGGTGGCGTTGGAGATGCTGGTGGTAATGGCGGTGGAGAATCCGGTGGTGAAGGAGGGGGCAGAGTTGGTGGTGGTGGAGAAGATGGTGGAGGAGAGAGTGATATGGAAGGAGGAGGGGTTACAGGCACTGCCTGAGGAGGTGAAGGAGGTGGAGCTGAAGGGTCAGAGGGAGATGAAGGAGCAGGGGAATTAGGTGTTTGATTGGGCTGGGAAGAATTGAGAGATGATGGGGGGTTGGAGGAATTGGTTGGAGAAGATGAAGAAGGTGGTGGTGATAAAATACCACCAAGAACAGGAGGCACTGCAACAGGGGAAGCATTTGGAGAAGGGTTGGTTGAAGCCATCACTGCACAAATCTTCCCTCAAAAGCAAAATGTACTAGTTAAACACTTCCATCACCATTCCTCTGATACTTTCTCAAACCACCATCACTCCAAATTCCTATGCTTTCCAGAAACAAACTCGACACAGCACCCCAGATCAAGCATCAACAAAAAATTTCAATTTTCAGATCAACCCATCTACAAGCAATGCTCGAATTTCTTCAGAGAAAAAAAAAACACAACCACCATGACCCAATCCCATAAAAAAAACACTTAACTTTGGCAAAGAGCAAAAAGTCAATACCCACAAACAACTTTCAAGAAAGCTAATACTTTAGTGAGGTACAACAGCTGACAAAAAGCAAATTCACAGTGGGGGAAAAAGAAGTCCAGCTCGAGAAACAAAACCTTTTCGCAAATCAAGGAGCATCTTCCAACATTATGACCCAGGTTGGTCACTGGTCTAACCCACTTGAGAGAGCAAAATACAGCATACCCAGATCTCCAAAAATCACCAATGACCTAAAAATGCAACCTTCAGCGATATCTGAAGAGAGGGTGTTCGAAAATTTCATGTACAGTTGGCCATGGGCAAGAAACGGAAGGTTCAGAACTTCATACGAAAAAGCTGATTTTGTGGAATATGAGAATAGTTGAACACAGAAACAGACACAGCACACCCCACAATTAGTGCAAAGGAGAACGTGGAGACGACTTTCAGAATAGGCTCCGTTTCACACACTCTCTATGTCACTCCTTCACTCACCTCACATGCACTGCTGATGGGAAAAGGTCGTGTCCCAATTGAAAATTCAGAAAAAGCAATCATTAAACCATATGATTTTATTTTGTATTACTTTTTTGAATTCGAGGGACCAAAGTGCTTCTGATGTTGTATGCTGTCACTTTATTTTTTGAAGGGAAATCCCACCACCACTAGCACATTGAAATGGTCAAATTTATTAGACCTATGACAAAATTTGACATTCCCTTTTTATTTTAATAAGTTTCTTTTTATGATTTACATTTTAATAAACTTTAAACAATAATAAAATATGTTAGAAAGTGCTAATAGCATTATTATTTTTCCTTTATTCAATCATTAGTTTTATCGTTTCAAGAAGTATAAGCATTCTGTCATTAGCAAAATTCATCAAAAAGTATAAAATAATTTGACTAGCAAATTTTGTGACTTTTAATCAACTTTAGATTGTGTTAGAACTTGTAACCTCTTCTCTTATTACCATATATTATAATGTTTCATTTAACATTTGTAAGTTTTTGTTTTCAGTATTTTGTAAGATTCTTTACTATTTTGGTGAAGACATTTAATCCCTCTTGTGCTTAGATTTTTTCACTATGTTGGTTCTGAGGAATAATACTTCTTGTCATCACCACAAAACACCATCTCCCTTTTGATGGCTTAAAAAATTCAAAGTGTCTCAAAAAGTTTTTATCTATAATCATAAACTAATCAGTAGATAAATTTATTCGTAATTATAAAATCCCCTTTCAGTACTATTGTAGCTTTTTCATTAAGATTTCTCATCGAAAAATAATTAAAATGAATTACAATGACCAGCTGTTTCCTATAAAAGAATGATGATTAGAATTTATTATATATAGTTGGAGAGTAGTGGCATGGAATGTTGCAGTTATTGGCTGTTATTGAGTTATGGTTGGTCTTAAATATTAAATATAAACTATAATAAGTGAAGAAGCAAAGCAAAATATTATAAAAAAATCTGTGTTAAAATATATTTTTCGTTTATTATATTGTGTGGTGGTTGGTTGTTGGATCACAAGGTCATCATTTCTTTAAAAAAAAAAAAAAGAAAAAAAAACTGCAAGAAGGGAAATACTCTTAAGAAAGCACAAAATTCTTGAAAGCTAAGTTTACAGTTTGTTGAGCTAAAATATTGTAAAAAGATGGCTAATTAGACTTAGAAGCTCTTTTGCCAACTTTTCAAAATGTCTAAAGAGAAAATAAAGGAAATAAAACTATTATTACTTAAAAAAAAACTTATTTATATTCTGTGGTAGAGTTTGTTATTGTTCTTTTTTGCTTTATTCATAAGATTTCAACGATTTATGCCTTATATAAATAAATTGTACCAATTTCATTTTAATCGCAGAATTTTTAATATAATGTGAGTAATAATTAATTGTCCCTGGTGAATGTGCATGGAGTTGTTTTCTTTAAAACAATTAAATGGACAGTGAAAATATTGAGAAGTATTAAAATATTCATTTTAAGAAAGAAAGAAAGTTTGCATGAACAATGAAATAGTTTTCATCGAGTAAAATGTTGCACATGGAAAAGACATTCCTACGTGCTTAAATTAGTTGATAGCTTTTTTTTATTAAAACGTTTGACTTCTAGTTCATTAAAGTGTAGTTTGTAAAATCCTTGTTTTGTTGTGTAAATTTCTTTTATTTACAAAGTATAATTATTTTGCTATTTAATTGCTTGCTATTGTCATTGGTTGAGTTTAAATAATAGTGTTACAATTATATATTTTTTCACGTAATTCGTCAAAAAGATTCATAGAATGTCGCCTATAAGAAACATTAGAAGTTTAAATAAATTAATAATTTGTGCACATGAAATAATGTTTTGTGAAACTTTAAATACTGAACATGAAGCTCAATAAAAATAAAGTAGGTAAAAATTAAATTAATTAATTAAAATTCAATTATTTGATTAGGTATTGATCAGGTTAAATCAATTAAATAATTGTGTAGTGTAAATGGATAATAAGATTTTTTTTATTAGTGATATAGATATTAGTTGGATTATATAATTTTTTTCTTGTGGGCAAAAGACACACCCAGTCCATTTTGGGCTACACCACCACTACCTGAAGATTGATCCATTTAAAAATTATCCAAAAGGATTAGAAAAGAGAAGGAATCTTCACTGTTAAATTAAAATTAGGATAAGAATATTGTAATAATGAATAAGTATAGGAATAAAACATCAATAATATTTTAGTGAATATTTTTTATTTAATATTAAAAATTAAATGTAATACCATGGAAAAGTAACTTCTAGTAGTAGATAAATAGCATACAGAAACGAGGTAAGGAATGATATCAGTGAAAAGTTTAGAGAAGAGACATATAGAATATTTTATATGTCAAACTTATTTACATCAACTTAATACATTGTTTAACACATCTATTAAACATAAATAAATTAAAATAATGATAATGATAAGTCGATCGACGCTAAATTTTTATTATTCTACATTCATTTTGATACTATTTTCACTATCTTTTACTCTTTCTTTACTTTCTTTTCTTTAAATATAAAATTTAATTATTATTAAGACCATATTATCTCTATAAAAATTGTCAAACGGTGTCAAACCTTCACTCCTGAAAAACTGTATGAGATGATATTTATTATTTGATGTATCCGAAGAAAATGTTTTAGAAACATATAAGATAATATCATATGATATTAGAAGCATCTCGAAGTGAGATTTTGGAGATAATTTTGGAAACGTCAGTGACTATATATATAAGACAATCTTTGACACTTCTAAGATGATGTTACACTATTAAATAAATACTTATTTTTTCTCTTATAATAAATTATCACATCATTAAAATGTATTAACCTTGAATTCATAGAAGAAGAAAAAGTCTTCCACTTGGATTATCAACGTCCAGATAAACCTATAGCTATTATGAAGTTTAGTTAAAGAAAAATATAGTTATTTTGTTTTTAGTTTAGAACAAACCATTCATGTTTAAAATATTGGATCTATTAAAAAAAGATTTATTAAGAAAATAAAATATTAATAAAACCTGAATTCAATCATGTAAAAGATTAATACAACTTTTTATCAAGAAAACCTTAAGACAATAAGTTCTTCAATCTTTAACTTTATATGATGTTCTACTCTTTTATTTCTATGCAACATTAAACTTAGATTCACACTTAAAATTTTAATACTAAATACTATATTGTTTTTTATTCATTAAGATGTGGACTAAGAACACTGTAGATAATAGTAAGTTTATTCTAGTTTCTAATACAAATTAGTTCCTAAAAGATAAAATTATCTATAATTTTTTTATATCTTGAGAGTGGATCATGATTTCTATGAAATTTATTTAAGTAAAAGTATTAAGATAATCTCAATGTATCTATATGATTATGACCAATTTTGATATAATAAATTAATATTTTAAAGTTATTAAAAGTTAATAATATTTAGTTACATGTTAAATTAGTCGATAATCAAAACTACATATATCTTAAACACCTAGTAATGTCTTCATGCAAAGTTGACTTCACTCAACAAATGTTTTTCATTCAAACATCAAAAATATTGCAACTAACCACAATTTAACTTTAACAATATTGTAATATTCCAAATTAATATTACAGCACGTTGCTAAATTCTGAGCAAAATAATAATTTGATGGAATGAACTTATTAATAAATCAATATGTAATTGTCGGCTAGATGTGTCAGCCTGCTTGCAAGTTTTGTTTTATTCTTATAATTTGACATTTCCTATTCGCATTGTACATTTTGTCTCATTTACTTTACACTGTTTAAAAGAATAAGTTCACATATTCAAAGAATCGATTCTAAACTTTTTCATAATAAATTTAATATTTACTTTATAAAGTATCATAAAAAACGACTTTACTAAAAGATTACTGACTGGAATGAAGATTTAAATATTCTGTAACGATAAGTTGGGTACTTTTTTAAAATGGAATTGATAGCTATCATTATCTATTATTCAGCATAATACAAAAATATCTTATCTGTTTAAGCCACGTGTTAAAACTTGATTGGAGCTGTTCCAGTTTAAGTAGTGATGTTAAGTTTGAGTAATGATAAAATTAAGTGGTTGATCGTAAGAGTGTCCATTTTATTATTAGAGTTTTCGTAATATAATATTGAAATATATTATTTATAATAGAAAAAATAAGGGTTAAATATGTTTTTAGTCCCTAAACTATTGACCGTTTCTGGTTTTCGTCCCTCTTCCAAAGTAAGGTACGATTTGGTCCTCAATCTTTAAAAAAAGGTTCGTTTTAGTCGAAAAAACGAACGTTTTGAGGACTAAAACGAGGACTAAAAACAAAAATTTGAGGACTAAAACGAACGTTTTTCTAAAGAATGAGGACCAAATCGTACCTTACTTTGAAAGAGGGACGAAAACCAGAAACGGCCAATAGTTTAGGGACTAAAAACATATTTAACCCAAAAAATAATATTGATATAATTGAGTACTTTGAACACATATGAGACGTTGCTAATTGAGCCATCCATGGAATATTTTGCATTCGTCCCTTCGTCTAATTTATCCCTCTAAATACGTCATCTTCTTTTGAAGCGTGAGAGTTGATAACTCAGTTAACTATTATACTCACTTCCAAATATTTTACAATTTAAATATATAGCTTTCACTTTATTACTTAACAAGATTTTGTATGGCATACCAATATTTTTTAATTCACTTAAGTATTATTTTATTCTCTATTTTCATCAAGTTTATTTAATATATTTAGTATAATTCTCATTTTTTTTCACGTTCAATTAGATCCTATTTAATCAATTTTGTCTCATATTATCCTTTTTTATAAAGATGTTAAATTGTTAACAGAAGAAAAAGACATTATTTGTTTTGCTTAGGTGATCCGTTTTTACCATGTGAGTTGTAATATTTTTTTTAATGTTGCACCATTTTATCGCATATGAGCTGTTATCTCAAGACGGTCAAGAGTTAGCACAATGAAGGAAAGAGAGATAAGACCCCAATGGAGTTGCAACAATTTATGTTATTCATAAGTGAACGTATTAGATATAATACATAAGTCTATTTTTAGAACAATTTGTCACTTTAGTAAGTCTTACAAAGAATTATCAAGAACAAATTTCTTTAAGCAATATATATATAACGTTCAAATTTAATTAATCTAACTTTGCTTTTCATAAATTTGCCTGCACCGTCTATTTTCCTGAAAGCATGGGAATTTTAAATACTCTTTATTCTCTTCTATAACTTAAAATATGTCAAACTTAGCACTCACCCATGTTCAGTTCAGAGACACCGAACTTGTGCGTAAGCTACATATCCATTCATTTGACGAAATAACCCTATGTTATTTTCTTAAAATGAGACCAAAGTGAATACATGTAAAATGGGAAAACGAAATTGAAAACATCATCACAACATTAGAATAAAAAACTTATTTGGCAGTAAAATCCCTTATACATTGTATTGTCAGATATTTGAGAAGGAAAACAGAAAAGACACGAAGTGATCCCTTCTTAAACTTCTATCATCTGATTTCAAGAAATTATGTACCACTGATACAATTTTATACGAGAAACATCTTGACTATCTCCTACCATTACATGTTATCTACCGCAAAGTAGCATACTCTCCTATCTTCTTCTTTTGATAAATCATTAAGTAGTAGCATATTCCAATCTCAAATTCTCCTATAGTAGAAAAATCTAAGCCAGGCAGCAATCCAAACTACCTTATCAATATGATTAATATAAACTAGTTGAATATAATTCATTGCCAACAACCACAACACCAAAAATAAGGGCCTGAGTTGAAAAACTAAAATAAAGACGTAAAGTAAAAAAACCATCAAACCAAAATTCCTTATAATGCTCAAGTCGAAATACAAAATCCATATAAGTCAAATGAGATCAAATCGACAGAAAGAAAAAATGTCCGACAGGGTTTCGCACAGCATGGAACCCTTAACTCCTACAATTCAATGATCCAGAAAAAATGCTACCTTGGAAAGCTTAGGCAGTGGTAGCCGCTCCTCTCTTCCTGGGTGCAGCCTCGGTACCTGATTCAAAATCACCACGTTAGCCAAAACCCTAAACCAATGCCCAAATTTAAACAATAAAATAATCAACCGATTATACCCTCTCTGAAGCCGCTCTTGAATCTGCGAGGCACGTGACGCAGGTACCTCATCCTTCCAGTTCCAGTGGTCTTTCTCCTAATAGCCTTCACGCTCCAGTTATCTGAAACCATCGATCAGTGAAAACCGAATCCTTAAACAAACCCTAATTTGAAAAAAGTAAAAGAGTTACATTTTCTAGTGCGCGCTGCCGGGAAAGCACAAGCAGCACACCGACTCTTCTGGAGGTGGAAGCTGCGACGGCCGCATCTAACACAAAGGGTGTGGGTCTTGTTTCTCCTTTTACCGAAACTCCCTGTTCCCTTCCCCTACACTCATACAAAATCCAAACACCATCAGAATCAGATTCGTAACAGGTCTACAGATAATAGGCGGAAAAAACGATACCATTGTAGCAGCAGAGCAGAAACCCTAGTTTCTCTGAGAGGAGAGTACTTATAAGCGTGCCGGGACAGCGGTAGGTTATTGTTTTTGTATGGGCCTTCAGCCCAATTATATAGCGGTGCAAAAACAAATAAAAAAAAGGTGAAATTAATAGAAATAGAAAATATGAAGAATGTAAGCTCTATGCTATCATTAAATTCAATGAGATAAATTTATGCTCTATTTAAATGAGATTAAATATAAGTTATATGCTATTATTAAATTTAATAAGATAACTTTAAGTTATACATATAAAATATAAAAATTCTATATTCTGTTTAGATGAGATAAAATGCTATTATTAATTTTAATCTAATTGAACTATTTGTTAGCCGACGAACTTATGGGCTTTGGTGTTGGAGCACTTTTGCGAAACTTGATTTCGGCCTTCTTTGCTCAGTTTTAAATGCTGAATTAAAACTGAGGTAAATGGCATTGCATCTTAAAAAAATATCAAAACAATAACAACACATAGTTAACAGAATTAGAAAATAGTGAACAATAAAACCAAAATTTATTTTTTATTAAAATAAAATGAGGTAAAAAAAGAAAATAAGAGTGGTTTTAGTTGTAATTTTGTTTGTAAGAAAAGTTAGTAAAAGTCATTAAAAGATATGTGGCTAAAAAACATATTGGTTAATTTATAATTTAGTAAATTTTTATTGAAAAAAATCAAGTGAATAATAATGAAGTTCAACAAAGTAGATGTATATTTTAAAAAAAGTTAAATTATTCATTGAAATAAATTGACTTTATAATACTCAGAAAAGTAAAAAATTATTTTACTTTTACTTTTGTTTTTAAGAATTGTTAGTAAAAATTATTAATAGACGTGTCGGTAAAAAAAGTATTGGTTTATTTTACAAATTAATTGTTAACTATACTTTAATTATATAAATATATATTTGTCAACTTTAATTCAAATAAATAATCTTAAATCATTTCAAACTAATGAGTTTTTTTATTAAACAATAATTTTTCTCCCTATTATTTTTTCATTTATTTTTAAACTATAATTTTAATAACTATAGATTCAATAAATTATCATCATAATAAATTACATTACACTTGTACATTTTCCATTTCTCAAATAATTTATTTTCCATCTCCTACCCTTTAATAATTCAAAAAAAAGAATGCATTCCAACCATTTAATTATACAAAATCCAACCATAAATATAAACATGATTTGAATTCGGATCTCCAGAAACTAAATTGCGTCATAGAATGTGTCATCGGGATAATTATAATGCTATCTTATATAATAAAAAAGTGAAACAGTGCTACCCAAAAAGTGAAACAGTGTTATTCCAGAAAAAAAAAAATCACACTTTGTATTAAGAATTGAAAGTTACCGATTGACTAAAGAGATAATATGATTTCATAATACCTACAAATATTACTTAAATTGTGTTCTATAAAATTGAGTTAGATTTAGAATGAACTAATGTGATGTATCCTTGACAAATCCGTGTAACGAAGAAATAAAAGATTTCAGAGTTTTCAACTTATAGAATAAAAGCTCATTCCATGTGTCAATGGGGCCAGGCAAGCACCAATGAACACAATCACTGTGCGTGTTCTTCGTTTCATGTCCCCAGACATGGATGTTGGGATGTCCATCAGGCCTACGCAACATGATTTCAGTCGTGTTCAGCATCAAAAACTTCAAACCCCTCTTCCTTCCTAGCTTTTTCGCTGCTCTAAACTCCTCCACCTGAACCTTGTATGTCTCAAAAATGTAACCATCAAACTTCATTTCCTCCTTCCCATAAGGCTTTGTCCTCTCACAACTCCCTCCTTTGTTCCACTCAGCATTCTCGAAGTGTGCAGGCGAGAATGTTCTCAAAAATGTCACCCCCTTGAACCCTTCAAGGTTCAGTATACTTCTGAGTGCTGTTCGGAACGCTTTTCTGTATCCGTAGTAGTGACTCAGGTCTGTGATGTTGCTTTGCTCACACTTGTGGCACCCTACAAGCTGTCCTTTTTCATAGAACAATGCTGGCCGAAAGAACCACTGCCCAGCTGAGATAACGACAAAATCGAAGTTTTTCACTTCACTCCACGATTCGTCTGCCCTATCTAGATACAGATTCGTGATGAGGCTGCTGTGGACATCGTTGGTTCTCACCAAAAACGGGGACCAGAGTGTTACAACTGTAAAATTGTAATCTGCGTAGAACCACCTTCTGAAATATATGGGATTTGTATCATATCTACTGGAAATATCCTCAGGACGAGCCACCTGAAAGAAAGTCATGAAATCATATTTTCCGACCAGGACGAGGACTTTCTTTCAGATATGCATGTTTTTGAGTAATGAAAATATGTACGGAACTCATCAACACATTTGCTATACGTGCGTTATACAACAAGTGAAAGAGAGTAAAATAGTACTTTGCCCAAAGGAGACACAAAGCCTCTTTCTTCGGTTTTTGTTCCCAAAAGCAACCAGTACTTTTCTTGTTTGTTAGGAAATAGCTTTCATGCATGGTCACACAGTAAAAAAGTATAATTTAAGGATAGAAAAATTCAGCTTCTTCAAGTAGAAAGTTACACTGTGGCATTGATTGATGAGTGTTCTTACTTACAGGACTCAGGAGGCACAACAAAGAATTCATTTGATTTCTTCCGACGGAGTCTCCGACAAAGGCCATGGACTTTCCTCTGACAATCTCTAAGAAAAGGGTTGCATCGAAGAGTGGAAGCTCACATTCATCAGGTTTCCACCTCCATTTGAGAAACTCTCTATCAGGTCTCCCAAACTTCATGCAGTTTTGCTGATCCAGTATCAAATTACAGGTCTCGTTATCATAATAAGGTCCTTTACTGTACGGAACCCACTCCCCAGAAAACACGTTGCATCGTTTCATCTCTGTCACGTTCAAATCATAGCTGCTTCTATTAACATACACCTTATTAGGCGAGGAAAAGCTAGAGTTTTTAGGAGAGGAAAAGCTAGAGTTATTAGAAGGTAAAAAGCTAGAGTCATTAGGAGATAAAAAGCTAGAGTTTTTCCTAAGAGGAAACGGCAACATGAGGATGAATAGGGTGAAGGGAAGAAGGATAACAACACTCTTGAGAAGTTTTCCTGGTGCATACTTCCCATTCCCATTGAGAAGTTTCATGTCTCTGAGATCAAATCTGCTTCAGAAGCTTTCCGGAGATGGTTTATATATATACGTACATATATCTTGTATTTTGATGTGTGGTTAGAGTAAAGGTAAAGAAAATTCAATTGAACCAGCACCTATAGTGGCTTGGAATATTCATATTATGTATTTTACGATAAGTCATTGTTTTTGGCTAGAGTGATCATTACACATAAGGATAAACCCTATAAATAAATAAATCTTGTTCTTTTTTTTAAGGCATTCCAAAGTATGCAAAATCAATATTATTATATTAAAATCAATACAAAATGTATATATTAGTAATTTTGTGTGAATTGGCCGATAATACTTTAATTAGCATCGGACGCTAATTCTTTATTATTACACTTTAAATAATATACTGTTATTTAATTTTTCTGCTGGGGCCAGTTCATACTATTTTATCTTTATCTTATTAATAAGACTAAACATAGAAGCAAAAAAGAGGGAGAGTCACGAAATGGGACACCTCTTAATATGGAGAGATACCATATAAAATTGTGGTACTTTTTTACTCATTTGTCATGTGCCTTTGGCTTTGGTCATAGTGTATTTTTAAAAGGAGAAAAAGTTCAAAAATCCACACATATGCATGTTTCGTATTGTATTCGAGATGAAAGATGTAAATGTGGTTGATGATCGAAAATGTTATCTCAACATTTACTACATTTACTAGGTTGATGGGATAACACAACTGATCTTTGAGATATAAAAGCTAGGATAAGATTAAGAAACAAAATATGAAAGGTAAATTTTTCATATTAATTAGTATCTATATCCAAAAATATATGTTTAATTTGTTTTACATTAATTTCAAAGTGAGATAAAAACAAAGATTTCATATGTTATTATCCTTCGTTCTAATCTTTTATTACCATTATTTATATTATATGTTGTTTTATTATTAAGGTTTTCTAGTAAACTTACTTTAAAGAAGATAATTATAATTTACGGAAGTTTGTTGGACCTTATATTTTTACAAATTTATTATATGTTAAATATAGAATGTAGAATTTTTTTATAATATTGAGTTTGTAAAAATCATAAAATTATCTCATTTGTGTTTTATCTTATGGGAGTTTGGTGTTGTTTGTGAATTTCATATGTTGAAAAGATTTAATATTCATAGGTTTCAATTTCTCATCTTTCTTTTTTAATTTGTATTGTACATGAGTGGAAACATCCTAATGTCTCATTCTTTTATTTATATATTAATTATTGCTAATTAAAAAAATATGATGTTTATAATAATTAACTTAAGTACTTTTTTATTATACAAACTCGAAATATACATGGTACATGAATCCTATATAACAAAAATATTTATGTCCATATGAGTATTTTCAGATAAAATTTATAATAGATATTAAGTATTTATTATATGTAGATAATAGGTAACGAATATTTCAATACTGGTTTATAAATGGGTCGAGTAAAGATATTATATTATACATACATACGCGTATTTGTTATCCGCAAAAAATAAAAATAAAAATTTAATTTATATTTTATTAAGTTAAATTAATTAAAATTAAAATTAATTTATATTTTATCATATTGAATTTAATTAAAATTAAAATTTAATTTATTTTATATATTTTTTTCTAATTTTATTTTAAAAGTGTATAAAATATATTTTTTTAAATATTCATATGTATTCGTGGGTTGTAAGGTAATTTTTAAATGAATATGTACACAGACGGATAACAGATAAATTTTTTGTTTTAGATTGAACAGTGAATAGACATTATCTATCTGTGTCCGATCCGATCCGGTATCATCCCAAATCTAACGAATGAATTATAACTTAGAGTTTTTTCTTTTTAGTTTTAACGTCTTCTTCAATATAATATTTATAATTTACAGGGTGACAAAACATCTCAAAACCCAAAAAAATTATGTCTATAAGAAAAAGGTAGCCATATGTTCAAGGTTAGTTACTTTCCTTTGCTATACAGTCTTTGTCGTGGTAATGGTAGGACATGGCACTTCAAATTCTGAAATAAAAAAAAAAATTAAAACAACCAAGAAATAGACATAAAGTAATAACCATGCTCAAAAGTATATGTGGCACTTGACACCACAAGCAAAATCATTTTTGAAAACCATTAATTTTTATATATTCACATAACTACTTAGTAATAAAATATCAAAATATAAAGATAATATAATAATTATATAAAAATTAATTAATCAACATTAAAAAAATAGTTGTAAAGTACTTATATTGAATAATAAATTGTCAATCTATCGTAATTCAACATTAAAAAAGATGGATGAGGAATTAAAGGAGTGTGGGTGCCAAATTTTGGATATTCATATTTTTAAAAAAATATTAATTATAAATATTAAAAAATAACAAGATATTAGCCTTAAGTCCCTATATATACTTTATCGTATACACACATTGAAAATGAGATTTTATGCATAGAATAATTGGACCACATAAAAATAATTATTGCAAAACATTATGAAAAAAAATTGCTTTTACAAATGGTTTATAGTGCGTGGGACTCCTCTCGAAGACATTGGTCAATTTATGCAGTTTTAGTTTCCATATGCCATTAGTATGGAAGGAGTGGTTGATTAAAGTTGAGAGAGATATTTATAGGCAATATTCAATGATATTTTAAGTATGATTATTTCTTAAAAAGTTCAATTTAATTAAAATATGTTTAAAATAGAATTAAAAATAGTCTTATAAATGAAATTTACATATATAAAAAGATATTTCAAAACTGATTTTTTTTTTATGCAAATAGAGATTGCTACATTTTATAACTCATTTTTTTGTGAAATTGAGAAAATAATGTGAAGATATAAATAATGAGTTTCCATTATTGTTCTGAAGAAACTTTACGGAAAAACTAATTGAAAACAAAGGAGTTGCCAGCTAAGGAAGAATAATGTACAAGTGAAGCCAAAATCCTAAACGCCACTTGTAAGTGGTCCTCCATGGTCTCCAAAATATATATATATATATATATATATATATATATATATATATATATATATATATATATATATATAACAAAATTATATATAAATCAATTTTTATATTTTTATTTTATTATAATTTTATATATTGATATAAATAAATTTAATTTAAAATATATAAATGGATGGAATTTATAAATCGATTTTATATAGTTAAATTAAATTTAAAATTTTAGAATTTATTGTATTGAAATTTTTATTTATTCCACCTATTATACTATTCGTTATTAAAATATTGATTATTTATTGAATATTTTTTTTCTAATAATTAAAATGTATATCTAATTTATAAACTGATGTTGTAAAATTAAGTTAAACTTAAAATCCATTCTCTTACCCTTCATAAAACCTTCCAAAATAGCAATCTCTATTTCATTTAATTTACACCGAATAATATTTCAAATTGATGCTGCTGCATATACTTTAAATTAAGCCTACAGTTTGTTTTATTAGTTTAATCTGGATTAGCATAAGCCTTTACAAAAATATTCATAATTTAACTACAAAGCATTTTCTTAGTTTTTTTATTCTGAAAGGAGACGACACTGACAAGATTTAAAGCTGATAATGAGATATAAACTAATTGATATAGTAGATTTAAAATACCACCTTTAACAAAAAAACAAACTTTAAAATAATATATTTATTTTTCTTTTATTTCTATATATTTATTTTCTTATCCATTTCTATTTAATATGAAATTTCAACTTAAATTTAACTACTACAATCTCTTCTTAAAAGATAAATCCCTAATATGAGTCTCTTTCATATTATCCTTCAACAAAAAGGCTTGATCAAATGATTAGTAATATGATAAACTTGTTTATTCATATTACTTAGTAACAGACATTTTAGCATATAAACTTAAGCAAATTATATATACATATAAACTTAAGCAAATTGATCAAATGGTTATATATATATATATACACGATAAAGAAAATGTAGCAATATTGTGCTTTAAAAAGTGTTTGTGTAGCATTTCAAAGGGTTCAATCGATTACATAAAAGAGGGTGCCACGTTTTTGTTATGGGTATCATCAAGACAATAATATGCAATCATGAATATTAGCCACTTGTTTTGCTTGTTTTTGGTAGTATTAACAAATGACACTATTTGTAGTATTTGATTGCATATGTACCTGTCAATTTATGGTCCCCGTGTTATTAATATTTAATATCCCACATTATACTAAAATGCTATTTTTTTTTTACAAAATATAAGCATAACATAAAGTATCTATGATATATTACATATTTGAAGCTACTATTTAACTCTAACTCTAAGTGTATTAAATAATTAAAACGGGGTGAAAGAAGGTTGTTGGTTGAATTCTCCTACTAATAATTTCGAGATAGTTTTGAAAAGTTTATAAGAAAAAGTTGTAGATTTAATTAACTCCTTCCACTTAATACTAACAATTAACATTCTATATCAAAAAATAATTTACGTATTAATTGAATACGAATATGATTATAGATAAGATAATATTTGATCTTCTTAATTTATTATTAGATAATATATAAAAATAAAAGTAAAAATGTGATAGGAAGATGAAACCTACCCTCATTGTGACATAGAGAAATATCAGTAGGAGCTTATAACCATCTGGATTCATGTATGACACACAACAATTATATAAAAAGAAATTGTAATTTTTATAAAGATTCAGATTTCTTTAGTTTCTAAAGTTTCTTATCTCTATGTTTAATCCTCATTTATGTTTCTTCATCTATAGCTATATTTTGAGGGTTAAATTTTGTTGTACTTTTGTAATCCATTTTTGGTTTCCCAACTAATACATGTAAATAAAATTAAACAGTGGACTGAAAAATAGAAAAAAAATTATTTTTTAAATATTAAAATTGTAAATATATATTGTACTTGTCGAGCGAGCAATGAAAAAAATGAGTTTTATAGACTTTCTGAATCTTCTATATGTTAAGTATTTTTCTTTTCGTCTCCTTTCGATACCTGTCTTTCATAGACGGATGGTAGCGTGCCTACATGGATTTAAGTGAACCAGTAGTCCATTTATCTCATGAGTTAGTTGTTTGGTTCAAAATGACTAAATTAAAAAATAATACACCATTAGAGTATGACAGGCTGGGTTAAGGTCACGTAGAAAAAGGTTGACTTGTGATTGGGTAGGAATAGGCCGACTTGTGGCCATCATGCCGGTTTGTGACCTGGTAAGAAGAGACTGGCTTGTGGCAGGTAGGCAGAGGTCGACTTGTGGTGAGTAGAAAGAGGTCGGCTTGTGACCGGATAGGTAAAGGCCATCTTATGGCAGGATAGGAAGCGGTGGCCAGGTAGGAAGAGGTCGATTGTAGCCGGGTACACAGAACTTGCAGATTTTTCATTGCATTATGCATGGCCTATGATACTCGACCACTTACTTACCAGACCACAAGCCTACCTACTGCTACCCGACAATAGACCTACCTCTACCAAGCCAACCTCTTCCTACCTAGCCACAAGCTAGTCTATTCTTACTTAACCATAAGTCGACTTGTGCCTACCCAGCCATAAGTCGCCCTAATGTTATCTGGTCACGAGTTGGCTTGTTCCTGCCCGACCACACACCGAGCTGTTCTTACCCGACCATAAGCCAGCCTTTTTCTAGCTTTCCCTAATCCTGTCTATCATACTCTATTGGTGTATTATTCTCTAACTTAGCACATTCTAAATTAGACCACTAGTGCATGAGATAAATGGGTCACTGACCCACCCAAGTCCATATAGGTGAGAGCTCAAAAACCATTAATTATCCTATATATAGTGCACGAAATGAGACAAATAGTTTATATTCATTTTTACAACATGAATTGTTATTTAAAGCACTCGAGCATTTTTTACAAATCCGTCACTATCTGTCTATGAATGACGAATACCGAAAAGAAGACGAAAAATACACTTAACACATTAAAGATTAAGAAAAAAAGTCCTTAAAACTCATCTTAAAGAGTATGTTTGGCTTCGTAAATACATATACCATTATTTTAAATAAATAAAATCCTTCTTAAACTAATAATAACCAACTTGTTGAGTCAGTTTGTACCCTCTAATAATTTCTCATAAAATTGTGGGCTTTGACTACTATTCTTCTAATATTTCAAATATGATTTTCAATTTCATATTTAATGTAATGCTATATATTCATACGAGACCGTGAAGTTCTCTTATTATGTTATCATGCTACAACATCATGTAATCCATTAAATAAGTTCTAACATAGTCAATAGATAGTTAAGTTTTTAAATTTAGAAAACTGTCTATAAAGAAGGTTTTACTGAAAAATATAAAATTTACTTTGGTGATCCCAATGTTTAATGATATTTAACTATCAATCATGCAAATGAAACATATATCAATATAATAAATAATGCTTGAGTAGTTGGATTGGATGTGCCAACTACTGGGTTTTGCTGATGGGCTTCTTCAATCTGGGTTCATGTTGGTCCCGATTCTTGCGCACCGTCAGATGTAATGAGTGGTGGAGATGGATCTAGAATAAACATTTTCACATTCCTGTACAAATTTTCTAGTAGTTCTTCACTTCAAGTTTATTATTTTGAATTTGGATTATTTATTGTATTTTTATGTGTTTTTAAAAAACACTAATAGATATAGATTTTGATGTTTTAAAATATATTAGAAAGACTTTTAAAGTACAAATTTCAATGTATTTTTATTGCTAAAAAAAACTTACTGTTTACACTGATTTATTTCATGGCAAGTGCAGCTGGGGATATATATACATTTTGCTTATTTAGGATCAAAAGAAGCTAAGAAGCAATTACAAGTATAAGAACATATAAGGAAACAGAAATTTTCTTGATTTCTACATGTTACTATAAATTCCAATTCATGTCTAGTGCATCTCTACATTTGGTTTGAGGAACATCTGAGTTTGTTCAAGTGGTCCTTTCAGATTGAATAGTGAGTTCTGTCATTCAAGTGGTCCTTACTTGCATTCTGAAATGTGTAAACATAAGGAACACCAAAAAGCTATAAAAGGGGTGATCAAATTCGATCTTACTTTAAAA
This sequence comes from Vigna umbellata, assembly GCF_029865625.1. Taxonomy (NCBI): domain Eukaryota; kingdom Viridiplantae; phylum Streptophyta; class Magnoliopsida; order Fabales; family Fabaceae; genus Vigna; species Vigna umbellata. The sequence continues at coordinate 12,014,776 of NC_142168.1, read as the reverse complement.
AGGATTTACAATACATGTGCGCAATGAAGTTTACAATTACAAGCAAGGTTACAGAAATATCTGATAAAATTGATTTGTCAATTCGAACGCAAATGAAGCCTCTCTTCAGCCGATCTCACACCCTCCATCTTCAACATTCCGAGCAGAAAATCACTCCATGTGTCTATAGGACCAGGCAAACACCAATGAACACAATCATTGTACAGTGTCACATTTTCATTAGGCGAATGACCATATCTACTTGGGTGACCATCTGGTCTCAACATCGATGCTTGTGTGACATCAAACAGCCTATATTTCAAACCCTTTTTTCTTGCTTCCTTTTCAGCAATTTTGAACTCCTCCAACTGAATCATATAAAACTCCAAATCTAGTCCCTCTAACTGTGTCTCATTGCTCCTAAATGGCTTAGTTCTAATGCAGTTCCCACCCTGATTCCACAACCCATTTTCAAAATGTGAAGGGGCAAATGTCCTAAGAAAGACTGTGCCTTTGAAGTTCTCTAATCTATTGATGGCCTTAAAAGCAGTCCTGAAAGCCTTTCTGTAGCCATAGTACATGGTTAAGTCAGGGACATTCTCCAAGAGGCAGTAATGGCACCCAACAATTTTTTGTTTCTCATAGAACACCATTGAACGTGTAAACCAATGTCCTCCGTTGAGAATAACATAGTCAAAATCTTCAATTTGGGTTATCCATTTCTCATCTGGCTCGTCAAGGTAAAGGTTGCATAGGCCAGTTGGGCCTGGCCCCTTTGAATCTGCTTCTTTGGATCTCACCAAATGAGTTGTCCAAAAAGCAGCCATGGTGAAGTTGTAACTTGGGTACTTCCACCTCATAAAGTAATCATCTCTTTTATACGATACATCTATGGGCCATTCCACCTACCAAATTCCAACAAAATGGTTACAGAATACTCGTACAAAACAACCAAATCAAAATATGCTCCTTTGCCAAACAAAATAAAAGCAAACAACAAACAGGTGAATGTCAAATAAACGCCATTTTGCTACCAAACAAACATCAACTGTCGTTTCTTTCAAATGCGTATACTTGTTACTATTATTATACAATAATGCATGACGTGATGCGTACTCAACTTATATGTATTTTTATATTCCTGTGGTAGGAATAACAACAGCAATGTATTATTCTTTTATTAGCCTAAACTGTACTCTGTCTGCAACAAACAAAATTATCAATCTAGAACAACTATTGCATTAACTAAGAATAATGCTGTTTTTACACAAGTGAGTGTCCCACCATAGTTTTGTATTCTGTAACACTATTGTATGAAGCCGAGGCACACATGTCACTGCTAAAAGTTATAGTTAAGTTTCAAACTTTCAGAGAATCCACTCATCTTTGTACTATAAGTACTGCTAATTTTAAGCTCCTAAACAATTGCCAAATTCTGAAATTATTCCATGTAACATCACCTTTAGAGCATTTCCTTTTAGCCTCCTTTATTATCCTAAGTCATGTTTTTGTGTTCCCAGGGAAAAGCTGCATGTTACAAACTCGGAGGATCCAGCTCATAGGTGTATTGTTTACATGTGAACTTTTCCGGAAAAGACACAGAAATGGATAGCTAATCTTATTAATAATGCATTACGCTAATGGCAATAATACATTATGATATATTCACTTTTGTATTTGGAATAAATAAAATAATTGAGTGGTCCCATCTGGTCTCTCATCTCAGATTCCCTTCAAACACAGACTAATATGAAATTTTGTCCATGCATGTAGATATGGATTTGGTTGGCTAAGCTTTAATTTCCCATTAATTTCATATTCAACCAACCACTTAGCCCAATGCATAGTCCTAATGTTATCAAAGAGTATTTGACGTGCACAACAGCATCTCTGGTTTTTCTAATTTCAGAAATGTGACCTCTCAACAAGATCTATTATTTTGGTTCAGCTTCAACAATTATTCAACTCTCTTAACACCACCTTTATAGTTCTCCTCTCTATGTCTCTCTTTTCTCCCAATCTTTCTTTCTTGTATTGGATACAGTTTGGTATTACAACTTGAACCTATAATAGCAAGTCCTAACTGCTTCATTTTGTCACTTTTGTTCCCACACACAAGACCTCAATTTACAAGAAACTGATGAATTAACTTAGCTGTTTACATAATTTTCAGAAACATTATACAAATTTCATTATCTTAACTATCTCCACTTTAAAGTAATGTAAAAAGAAGAAGGAATATTGTAAAAGAGGATCAAGACAAACTGAAAAGAATTCTATAAAAACAACCAAACGTAGTATAATAATTATACTGATCCAAACAACCACTTAGCTAATAGCCTTATGCAGAATGGTTGGAATGTCAAAAGACAACCTGACATAAAACAACAACAGGCTGGGGTACCTTGTGTTTTTCTTTTCCCTGTGTCATACAAGCAAATAGTGCTCCTTAACACACACTCACTATAATCATCAGGTACATTTTATGTGCCATACCAAGTTACATGTTTTTATGTATTAATTCTTCATTTTGTTTTCCTTTATGACCTGATGAATAATTAAGTGTTAACGACATCTTATAATTAAATGCGAAAGCTCAATTCTCAACCATTTTACTTTCAGGTTTGGCAGGACTTGAACAATTATTGCTGTCTGAAATGCAAGTTGACATAAACTCTTCATAATAATACCACTGTATAATTCAAAGCAGAAGCCAATAGAATGAAAAGTTCTGCTACCATCAACAGTGACTGAGTTTTTTCTTTTTGAAAGTGTGACTAAGTTACTTGCAGGGTAGCTTCCCCCATAGGGTAATTGTGGGAGTACTATTGTGTATCACAAGTATAAATTTTTGAAGTTTTCAATAATGGAAGTCTAGTTAGTTAGATATACATAAAGAGGGGACAAAAATTAAACCGACACTTTTTTTTTCTGTGTAGAAAACTTAAATCTTTTGATAGAGAAATTAATTGCTATCAGTTGGACTGATTAATGGTTTTTGGAAAATTTAGCAACACTAATTTAAGATTAATATTATACATTTTCTTTTATGTGGTAGCTAGACACAGACGTGGAGAACAAGGTGTGACGAGTTGAATTGAATGTGATTGGCACAGTTTCCAGGAAAAAGATTCGATTCCTCGGCATGCATGTTACTTTCCTTTGATCATTTACCTAATCCTTGAATACCGTAAAGGCTTAGGTGAACAAACCAGCCACAATGGTAAAGGACAACGTATATATAATCGAAATAGGAAAAAAAACAGCATCCATATACTTTTTCAATAAAATCTGTTCAAGAAAAAGAGATAAGATGAAAAGAGGAAAAAGATATTTGAGAGGATGATGATGTGATAAAAATGGTAATAAAAAGTGTTACAATATATTGTTATATGGATAACAACTCATCGAACAAGATAGGGATAGAGACATTTGGAAAAAATCAAATACGTGCTGATTAATTGTATTACATAGCTTTCAAAAACAGTGTATGATTATTAGTGGAATAATTAACACGCTGAAGATAAAGTTAAGATAGTGATTTATTTGACTAAAACGTTATTGGTGTCTAATCTTCACGTGTCTGCAGACATTAGAAGAATAGTAGTGATTATGTCTGCTCATAGATTTGAAATCTCACCTTCTTCACTTCAAAATTTTAAACTTAAAATATCACAAAGTTTAGATTTCCATAAAGGAGAGGAAAAGGGCAGTATTATTATCTACTAACTATTAAGATATTTAATATTTGTGGCTCTGAATTTTAGGTAAGATAAAGGCTTGCAATGTAATCAGATCCAAAACTAATTTTAAAAAGTTTGGTTTTTCTTTTTAAGCATTACTGTCTGCCAGAAAAATAATCTCTCAAAAGTAGGGTCAAACGTTAAAACTAGACTCTTTCCACTATGTAATAAGTTATGAAAACACCAAGAGAAAAATTATATCATATTTTTATGAATTATAAATAAAAAATTAATATTAAAAACAAAAACTAACCAGCTGACATGCTCTTGATGGATCAAAAACTTACACCAGAATAGTCTTAGCAGAAGCTTAAAAATTTTTAATTATGAACCAATATTAGAGCATATTATATATGTGTGTGTATATATAATCGGTTCAAAATGGTAGAGAAAACAAAAACAATGGAAAAGAAATGTAGTTATAGATAGAAAGAAGCAGGTAAAAAGTAAGAAAAACTTACCCTTGATAGGAGGCAAATCATGGACTGCATCTGGTTTCTGCCAACTGAGTCTCCAACAAATGCCATTGATTTTCCCCTTACAAGTTCAAGAAACTGGAAAGGGTTGAAGACAGGAAGTTCACATCCATTTGGCTTCCATTTCCACTTCATGAACTCAGAATCTGGTCTACCATACTTCATGCAGTTTTGGTGTTCATGAATAGCCCAGCATGTTTTGTTTGAGTAATATGGAGCCTTTGGGTTTGGAACCCATTCTCCACTGAAAATGTCACACTTCTTGATGGAAGTCGAAGGCAGGCTCGCAGACTCGTTCAGATCATCAAATGCTGAGTATGGCTTCTTGGATTCTTTGTTCTTGAGTGATGATGAAGAGTATCTGAACAAAGGGTATGACAGTGGTGTGACAGTGAACAGCAGTATGGCAAACACTGCAAGTAAAGTCACTTTTGGGATCATTTGTTTTGGGGTGCTTTTACCAAACAGAAGCTCTACGATTTGGAACTTCATTTTTGGAAAGAGGGAGAAAGAGAAGAGAAAGGTAGGAACAAACACATACAAGGTATACAACAATGGAGATGTTTTTCTTATATAAAATATCTTGTCTGTGCAAATTAACTTACGACAGCTTTATTTTATTTTAATTTTTACATTTTGATTATGATTGCAAGTACTTAAGAAAGTTTCTTTCTTAATTAATTACACTTAGTTAAATTTCCCTGAGGTTATATATATTTTTTCAGACATGCATGAGACGTCTTTTGAGGAAAGTTTTTGGATTTTTGGTTGTCATAACCCATGCGCTATGCACAGAGAAATATAATATTTGGAAATTGTCTTTTTCTTTGTCCTACTATGAAACGTTATTAATAACACAAATACTTTTACAGTGATTAATCTTTGAAAACAGACTGTGTTTCTTTTTTATCAATGCATGCACCTTATTTCTACAACAACATATTTTATTAGAAATCATGAAATGTGTTCTATTCGTACCAAAGCAACTACTACTTAGATGAGTAGGTATATAATATCTTTATAATATGTTCCAGTGTTGACTTACATAATATTGTGCTTTGCTTTTTTAATAAAAATCTGAAATCAGTAAAAATGGGTGGAGAAAACAAGAGAAATAATAAAATAAAATAATTAAGTGTAATAAGGTAAAAAAATATATAAAAAAAAAAAGTAACAGGAACTTTAAAACAGAAAAGATTTTAATTTCTCAATAAGGTTAAAACATATGTATGACCTTCGTCAGCCAACAATTTAGTAACTGGCAAAGATAGTAATTAATATAATTAATGAATAATTAATTGAAGTAATAAAAACCATTAATTAATAATTAATAAGAATAATAAAATCATTAATGAGTAGTTAATTGGAATAATAAAATCAGTTATTGATGATTAATAAGAATAATAAATATTATTAACGAACAATCTGATTTAATTAGAAATCCATTACAAAATTTTAAAATATAAATTTGACATTAATATAAAATATATTTTTCATAACCCAATTTTATTATAGAATCATTAAAAAAATCACTTAGTCCAAATACTTTTTGAATATAACTTCAAGACAGACACGAATGACTCAGGAATATTTACAAATTATTTGATGATGATCGACTCATCAAATCGAAACAATTAGGTTGATAATTAATTTGCATTTACAAATTGCATAAAGTAAACTACATCGAGATCCGTGATCATTCATCGAAAACATATTTTCACCTTGGAAAGTGGAATATTTTAGTTGTCTACATTCAGGGGTAAATTAGACATTTCACTTTCTTAATTTGTTCAAGACATAGATTGAATTTGACAAGTGACAATATATTGATCAGGAATATAATCAAGCTTGCAGGTCAGAATTTTAGATCCAGATCTATATTTCTAATATAATGAACTCCAAATTCTCTTAATTTATACTATTCGAATAATCTTCGTTTTCTAAATTATAGAATGGATTTTGTATTTCTGTGATATTAAATAATATATCAACTTTTTGAATTTGATATTCTTTATTAAATAAAAGACGGATCACAGCTTTTCCATGGAAGACTCTTCTGAAATTTTTGCTGTAAAAAGTTGTTATAGTGCGATTATTTTTTAATATTTCCCCTTTGAATTATGTTGGTGATGTTAGAAACTCATGTGACTCATTAATTATATTACGAAGCTGGTTTCGGAATACTACCTAATAATTTTGAGGACAATAGTCAAATGTGGTAGGATGATGAATGGGTTAAGAAATAGAAATATTGGGTTCGTTAATCTTTGTCTGTGCAATCATAACATATCAGGACACATGTAAGAACCGCAGGTCATGATCAAGACTACCATAAAACAATTATGGCAAGCTTGTAATATATAATGAGAATTTGATTTAATTAAAATTAAATGTGGGGACTAATTAATTGATGACTGATTTGATATTTAATCGATTCAACAATAACCTAATTAAATGTTAATTCTCCAGTTTATCATATAATATAATAATTTAGAAAAATAAAAGATATCTACAAGACTATATATGTAGCTTCATGTTTATCCTTTGATTAGGTATGACTGATTTAATCTGTGAGTTTTGTAGTAGCAAAGTTGAAGTTGAATGCAGAAGAAGAAATTAGAGAGTAATGGATGAAAGAAAAGGAATGCACAACCACCTTGAATTCAATTTCCTCTGTAATTGATTATTCCCTTTGAAGTTTGTTTGTTCATCAATGGTAATTTATTACAGGCAAACAAGATTGCAATTGGAAACAACATGATTTGGATCGAAGAAGACACGAGTGTCCGGTTAGGTAGTATAACTAATCAGACCACGACGTTTACTTCTTTGTGACAACATTAATTCAAACAATTGTAGTAAGTAAAACCAGATCCAGGTTTGACCAACGTACCCAACTTGACTAGAGTGCATGCATTTTCCAAATATTTACTTATTCAACTTTTTTTTTTAATACACTTGGCTTGATACACAATTTAAAGAACTCCTAACAAGTTTCCAAAATGAGGTAATAAAAATTGTGCCTCTCTTTGTAACAATAAAACGAGATACCCCAACTATGTTATTAACAAAAGCTTTAGTAATTATTTATTGGTATATTCAACCTTGAGTGGAATGAAATGGTTAAACTCAGAAAGCTTCTCCACCACAACTATAATTGTTGAATACCATAACACAAAAAGTAAACAAATGATGAAAATCATTGATACATCATCCACAACTTTCAACTTTCATGCTATAAACCTCTATAATGAAATTAATAATTCTAAAGATATTGGATTAGATTTATTATAACTTTCACCTCCCTCTAAACGGTGCTGATCACTTTTGTTTTCACTAATGTCAAATATAATGCGAGCACCCATTTAAGAATGACCCTTTACAAAATGATTTTTTACTATATGGGAGGATACCTATCAAAGAGACTCTAACGTTTAAGTAAACAACTTTACGTAATAATATTGTAATAAAGATAATTAATTATAATTAATTACTTGACCTTTCCTTTTACATATATTTATAAATACTATATTGAACTTACTATTAGGTCTGACCCATTTATTACCAATAAATGACATTATTCATATTAATTATCAATCAATGACTATTATTTTCATTAACTGTCTATTAATAATTTTTATTGTTCATATTAATTTTCAGACTGAAAGATCATTTTCTTACTGAATAGTTAACTGCCGACATACAGTACACAATCAATCAAACCTATCACATCATTCACTAACTTTTATAATTTCAAATCATTTCATTTCTCACAACATTTTCCTTAATTGAAACAATTATATACCTACTTTTTTTCTCAAATTCATTTTTTCAAATTTATTTTCAAATTCAAACACAGCCGAAAGAAACAATATCACAAATGAATGCAAAATAAATACCCCCAATATAGATTGCATAGAAAAAGGTATTACTGGTGTACAATTTTGTTTAGAAGTGGAAAATGTATGGACATATTTTCATAGATTAATGTCTCAATCGTATACAGTAAAAGAAAACTAAATGTATGAGTAATCAGAGTTGGGTATTGTAGTAGAATCACTGAACCTAATGCAAATTAATTTGAAGATAATCAGAATGAAAAAAATACCAAGGCTATAGAGAGAAGAATACTAGAGGGATTTGAGAGAGTGTATACCACACACATATCCACCTAGAGCATGTGGTCCTTCATAAATACATTCTCACACAATATTTTTTATATATTATAATTTTAATCTCATAAAATCTAATTAACGTGACATAAAAAATAAGATACAATTTTTTTTATAACAATGAAAAAATATTTTAAAAAAATTAAATTTTAATCTCATAATTTTTTTTTTATAAAAATGTTGTGTTGAAGTTAATGTGGAGGAAGGCCCAGCAATAATTGAGGAGGAACGTGGTAACGAAGCTAATAATGTGAGAAAGTTTAACTTTACACCTAAACTAAATTACATGTTATCTCTTTCATTGTCATGTTCTCTTTTTGAAGCCTTTTACGTTGGAAATCTTCAATATTCCATCTATTACTTCTTTTTCTCACATCTTACAATAATCATCATTGTACCTCACTCGACCTTTTCATCATCCTTTACTCCTTCTTTTTCCTTATTCAACAAAAATAAGAAAAAATAATGAAAAATAAAGTATAAAAAAATATATGGTTTTTAGGTTATTTGATTCTACAACATTTAAGAAAATTATGCGAACAGAAAGACCTATATATCAAATAAAGTTGCATCCTAAATAAATACATTTTTTTTTTCTATTTTTACACTCAATTAGATAACAATTCATTTGCTTATCATCCATTTATTTTACCTACAAATAAATTCATATAATAGATTTATTAAAAAATAAAGTTCATCCATTAATTAATTTAATAAACAATAATGATTCATATATATCAACGTTCAGTATTTAATAACTTTTATTATTGATACTTGACATATTAAAATTAACCCATCAGATTTTCACGGTATTATATATTGAAAATTTTAAAAAGTTATTTTAAAATTTTTTAAAAATAATTATTTGTAAAATTTGTTATTTTTAAAATATAATTGATTTATAGAATATATTTTCTAAAAACAAATTTTACAAAAAAAAAAAAATCAAAGCAATGTTATTTACAAAAAAAAAAAATCAAATCATTTTTCTCTTTCTTCCGTGTTCAACTATATTTCTATCACCTTTTTTCCATCTACTTTCTTGAATTTTTTTATTTACTTTCTTTATCAACAAAAATAAATAAATAAATATAATAGTACGCTTGTGCTTGTTCTAACTCTTTTAAATATATATATATATATATATATATATTATGTTCAAAAGACATATGCTCTAATAATATTTTGAATCATTTCCACCTTAAATTTGCCTTAAATATCAAATTATCTTAATGCAAAAATAAGGATTCGCAGAGCTTTGAATAAAATAAAACTGGTGAAATAACTTTAAGGATTAAATATGTTTTTAATTCATTAACTTTCAGCGAAAATTAGAATTAGTCCCTCTTCAAAACTTTGGACTAATTTAGTCTTCAAACTTTAAAAATGTGTGAATTTAGTCTTTTTAACCAAATTTTGTAAATTAGGCCAAAGTTTTGAAGAGAGACTAATTTTAATTTTCGTTAAAAGTTAAGGGATCAAAAACATATATAACCCTAACTTTAATTCAAATAATAAAAACTTTTAATGAATTTAATTTGTGCAAAACACTTTTAAGAATAGAAAACCGTATACATTGATGACAGTAGAATGATAAAATATAATTAAGTCTACTAAAATATTAAATTATCTAATTTTCATGTTAATGGAAAACAAGAAATCAAAATAATAATTATGCTTGTATTGCGGGAGGTAAAGTTATATTATTGTATAATTCAGAATATAATTTTGTATTATAAATTGTACGATAAAAAATAATTTACATTCTAAACGACTTTTAAATTTATCTTACGGACTATACAATCAGACATATCTATACAATTCAAAACCATACTACAATAATTACATAAAGAGTATAATTGTAATTTTGAAAAATATGGGATGCAGAAAGAAAACATCGGGGTGAAGGAAGAAATTTCCACTCTGTTCTCCCACATATTACACGTATTGGGCCGAAAAAAAAATTCAAATGGGCTTCATTTCATAACATCACAAGTGAAAGAGTGATGCTCCCTTCACCACCTCATTTTCTCCCTACATCTTTCTAATTTTTTTTAAATTCTAAATTTATCCTTTTTACTTTTTACTTTTATCAATTTTATTTTTTATTTTTTAAAACTCTAATAATTCCAATCGCCTTTCACTTTCACTTTCTCTTTCTTTTAATTTTCACTTTCCTTAACACAAAATTGGACAAAAAAAAGCAAATTCTGCATGGTATAAATTTAAAATATTTATAACTTCTGATGAGTTTTGAAGTATCATGAATCCATAATATAATCTGTTAAAATTTTATTCTCCACTTCATTGTCTTTAAATAACCAAACTTGAAAATCTATACTTAAATTAACTCTAAACCACCAGGAGATAACCCTTGCTATTGTAAACCAAACCATTTAGGCTGCAGGAGCTGAACTTCTCTTAGATAATCACTAGGTGTTCTGTGAATCTCGCGGAATTTGAAAAGAGATGGAAAATATTGTGTTAACGGAAGTGAAAATTAAGAAAAAGAGAGAAAGTGACAGTGGAGGGTGAGGACTTATGGTTCAAAGTGAAAGTGAGAGGAGATTGAGATTAGGATTTTAAAAAATAAAAAGTAAAAAAATATATCTGAAATTTTAAAAAAATTGGGAAGGTACAAAGAAAAGATGAGGTAAAAGCATCACTCCAATTGAAAACTTTGTTAACTATGCGAATTTCTTAATTATCCCTCCATTTTTTTTAATGGAATGTATTTTTTACATTTTATAGTTTATTTATATCCTGTGATACAATCATCATAACAAAGTAACAAATTGAGTAATAGTCATGTGATATATATATATATATATATATATATATATATATATATATATATATATATATATATATATATATATATATATATATATATATTTCTAAAAATCCCGTGATATACATTTAATTGTTATGTATATGTGTATATCTAATTGTTAAACTCTGATCTAATAATCTATATATTTAATTCTGTTTTTTATTATAACAGAAATTTTCATTTGATACTATGAGTAATATATAAAGTGTAAGAAATCCTCTTTAGAGATTGAGTGGATGTAGGTCAATAACTCATCCTTATCTTTGATTATTCAAAATAATTAGCATATAAAATACTGAATTTAATACTTTAGAAAAGATGATGGTGACTTAACTACAAATCACACCCAATTTAATCTCCTATTTATAACTATGAATAATTGCCCACACACGTTGTACAATTAAGAGCTTAATTTACGAACTAATCTCTTATTGTTAAACATTTTCGTATAATAAAATTCTTATCAACATGCTGTATTAATGAATAAAATAAAATAGTTAATTTTTAATACATTTATTTATATATATAAATAAAAAAAGCGTTACACTGATAGTACATATAAATTAAATTCTAAATGAGTTTTTAAGAATTTTATAGTCAACCTTTTAAAATATAGCCAAAGAAAACAAAATGTTGTACATATAAATTTCAGGATTAAAGCCACACATTTAAAGTACAGGGAATTCCTTTCTACACAAACAAACAAACAGTGACCTTTCGACCACTTAATAAAGAATTTAACCTCTTGCATAATTATTTAAAAATACAATTTTCTTTGCTAATTTAATTACACATTATAAATAAAATAAAGAAAACAAGAGATTAGTCATCTATCATCCGTCTTTTTTTTTTTACAATTAAATTCTGTATTCCATCTTATTTCCATTACTTTTTTTAGGAACTCATTTGCATAATTTAATTATTACAAATTTCGGTAAAAAAAAACTACTAATTAAAACCTTTTTTATGGTTCTGAATAATCAATACTTAAATTATGTAGAACTCTGAATCCATAAATATATATATATATATATATCTTGACTGGTATATGCGTGGTTACTTCCATGCTCTTAATGCTTAACATTTCACAGCAATTCTCACATTCAGAAGCAAACACTTGAATTCATTGATTTCCTTCCTTTCCCTTTTAACACACAAACACAAACTACTTTGTTCATCATATCACATACCCTTTTGATTCTTCTTTCTACAAGAAGTGTAGTTTTGTTTTCATCTTTTTCTGCATTATCTAGCAAGGCACAAGGTTTGTTTCTGACCCTCTTGTTTTTTCATTCTTTTTCTTTGTGCCTGTTCATCATGCAGTGCTTGTTGTTTTTACCTTTGACTGTTTTAGAGCAGAATTAATCAGCAAAGATGGTGATGATGGGTCTGGGAAGGTTGGTAGGGTCTCTAAAATCCAAAATAAGGTCTTTCAAACTGAAGAAACCTTATGATAAGATGGAGAAGAGTGAGAGCATGAGAGTCGAGATAAGAAGCAGAAAGGCCAGAAAACTCATTGAAGAGACCTTAAAAATTGCTGATTCTCCTAAGTCCAGAACCTTCGCTTTATGATGTATTATTGTTCACTGTATCTATTGGTAAAAACTCTTCAATAATTAAGCTTCTGCTGTTCATCTTTAAATTTCAATGATTTTAGCTTCTGCTATATATCCACTATAATTAGTGCTACTAATCATGTTATGTATGGGTTAGAACTCTTATATCCGATTAGAAATAAGTCTAATCTAGAGTACATAAGTGTATATAAAATTTCATTTTTCAAATTAATTTTGTGTGATTAAGTTAAGTTTAAAATTTTTAATATGAAATCAAAATCAAGTTAGAATTTATGCTAGAAAGATTTGTGTAGATATGTTATTTCAGACTAATTGGTTTTACGAGATTAGACTTAAGTATAAAACTTTTCTCTTGTCTTAGTAAAAAGCATGCAAAAGCTTTGCAGAATTTGTATGAGTTTGTTTTCTGAGGCACTTAGATGAAAATGGAAGGTGGAAAAGTAGCAGAAAATGGATTAATGAGTTTTTTAGGCCATTTTTCATAGATGAAATTAAAAGGTAAAAAGTTGGAAAGAAAAATATCTGTATTTATGCACTGTGTAGTAGATTTTCACCGAAGCTCCTTTCGTTTTCAAATTTATTGCTTATTAACATCAGGTCTGGTTTTAGGTGGACCATCCTATACATGGTGCAGGCCAATTATGTCACCTTCACTTTTTTTCCCTCTTGTTTTAAATGAACTGTAGAAATATTTAAGTATTTTCGAAATAAATTAAAGAAAATATATATTTTGAATTTTCCATTCAGATCCAATTACTGATTGACATGTTTGATATTTTTCTATGGTTCAACTTTTGAACAGTAAATAAGTTATAGAACAATAATAGTATCATCGTATATTTTTATTTTATTTAATACATGGATAAAATTACCATAAAAATAAAGATAATAAAAAATAATAAAGAATAATATCAAATGAATATAAAAAAAATTATATATGAAATAATATTTTTTTTAAAGTTATATTAGGTACGTATTCTATTTGTTTTAGTATTTAATGTATAGGTTAAAAGATAAACCCGTTTAATATTGAATTCAGACACGGTAAATTTGCATGTTGGTTTTTTATAATATTTAAATTAAAAATCACACATATCATACAAAGAATAATTGAATGTCCGACAAACAAGTATATCCTCGGCAGTTTTGTTAGTTAAGTGGGAAATTTTGTTCCACCAGATAAGATTTTACAAAAAAATTTAGTGTAAACATATAAACCATCGAATCCAGTTTATATTTTGATAAATAATTAATTACTTTTAGAAAAATCATTTAAGAGGTTAATAAGAATAAGAGTTTAATACATATGAAGAGTAAAAGTTTTTTCATTGGTAGTTTCTTTTTTTATTATTATTAAGGAAATTGTAGAGTGTGCTTGTAAAATCTATGCATATTATCTACGTATGAATGCATGATACACGTTATTATATAATAAAAGTTTGACGGGAGAATCTTGATGTAGCTAACGTCCAACTAACAGATAAGATAACCTATCAAACTCAACCACCAATTTCGTAATGGAAAACTCAAAACTATATATATATTATTTATAAACTCAAAACTATATGGTCTCAATAGAAAACACTTATAAAAGATGAGAAATTTCTGTGGCCCAAGATGCTTCCAACATATATATTTATTATATATACATTTTCAAAGCATGGTATTAAACATTCCAAAATAAACGTCAACTCAGACTTTAATACCATAATAAATTTTAAGTTTAATTCCATTTTATAAAGTTTTACTAAATTAAATGAGAAAAATGAGAAATTTTTATGTTCAACATATTTTTAATATATTTTTTTCATAAAAAACATATATTTTTGAGATAGATTTTAATGTGATTTTAATATTATGCTAAAAATTAATATTAAAGTTTAACTTAGTTTTATATTATTTTTGTTAGTTAAAAACACTCAAATTTTCATGTTATCGATTAGAAAAATATTTTTTTAACAATTTTTTTGATAATTTTTTTACAACCGTTTATGTGATAGTTTGTGATTAATTTTAGATATATGAATCAATAAAACAGTCACAAATAATTTATTTTTAAAAAATTATTAACATATCGTAGTCTTCTCGATTAACTAGAATAAAATGATAGAAGAACATGCATTAACGTTAAAATTATTAGTCAACAAACACAATAAGTTGATATCTAGTGTTTGTCAGTGTCTGGAATGAAATTGTTCTGAGATTTCTGCAGAGAATTGAAGAAATAAAGTATATTAAATTGGTAAGAAAAACTGTGTTTGAAATGTTGATGTTAGAGAATAATGAGTAAGGAAAATTAAATAAAAGCAGTGTTAGTAAGTGCAGTGGGTAGCCAGGAAGAATAAAGTTGAAGATGTCTGATGTGGAAATTTGGCTACACGTGAATGATGAGATGTTGGTGTGACGATGGAAGATAAGAGATAGTAATTGAATTGCTTATGATTTGGCAAATGCTTGCCCATGAAAATGCACTCTTCCAAAGGAAAATGACTAAGCACACTTCTTTCTTCCAAATACTATGTCCAAATTTATACTAACCACAATCTTTTGCACTTTCTTGCACCACAGCTTCTCTTACAACAAGCCAAATAGTCTCAACTCATGCTGTGTAGAACTTGTTAAGGTTTATTCAGTTTCTGACTGTGGAACTTCTCAATGACTGTTTTTTAGTGTGAAGAATTGTCACAACGTTTTGTTCTTCAAGTTCTTTCTCTCTTGTACCATTGTGATTATGATCACTGAGGAAACAAACAGTTAGAGCAAAACCATCAGCAAAAAAGAAACACAAAACACCAAATCAGAAACCAGCAGTAAAGTAGGGAATACTCATTTTCATAGTGAATGTTTTCTTGTGAGAGTGGGGGCCATGAGAACCAACCCAACCAACATGCTTGCTTGGAATTTGGATCATGAAATCACAGTTCATGAGACAACGTTGGATGTCATGTAACTAAAAGAGATATATAGGGATATTATCATGCAAAAATTTATTTATGCGTGATAATGTCCATACATACATATATATATATATATATATATATATATATATATATATATATATATATATATATTATAATAATAAAATTTTAAATTAAAAATAACATTATTTTTTTATATGAATTAGACTCAAAATTCATTATAAAATAAGTATACATCATATCACATTTATAATCAAAACAAAGATATATGATAAAGAAAATGTTTGTTTTGTTAAAGATCTAGACAAAAATTATTTGTTCAATATCGATATAGAATTTTTTTTATTTATTTACGTAAATGGATAAGTCTTATAGTTTGACATGACTTCAAATGAAGAAGTCATATATGAAGTATACAACTTCTACACTAATACATCATAAAAGGTAAAGTCGGATACCCTCACATGTTTTTAAATACTAGTAATTGACTGCGAATATCTATAATCAATTACACAGTATCAAATTTCATACAAAAGAATTACACACCACTACTATAATCAATTACCAGTGCGAAAATCTTAAATTAAAAATAATATCACTTTTTTATATGAATTAGACTAAAAAATTCGTCATGAAATATATATACATTATATCACATTAACAATCAGACTCAAAACTAATAACAAAATATATTACAAAGAAAATCATATATACATTGAAAAGGAAGATTCAAACGTTGAACATTCGGTGATACACCTTAATTCTAATACTTTCATGAGTATTATATATATTACATGTATTTTACCTGTTTAGTGTAGTAGCATTGGTCCATGGTCTATAATTGTCCTTCATATTTGCATTGCACATGCATTAGATCCAGACACGTTGGGTTGAGTTATCCGTAAAGATATTTGATAGATTTGACAATGACAAAACATCAACAACCCTTTAGTGAAAACCTGTGCAGTCTTGAGGTATATTCTGTGTCTGTTATATGGGCATGTACTTGAAATTGAAGTGAACAACAATCACAATCAATTAGAACAGATCCTTATCTCAGTGCACGAATGAAATTCAGTTTAACAACTCTTTCACTCATCTCATTATTTACTTAATCTCATGATTGGAATATCTTAAATGAAGTTTCAACAAATTAAAGCATCAAATTAATTAGGTAAGGATAATGCTACACACAGTCATGCATTCATCATCTCACAACAACTTACCATTTTTACTAACGTTTACCAAATTATACTAATTAGCCGCATTTAATGAGAAGTATAAGGATTTCTCCAATTAATAAAAGAATATTAAAAGGAGTATGTTGCCATGAGGAAGAAGATATAACTGAAAGTATCTTTTCTATATTCTTACGTATTAATTGCTATAACATATATAATTATAACCTACTATATATCAATTCATGGACCATATTACCTAAAATACAGCACATATTTTAAGTGACAGAGGGCATATATCACATCAAGCATAAGGTACAAGACTCTCTTAAGTATATTGGTTTATCACAAACAAGAATCCATGATAAAGGTTAGGAATCACTACATTGATCTCAAAGTGTATGCAAATTCATATTAGGTTTATTTAAATGCTAATTTTGTGGTTTTACATTAAGGAGTTGATTCTAAATTTAAAACTTATTTTAGTGAGTTTATGAGGTTGTTTAACATCTCCAATTCGTCACCATAAATGTTTATGTTCCATGCATTACTGATATGTACTGTGTATTTAAACATGTGATAAGTTGATAAATAATGTAGACAAATTATGATAGATTTTAACAGGGTGCATCAATTCTTTATGATAGAGATCAAATGAAGTAAATCATAATTGAATTGCCATATTTATGTAGTGTTAAGTTCAATAAATATCAGTTACTACTTTTAATATAATAATAAGCTCTCTATGCAACAAAACTGACCCACATGACAAAATTAAGAATGACAAAATTAAGATGGTAAAACAAGAATCATACAGGTGAAACATATCATGCTTGTATTCAGTATTGGAGCTAAAGTTGTTTTAGCTTTGTCTGATTTAGTATTTATGCATATGGAAGACAACGAAAAGGATGAAAAACAAAAATGATTATTACAATAATATATATATATAAACTTTTCAAATTATGTACCAAAAATTAGAAAAAAAAAACTTACAAATCAATAAATTTTCAACATTGTAACAAAAGATTATGACGTACCAGTAACCAAGTTAAAAAATACATCGATATGTAAATAATATTAGACTATTTATGTACACTTATATCTTTTTAATATAATAGATTATGTTTAAAAATATTATTTTACTATTTACATTTTTATAAAAATATTTATAATAATTATATTATTGATTATAAAAGTATCAAGTTTTTAATATAAAAATATAATAACATATATTTCATAAAATAGCTTAATTTTATATATTATTTTAACTTTTTGTTTATTAAGATTGGATAACAATTTTTTAGTATAATTTAATATTTTGTTTTAAATTTAATTCATATTTTGAAAATTATTTTGCATTGAACCATAAAAGATACTTTACCAATTATTCTATTACATCAATTAAATTAACTATAAAATTTTCAGTAATTTTATTATATTTTTTATTCTCTTTCTTCTAATTCAAACAATATTATTATTAGTTTTTTTTCCTTTCTATTTTCTGCTGTCCCTCTAATCTACACAAAACATTAATCTTATAAAAATTGAAAACATGAAAAAAAAAATCATGAAAATTATTGTTAATAAATTAATGATGGTCAATGGCAGAAGTCAATGAAGATTTTAAAATAAAAAAAAAGTCGTAAACAAAATAAGTGTACAATAATATATAAAAAGTAATGAAAATAAACATCACTATTTATATATTTACTAGAAATATATAAAAAGCAATGTCCATAAATATGAAAATGTAAAGTCAGTCCAAATTATTCGACTATGTATTGATATTGTTACTTAGTTATTTTGATAACTTGTTTTATATATAATGCCCGACAGGAATATAATGATTATGTTCTAACATTACTCTTCCATCCTTACCAGTTCTTCAACCTATTTATTAATATAGAAAATCCCATATTAGACCTTCTACAGCATTTGTGATGGTTTGTATTGCGGCATTCCATTGCAAACTTTTTCAAAGCAATTATAGCTAAAATATCAAAAAGTATAATTTAAAACATACAAAACCTTGAAAATCAACAAAGTATACAGGAATGTGCATTTAGCTAAATTGGCAGAAAAAATAAATTTGAAATCATTTAATCAAAAGGTAAGGAAAGATAAGAAATTAATAAAATTAAACCACATCCCAAATCTCAAATAAAATATATAGGCGCAAGTTAGATCGGTAATGTATTACCAAATTCATGTCGCGGGAGAATGTCTTCCCAATAATGACGAACATTTGTTTCCCTCTCGTGGACTATGCACATTACAACAAGATAGGACAAAACCAAATGTTCGAAGTTCTAAAACTCAAGGTCGTCGTCATCATCTTCGACCGGAATTTACACCTCGACTAGCTTCATATCCACCCCCACTACGAGCAGGCGGGGTTGTGGATCCATACGGTATATTGTTCACGGGTGGAGCATGTCCATGAGGACCACCAACCCCTCTAGACTGTGTCTCATAGCCACCAGCTCTCGATGAATCGTAACCCGTTCCTCTTTGCATATCATATCCTGAACCTCTCTGTGGATCATAGGAAGTTCTTTGAGCATCAAAAATTGCCCCTCTCTTAGCATCATAAGTAGATCCTCTAAAGGCATCGTAACCTGTCAACCTTTGCGTGTCATAGGTAACACTCCTCTGTGCATCATAATTAGGTCCTGCAGATGCACCATAACCAGGTCCTCTGGGAGCATCATAACCAGTCCCTGCAGGAGTTGAACCCGGTTGAGCTCCAGTAGAAGCAAGTGTAGTAGCACTACCTCCACCCCCACTGGGTGCAGGAAGGGGACCACGTCCCTGTAAAACAAAAATATTCCAATTCAAATTCCGAAACAACCTTAGAACATGACCATTCTAACCAGTAAATCTTACTTTATCATCATATCTCAAGATACTCAAGTTTACTAATACATAATAGACAGACATTTCAGATCAGTATTGGAATCGACTGATATCTAAAGTTATCCCCGATTGAGGACACAAATGCAATGACATGTCAGTAAATATGAATATCTAATGCTAGATTAGGAGCTATTTTAAAAACTGTTTGTAATATAAAATTTGCATTCAGCTTTTTGAATCTATATCAGATTTCAATATCAATTTGAAATTTTAGTTTTAAGGCACTAAACAAACAAATTGTTTGAAAACCCATTATTAGTGCCTAATCTAAACGCAAATTAAAATCTTTCATCAGTAAGACTACATTTATCACTGTAATTAGAGGATGTTAAGATATTTATCATGTTTTATCATCATTATATTATGTCAAGGTTACCCTGTTTATCATGATTATATTGCATTAAGGGTTACCCTATTTATCATGATTATATTGTGTCTAGAATTACCTAGTTATCATAATTATATTGTGTTAAGGGTTAACTTATTTATCATGATTATATTGTGTCTAGGATTATCCTATTTATCATCATTATATTGTGTCTAGGGTTACCCTATTTATCATTGATTATATTGTGTCGGATTATCCTATTTATCATAATTATATTGTGTCTAGGTTATTCTTATAAATAGAAGATTATGTAAGGATCAATCAAGCCTTCTAGAGTTTAATTCTCAAATGAAGAGAAAATGTTAGAATAATTGCTCCCACTATATCATTTCTATTTTCTCTGCACACAAATAATACACTAACAGATTCCCAATTGCTATCATGCAAAACACCTATAATTATGGCATTGAGCATGATAATCCTATAAATTTTGTATTTCTTTGTCATGGTAACAAAAATCATCAGAAAGATAATTATGTTAATTTGTTACCATAAAAAAAAGGTGATTATCAAAGATTAATGAGTAACAAATGCATAGAGAAATAAAAACAAGAAAAATCACATATTCATTTTTATTAGAAGATTTGAAAATTAAAAATATTAGACAATGAACTAAAATAATGCACTCCCAAGAAACCCAAAACAGTGTAACACAGGGAGGCATCACACACCTGCATAACAGAATAACCATCTTCATAAGCATTTTGTCCCACAGGAAGACCAGAAGCCTCGTTCTCATTAGTTCCGGAGGTGCCACCATATGGCCCACCTGAATTTTTATTACCAGTGATCAATCCACAAAACATGAAAAATTGAGGGAGACAAGGGACAAGGGCTCTATTCTAACACAGAAAACGTATGAAAGGAGATACATACTATTTCTCCGATCCACATTAGCAGTGTTTGAAAGCTCGGCTCGAAGTTTTTCCACTTCTCTACTCATAGAAACATAGTTCTTTTCCATCACCTGAAGTGACTCAAGGTGATCATTGTATAATTTTTTTTCATAGTCAAAAGTGGCCCTGTACAACCAGAACAAAAGATTGTAAAGGACACTAAACATGGCACTCTGGCACTATGCCAACATGCTGTAAGGAGAAGGTATGATCAGAAATCGAATTGGTTGACTTTGAATTTGGCTTGAGTGAATTATGAGTGAAAACGGCAGATCGAAAGTTCAGAGTAAATCTACGATAACAATCAAACCAAAATGATAAATAGGTTTAAAAGGGTCAAATTGGTGATTGTTGGGATTCCAAATAGAATGGCATGAGAATGAAAGATTTACCATCAACCAAAAGAGGAACCTATAGCTGCCAAACCTGTTTTTAAAATGTATGCCTACCACATGCTAACAATGTTTTTAAAATGTATGCCTACCACATGCTAACAATGTTTTTAAAATGTATGCCTACCACATGCTAACCATCCTAACTGAGCCCACCCTGCCTAAAAGGTCAAGTGTAGCAAGGTGCCTTGGTATATCTCTGGTTGCATAAATGCTCTAACCAGTACATTGCTAGGCAAATCCA
The DNA here is from genome assembly GCF_029865625.1 of Vigna umbellata. NCBI lineage: Eukaryota > Viridiplantae > Streptophyta > Magnoliopsida > Fabales > Fabaceae > Vigna > Vigna umbellata. The sequence continues at coordinate 11,993,061 of NC_142168.1, read as the reverse complement.
TGGATATTGATATTGAAGAGACTCCCAAGAGGGTTATACAAAAGGACAAGGAAATGCAGCAGGAATTTGTTCAAAGTTCAAACACTCATAGTTCAGAACAAGATGAAACCACCATTGCCTTCAATTCAAACTATGGAAGTCATTTCATCATACTCAGAAATCAGGATTTTCAGTAAAACGGTCTCCCGGATTCAAACTAAAGAAATGTAAGAGATTAAAATCAATTTCAATGAGATCCAAAGTAAACAGCTGAGTTTAAAGAAAAGAATTTACCACTGATACAAATTACACTTAGGAAAACTTAGAAAGAACTTTAGTGACAGATTAAGTTAGATAAACAGATATGGTTGCTCAGTGCCCAGCCTCCACCTTTATGAATAAATGGAATGGAACCAGAACAGAGATCAATCCTCAGCCTATGTTTTGATTGTAATACACAACCAAGATTGATGGCAGATGAATAATACCATACTCTAGGAATAAAGTATTACACCCTACTGGAATAAATCCTAATCTTATAAGAATTGAGGGAGTGAGTTTCACAAAACCACATTACATTCTCAAGAATCATATTCTTTGGAATATTATAGCTTAGAATGTTTTCTAAAATTAAAAGTAATTTAAATTTAAAATAAGAAAAAAAATGAACGTTATAAGTATAATAATAAGTAAATTACCATATTTCCATGAGAATATCACTTTCCCACCCCTTCCTCAAGGGAATAAAAACTACTAAAAGCATGGGAATACAGATTTCCTGAGAATAAAAAAAACATCCGAGAATCACGGTTGATAACCTACTAACAAATATGGGAATAAATATTCTCAGTCTTATTCCCAGGAATAAAAGAAGCTGTAAAACAAACACTCATAAGTGTAGTGGGAAACTCATTTCTAAAAGGTTGGATAATATAAAGGATCTTCTTTAAATGAGAAATTTTATTATCATCCCAGCTGATGTGCGATCCACATACATGAATTAAATCAGTTAGATTGGAAAGAACAAATAAAACTAGAATAGAAAATGACTGTCATGGGCACATTTTAAACAATGGGAAATGGAGAAGATGATGACAAGAAAGGAACAAAGTAAGATACTCATACTATGTACTACAAGATTACCCTATAATAAAAACAAAAAGGAAAACAATAATATTAACAATAAACAAACTCATTGGAGCAAAACGAGCTGGCTGGCTCATTTGAAGTCAGAAGAAGCCAAAGGCAGATGCAACAGCATAATTCATGAAAATTTTTATTTAATGATAACAACTGTAAAGGTAACAGAGCCCCATGGAAAACATAAGCAGTTTGCCCCACTCAAAAAACACCAGAGGGTTGCAAAAGAAGGCATCATACAGATTCTCCGTCCTTTTCTCTTTTTGATAGAACAAGTTTTGCAAAGAAATGAATCCCTCTAAAACTGATAAGAGACAAAGCTAAGCACAAAAAAAATAAAACTCTTAAGGTAGTCAACATAACTACTCCAGAGTAAGGGGATAAACTATACATTAATAACAATATAAACACCTGTACCAAAAAATAAAAAGAAAATAAATAGCTATATAGCAATTTATAGGAAAATGTGTTAGCTTGCATTCTAAATAGACATTTATACCAAACACCTTTCATATTACTAGCACTAATCCCATATTCTTATCATGTACGCAGTTCAAGCAAAAAAGACTGCACCCTTGAAAAGTGAAAATTGATTCCTGAATGTGGTACAAGCTACAAATACTTTCTCTAGATAAATACATAATAACATTTGGAGAAATCAAGTTAAAAAGACCCAAGACTCCATCCCCCTTTGTGTTGGGTCTTTCAAGAGGAGACACCGGGGAGAGTCACCTAATGAACTGAGTTAACCCGTATAAAAGACTATGACACCACCTCCTACCCCAAGCTTTAAGACAATGAATTTGTGGGTCTTTCTTCTTATGTTACTTAACTTTCTCATTTTTACTCAATATAGGACTCAAACTTATTTGGATTCCCAAACACTTTGGACTACCACAAATCTACCAAGTATGCATGACACTAGATGCAAATATCAACAAGAAAATCTCTCTTGCTTTGAGGCAGGAAGAATGATAATAAGTAATACTAATAGATTTTGAAATTAGACAGGGCCCAAAGCTTCACTCATAACACGAGGTACCACTATTGCATCTGGCCTTTCACTTATCTCCAATTCCAAACAATGAAAAACCTCTCATGAGTTTATAAAATCCTCAGACATCAAAGAATCATATCCCTGTAAACATAGGCAAAACAACATTTTGGAGAAAGGAAAGCCTTTATAACATTTTCTGCATAACACCGGTCAAGTTCATTGGTTCCTTATATTATTACCCATCTATCACCTTGTCCAATACTCCCAATTCCTCAATTCCCTTCAACTAAAAATCTTTTCACAATATTATCCACTAAATAAAGTTCACACAAGTTATTTCTCAATTTAACTACCCCATTCATTTTTTTCACTATTTCAAAGATATGTTATTAGGTTATGTCCCTCATCAAATGTTGATAAATGTCAAAAAGCACAGACACAATTACCTTTAAACTTGCCAATTGCCACCTCTCCATAATATCCCACCCTTAGCCTATACTAACAAAGTCTCCAAACCAAATAAAGAAATACCACTCCTTGAATTTTACAGGCATAATTGCATCCCATAGAGAGACGGCTAGCATTCCAAATCACCTAATCTACAACACAAGAAGCAATGTCTACATAGAAAACAACATTTAACCAATGCTTTCATATACTTAGTCACTTTCTACATCATCATCATCACAACATTTTCTCTAAGAAGAACCCATTACGCACTACATCATAAGTACACATCTAACCTAAAAAAGAGACAGAAGAAGGATACCTGCAATGCTGATACTCCTGTCTGAGGCATTCAAGTTCTGAGATAAGGGCGGGGATCTGAACAACATCAGTGTGAACCCTCTGCAGTTCCTGAGTCAAGTGCTGCGCTTTCGAAACAAGTTCATCCCTAGCCAAAACAAGGTTTTGTGCCTCTCCGCGAGCCTGCTGCAGCTCCAACTTCACGCCCTCTGCGCTCTGCGCTTCGCTCTCGATCTTCGAGATCTTCTCCAACTGCACGCGCACCTGCTGCTCCCGCTCTCCCTTAAGAGCTGCCACGTGTGCGTGGAGCATCTGCAGCTCGTGCTGGGCCGCCGCTAGCTCCTGCCGCAGCGCACCATGCGTAGCTGCAAGCCGCTGGTTCTCCGTCGCCAGGCGCTGCATCTCCGCATGCTGAGACGCTAGCTTCTGCTCCATCACCTGCGGCGGCGGGAGTAGATCAAATGGTGCGACAAGCGGGTGCGGCATCACGGCGGGACCCGGCGGAATCGAACGCCGCAGGTGTGGAGGCGGTGGCATGCGGCCTTTGCTTCCCATTGTAGAAGATAACGGAGTGATCGTGAAATTAGGGCACAAAGTAAAAGGAATTTGAAGAACTGGGAAGATGAGGCAATGAATGAAAAGGGGGATGCGAATGATAAAGAAACATGTAGGGTGAGATTAAGGGGGAGAGAGAATTCGAATCCAAGAGGGTTTCAAGGAACCCCAAAAACCCTAATTCAATGATGAAAAAATCTATGGTAAATTATATTATATTTCCAAATTTACACTATCATAATTTACTTTTTCTTTCCAAGGAGGTTTATACAAAATTTAATTGGAAAGAGTCTGTTATACATTAAAATTTCGTTTTTAATTTCTAAAATATAGGATAAATTTTATTTTATAGATGAAAGAAATTCTTTAAACTTGAAAAAGAAATATAATTTATGTCTATCTACCTTAAATTTGAGGGACTAAAATATTTTTTAAATTTACATTTTATCCTTCAAATTTTATATTAAAAAACTATGCTATATATTTTTTTTAATTCAGTCTACTAAAATTATATTTTCCTATTTCAAAGACATAAACTATAGTTAAATAAAAATATTTATTACATTGATAACTAAAAATATAAAAAGAATATATAAATTGCCTACCTGAAATTTTCCAATTAATCTGAACCAAAATTACTTATTTTGCTATAGTATGTGGATGAATCCAAATTAGATAGTAAGTGGCCCAAAGTGAAAAAAATTATCAATTCCAAAAACCACTGGGTCAAAATAAATAATTTAGAATTTAAAAGCATAAAACAAAATCTCCCAATTGTGAAATTACTGAAATGTTAAAAAGTAAATTTGGCAAAGTTGCTGGATAATGTATTGACTACAACTAGAACAAAAGAGATTATAACAAAATTCTACGTGTAAAATCACGCTTCCTCGCTCAATTGTGTGCAAATAATAGGATAGAGGTAGCTGTTATAATTCCAAGAGGGTAGGACAGAGGTAGCTGTTATAATTCCAAGAGGGCACAAACCAAAGCTGTCATTTATTAACAAATGAATGGATTGACTAAAAATACATGATGATTTCTTTGACATAACTATTCGTACAAGTTAATTAGGAGCTTCTTGGCACCTCTGTTACATCATGTCCTCCTTTCTTTTAGTATTTGATTCGGTACAAAACTCTGGTCACTTAGAGAGATCCGTCTTTTGGATGGGTGTGATGGCTGCTTGAATAAATACTTCTCAAGTGCATGAATAAATACTTCTCAAGTAGTTATACTGCTTCAACGAACAATTTTGCCGAAAGCACAAGCAGAGTCAAGTCCTTGTATTCAAGGATTCAAAATCTGGGTAATTTACACAGGCTAGCATTCTGCACTTCATCTAGCTACAAGTTGTCTTCCATTTCATCTGGTACATGTAATTTCTCAATGGCAGCCTGTTCAAAATGAAGTTTCAAGTTGCATAAGAAAATGAAGACAAGTTTGTGCAAACGTAGAAGTTGTTGATCAGTCTAAAGCAAAACTATTAATATTATAAGCCAAATCACCTTGATAGAAGCAGCATCTGTTGCAGATGGTTTCAAATCCAGAGATATACCGTAATGAAGCATAGCTCTCTCATGCATGTTACGCCTTTTATAGATCCTGCCCATCAAAGCATAAACACTACTTTCACGAGGTGCATACTCTTTAAGCTCCTCTAGGACTTCCAATGCTTCCTCAAACTTTTCCAAGCTCAAAAGTATATTGGCCTTCTGATACATTGGAAGGGGATTCTTTTTATCCGCTAAAATAGCCTTATCCATTACCATCAGTGCTTCTTCGCTTCTCTGTCAAGCATACAAGCATAACACAATTTCAGAGTTTACCAGATACTACAAAATACAAAAGCCAAAGACAGATGGAGTTCTTATTTTTGTATGTACTAACTACAAGCAGTATGGTAAGAGACACTTACCTTCAAGGCATGTAAAGCAGTACCAAGGTATGACATTATTACAGACGAACGTTGATTGATTTGGAAAGCCATTCGAAAATGATGTTCGGAGAACTCAAACTTTTCTTGGCGTAGGTATACCATTCCAAGTCCATACCAAGCATTATAATGCCTTGCATCAACCCTGAGCGCACTCTGGTAGCATTTGATTCCATTCTCAAAATCTTCTAGTGCTACATACCTGTAAGTAGGTATGAATTAGAAGACCAAAAAGAATTGCAGAAGTTATTGAAACTTGTGGATATAATATAGACAAAGGGAGTGGTAATACTCGTGTCCACAAAGGGTGTGTGCATATGCAAATCTGGGATTCAGTTGAACAGCCCGCTGAAAATTCTTCAGTGCAGTTTCATGATCCTTTTGCAGGCTGTAGCAATTACCCATTGCACACCTGTCAAAGCATTCAACCAGAATTATAAACCCATATAAAATAAAAACAAACGTAATAGAACAGCCAAATAAAGAAGAAACATCTACACATCCATGGTTCTCAAATAGCAGTTGATGTTAAAACAATAAGTATACTTCATGAAAAGGTTTTGAAAAGAATAGGACAAGGAAAGGAAAAATAGTGATATACACAAATGGGCTAGATATGGAAAACTAATATATATTAAATGGATGTAGGTAAGAATATAGATGCTAAAGTTATCATATATGTCTGGAATATGGCATTAGTCGACAACAAATGCTCTTGCAAAAGTACAGCACAGTTTTCACTCCCCGAACATGCATATTTGCCTACACAAAGCCGTGCAATTTAAAGCATTATGGTAAAGCAAATATGGATGATAGCAAGGAGAAATGACTTCTAAAGGAAATAATTTAAAAAGGAAAATATAGAAACCAGTATATTTTGAATAATCAGCAAGAAGTTCCATACAAAGCCTACCAAGACTGAGGAGCTAAACGATCAGTTGATATCAGTTCCTGAGCCAGGTAACTTAACTTCATATCCTCCTTCAGGTGCTGCACCAGAGATAACAGTCTCTTGGTCAAGCATTAGGTATAACAGTTAGGCATTAAACAGAAGAAGCACGAAGCTAAAGAAAGACAACAAAATAAAATAGCTCTAGAAGGCTATGCAACGTTTTAATTTTCATGGTGCTTTTGTAGCTCCTGGATGAGGGCCATAAAACAAGGAATTGTTTCTATAAATAGCCCATAACATCAGCCTTAGACTAAAAACTTTGCAGGATAATTTTACTGCAGGCTGATATTAATTATAATATTTTTCTCCAAATGGTGCATCAGACTAGTATGTGAAATTAGCTCCCTCTCTGGATTCATCCTCAGCTCCCTAGTATCATGATATTGCTATCATTGATAATGGCACCTTTTTTCTACCAAGAGGCTCTATTAATTGAACCAACCACTAATCAAAGTATCAAAGGCAAGAGAGGAAATCAAATCCATCTTATTCATATCTATCCTCTTACTTGTGGATTGGGATAATTAGTATAAATAGGGGTTAGTATATTACGTTTTGCAACACATCACCCATTATTCAAAATTTGTTCTAGCTTTCCATACTTCTCCTAAATCCCTCCAGGTTCATCAATTCAAAGGACTTCTATTATTACTATTACTATGATTATTATACATGATATATCACAAAAACTAATGAAATGTAATATAAACTCACATAAAGAACTGTTGAATAGACATCCATTCCTTCCAAGCTATAAGGCATGATCTGACGAGCAAGGCCAAAAGCCTGATCAGCTTCTAAGTAATCAACCAATTCGAAGTACACTTTTCCAACCTGCTTAAAACATCCAAGCATCATATTACAAATAGTTAGTAACATGCACCAGTAAGAATATCTAGATCAAAAACCATCAAGAATCAAGCAGGTCTGGGCTAATGTTTCTGAAATAGATTTGTTTGGTTTGCAGGATTCACAACTTTCAAAGCACCCCAACAGAAATTATGCATCTTGTTGAATCGTCTCACTGATGTTTGATCATTTTCAACATAAAAAGAAGCACACTCTAGGTGTTTGGGCTTTGTATTTATCAAAAATCCAATCTAATTATTTATCCGTTCTCATGTTCTCTTTTACTTTTCTTCCTACTAGACTCCAATTTCAACATTATTTTTAGAATCTTGAAAATATCAAATAGTTCAAGTGCCATGAAGAACTACGCCAGTAAAGAAATTGATTGGAACAAAAAATTAAAAGATGATACAGAGCACAATCAGAAGGAAAACGAAAATAACTATGTAGACAGTATAATTTCAGCCAAAATTCTACCCTATTTGAAACCTAATTTGAGGTATATTCTATACACCAGTTGGGAACCAGAAGTAACTCCATCAAGGAAAAACCTTTCTTTTCTAGGTACAGCCAACAAAACATTTGAATATAGCATCTTAAATCTGAATGTAGTATAATGCTATATCAATACACTACCTATGAAAGACCAGAATTTGCTAACTGAGTAACCAAAATTACCTGGGAAAGAACCCACCCAGTATTGTAATGCTTATGTGGAAGTTTCATGTAGGTATCCAGTGCATCCTGTTTCACAAACAAAAAAACAAAAAGATTAGAAAACTATTTCTTTTATCATTATTACTTTCTTCGTAAATCCAATAAAAAAATTAATGAATAGATAAATACAAATTTATATATCTTTTAACCAAAGATGATAATTAATTAATACCTGACAACTATATGAGTAGGCAAGTCTACAGCCTTCACCAAAAATTCTTAAAAGGGTCAGTATTTCTGAAGCTCCAGAAATGACTTTTGAACCGCTCACTGTTTGTCCACCAATGGGAAAATTTGCTGCTTCTTGTTCATAAGATTTAGCATCCATGGTAGGAGTAGAACTAGATGTAGACGATGTGACATTTAAACGAGAATCATCAAGAACATCGTTTCGAGTTCCTGAAGATAAAAGAAAGGATATGTATTAGCAGTTCAAAAATATTTTATATAAGAAAATTGGAATTAATATTATGTAAGAACTTGGGAGTCATACATTAAGAGAGCAAGTATAACCAGTACAAGATCAGTAATTGTAGAATAAATAGTATTATGTTACCATTTCATAATAGATATAACATATCATACCTGAATGTTAGGATCAATATCAATCATTTAACTATCTATACTCTACTAATTCAAAGTTGGTATTTATTAATTATTGTACAGTATACTGATATGTCTATGTTCGGTGTAGCCAGTGTCCCACTATTGCCCTTTTGGGCTAGCCACTCTGAACTCCTACCAGCGATTGCTAGCTGCTTATAAAACCTTGAAAAGGCAATGGCATAGAAGAAAATTGTATAAACAAACACAGATTCATTAATCAGGTTGCATTTCTTCATGACAAAATAACTACCACAGCTTCAAAACAATCATCTTTACACAGGAAAACATAACAAAAAACACAATACAATAGAAGAAGTCATATGATATAATAAAGACTCATCCTCACCTTCGTCAGCATTTTCATTGGCCCACGACTGCCCTTTACGAACTGCCATGGAACGAAATGCCATACTGCTAAGCTTTGACCCTCCAAGATACTTAGAAGAATTACCAGTTCCATTTCCAGATACAACTGCTGCATTAGCATTTAAACTTGCATCACTGGACAGTCTTGAGCTACGTCTAGGACCAGAATCAGAAAACAATCTTCCCGAAATCTGAAACAATTAAAAACAAAAGAACAAAAAATAAAGTACTAAGAATTGAACAAACTGTAAAAAAATTTTAAAAAGAAAGGAATAAAATGCAAACTATCAAACTACAGCAAACAACTGAGTGTGTTTTCTAGCAAACATTTTCTTTAACATCAACATAATTATTATTCCTTTAACTCACATCATGTCAAAAATATTTAGAAGTCTATCATGTATTACACAAAAACTAAAATGTATAATGTAAACAATCGAAAACTGAGATATTGAGAAGCTGCAGAAAATTTAAGCAACCAAATAACACGCATGCTTGGTTTTTATTATGACAAACTGGGGGCAGGGAGAGTTTTGGCTAAGATCTCTTAACGTGTTCTCATTCAAGTGTCCACAACCTTACGTAATTTTCCTTCATCCACAAACTTTCTCCGAGGGGCTTGAATGGTAGAGTTCACTGATGACTTAGGAGAACTGTCAGTATTCACTGTACTCATGTTTTGGCCATTGGGCTGCAGATTCCTACACAAAGGGGGTGGAGCAACACCTGACAACTACACAAGAGGTGAACAAAAATATCAAATTTTCTAAAAAGAAATTGAGCATGTAACACATTCAATAAACCAATCAACATCCATTCATATTTAGTGAATAACAGGGCACTTTTTTAACCATCGTTTCTGATTCTGACTTACGAACTAAACATTTTCAAAATTCAAAATTACAGAAATTATGGCTTAATAAACTGTGTATTTTATCCAAAATATTGACTATAAATTAATATGTACACATGATATGAAATTAGATGCACTTTACCTGTGTTGCCATTGGAGATGGGGTGTTATAAAATGATATGTTGGACAGACCACTATTAATTGGTTGGGAAGTTCCTCCTAAAATAGATGCCCCATGATGATTTCCAGGAACATCCTTCAGGCCTGGCATAAGTTTCAGTTGCCTGGGACTTGTATCTTCTGAGACAGAGTGCCTAGTGTCAACTAAATTACAATCCTCGGCTGATGACTGCAACTTAGAGGTGGTCGAGCAATGTAGGTATTGCTTTTGTACACAAAGAGCAGCTGCTTCACCAAAAACTGCAGTCGCATCTTCAGCAGCACCTGCATATTCAGAAAACAGCATAGTGATAACTAATTAGGGCAATAACATGGAAATCTTTCAGAAAGTAATCACATATTAGAAACATCAATATATTAGAAGATGCATAAATTGACAGATATCACGAGTCAAAACAAATAGCATCAAGGTGGCACTAAAATAAGAACATAAATAAATTTTAAAATGGTTATGTTGGAAAATCTCAAGAGTCAAAAGCAAAGTGAATATAATGAATTCTAGAGCATTAAGGTTCCAAGGCCAGTTTTCTAGGTTTTCAGTTCATCACATAAACAGACTGCTTAAATGATAAGTGATTGTGTTATTCTGATATCATAAATTTGTCTATCTAAAGGAGGGTGGCAAGTTTTTGCAGTGAGCAAGTTCAATGTATTATACCGACCTAATATGCACAACTCTTCATACGCAGCCCACATAAGAGGATCCATTGATAGTGCCTGCTTAAAATGATGAATGGCACTTTTCCTTCTGTCAGTGTATCTGAAAAAAGAGTATCAAAGAGAATTTAGAAGGGTGAATGTATCAAATGCGGTATGCATGCATGACATACACATACATGACCAACACACAACTATATAGAATTGACTCCACTTACAGCATCCAAAGTCTTTATAATAAACAAATATTGTAGCTTTTGCATATGACACAGAGAAGGAAGATGCGAATATAAATTTCTATTATATCTGATTTAATGATAAAGATGTATGATTATAATCTGCTTTAGCCACAACCAGACCATTCCCTTTTAAATAATATAAAAAGAAACTTTCAGATAAACTAATAAAACTATATGGTAAGTAAGATTGGTTAGCAACCTGTAAATCAACCCTAACAGATAATGACCAGCTGCCCCGTTTGGAACCTACAAAAAATGCAACATAACATAAGAGTCATTCTACTTCTCCTAGCAAATATATTATTTGACAAATTATAATAGTAAACAACTTAAAGCCAAACAGCACGCTATAACTAACTCATACAAGAATAAAGAATTCAACAATAGTAACTTTGATAACAAAAGCATGAAAGATAAAAACATAATCAGTGATTTGAGACAAGAAATTCTAAGACCTCCAAGAGACCATTAAAAAAGTTCAAAAAATCATTCTCGATTTAAAATATATTTTGAATTATGTTTTGTACCTCTACACTGGGCTCGCTAGCAGGACATAATGCTGTTTCAGCTTCACTAAGAAGATCCATTTGAAAGCATGATATTGCAAACAAGTACCGGGATTGAGCCATTTGCGCCCCTTCAAGAATTAAAAAGAAAATGAATAACAATAGATACATAATGAGAAGCACAAATATGAGGTGATAAAAAATGAGGTAAGAAATCATTAGCTATTAAAAAACCATGAGAAAGACAAGGAATGATCACAATTAAACCTAAAAGGATTACAAACGAGATTCCAAAACTGGTTGGTGCATATATATTGAAAGAAACATACCCTTTAAGATGTGATATGCAGAATAAGCTTGATTATTCTGCAAGTAACATCCAGCCAACAACTGGAGATTTGTCTGTACAGTATCCAAAAAAGATAGTTATCAAACAAAATTATGAAGAGTAACGATATCCTTCAGAAAAACACTTTGAACACACACACACATATCTAAAGAAAGGACCACTAGTAAACAAGAACAAACAATTAACAAAGTTAAAAGGATAAAAAAACTTTCAGTGGAGCATTTCATATGTATCTTGGGCACAAAAAATAAGAGCACACATCAATTGAAAGTGAACAAAGTCTAAACATCACACTGACATATAACAAGAACTAAGTCAAAACTTTATAATGACCTTTTTCTATTTAATTGATTTCTGCTTCAGACTTATTGTAAGGTAAGCAATTCAAGGAGTTAGTAAGGGTAGCACAAAATATCTCCTCACCCTTAACCCTTTCCTAAAACAGCTACACGTAGTAAACAGTACTCACACGAAAAGAAACCCTTTCACTGTTACCAAACCAGTACACACGCAACTTCAAACCTTGGAAGAGGGAAAACCGTAACGTATAAATCCACCACTCTAACAAAAAACATCAAGTATAATTAAGGGACAAATAAACCAGGAGCTTAGAATTACCATCGCGAACCCAATTTAATCGTACTAGTGCACCGTGAGCAGGGAGGGAGAATCTGTGCAGTTCACGTAGACCGTGAAGCTAAAAGAGGAAGTTGAATCCAAATCCAAATTCCTCCAAAACGAACTAAAAATTCAACTACCACTACATAAACTACGAAATGGACTTGAATCAAATAAATAGCTAGGTGTGAAGCCAAGAGTCACCGATCTCGGAGCTTACAACGGAGAAGTTTTCGGAGCTTATAACGGAGGGAGATAATCTTCCATTTCCATTTTCTAGAATTTTGTGTAGAAAATTGAAGGAAATTGAAGAGGGCGAAAGGTACCTCGGTGGGGAACTCGGCGCAGAGACGGTGGCAGAGGAAGATGGCGTTGGCGTGCATGAAATGCCGAAGGCTCTTCTGCACGCAATCAACGAGTATCGCTTCCATGGCAGCTTCGGAAACCGATTCAGAGAGAAAATGGAAGAAAATAAAGGGAAAAAAGAGAGGGTTTTGGTTTCCGTTCAAAATGAAATGAAATTAAAATGCGAAATTGGTAAGGCACGTGTTTTGTCTCCGATTTCAAAATAGGTCACGTGACGTTGTTGTTGGTCCTTCTCATATCGTGAATCTCAAATGTTCCGTTGCTGACAGAAAAACAAAAAGAAAATGATATAGGAAAAAAAATTAAAATTAAATAGAAAAAAATGATAAATAGCTAGAATTTCCACCAAACTGTTAACGTTTGAATGGATGGCTGTGACGTTAAAAAGAACAATGGACGCTCCCTTTGTCTGTAATTAATTAATCATAGTGGTTTACTTTGAAGTTGCTTTAAAAATAAATCTGGTCACATTAAAAAAATTAAAACAAATATAAAGAATATTATGATGATTGGAACATTTTGATAAGATAGAAAGATTCTTTGTGATGAGTATGAACAATGGTTTCGAAGGACATATGTACTTGTCTCCATTTTCATTTTCATTTTCATTTTAAAAAAATTGAAAAAAAAAATATTGATCAATTAGGTTTCGAATTAAATGTTACTCATTCAAAAATTTCATAAATGATTTATGGGTAATTAAATTTTAATTATATGATAAATTTGAGAACTTTTAATTAAAATTTATTAAATATTTATAATTTATTAAAATTTAAAAAAAAAAAAAAATATATATATATATATATATATATATATATATATATTTCAATTATGTTTTTATTATTTAATTTTTTTAACTTGATAGACTATTATTTATTATCTTATTTAGTTGCTGTTACATAAAATTTTATAATTTAAAAGTACGTGGATTCTAAATTTAAAATCATAGAATTCAGCTGTGTGTAAATCGTGTAAATGTTAGGTCCTATATTGTTACATGATTTTTATTTATGAATAAGGCATATTTTTAATAAGGTGTTGAATATATAATTATTTGTGTGATATGTTCAAATAATAATTGTTTTTCTTTTAAATTTAAATTATTTTATAAGATAATGTGTGTGATTATACAAACATTGATTTATTTAAACATGTGAATATTTTAGATACAAGACAAAAAGAGTTTTACAAAATATGCAAAAAAAAGTCGTATACATATAAGATGAAAAGTCTCTTGAAATTTAAGGTTGGAGATCATGTGTATTTTAGAATAACTTTATCATTGGGATGGAAGGAAATCTAAAAATTTGTCTCTTAAAATTTTGTCGAAGCGTATTAATTAAGAATTGGTCCAATAGTTTACGAAATTAGTTTACCTCCATAAATAGCTAACCTTTTGAGAAGTAATCATGTTTATATGATGTAGAAGTCAAAAACAACTTATCATTTAAAGTCATACCAGTAAGGATGGAAGATCATCGGTTTAAACATATCAGAGATAAAATAATTAGTTTGATGAAAAATGTTATGGGAGACTCAATTGGATGATTCTACATGTGAATTGGAGAAGAATATGAAAATATGTACATTTATCTCTTTTTTGCTAAGTCAGATTTTTATAGACGAAATTTGTTATTGTTTTAGAGAATTGTAATATTGTGACCAGCCATTATTTTCATGTGTTGGTCTCTTTTGTCAGGTTTTTCAGAAAGAAATAGTAAAAAAATAATAATATAAAAATAAAAAAATAAAATAAAAAAAAAGGAAAAAAACTGATGCTAACTTTCTCATCTCATGTAGAGTTGTAGGGCGTTAGAGAATACAACAAAGGTGCTGGCGCTACCAGGTTCATTAGGGAAGACATGAAAAATTAGAAGGTGACGTTGGGTGGCAGCTCTCTGGCGTCAGATAGTCTAGTAGAGTTGTCTTTCGCATTTTAACTGTTAATGCCGATGATTATGAGATGGGTCCTCGAGTGAAAACAATTGTCAAAAATGGATATTTATTCATGTTTTCCTTAGCTCTTGTTCACTTGAGTGGATTTGAGGGAGAGTAATTGAGGGGATTTGAGAGGATTTCAAAATAAATTTTTTTGTTGTTTATTTGAGTCAATTTGGAGGTAAGTGAGAATGAATTTGAAAGTAAAGTTTGTGAGAATTAGTGTAGGATTTGATTGACGTGACAGATTAAAAAAATTTACTTCCAAATCCAATCTCATTTACCTCCAAATTCACTCAAATAATCAACAAAAAAATTTATTTTGAAATCCTCTCAAATGCCCTCAATTACTCTCCCTCAAATCCACTCAAGTGAACAAGGCCTTAAGGTTGTGAGAAATTCCTCACTTGCACAGGTAGAAGTTTCCTTAGAATGATGTTCTTAAAGGTTGTTAGGAGGGTTGGAAAGCTCTTTCTTTTCCTTCTTGGGCCTCATTTTTTAATCATGGTGGTTTTCTTTCCGTTGGATTGAAGAGGAAGATGACTTATGAATTAGAGGTGAATATGAGAATGGAAGACATAATTGTAGTGTGAAGTAGTTGGTAAAAACTTTAGGAAAAAACTTTTTTATTTTTATGGTTTTAATTTTCTATCTAACTTTTCAATTTGTAAATCATAAGTTTTTCACTCTATAAGCTAAATTTATTATCCAAATTACATGTAATAAACGTAATTTTTGTTTATTTGTGTGGTTAATATATATGTTTTTTTATTTTTATAGTAATATTTAATTTCTATGCTTAATACTTACTGTGGCTTGACTACTTACCACTTTATTGTTAGTTTTTGAGGTGTTGAAAAATATTATTTGAACATACTAAAATGAAACATTTAATTGAATTTTGTACATAGAGATGAAAAATTATTTATTAATAATCTTAAGTGATTTTAACATGAAATTATAATTCAAATAAATGAATATGCATGAAAGTTGAGTAAACAATATTTAATCTTGAAAATTATAAATATTTTATGTTGATTTTTTTGCCATACACAAATGGTTTGATAAAATCCCAAAAAGATATTTTATGTGTTTTTGTACATTTGCTTGTCTAAATTAATTGTCATTTATAAAAAAATCATATTGTGTTTAATAAGTTGATTTCTTAGTAGATAACGATATTTCCTTATTAATTATTATTTTGTGATCGAAGTAATTATTGTTTCATGATAACATGAAACTGGTTTAATTGTGTCAAAACAATCTATTTTGCTATATCTAAGGTCTGTGTTGAATCAAACAATGTATGTATTTCACGCTAAAAATGAGTTAAATTCACCTAGGTAGATTGGGTGATCTAAGTCAATAAAATCAAAGTTGTTCACTAATAAAACATTGAAGGTTATAATTGGCAGTTGAGTGTCAACGGTTTCCGCGGTATGAGCCTTTTAGTGTGTCAAATTCATGTTTTTCCTATTTTATTTAAGCTTGTATGTTGCTACATTGTGAATGATAGATGAGTTTGGTACGAAAAGTAATATGGTGATATTATGGATGAAGACAGTGTATAAATTTTCAAAGAAAAAAATGCTACATTGATCCGAGTTAGGATATATTGACTTTGCTAGAATCTATTAATATAGAGAAAAATATAGTTGTGAGAGTTAAAAGAGATTTATTATTTGAAATTTGGTAAAAAACCCAAAGTTGCAAATATAAAACTCACCCTGTGATGCTCTGAGAAGTGGGAGTTGTCCCGCCTTTATATATATATATATATATATATATATATATACACACATACATATACATATCTTTCGTGCTACCTCTCTCTTTCTCTCCGTGCCTTCCACCACCCTCGCCATTTCCGTTCCCAAGGTCAGTTTCTAACCCTCGATTATTTTCTTGCTTGCTTGAATCTGTTTCTTTCTTTTCCGTTTTACCATTTCAGCTTTCAGTTTTGTTTTCTTGCTCAATTCCACTGGGACAGTCTTCGTTCTCCCTTTATGGGACGTTGGGTAGCGGGATTTCAATCGGGATGTTGTTGGATTTCGATTTCTTCCATTGGGCGTGAGAATTTTTTGTTTTTCCTTTTATTTTCTGACTTCCTTTGTAAATGTGAGATGGATTATTGTTAGACTTCTGGATTGTCTGATGTTTTACTATTTTTATTTTTTTTAAGAAAACTCAATCTAGGTCTTTTTCAATTGATCGACGAGGGTGTTGTTTATGAAATGGATTTTATTTTGAAGAAAATAGCAATTTTGACTGGCTTTAATGGTTACATCATGAATCGTTATGGTGAAGTGTATGAAATCTCCCTCTCCCAAAATTGAATGAAGAGATACCGAAAAGGAAATGTAATAGTGCTTTGCTTGTGGACCCTTTGGATATTTGCGACGTTTTAAGTGTTCCCTAACTTTCTAACAACGAACCATTATGACCCATGGTGCATGTCTCATCAACTTATTCTTCTAACAACATCCTCGCACTTGTCTGAGAAATGTAGGATCTATATGTGAATGTAGGATGTAATAGTGGGTATGTGTAGAGTACCTTAATTTGGGATATACTCTGTTGGAATACATTTATATCAGTCTTACAATTTGGGATACAAGTCCTTTTCTATGTTAAGTATTTGCCGGTAATCAGTTGCCCAAGTCTCTTTTGTTTTTGGGGTTTATCAAGTTAACATAGAGTTGTATGTGCAATTAATTTGGTTTTTTTTGTGGATATCCTATAATCCTAGCCCACTTTATGCTTATATTTTAACCATAATGTCAGGTTTTTCGATTGCCAATTTATGTGTCTGAATATCTGAAGGTCTTGCGTGATCCAAGCTTTGGTGACACGCGTGGTCAGAAATATTTTGTGAGGATGAATGGAAAATTTGGTGGTGGAAGACAGCCGACAGGGACTCCTTCACTGGCTTGGTCCTGTGTGGTTGTTGTCTTCTCTCTTCTTGCAGGTGCTTCTGTTGTTCACAATATCTATAAGCCTAATCTTGTAAGTTTTAAATCCAACTTTTTCGTGGCCTTTAGTAACTAGTACCCTCTTTATCCAGTGTCAAGTTATTAATATGACAATGCGTGTAAGTTATTTGTGTTTTTTCATTGGTTGAATTTTTAATGCCTAGTTTATATTTCAAGGCATAAGGAGCTAACGAGCTCGATTAAAACCTACACCATCTGAAATACCTTGTCTTTTTATACTGTCAAAAAACAGTATGCACAGTTGAGATTATTAGTAACAATTTTTTTTGAGACATAACCATCAGTAATTTTAAGTTCAACTTGTTAGATCTGTTTGACCATTCATCACATTTATCTTTATGTCCGTATTGTTAAAAATTCAAGCCACTCTATGCAAACATTGTAGTAGTAGTACATTCAAACACATACTTGTTCAAAATATTTAGTGTGTTATCTACTTTCACTATGAATTTAAATTTTTCCTATATAATGTTGTTAACTCATTCTTTTCTATTTAGACATTGCCTCCGGTTGATGGGACCAAGCAGAAATCTGATGTGAAAGAATGATCATCTCCCCTGTCAATTTCTTTTAATATAGTGAGATACCAAGCTTCAGGGCTTAAAGTTAAGTATCAGTAGTTTAGTATACAAAATTAGAAAGGATTAAGTTTGGAAGAGAATATTATTTCATTCATTAATTTTTTTGGAGTTTTGTTTGTATGCAAATATTTTAAATTTTTGGTGCATGTATGGTTACAACATTTTTTATGGCCAAAATATTTGAAAGACTGATATACTAGTGTTCTATAATAATGTTTTAATGTTATTTCAATTTGGTAACTTTAGTCTTCAAAAGAAAATTTTTGAAATTTTACTAAATTTATTGAATATAAATTGGTTTTGTTGTTTACAGTTATAAAATATAATGTTGCACTAAACATTAGACGGACTTTTGTGTTATATAAGCATATGAGGAGTTTATCCACTTTATTCTAAATTATGATAGTTTTATTTTATCAATGCACAAAACAAGTCCTGATTCAATGGTAAATCAACTTTTTAACCTCCAATCAACATTGAGGCAGATAATAGCACCAGCATCAATGGTGGCTTTGCGCTGAGGATCACTGAAATATGCAGGTACAGTAATAACCACTGCATTCTTCACAGGTTTTTCCAAGTATGCCTATGCAATGTTCAGCATTTTGAGAGGACCATGGATGATACTTCTTCGGCACAAAGGTTCTTCTCCTGACCCTTGTAACTTGTACTTGACAGAAATCATGAATTTGTCATTAAAACCAGCAACAACCTTAAATGGCTACAACATTTTATCTTTTTGAAAAAGAGAGGGCCACTGTATTTCCTACCGATCAATCTCTTAGCAACTGCAAGAGTTACAAAAAATATTTTGGTAGTCTATTTTTACTGCTAAAAGTTTACAGGAAAATGATTCAAAGGAAAAAAAAAAACAGTAATAGTTTAAGAGTAAAAATATACCGAAGATGTTCTCTGGATTAGTAGCCATCTGATTTGTAGCAGCAGCATCTTCTATCAACCTTTCATGGTCCGTGAAAGCACACAGCAGCATCTTCTAATTATTGGAAGTATGTTTTATTTAAAAATTTACTCTTAAACCTGAGGAAAATATTTTAGATTCATTTCAAACCTTATTAAAAAAATAAAATTAAATAACTTTATAATATTTTCTATAAACAAATAATTAAAATTAACATATAATTCTAATAAATTATATTTATTTTTGTTTTTCCTCTATGTTTTTATTCTTTTTCCTATTTTTCTTTCTTCAAAACTTGCGCCTAGCTCTCAAAGCAAAAACATATTTAGTTTAATGATAAATTAGTCTTATAAAATATAAAATATATTTAACCTTTTACTTTTAAAATATATTTGTCTCACAACTTTTCATTTTCTTTTATATCATAAATTATAAAGATAAATTAGATATATAATTTAGTTTAACCATAAAACATAAATTTTTAAATAATTTGAAAGAAAAAAATAAAAATAATAAAATATATATATATATATATATATATATATATATATATATATATATATATATATATATATAACCCTTATATTTTTAACTATGATATTATATAATACAAGATATTCAAAATTTATGGTCCAGAATAATTTCATGTCAATTTTTATTTCTTAATAAAATAAAAATAAAAGTTATGAGATATAGATAATGGATAATGATTAAATAATCACTATTGAACAATTTATATTGTCATGTTAAAAACTTAAATGATTTGGAACCAATAACTATTAAGAAAATAAAACTGAGAAAATCGAAGACTAGATAAAAATTAGATTGTCAGGATAATTCAAAATTATAATTATAGGATTAAATAAGATATGTAAAATATATACAATAAAATATTATATCTCTTTATATAGTTGTATACATAATACAATTTTTATTTTATATATTTGTATATATAATACAATTTTTAATTTATACATAATGTAGGAAAAATATATTAAGTGTTCATATTTTATAATTAAAAAACTTGAAACGTTTCTCTGGTTCACGTTTTAGGAATAATGACAGATGAGGGAGTAATGGAAAAATCACCAATACAGTTCATAAACAACTCAAACAATTAACCAAAGTGAAAATATGTTAAGTTTAGTTTTTCAAAATTTAACTAGAAAATAGTATATTTAGTTTTTAGTAAAAATAAATTAATTTTTTTAAGTATAAAATAATATAATTAATTATAGTTTAGTAGAGATAAGTTATTTTTGATCCTAATGGATGATACTTTTCCATATATCTAGATTAAATTATGCTAACATCTCAATCAAATTCAAAAAAGTTTGTCATTTCACAAAAGATTATGTTTCAGAAATATGTTTAACTACAGTTATATACGAAACCAAAGTCTTCTCTTGATATTCTTTCTCCTAAGTAATTTGTTCTTGCATTTCTTCATCGATTTTCTGTTTTTCTTTCTCAATCATGTTTTTTTAATTCAATCCATTTGTTCATATTACTTACATATTCATGACTTTTAAGTCTAGAACCAATACTTTTCCAACATACCTTCATTAACTAGTTGATTAACAATGCAAGCTACGTTTTAAAAACATAAAGTAAAAGAAAAATACATAAATTATTACAAAATAGCCTCTCTTTTTTAGCCAATTATTTAGGCTAAATTATATACCACTTTGAGAACTAAGGTAAATACATGTATCATAAAAAGGACTTAGTCATATGACTAAAATGATCATTTTACGTTGGTTTAAACCATCAACATGTGCAAAAGGATATTTTTCCACGTCAATTCCTCCCTTAATAACACAAAGATTTATTTCACATTAGTCTAACTTTCAAATGACTTACAAATTGAGAAAAAAAAATAAAAAATAAAATTATGCCCATTAATTCAATAACCAAAATAAAAAATACATTTTATGTCTATTCATATCTTAATCAACATAACAAGTTTAAAACTTTTAAAACAAACAATTGATTTTAGCACCAACCCAAAACTTGTAATACAATAAATAATTTTCACATAAATAACTAAGTTGTACATTTTAACACAAAGTACCAATGTATACTCTATCTAAAGTATTTGAATAAAAATAAACTAAATGTGTTGACAGATACAAGTTCTTCGTATTTGTCGCATCTGCAACATATTAATATCAGACAATAGGAATGGAACTGAAATAACTGCTGAAATATATGAAATATAACAACACTCAGTATGATAAATAAACGAAATATATGAAATATATTGACATTCAATTCTGATTAAAAAACACTAAACTTATTTTAACATGTCTAATGTATATTTTCTTTATTCAATAATTAGTCTACATGTGTTAATGATGATCCTCATCAATAAATTATGTAATCGCGTCACATTTAAATAAATACTTTTGCATATTATGCTAAAATCAGAAGCAAATCACTCAAATGTATCAAAATTTATAAGTCATACATGATTCTCGTTATATATATATATATATATATATATATATATATATATATATTACACACGATGTAATAGTCACATTTAAATAAAAGTTCTTAATTAAAGTAATTTTTTCTTTTTTATCAAATGTTAGTTATTAATTTTTTAGTGGAGTGAATTGGATTTACAACTTTTTTGATCCTTTTTTTTTTCAAACCTTTCAAACTAATTTTATATCTTCCAAATCAACCTTATATTTTTCAAATGTTAAGAGGAGGAGAAATTTAAATAATCTCTCTCATCCTCCTTTTAACCTTTTACGACTAGAATAATTTTATATCCTCCCTTTTAACCTTTACTACTAAAATAACTTTATAGTTCTAACTAAAGTAATTAACGTTTATATTAAAAAGATTACTAACCTTAGCAAAAATATATTGCAATCATGTTTTTTTTTTGTTCGTTCTACTTAAAATGATTTGTTATGTTCGTTCTACTTAAAATGATTTGTTATGTTCGTTCTACTTAAAACGTTATCAGACAAATTTTAATTAAAGGAAAAAAAGAACATGTAACTAAATAATATAGTTTAAAATGCAATGTGGCTAAAAAATATTAAAACTTACCCTTTGTAATAAATTTTTAATTTTGTTGGTAGGTTTGCGATTTATGGACAAAACCACATAATAATATAATATTTTACAGTATAATTATAATTACAAAATAAGAAATTACTTCAAACTAAATCATTTATGTATCTAGCCATATATATATATATATATATATATATATATATATATATATATATATATATATATTTCCTTACTCCATATTGGTCAGTTCCTAAAGGAATGAATTTATTAGTAAAATACAATTATTAAAATAATAGAAAATAAATATAACCAAAAGTATGAGTTACATTGTCTATAGTTGTATGAGGGTTATGTTTAATATAATAATTCTCCCAATAATCTCCAATGCATTACAGTGAAACAAATGAACTATTTACTTAATTCTATTACATCATTGTATTTTCAATGGTCCGGCCTCAACTTCGGTAAGATGGTCATAAACTTGAATATTTTTATGATTATTTTTTTCTATTAATATTATTGAAATTTTTCGTTGAGATTTTTTCCAATAACTACACAACATGTTGAATTAGTTGCAGAGTATTTTTTAAGAACATTTGACATATTTTACTATAACATTTATTCAAAACCATATGCATAATATTTAATTTACATATTTTATTATTTTATAAAATATGTAACCAAAGTACACAAAAAAAATTAAGAAGTGCCGTAATAAACCCAGTTGTGACCAAAGAAACTTCGATTTACCCTTAAAAGATAAAGAACTTAGCATAAATTAATGATATAATTTTGCCATTTAATTTTAAAAATCAGAAATAAAAAGATGAACATCATCCAGGTAAACCTCTATTTCTTACTTCCAATTCAACAAGGCTCAGGTTTCTTGAGTTCATGTGTCTCCAGCATGAACAAAAACAACAAAGAAAAGTTTATTTATGCTGAGTTTACATTGGTTTTTGAAACAAAACTTCTTATTCTACATAAGATAAAAGTTACTAGATGTCAGTGATGGAGCATGAGACTCATAACTTCATGGTTAAGCAGCTTTCTCATCTAAGCTAATGAATTTCTTTATAATTCCCATCATTTCTCCTCCAGGAAATCGTCCCAGACACCCTCTTGCAGCTGCCACTTCATTTAGCTCATAAACTGAATCACCACTGTAAGCTTCACAACATTTGTCTCTTCCCTCATTTGTGTCCAAATCATGAAGCAAGTCTTCACCAGACTTGACAGTGGGAATGGGAAATGGGTCAAGAGAAGTTTTCAGAACAGTTGATTCTCCAATAGCACCAACAAAGTCTTTCAGTAGACATATGGCGAATGGAACTGATTCAAAACTATGATCACCATATTCTACTGGAGTAGAGTGATCTCCTGTGACACAAAGGTAAAACTGATATTCTCCAGATGATTCTGCTTCCCAGAGAAGCCTTGCCAGCTGCCCCACTGCAGTATCGACAGCTTCTAATGCTTTGACCTTGAGCATGCTCGCCTTGTCGTGGCCAGCATCATCTATTGCCTACAGTACCACACAAAGTCTCATCGCATAATCCAAAAGGGTAGGAGAAATGAAGCAGCAATAGCAAAAGATAGAAGATTTAACTCTGATATTGTATTGCTTAGTATTTGTATTATTTCCAGTTAAATTTTCCTGGATTCAACATCATCTTTTGATTCTTTTAGTCTTCGTTCTTCAATAGTATAGCATGCACTAAACAATATGCATCATATCGTTTACATTAAGCTAGAGATTCAATCAATTAACACTTAATATCTGCATTGCAGAAAAAAGATGGTACAAAGCTCCCCACATATAAAGTGGAATTCTGGAGGAAAATTGCTGAAAAGTAAAAGCAGATAACAAGAACAAAAGTAGTAAATTTATGACCTTGATATGAAGAAATCCAAAGTCATAGCCATCAGAGCGACCTGCTTTAAAGTCATCCTCTCCAGGTACAAACACTTTGGGGCAGGACTGCAAAGGAGCCGAGAGTGCCTTAGCTATTGCCGATGCTTTTGATGTTAGTAAAGTTCGATAGTCCCCAGTTGCTCCAGGAGCATCTAGAATATCAATTCCGAGTGATAAGCCCAGGCCAGCAATTATTTTCGTTGGAGCCACCATGCATGGCCACAGACCATGTTTATCTAAAAATGGTGTAACCTGTGATGTATAATTTGAAGTGATCAAATGCATACATATGGACACACATTAGCATCTATAACCTGGATTGAAGTTGATCATATTACAGTTCCTGCTTATTGTCTCAGACAGGATATAATCAACAGACCAACTGTCATTTAACTTCTTATCCAAGTAATAGTGAAGAATGTTGCAAATTCAAGAAATATAAGACAGTACTGAAATCACAGAAAAATCACTTTTGTGGCTAAACTCAAAAAACATCACAATTGCCTCCTTCATAAAATCAACAATATTTAAAGACTGAAAAGACAGTACTACGAAAATGAATACAAAGGAAACTCAACTGCAAAACATACAAATCTATTGTTATTTATTTTGTTTCTAATAATTGTTTAATGATTGCCGCATGTTTGATGGGCTTTCCATTAAACTGGCAGAATATGTAAACCGCTTTTCTTGTGCATCACTTTAATTCTTGAAAGATAAATGAATCAACCATGAAATTAACTGAAAGAACAGACCTCAATTCGAATGCCACAACCTCTTAAAAGGACTACATTTGCTATGTTCTTCCCTTCTGCAACACGTTTTGCGTTCACGGGATGAGAAACCAGAATTTTTGTTATTTCCTTGGACAATTCATTAACAACAGCAGCAGTATTCCTTGCTTCATGAGAATCATCTAAAGCTTCTGCTTTCAAAAGTAAACGGTTGTCCTTTAATGGGTCCGTTCCTGATATATTTCCACTCAAATTTGGTCCTTTAACAACTACTCCACATCTATGTTCTGTTGCATACCTAATAGAGGAATAGCCATCACAAATAAAGAACTGTCAATTCTTTTGGTAGATAAGAATCATTGATTTAACTATGCAAAAATCTTGAGTTCCCAAACTAATAAACATTTAGTAGTCAATTTTTCTTGAAATTTTTAAATTTTGGAAGAAAACTTCAAGACAATTAAAATAGAGCGCAACAATCAATCCTTGAAAACTTGATATTATTCATGATAAGTGGTAACCTACATTAACAATTAACCATTGAATGCTATAGCAACCTTAGGCATCTTCACCTGACTCTGACTTCATAGTGAGGGAAAGATGGAAGCTTCAATCCATCCAGGGCAGCACAAAGTATGGGGCCTTCTTCTTCAAAGTGCCTGTCAGCTCTCCTACTGGTGACTATTCCAGTTTTCTCATCAAGAGTAGCAAAGTTTGACTGCAGGAAAATGTTTTATGAGTGATTAACAGGAACAATGCAAAACAAACTCACTTTTAGACAAGGTTAATAATTAACAACTTCAACATTAAACAGAAAGAAAGCACAATCTATTTAACAAATTTATCAGTAATTTTAGAAACTTGATGAGAATACTGATGCCAACCAACTTTGTTTGGTAAAGCATTTCGATAGAGCTGCAAAAGTTCAGACTTAAACTCTCTCCTACATTAACTTTGAAAAGACATGAAGTACCACCGTGTACCAAAAGTACTACAGATTTTGATCTAGCATGTCAGTACGAAAAGTTAGGCTTCCTATATTTTCAAAGAATTTAGAGGACCGCACGCACCATTATATTCCAAAAGAAACAATGATTAACTTTTTAATTAAAAAAGAAACCACAACATCTAACCATCTCATACATAAATCACTGAGAAATAGAGATTAGACAGAAAACCCAAATTGAATGAAGAAATGAGAATGGTGATTGAATGCAAAATTATTCGCCAAAAGTAACTATCTTTAAGTTCTCCCTAATTTGAGATCAACTGAAAGGGCTAATAATCTTCCTGCAGAAATCTCAAATACTTTATCCTTTTTCTTTTGCTACAACAGAGAGCAGTCAACATATACATGGTTTAAATCTTAGAACTAAATATGGAATCCTTTACAGAATTTATCAAATGAGAAGTTGTTCTGAAGTCATCGCATCCAGGAAAGCAAGGACAGAAGACAAAACATTGCTAGGGCACCTAACAGTGTTACTATCTGTGCTAACCATGACAAAATATAAGCAAAGAACTCTTCAATATTATGCTAAAATTTGAGAAAAATATCTAATCAGGTTTAATCTCAAAATTTGCATCAATCTTTCAACGCAATCCGCTATCTAAATCATGCAGGAAGGTTATAGTTTCTGTGGTATGAAATAATGTATAATAGCTTGAAACAAAAATAAGCTTAGAAAATTGTGAAAATAGGGTTCTTAACCAACCTTAAATGCAATATCACCAGGTGACATGGCCAATCCTGCCCCCATGGATTCGAATGCTCCTCGACCGCGATAATAAACCCTGGGATCATAACCCAACAAGGAAAGATGAGCAGTGTCACTTCCACAAGCTAAGCCAACCTCAACAGGGTCCATTAGTCCATTAACTCCAGCAGATGCTATGGCATCCAAATTGGGTACTTTTGCTGCCTCAAGAGGAGTCTTCAATCCAAGCCTTGGCAGTGACACATCAGCCAACCCATCAATCAACACAAATGCCACTCTTTTCTTTGGCACCTGTGGAATGCTCATTCTGCTACTATTTTCCTTGCTTTGCTTCCCTAGGATTATAAATAGTAGGGTTAAACAGCAAGTAACAAATCACTCCAATGATGTCTTCCCTGCCAAATCCCTGCCACCATAGTAAGTACCATATACACAAACATTTTATTTTTCAGCAATTTGTCTTCACAACTTTCAAAGGCTCAACTAATAACATTCAACCATAACTCTTTTCTTCCTTTCAAAAGGGGAAAGACAAACTTTATGATCTGCTATAGAAAAAACAGGAATAAAACCAGAGACAAAGAGAAAGAAGAAAGGAAAACCCAGAAACAAAATTGGAACTTTGTTTCAATTTTTTGTTCAGTGTTCAAATGGGAAACTTGGATGCAATCCGAATACGTTTCAAACATTAATAAGTACAATTGCATCGATCTCCCATTTATGAACTTGGCGTGGTGGACATGCAGGGGAATGAAATTGCAATATATGGAAGAACAGAATGGATGATAACATCTAAAAATACAACCTTGAATGCTTGATCAATGAATGCCAGCGATCCAGACAGAAGAGTCAGCAGATGACAGGGGAATAAGATGGAAGATTTAAGAAAACAACGCAATAAACACTTTCAGATGTTCACTTTATGCTTCACACTTTATTCTCAATCAAATCATATTGTAAATGGAAAAGCATTTATTAATCTTAATTTTTTTTAAAAAATCATCTTTTATCAATATTGGAAAAATTGTCCCAACATTATAATAACAAAATAAGTGCTTCAAATGTCAAGCCAGTTTTCATAACAAACTTAATTAATTAGAATATTAGTAATAGAAGTATATAAGCAGATATTTTTTACAAGATATAATATAATGACTACAATGTCATTTTATTGTTTATGTTACTGAAATTTCCATGTTTTAATTTTTTATTTTCTTAAAATTAAAGAAAGAGATAATTTTATCTTTATTAGTTTATTCTTCCATGATTTTATATTAGTGTGGTTAACGTTTTATATTTTAAAATAATTAATCTAATATAACGACATTTAAAATTCCAAAAATAATTTAAACTAATTACACTATTAAATGGAAAAATGGAGCAAAAACATTATACTATGGAATTAAATACATGAATGTTTTTGTTTAGTCTTTATAGTATTTATATTTAACCTTTCTTATGAAGTAAATCCAATCGTCAACTGTTTCTATTAATGCCTTAATGATACAGTGATGAGATCATGATATCTCATGTTAACAATATAAAAAACATATTTTCACACGTAAACTTTTTATATTTATCTAATATATTTTTTTACTTTTTATTTTTTTTCTTAAAATATTTTATTTTTTATTATATGTAAAATGAATGTAAAAGAATAACTGTGATATACTTATCACTCAATATGTTTGACTAAAGATTAAAAAAAATATTTATTAAACAAAATAAAACATTATTTTATTTATAGAAACTAGAATAAAAGAAATTATAAATTTTGTTTAATTAAAAAAAAGGATTAACTTGTAGATGTTTAAAAGAGTTATGTACTAAAATCAACCTAAATAATTAATTGATCTTCTTCTAATATAAGATTTATTTTATTTCTATAGAGAGAGGAGTAAAAATTTTAAATTGTTTGCTTGAGAAATTTTAAAAAATTTATAGTAAATAAATGTCATTTATACATATTTTAGATTTTTTTTATGATTATAAAGTATTTTTATTTTTGAATTTATTTCCCCATAAAGAATTACATATGCATAGTTCAATTTCGACAGTAATTTATATTCAACCTGACTTATTATATGCGCTTTTTAAGTAATTCATTGCCCTGTTTTAATATATTTATTTTCAATATTCAAAATTTATATCAGTGAAGTATGATAGTAAAACATTTTTTCAACTTAAAGAAAAAATATATTAATTCATTATTATTAAGGTTTAATAATGATATTAAACATTATCGTAATTGAATAAGATTAAAAAAATGGTAAATTATATTAATATTAAAATAAATATATCAGTACTTTTTTTTTAAAATCAATAGATGGAATCAACGCCATTTTAATGTAACAACTGAATATGTTTAATAGATATGTTATGTTTACTTCACTCGATTAAATACATTAATTTTTGTTTTTCACTTTTGTAAAAAGGTTTGCTTTTCTTTTAGTCTCTATAATATTATTCTTTTAGGTTTAGTTTAAAAATTATATTGAATTTCTATAAATTAAATGTTTTATTTATTTATTTTAGATGTCGATGTTGTCGAGTGTTACATTACAACAATAAGTTAATCATTTTAATAATGTGTGATACAATAACATCATTATGAGTTTATTTCCATTAAAGGTAACATCATTATGTTCTTTGTTAATTTATTTTTTGCTGATAAAAAAAAGATCAAAATTTGAAGAAGAAAATGGAACAGAAATTGCAATAACCTGCGTCTTTTTATTGAAAAATGGTTGTCTGTGAACTATATAATATATGATATTCTAAAAACAAAATGTCTTCATTCAAGTGGCTGATACACAAACAATCTTATTTGTTCATCTGAAAAGGGAAAAAAATGCTAAAAGCAAAAGATAGCAAAAGCAAACAAATGCAGAAAATCCAAAAACCAAAATCTGGAAGAGACAAATAGCCACTTGAAGTTGGAGAGATCTCCATTATATTCATTTGTTAGCCCCAGCTGCGTTTTTGGCAG
Organism: Vigna umbellata; assembly: GCF_029865625.1. NCBI lineage: Eukaryota > Viridiplantae > Streptophyta > Magnoliopsida > Fabales > Fabaceae > Vigna > Vigna umbellata. The sequence goes on along the minus strand of NC_142168.1, from coordinate 11,963,626 downwards.
CATCAGCAGCACCTTGTGCCTTTGCCTGCATCTGTTGGCCAGCCTACAACACCATAACACAATTTCATCAAAATTCTTCATAGTTTTGAGTTTATTCTATGGAATCTAACACCGTGTTTGGAAAAGCTTTTTTCTTCAATTTCAGTTGTTTGAATAAGAAAATAAGCTGTTTATAAAACAAGTTTTACTAAAGGTTATCTCAAACCTGCTTTTCATCAAACTTATTTTCATATAAAGACTGATTCTGATTATACTCTGTTATAAACAGTCAACAAAACTGAATTGTTCAAACAAATGTTCTAACCCCTTGGCATGATTCTTTGGCAGATTGAGCAGCATTGCTTGCACTGTCCATCATGTTACTTGCCTTCTCCTAAATCATCAACAACATTAATTTTTGTCATGCCACTATAATTGAGAATGTTGTAAGGAAATGAATATATTGAACACATGGTACAAGTGCTAAACTCACCTTAGCTTGTCCCATAACTTGACCAGCTTGATGGCTCATGTCCTGGGATTTGTCCATTTTTTGATTTCCTTGTTCTGAATTCTGATCTTGAAAAAGCCGAAGGTAATTTCACAAGCACTTCTTAATATGAGATGTTATTCATAACTGTGGGGTGCATGTATATATAGTGGCTTAAAGTAACACATGTAATCACATGCACCATTTAGGTGAGCGAAATTTGGGCTCAAGAACAGGCACCTCTGCTTCATTTGCTTTCTGAAATTGACAGTTAAACCAATAATAGAGAGAAACCTATTGGAATGGATCTGTCGTGCTAAAAATAGAAAGCATATAACTGTTGAATGTGAAAAGGTAGTCTTTACGACTGTGATAAAGTGTGAAAGTTTTTTGTTGCTGTTGATTGAACAAATTAATGGAAGTATTAGGTTTTTCTTGTCCTACAATTGTTGTTTGTATGTGTTTTTTTTAGTAACATCATTTTTGTTATGATTTATCATAAGCACATGGATTGACATTAATGATATGATTGTTGTTCTGATTTAAAAAAATATAATTCATGATTTTTTAACATTTTTTTTCTTGTAGTTTAATATATACTCTTCTCAGGTAAAAAATGATTTTTTTTATTGCATTTAAACATAATTAATCATTTTTCAACAAAACTACCTAAATAAAATTGACTGGATTATCGTCTACTGTAATAATAATAATAATAATCAATTATCGCAATAATCTAATTTCAAACACCCCCCAGTTTGAACTTGATATTAGACTTACAAGAAAAAAAAGAACACCTTATTACTTGAACCAACAAAAAATAGTAGCACATATTTCCTTCTGTAACAACTATTAACGAATAAAGATAGATTGAAAGATGGATAAAAAATTATTGTGGACAAAACAAAACACACCCTTTACTTGGGGAATGATCAAATTTTCATTCTTTTTAGTTTTTCATGGCTTCAGAAAATTGTAGTAAAGATGGGTTACTCGAATTAGAAAGATCTCGAACTGGGATTACTGACTGAGAGTGTTCCAAGCAGGAGCTTTGATACATAAGAAGAACTTTTTAACTCTCACTGAAGGCTTTGACTTTAATGCAGGAGCTTTGATACATAAGTTTACAATACAAAGACAACAGCTGCAAGATGAGAGTGAAAGATATAAGGGTCTTATCTAACCTATGAACTGTTGTTTGAATCTTTAGAAGTCCAACCATTTCTGATAATAGACACAAGTTCTTGGGGAGATAATGCCATCTGGTGTACAGAAGTTTATTCGTGGACAAACTCCACATGGAATGGAGGCCATGGCACCTGGTTTTTGTTCCCCTCTAATGCCACCTTTACGTTTGCATCTGTAACAAATTCTGCCAACAGGAACAGATGAAAAAATCCCCTATTCCAGTGCTCTTCACTTCTTCAATCTCATCATCCAAAACCAAAGCTCGCAAAATCTCATCTGTTTGCTGTGCTGTGATTTCTACCGTGAAGACACCACTCTTTCTGCTCCACTCCAAAATTCCATCGTATGTTGCAACTTTCTGCCTGAAAATGCACTTCAAGCACACGTCCTTTACAAGGTTTATGAAATAGGTATCAAGACTCCCTTGAGTATACCAATCGCCACCAGTGATTTCCTTGGAAGGTTCAAACTCGGCTGCCATGTAGTGTTTTCTACCTTTGTTTTGAATGTTAACAACCTCCTTTATCAGATTCTTGGATTGAAGCAACTTTAAGGATTTCTTCACTACGCTGTCGGGTAGGTTCGTTTCTCGTTTCATGTCCCCTGTCCACATTCCCATGTCTTTCTTGCTATGTATGAGATTATACAGTACACGTTCACCATCTGTCATAGATCCCGACACTAAGGCCAAGTCTTGTTGTCGCTTCCGTTTAAGTGAAGAAGATTCTTGCAATTGACTCATTCCTTGCAAGAGAAAATTAGCATGTACAATTTCAGTAATCATATTACTCAAACAGTTCATTGAAAAATGAAAGTAATTCACATTTTGAAATGAACAATACTTTTCAGAAGATCAAATTGAAAATTATAAAGTTGAATGGATCGTGGTAGATGATCTTATTAAATATTTTAACATAACAGTTAAAGACTCGACATTTGATGAATTGCCTGAGTAAAAGAAAGCACTATGTAGATTTCAACCACCACATTTCAAGGTTAGGTACAATTAAGAGTAAATAAAGCAATTCCCTAAGTGTAAACAGTATTTCTAAATCAAGAAAACCATGAAGCTAAACTGTTAATGCAGCACTTCGAAACAGACCATTAGTTTCCAACAATAGTAAAAAGTTAATAAGCACTGCAGGAAATCTATATAAACTTTGTAGCCAAAATAACATCTTAGAATTTGAGTTTCAACCTAACCCCACCCTAAAAACTAGCTCTTGAGGTTCTCACTTATATACATTATTTTCGCATCAAAGATTATGCATCTCAAGCATGAACTGTAGAAGACTACACATTAATATCATAAAATTTGAGTTTGAGCCTAATTCAATCCCATAAGCTAGCCCTTGAAGCGAGGGTTTCCCCTCCTTATACACAATCAACACCATTTTTGTCATATCACCAGTTGTAGTGAGATCTTCAATAGCATCTAACAGAGTTACAACTCCACGCAGCAGAATAAATTCATAATACGGCATCTGTCAAGTAGTTTTGAATTTCCAGGCAATACTGAAAGTGATAGTTGGCTAGAAACCTTTAACCAAAAACACCAATGCCCGTCAATTACGATGAATTGCAAAATGAATGTTTCTCTGCTATAACTTCGAAGCTACAATACGGCTGAACTAATCGCACTCATGATGTATCCCAGAATATGCCTAATCGTGAATCATTACACCTCCTCATTCTTTAGCTACAACATGAAGACCTTATATTGTGAATGAAATAGTCCAACTCCAATTATAATTCACATAGGGTTAGATGAAGAAAATCCAAGTCCAGTAAAGTGCGGATAGTTCAATGACTCAATTGAGGATGAAAAAAAGAGTCCAGTGATTGACAGTGTTAGGCAGCAAAATCAATTGTTTCCTATTCTAATAAGTATTTAATATAATCTAAGTTAATAATGAAGATAACCCCGGAAATTTAAGGAATTCAGCAAATGAAAAAATTGGGGCTTGCAAGAGCTCAAAGTGCAAGCCCCAATTTTTGTGAAGATTGTTGTGTGAAAGAATAGATTTTAAATTTGATTATCACGTAAGAGGTTATTCCAAGTCATCTAGTAAATGTATTTTTGTTCTATGATTATCTTACGGGGTTGCACTAGAGCTCTAGTAAATGGGCTAACTTGACAGCTCTAGTTGCAAAGAGATAACATGCAGTATGCAACATATCAAGATCTCTATTCTTTCACCAATTCATCTTTCGACCAACAATCATCTAGCTCAAAGTCAAGATATGCAATTCAACAAATTTCATGAGGTAAAACAGAATTACAAGCCAAACAAAGTAGTCCACATATATCTTACGGCAAAGCATTACAAGGTATTCATAGATTAGCTCCCCTACCTCAACTCCAGTAGTTCCAACTCCTCTATAGGATCTAAGGGGTCTCCAAATATCTAGATCTACACTGATTTTGTCCAACCTCCTTGCTTACTTCTTTCTATCTCAGACCAATGTTCTTCCTTTCATTAGCTTCCAAATGAAATTTCCAGAATAGCTTCCAAATGAAATTTCCAGATGGATTAACTTGTCAAAGACCAAAATATCAATAGTAGACACTGCACATAGAAGTTATGAGAAGAGAATATATTCAAAAATATTAAATAAGAAAAGTTTAAGAAAATTGGCATTAGAAATTTTTTTTCACCAAAATCCTAAGGGGCAACTGAGATAATGGTAGGTGTCCATTTTTGTAGCTCTTTTTCACAGTAAAGTTCAATCATTTTAGATCAAAAGAGGGGAAAAGAATAACGGCTTATGCAACATCTAACTTACTGTTTTGGTAAGAAAATGTGCCATGAATCTCATTGCAACCGTGTGGATCCTCATACACCCTCTTCACACTTGGTTTCCTAATATCCATGCACCAAAGTTGCAAATGAAGAATGCTATGCATACAGACAAATTTTTACAGAATTTCCTTCAACAAAAAACAAATAAACCCTTGACCTTTGTCTACGAATACATTGGATAGCATTTTCTGCTATCAAACAAAATCAATATCCAAGAAAACTTTATGGGAACCAGTTAACAATTTCTATTTAAAAGTCACAATTTCTGACACCATTTGTTTGAAAATTCTCAAAACATAATCAACAACTACCACTTTGATGGGAGAGACTATATATCTATATATCTATACATACAATTTTGTTACTAGCTTTGGTAAAAAAAGGGAAAACGAAATTCTCAGAAAAGGAATCTGCAGGGTTCTCCAGAAGTGATATGTATATAATTACAAAATCACACTTTTAACATAACAGCTTTAACTATATTAGTTTAATTTAAATTCAATTAACAATAATATATTACTAGTTAATATAATTTAGCATATAATTAATTTTTAATAATTATATATATATATAATATAACATTAATATATAATTTTAAATTTACAAAGTAATGAAATATTAAAAATAATCACTAAAAATTAAACATGTATTTTAAAAAATTAATAAAATTAATTTTTTAATTTAAATTTATAACTATTTTATTATGTTAAAAATAAAATATATAAAAAATTATTTTAATATTTACCTAATTAAAAAGGTAATAAAATATTATGTTCTAAAAGAATAATTTATCCAAGAAATCTGAAATATCTTAATTTGTTACATACGGTAATAACACACTTGTTCATTATAAAGTGAATTAAAGAGAGAACATAAGTTAACTTAGTAATTGGTAGGAAATAAACAAAATAAAAAAGAGGTTTTATAAGTATTTTTTTTTTCATTTTATTTTTATTCATTCTTTTAAACCAAATACTCTTAGGAGTACGCAAATAATTAATATTTCAGTTTTTGTCGTGAATAAAAGCCTTTTCCTTTTACAGCTCATGACAAAATCTTTTAAATAATATAAATAGTCATCAAAATAAACATATAATGTTTATTAAGTTTTTTTATTTACTTTTAAAATTATAATATTTTCTAATCATATGTAGGATCCTTTCAAGAGTTCTTATACATAAAATGTTAAAATTCAAACAACGAGATTTTAATTATAAAAGTCTCATAAAAAATTTATAAGTGATAGTATTTTTAAAAACCATTTATTACATTTCTTTAATTTTCACTTTATTTCTAATCTATTCTCACTTATTTATTTTATTTTCTACACTCCTCTTACCTCTGGCTATGTTTAGAAAAAGAAAACGTATTAACTTTCAGCTATTTCTTCAACTACTTTTTGTTCTGTTAAAAAATTGTTTTTATTTAAGCAAAAAATTAACAAAAGACAATTATATATAATCAATTATTAAAATAAGACAATTTTTACAATTTGCTATTATCACGCACTACTGTATATTGGGTGAGAAGATTGGAGAAGGAGGCATCGAAACGGTGCGTATTAAAAAAGGGTAAAAAAAACTTTGAATTTGATTGATTCGGTTCAGTTGCTTAGACTTTCACTGTCAGATCTTCGTCTCTGTCTTCTTTCTTCAATTCATCTACCAAACGCGTTTCTCTTGTTGACTCTGCACCCCTCTATCTCTCTATTCAGGTTCCTTCTTCTTTTCCTTTAAAAATTTTCATTATCATTTTGTATTTTTTGCATTTCAATCATAGATCACTCTCTTTCTCTCGGCGCCTTGTTTGCTCTAAAGCTTACAAATTTGCACTCTGTCATACCTCTTTGCTATTGGGTTGTTCCTGATTTGTGCCACCCCCAATATCTCCTCACTAACTTTTCTTGTTCTCTTTATTTGGGCTTCTTCAACCCTAAGCTATCATATCAAAACGAACCGTTTCTCTTGTTGTCATCTTATTGCCTATGATTGCTTAACGTGCTGCTGATTTAAATCCCTTTTTTATTTTTCAAACCGGTGTTACCAATCCCCATTTTCTTTATCTTATTTGTGTTTGTGTATTTTACTGAAGCAACTTGAAGTTCATGTTGTTCTTTCTTAAACCCCCCACGGAGCATTGTATTAATAAAATAGATAAAATTTGGTATCAACAAATTGGGAGCTTGGATAGGTCGGGAGAGTGAGTGTACAGTTGCCCCCATGATTTAGCAGGCTGTCATCTTTACATCTGAACTGGAATGGATTTTGGCAACTCTTTCGCTTGTTATGTTTTAGTTGGATGATTTATTATTGTCATGAGATGCTGTTTTTTTATTATTATTTTACTTATTTGATTTAGTACATCAAGTGGTTATATATCTCGTACTTTTTAGGTGGCTCTACTTATGTTGTGGGGTTTAACTTCAATCCCCACATTCCCGTTTTTCCTTTCAACTTAGGTCCAATCATGGTTTTAAGTTGCGGTTGTGATTGCAGTGTCATGACATTCTTCGAAATTGTGGCCAATGTAACCACAATTGAAGCTGGAGAGTCTAAAAATATTGTTGAAGTGGCTGATATGGCAGCTGTAGTTTTTTTTTTAAATCTCCATAGAACCTACAAAAAAGTTATTTCTAAGTTCTGATTGATTGTATGCTTTTTTATGTGCAGTAAGAATGTATAATAATGTTGGGATGCCACCGGGGGGGCCTCAACTGCATCCTCAACCTCCTACGAGCTCACAACCTAATTTGTTTGGGAATGCATTTAACGCTGCTGGATCAGGACTCATTCGAGGTGGATTGGGTGCTTATGGAGAAAAAATATTAGGATCAAGTTCTGAGTACGTCCAAAGCAATGTATGTATCGTCCTTTTATCATTCTTTTTATTGAATCATGTAATTTGACATGCTAATTCATGGTTCACAAAATTATATCTGATTTCTTGTTTGTCTCTCATTTTAGCTTTTTGTATGTTTAGTTTCTTTCTTGTTTTGCATCTTCTTCCTTGCATCTAAATTGTGTGTGGAAAACTGCTTTTTCTTAGAAAAAATATATACCTATTGAGGATCGTGTTTCTAAGGTGTTTGGTATATCATTTGAGCAATGCTTATCTGCTGATCAGAAACAATGTTTGCCTGTTGATGATAAAAAACAATTATACCATACAACTTAGCATCTTAATATTTTGCATTTACTTTTTAATCCTTTTAAAGTATATTTAAATGTTGTGCATTTTTGCAATTCACTTTTGAATCTATTTCATATATGGCAAATGCTGTCACTTCAACAATGCTTACATTTAAATTAAGTCAGGTTCCTTTGATTTTGGAGAAAAAACCAATGCAGCTGAGATAATTTTTGTATCTTTAGTTAGCATGTTAGCTTAATTATAGATATTACATGGAGTTGTGGATTCAAAGTATTTTTTTGAAATATTTTTATCTGCTCAACTACAGATAAGCCGGTATTTCTCTGATCCCCAATACTACTTTCAAGTGAATGATCACTATGTTAAGAACAAATTAAAGGTTATTTTGTTCCCATTCCTGCACCGGGTAAGCAGCAATAATGTCACCTTTTTTCAAATTTTTCTAGTTGTATTTTCAATTCATTATCTTATTCTATCTTCTCGCTTGCCCTTGTCTCTTTTTCTTGTGTTCAGGGTCATTGGACTAGAATTACTGAACCCGTGGGAGGTAGGCTATCCTATAAACCACCAATCTATGACATAAATGCTCCAGACTTGTACATTCCATTAATGGCATTTGGTACCTACGTTGTTCTTGCCGGCATCTCACTTGGTTTACATGGAAAGTAAGTATAGTATCTCGTTAATCTTAATTGTTGAAATGACTAGATGTATTTTTCTCAAACTCAAATTTAGCCACCTGGTCCCCACTTGAGCTTATTTTTGCCTTTATATATACTATATCACGGTTCTTTAAAAAGGATTTGTGCTTGTTTGTGGTGGTGCCTTGGGAAATACAAAATGGTTACTTACCTTATGCAATAAAAAAAGGATACTGTATATTACCAGAGTTGAACAGTGGCACCTCCCTTTTTGACTAGGTGTAATAATGAGTCTCTTTCCTTAAAGAAATTCAAGTCCAAAAGTTATCTTTATTCTTCTGTTCCAAACTAAAACATATAAAGTGTGATTAGAAATCAGACAAGTAATGATCTTCTATGATATGAAGATTGCTGATTTCATTTTCTTGACTGTTATTTTAATAACTCCATAGACGGATTTTGAAAAGTTTCACTGAAAATTTAGTTTGGTTTATAGTGCTGAATTTGTTCCATGTCCACATGCTTTCTAGTTTGTCATAGTATTTTAAACATGCTGTATTTGTTGTGGGCAGGTTTAGTCCTGAAGCTTTGAACTGGTTATTTATCAAGGGATTGGTTGGCTGGTTTATGCAAACTGGATTGCTTAAAGTTGCTTTACTTTCATTGGGCACTGGGGAAGCACCTCTATTGGACATTATAGCGTACGCTGGGTACACTTTTACGGGCTTATGTTTGGCTGTTTGTGGAAGAATGATATGGAGTTACTCCTACTACTTTCTGATGCTGTCGACCTGCTTATGTATGGCAGTGTTCTTGGTTAAAACAATGAAGAGAGTCCTTTTCGCTGAAGTCAGGAGTTATGACTCAAGCAAGCACCACTATCTCTTACTCTTCATTGCTTTGGCTCAGTTCCCATTATTCACATGGCTTGGAAACATTACTGTCAATTGGCTAATATAGTGATAGCATTTACACTGTTCTTAAGAGTTAGAAGTCCCTGGTAATTCTTTTGGTTGTTTTGGAGAATTGTAATATAAGGCTCTTTTCTCTCTTTATTGTATGTCAAAGATGCGAAATCGTAGCCGTTCTCCTTCATCAGATGTATTATATTATATGATTTTTCGTACTTAATTTTCCTTACAGACTTTTTACCCTGGCTCACATTAAGTTGGGTTGTCTTTGGGGGTCACTTTCTCGATAATGGTTCTCTCGGTCACAGATTCACAGAAAATGTTTGTTTGAAGTTTTGCATGACTATTTTTAATCTGTATTCTAATAGTAAAAGAACTGTGAGAGTTGAAAATGTTGTCTATATATTTTAGTAGATTACATGATTTTTGCTGTTGCAGACCATATTTCTTTGAAATGGATGTGTGGACTGTAGAAGCTAGAGAAGGAAGGGGTTAGAAAATTTTTCCTCCATTGGTCAGGAGGGAAATTTTCAGAAGGTGAATTCAAAAGTGGGTAACTCAAAAGGAAAAAAATTTCTTTATATGTATAATCAAAAGCAACTAGAGTTTCTTAGGAAATGTTTGTTCATAAGCATTGCTACCTTCTTTCAGCTAGACCCTTTGTTAAACCAAGAAAATAGAATGAAATGAGGACTGTCCTTTTTTTTTTTAATAAAACTTTTATTTTGTGTATATTTTTGTTGAATTCATGACAAATTGTGGAATTCTTTGTAATTGTTATAAATAACAATAAAAAAAAATGGTGCATTATGTATTCGAAGGAGAACATCGTGAGAAGAAAAATATTAAAGCTTTTATTCTGGATTTTAAAAGTTATTCTAATAGTATAATAATAAGTAACATTCTTAAAATGTTGATGAGGTGCCTGTAAATATTAATTAAAATCATATACTTTTCAAGTAAGAAGCTAATTATATATGTCATAAAAGCAATATTTCATAATTACCTTTTATACGAATTATAACTAGTGTGTATTTTAGTTAGATAATATGTTAAATTGTGGTATAGTTTGTTCATTATTTGTAAACAGTTGACAACATTTCAAAGGTATGATATTAAAATGTTCCTTGAACCAATTCAGTGGAAAATAATATAGATAATCATAACAAAACTAAAAATGAATTTTATTTTGGGGAGTATTTTCATTTTATGAACTAAACTGACTGTTAAAAAACATATTTTTGTAAATAAATGATAGTGTATGAAATCAAATTTTATGTTAAACTTAATCGGTGACAAGTAACTACATTAATTTTGAGTTGAATCAATATGATATCTGTCTTCACAAACGGACATATACATGCAAATAAATTAACACCATATATAATTTATTAATAAAAGGAAATTTGGAAAAACTAATACATTTAAACGATATATTATTGATTATTGTTCTTATAAGCAAGACAATAGTCTCATGAAATTAATATTATTAATTAAGTAAGTAATTTTAAAATAAAGTTGTAGTTAATGATTAGAAAAAGGTGATCAGGTAATAATTAAGGTTAAAGATGGTAATAAATTGATAATGCTGAACGGAAGAGATGTGTACACGTGTCGAGTAATGAGAAAGAAGAGATAACAAGTGTGCTGGATTGAGATGGGTGCAAGGTGGATCTGTGTCAGCACCGAATGTGTCTCACATATTAGAGCCTAAAGATGCGGTCATTTCAGGAGACTATGAAAAACACGAATACAAAACACATACGTGTTTACAAAAAACCAAAAAAGAGCTATTTCGAAGGAAGCAAGAGAAAGACCACGTTGCATGGTGAGAGCTATAAAAGGCATAAGGAAGAAGAGCATGATACAGAAGAAGTAGCATTTGCATCTCACAGCGTTTTTAGGTCCCAAAGAAAGAGAGAGAGAGAGGAAACAAACACAGGGAGGAACGACACCAACCAACACCAACACAACCGCCGTCTAACGTTGTACGTTACATGGCCACTCGTGTTATCCCACCAAGAATCCTAAGGAATCTCCGATACAACACAGCCACAAAACCACTCAAAGCCCCACCAGCTCCTCTCTCCCCGACTCTCTCTCCTTCTCCCTGCCTCCCACCCCCGACCTCCGCCGTGCTCCGCCCAGCTGCCACCGCTGATCTTAACTTTCACGACGTCGAGAAGCTCTTCTCCCACGTCCGCAGCCCCGCGCTCCTCCGCTCCGCCGCCGTCCTCCACGCCACCGCCATCGAGCCCTTTGTCGACTTTGGCACCTGGCTCCTGCAATCCAACCTCTTGCTAGTGCCTGGCCTCCGTGAACTCATTCTCGCCACCGTACGCTCCACCTTCTTCGACCACTTCTGCGCCGGAGAAGACGCCTCCACCGCCGCTTCCAAGATCCGTGCCCTCAACCACGCCGGCCTCCGTGGCATGCTCGTTTACGGCGTCGAGGATGCCCTCGACAATGACGCCTGTGACCGCAACTTCAGAGGGTTTCTCCGCACCATCGACGTCAGCCGATCTCTTCCCCCTTCTTCGGTAACCCCTTCTTCGTTTTTCTCATCCTTCCCTTCTACTTTTATTCATTCAAAATTATTTTCACACGACAAAAATTTATACGAATCAGAATCAACACATACCCGTGATCTCGATTAATCTTTATATAAAAGCCATGTTTTGCATGGTTTTAATCTCTGTACAAGATATGTATATAATGTTCTACCATTTCTGATACATTTAACACCTGACACGGTCTTTGGCTTTTTATGCTGAAGATTATTGTCAGGTGTGACGTTGAGATCATAAGTATGTTTTGGTGACTGATCGTATAAAAAGAACACCATTTTCGTTACACCAATTTCATGCAATGGATTGTTTTGACAGATTGTATAAAATTGGGAGGAACGAAATTTTGGTGTGCGTGTGTGTATAAGAACAATGTTTTTTCTTCTGTTGTTTGTTTGTTTGTTCTTGGGTTTTTGCATGTAACAGATCGGCAACGAATAATGGTGCGATCTGGGAGTGACTGACAAATGTACTAAATGGCATTGTTGAAATGAGAAATCGAAACGGTGGCTTGATTGGGATCCCTCCTTTGCTCTGGAACAAAATGTAGTACTACTACTGTTAAACATGAGGTTATTGGAGAGGAACAAAGATTGGTGATTTCACTGGTCTCCCGGTTGCGCGGTGCTTGAAATGGGGTAGAGCGGAGTGTTGGTTTTTCTCCAACAACAGCTACTGTCTAGAACCATCGTGATTTCCTTGTCAATTTCCTTTTGGTACCATAGTAGACCAGGAAAATCCTGTGGCTGCTTGTGCTTTTTCCTTTCTTTTCACGTGGAGAGTGGTGTGTTTTAGATGGAGAGGGTATGATGATGATTGTAATGGTTACACAATGAATTTGTTTGATGTGACAGGTGAGCTTTGTAATCGTGAAAATCACCGCAATATGTCCAATGAGTCTTCTGGAAAGAATGAGCGACTTGCTTAGATGGCAGCACAAGGATCCTTCTTTCAGTTTGCCATGGAAGCAAGATTGCTTCCCCATTTTCTCCGAGTCAAGCCCTTTGTACCACACAAGGCATAGACCAGAGTCTCTCACCCCAGAGGAAGAGAGGAACCTTGAACTTGCCATTCAAAGATTCCGCGAGCTTTGCGAAAGGTGTACACAAGCCAACATTCCATTATTGGTTGATGCTGAACACACTTCTGTTCAACCTGCTATCGACTACTTCACCTATTCCTCTGCCATCTTGAACAACAAAGATGATAACGCCATTGTATATGGCACCATTCAGACCTACCTGAAGGATGCCAAAGAGAGAATGCTTCTGACAGCAAAGGCTGCAGAGAAGATGGGAATCCCAATGGGGTTCAAATTAGTGAGGGGTGCATATATGTCAAGCGAAACAAAATTGGCTGAGTCTTTAGGGTATCAATCCCCAATTCACGACACCATCGATGACACACACAAGTGCTTCAATGAATGCTCATCTTTCATGCTTGAGAAGATTGCTAATGGCCCAGGTGGAGTTGTTCTTGCAACTCACAATGTTGAGTCAGGTACATACATCATCATTTATCATCCATTGAATTTAATGATTTATGGAATGATGATCTAATTGAGGGTGTGTCTAATGTGCGTGTAGGGAAACTGGCAGCTGCAAGAGCTCATGAGCTGGGAATTGGAAAGGTGAACCACAAGCTTGAATTTGCGCAGCTGCATGGCATGTCTGAGGCCCTTTCCTTTGGTCTGAGCAATGCAGGTTTTCAAGTGAGCAAGTATATGCCATTTGGACCTGTGGAAACTGTTATGCCATATCTCCTGAGAAGGGCCGAAGAGAATAGAGGAATGTTGGCTGCATCGGGCTTTGACAGGCAATTGATGAGGTAAGCAGAACATAAAATAAGAACAATTTCCCTTTGAGGCATATACACAAATATTTGGTTGGTGTTATTCTGATCTGACATTGATGTTTTGCTTTATGTGCAGGAAGGAGCTGGGAAGGAGGCTAAAAGCTGCTGTTTTTTAATTTCAATTAGTTGGGACGAATTCTCGGGATGTTATAATGTTTTTATTTTAGGCAATAGGATTTGCTACATTTGTGTACAAATTAGGCAATCCTGTTAACCTTTTTTTTTTTTTTCAAATGTTACTTCATTCAAATCAATGAAAAGGACATTCAATTTTTATCTCTATTGTAAAACTACTACGCCAAGAGTGAAGTTATTTTTCTTAAAACAATAACATATAAACTTGACTGCAAAACTATAAATACATGAGTTATATGAAAATAAGATGCCAGTTACAACTTGAATTCACCAAATGACAGCTATAACAGCATAGTGTTCAAAGATTTAGACTGATACTGACAAATAACATGAGTAAACAAAAGAATCTTATCTTGCAATTTCTAATTGTCAAAGTGTATCTGAGGAATAATAACAAACACACAGCAGACAATTTGAACTCACCAAAAACACAGCAAATCAGAATCTAGAATGTGAAGTGACTCTGATCCAATCTCCCAACCTGAAACAAGTTACTCCACTAGCAACGATTCCAACCCCAAGAGCACAAAATCAAATCTCAAAGTTGCATATTCATTTTGTATACTAATATTGTGACTTTGGAATCAAATTGGTCCATTTGGAAAAAAGTGATGAGGAGATAATCATTGGTTCCATTTGGTAAGAAGAGTCCAATGAAAGAAGTGATGACAACAATTACAACTTGTTCACTGTCATAATGTGATAGCTAGCTATAGACCACCCTTTAACCAATCAATTGGGCAAATGTCAGATTGAATTCCCTCCAATTTGTAACATGGAAAATGACCTAACCCCAAAAGTAACCAAATCATGTGGACCAATGTTACATACTACTTCCTCAAGAGATGTTCCACTATTAATTGTTATTCTTTGAAAGGATAAATTTTAAATTTAACTAAAAGTTAAAGATTCCATGGCAGCTATTGCTGAGTTGGAATCCATCAATTTTCTACTTTGATTCATATATTCAACGAATTTGGATTTATTTTAATATTTTAAACTATATTAAATTTTTTTTATATATGTTAGAATCAATATATTTTAAACAGACGAAGAATCTGAGTCCAAACTCAATTGAAGACGCATAAAAATACTTCACAAGAATAGAAAAACCATTAAACTTGTGAACACAAAAATATGAAAAATATGCAATACCTTAATTGTCACTAGAATAACTAAAAACGCACGTATCTCAAAAAGGAAAAAGGTTATTTCACCAATATCTACCATTTCACAATATTTTATAAGAATAATAAATGCAAAATTTTATATTATTAAAGAAAAAGATAAAATGAAAATAATAAATAATAATGTTAAATGAGTGTAAAACAAAATTTGACGTCAAACGAAAAATAAAAGAAATAGTGATTTCCATGCTCAGAAACAATTGTTATGTATTAATTCGGGGAATCCAACATCTTACAACTTCTAAATTTCGACACGTAAGAAAAATGTGAATTTAGAGAATGATTAATTAAAGTTTTATATATATATATATATATATATATATATATATATATATATATATATATATATATATATATATTAAAATTCTATTAAAAGAAATTCCTTCAGAGAATATTTGTTGAAGAAATTATTTTTTAACGAATTTTGAAATCCTCGTTGAAATCTTAAAAAAAAATTAACAAATTTTAAATTTTTTTAAAATTTTTTAACGAATTTTGAAATCTATTGAAGCTTAAAAAATGAACGAGAGTGTAAGGTTTTTTGAATTACAATGAGAAAAACTTTAAAAATGTTACTTTAAGTTAATTTTTTTTTATAGAGAATAGTTTTGAAATTTTAAAAAAAGTTGGAGGTGTATAGATATATGGTTGGAGGTGCAGAGAGATGTCCAAAATCTCTTATCTGGACCTTTCTTTGGCCCAAGAAAAAGTTTGCATTGTTGGGCTCTCACCTAAAAAAACCGGTCTACCAAGATACAATCTCGGTTATTTATCTGTCTGACCGTTCCGTATATACATTTTTTCCTCCATTTCCAATTTTTTCCCACCCATAGCTAAAATGTATTTATTAAAAAAGAAAACTCCTTTTATTATTTAAATAAAAATTGTCACTTTTTTAAATACGTTGAAGACTTTGCAGATTATGCTTCATAGGTAGGTTCTCTTAACAATTTAGTCGGAATATGTTCTAAATTTGTTATTTTCTAGAAGTTGGTAATTATTATTTCAATATGATTTACGCATTAAACATTTCAAAATGACTTCCAAAACTATTTAAATTATGCCATTTAAAACTATAGTTTACATTTCTTCAATTATGCAATATGAAACATTTTTTATTATAAATTTTGAACATTTTTTTATTGCGCAATTCAAAACATGTTAAATTTAAAACATAATTGAAAATTATATTTTGAATTCTAAATTACGGAAACATAGTTATTGATTATGAGACGTGAAGATAATGGCATGTTTTGTGATCTTTTATATCATGGTGTCGAAAAATAAAGCAGTATGTAATTGTAAGAAGAAAAAAACGGTTAACATCTCCATAAATACTATAATCATTGATATGTGATATTCTTTTGTTTTAGGTTAGACAGTCTAAAATGACAATTTTTTATCTTTGAGATTAAGTGAAATAAATTATGGTGTTATAATAAGAAATATGGAATATGAAAAGAAATAACCGACTTTAAAGATACTATAAAACGTACATCCCGAAAGGAACTGGGTTCATTTATAAATACAACATTGTGACGACAAAATTAGAACCAAATATTTTGCTGCAGAGTGCTCATGCATTCAATTTTTCAAAATTCAATTAAGATCTAATGAAATATATTATATTTATGATCTAAATCTATTTTAATTACATTAATTGCATTTGAATTTGTTCAATAAAATTAAATTCAATTAAATATAAAATTAAATCTATTTTGTTATTTAAATTAAATCTCATGTTAGATCAACCTAATAGTTTGATGTGAAATTTACTCTATCCAGGTTAAATGGTTTTGATTGGATGTATTATTTAAAGAAATATTCAATTTGGTTTGTCTAACACTAAGTTTGGTTTGTCTAATATAAAAGAGTTTGTTCCTTTTTAAACTTTTGTAACTTTTTTCCAATAACATTATAATATTTTGTCATTTCATACTTTTTGGATGTATACTCGCTAAAGGAATTTCGAATTATATAATTTAGAACAATTCAAAAATAAACAGGTTGATTAGACTCAATTAGGAATAAGTCAACTTACTATGACTAGGTTAGGATTTACTTGGATTTATGTAGGATTGGAACAATTTAACTCAATTTTGACTCACGGTTCTAATTTTGGACTAAAAAAGTTCAGTCCAACCTTTGGTCTTGGTTTACTTTAAACAATTTTTGCTTATCTAACTCACATTGACCTCGACAAAGGATGATTAGATTCAACCTAAGCCTATGTTGACTTGGCTAAATCTAAGCTTAAGTTAGCTCAACTAAAAAAATGGACCAAGTCAACCCGAATAAACTTAATCTTGGATTGACTTGACACTAGCTAAGCTTATATTGACTAGTCTTGACCTAGACCTAGACTGACTTGGCTCAAAATGAGTTTATGTTAATACAAATTGAGTTTAGCCTTGACCAACTCACCTCAACTAGGGTTTGAACCAACTATATTGATTAAGCCCCCAGTGGACTTTGCTTGATTTAGTCGTGAATCGACCAATTTTAACATAGGTTTGAGTTGAATAAGTTCGACTTAATCTTGATTGACTTGCCTCAACCTGAGCCCGAACTAATTAGACACGACATAGGCTTGCTTAACCCGCCTCATATTGGTCTCAAACTAATTAAGCTCAATCTAATATTGAGATAACTTGACTCGACTTGGGTATTGATTGACTTGGTTAGACTTGGACTCAGGTTGAATTGCCTCGACATGGTGTTAGGTCAAGGTTGACTTGGACCGACTCGATTTAAGATGTGTTAAAGCCGGCTTAACTCGACTTGGGTCCAAGTTAATTGGCGTGACTAAACTTGTCAACTCAATATAAGTTTGGATTGCTCAATTTGATTTTTGACTTAGTATACTTAAACATACATTGATTTTGAGTTTTCAAAATTAAAAAATTATTCAATCTAAATCTAATTAGAAAGCATGAATTAAAATTTAAAATAAAATTCATTTCAATAAATTTAAAAATAATATAAATTTGAATAAATATATATTAACTTTCAATTCTTTTTTCAAATTAATTGCCAAATGGTCAACAATAAAAATATAGTTTAATAATTTCATTGGTATCACATTCTTCAACGTAATATTTTTATAGTATTTAATTTTGTCTATATTCAATGTTAACTTCTACTTTTTCTATCTTTATGTGACACTACATAATAAAATAATAACTACACTATTGCATGAAAAAAATGCTAAAACATGATTCCATTGAAAAACTTACGAACAAGAGAAAGCACAATCATCATAATTAAATAAACTCTATCAATATATGTAACAAAAACAACTTTCTTAATTACCTTTCTTAAGAAAAAGGTGAATTAAAAAAAAACTTATTCTTATCTATGTTTTATAGATGTTTAGGAAAATACAGGACAAAAACTGAAAGAATAAAGAGAGTATTTTGATTGCATTCAGAAGAGTTGAACAGGTCATTCATACTCATATTCATATGGTATAGATTCTATATTCATTTCAAATTGTGGTTCCACACTTTTCGAAGAAAAAAATAATTTGGTATTAAATAATCTACTATTTCACAAAATTTACTTCCATAAAAATTTATTTCATGCTTTGAATCTTTCCCTAATCATAAATTAACTCAAGAAACATTTAAGTATCAACAGATACATCAATCACTAGATAATGCTTTGTACACATATCATTACTTAAGATAAGTTTAACAGGAAGAAAGAGAGTTAAAAAGATTACAGATCGGTCAGAAATATATAGAGATGATATGGAGGATATGAAATTTATAGCGATGTGGGACCGTACACATGCAATGTGGACGGGATAATGGATCCAATCCAATTCAGAAGTGAGAAAGAAGAAGCAAAGGCGATTCGATGTGGGACAAATGGCAGTGCTCGACGCAGAATAAAACATCCAATTCAGTGAAGAATATGAATTATTATGAGGAAAGGGAACCAAAACCAAAACCACTTTCTTTCGTTCTTTCTACGTGACTTGCGTTTCGAACATGCTTCACAAAAACGCACACGTATCCCGCCACTACTCTTTTCAAATCGCATCTTTCCTCTCTTTTTCTTCTTCTTTCCATTTAACTCCCTATCGTCTCATTAATATTTCTTACTCTCTTTTTTCAAAACATATATACATATAAATTAAAGATGAGGTAAAAAATCAAACATCATAGTGACTTCTTTCTTTGGAATAACATTTTTTTAATAATTTTCAACATATATTTTGATTTCTCTATCATAATCTAATTTTAAAATTAAATATATTCTTTATCTCATTCACGAAGTTTTTATATTTTTAGGAAAAATATTAATATGAATGTTACTGTTTCCTTCTTTTCTTAATTTTTTTTCCAATATATCATAATTAGTTTACTAGTTTTAATATTAAATATATTCTTTATCTCCTTCACGTAGTTTTCATATATTTTAGGAAAAAATATTAATATGAACGTTATTGTTGCCTTTTTTTTCTTAATTTCTTTTTTAATTTATATCTATCTATCTATATATATATATATATATATATATATATATATATATATGGGTTTGCTAACGCACGTACGCCTGTTTTTCAGTTGGTATATTTTAGTAATGTGTACCGGATTTTAGTAGACAAAAATATCCTGTATATATGGATTCTAAGTTTTAAGGTTAAGGGTATTTTAATAATTTTCATTTTCAAAACTTAAAAAAAAAAAAAAAGAAACCCCCCAAATCCTTACTCACCTCTGTCATTCTCTCAATCCTTTCTCTTTCATCTCTCTCACTCCAACATTTTCTCTGTCATCACTGCTGTAGCCCCAATTGAAAAAATCAGAAACACTTGTCTTTAAACAATTTTCCTTTGTAAAGAGTTGAGTCATTGACATATTCACTTTCAGGCAAAGATTCATTCAAGATATCTTCATTTTCACCATCTTCACTAACCTCTCTAATTTCATCATCTGCATATGTTGAATCATCATCTCTAAAAAAACCCTCCAGGCCAATTACCAATTCTTTCGGATGTCATTATGTTTGTGAAAATTAGATAAAATTATATACGATAAAAATTATAAAATGAAAACTCGTTATAAAGTCATTTTTTGTAAGAAATTGTTTAACAACGAGTGTTTCTGATTTTTTCCAGGTTTAACCGCGAGTATTTCTGATTTTTTCCAGGTCAATTGCCAATTCCTTTATCCTTCTGAAAATTGGATAAAAATGGATAAGACAAAAATTATAAGATGAAAACTCATTATAAAATCATTTTTTTGTAAGATTATTTAACGGCAAGTGTTTCTGATTTTTTCAATTGGAGCTACAGTAGGGATGACAGAGAAAAGATTGGAGTGAGAAAGATAAAAGAGAAAGGATTGAGAGGAATGAGAGAGGTGAGTAAGGGTTTCTTTTTTGTTTTTAAGTTTTGAGAATGAAAATTATTAAAATACCCTTAACCTTAAAACTTAGAATCCATATATACAGGATATTTTTGTCTACTAAAATCCGGTACACATTGCTAAAATGTACCAACTGAAAAACAGGCGTACGCGCGTTAGCAAACCCCATATATATATATATATATATATATATATATATATATATATATATATATATATATATATATATATATATATATATATATATATATATATATATATATATATATATATATAAGTGAAATATATATATAAATTATCTTCGAAATACAAATATAGAAATCTAATTAACAGACATATATCTTGTTTTATTTTAGTTTTTAAAATCTAAACGGTTTAATATAACTTTATGATCTTATCATTTTAAACAATTTAAGTTTAAAAAATATATATATTATATTTTAATCTGTATAGACTATAAAATACTGGTTGAAAGGAATTATCTTCTAAATACAAATAGAACCCTAATTAACTGACATATATCTTGTTTCTTTTAGATTTTTAACGCAATCTTAACGGGTTAATTTAACTTTATGATCTTATCATTTTAAATATTTAAGTTTAAAATAATTTATATATTATAATTTTAATCTACATTGACTATAAAATACTGGTTGAAAGGAATTATCTTTGAAATACAAACAGAACTCTAACTGACATATATTTTGTTTTATTTTAGATTTTTAGAGCAATCTAAACAGATTAATTTAACTGTCTGATCTTCTCATTTTAAATACTTTAATAAGTTAAAAATAATTTATATATATTATAATTTTAATGTGTATTGACAATAAAATACTGGCTGATTTATACGTTTGAAAGGAAAGAATAAAATTGCAGGACTGAGTATATTATAGTGTTAATTTACTATAATTTAAAATTAACACCACCTTTAAAAAGAAATCCATATATTCTATAATTAATCGAACGATAAAATTAAACATATTATTCGTTTGTTTAGCACGTAAACCGAGATTCTTTGCCAAATTTATCGGAGGAAGATACAAAACGAGATAGAAATTCGAGGGGTACTACCGTAATTTCCATTCACCTCGGCTCCTATATAAGTTTCATCTCTCCTCTCCGTAACATCCCAACGATTTTGAGTATAACCAATAACCAAAACCCATTTTCTCACCAATTTCGCCCTTCCTTGAATTGTTTGAGAGAATTTCATTAGGAATAATTTTGATTTGAAGTGCAATTTCGGGAGGGGATATCAGACCACTTCACTAGCCTCCATTGTATATACTGTAAGTATCAATTTCTTTTCTTTTTGTATTTTTTTTAAAGATTTTTGTTTATGTTTTGAGGTATACACTTGAACATGGTTCCATTTTCAAATGAAGTAGTGAATTGAAAGAGAGTATACGGAATATTTTTTTCTGATCTTAGTTTTGTGTTATTGTATCCAAACCTTTTTCCCGGTTACACATGTCAGGTAAACCTTTTGTTTTGATTTGAATGTGTTTCTGTTCATGTTCTTCAATTATGTCAGAGTTTATGGGGACTGGAAGGAACATTTTTGGGTTTCTGGCTTTTAATATTGGGGATGATTTTTTATTTATTTATTTTCTCTCCGGTTTTATAACCTTTTCAGAAGGATCAATGTTCTTCTGTTTTTGAATAGAAAAGATTAATTATCTTTTTTGTATCTAAAAGAATATCTCAGAAGATTTAATCTTTGTATTTTTTTTCTTATCACAGACTACAAATATATTTTTCATCAACGATATAGAGATTAAAAACATCTTAGATTTTTACAGGAACAGTTTAGAAACGAATTTTAAAATAAAATTATACCGTATCCTTGGAAGAGTGATCACCCTGTTGTCTGCATTTCAGGGAACAATTTTTTGACTTTTTAACAACACATTCTAGGCCTGATTGTGGAATTTGTATTAACATTTTGTATTTATTTGTTAAACTTGATGAAAGGGTACGCCACGTACATGGTGAATTTGTTAAAGATTGCAGTTTTGCCTTCGTTTTATATGTTCATGTTCTTCTAACACAATAAAATATTATAGAATCCATGTTTGTACAGGATTGCTAACGTTCTGTCATTGATTTTGTTTTCTTCTTTTGTCAGAAAGGTCTGAATGATCTGATGGAGTCCAAAGGTGGCAAGAAGAAGTCGTCTAGTAGTAAATCCTTTTTGTTCGAATCTCCCCTCGACTACATCATTGAAGACGTTCGCCCACACGGTGGAATCAAGAAGTTCAGATCCGCTGCTTACTCCAACGTAAATATTTATTCTATTTATTTTCTGATGATTGGATTCAGACATTTAGTATCCAACATTATGTTTGACACTCGAACTTTTGTCTATTGCAGTGCATCCGCAAGCCTTCCTGACTTTCCCGTTGTTCTGTGACATAGCCCCCGTCTTCATTTTGTCTCCTCTTCCTTTTCTTTTTCTTTTTCTTTTTGTCTCCCTTGTGTTTTTGTTCTCTACCTACACAGCAAAAGTTTCCTTTCTTTTCTAGTCAAGATGGCAGCCTCAGCCATTGGTTTTGAAGGTTACGAAAAAAGGCTTGAGATATCATTTTCTGAAAATGGGGTTCTTGCTGGAGGATCAGGTCTGCGAGCATTGTCCAGGGACCAATTGGATGAGTTTCTAAAGCCAGCGGAGTGCACTATTGTTTCATCGCTTTCAAACGATTATCTTGACTCTTATGTTCTGTCGGAGTCAAGCCTGTTTATCTATCCTTATAAACTTATCATCAAAACTTGTGGGACTACCAAATTGCTTCTGGCCATTCCTGAAATTCTCAAGTTAGCTGATTCCATTGACATTTCTGTGAAATCTGTAAGGTACACCCGCGGAAGTTTCATTTTTCCCGGTGCACAGACATATCCTCATCGTAGCTTTTCAGAAGAAGTCTCTGTCCTTGACAGCTATTTTGGGAACCTCGGTAATGGTAGCAAAGCTTACGCAATGGGCGACCCTTCAAAGTCACAGTTATGGCACATCTACTCTGCAAGTTCTCAAGCAAAAGAATCATTAGAATCCGTCTACGGCCTTGAGATGTGTATGACTGGTCTAGACAAGGAATGTGCTTCTGTATTTTTCAAAGAAAATACATCTTCAGCAGCTTTGATGACTGAAAATTCTGGCATTAGGAATATCCTTCCACAGTCTGATATATGTGACTTTGAATTCGACCCTTGTGGTTATTCTATGAATGGTATAGAAGGGAATGCAATATCCACTATCCATGTCACTCCAGAAGATGGTTTCAGTTATGCTAGTTTCGAAGCTGTTGGTTATGACTATGATGACATGACTCTATGTGAACTTGTGGATAGGGTTTTGGCATGCTTCCGTCCAGCAGAGTTTTCTGTTGCTCTGCACATTGACATGCATGGTGAAAAGCTTGACAAATTTCCCTTGGACATCAGTGGTTATTACCGTGGAGAGAAGAGTACTGAAGAGCTTGGAGTGGGTGGTGCGGTTATGTACCAACAATTTGTTCAAGGCGATGGCAGTGCGTCTCCCAGGTCAATTCTGAGATGCTGCTGGAGTGAGGATGAAAATGAAGATGAAGCAAGGGAGATATGATTGCTTCTGTTTTTTTGTGTTTTGCTGTTTATCTTTAATCTGTGTTTTTACCTAAATAAATTTGGGGGTTATGATCTGAAAGTGAAGCTACAAATGTGCTGTGTTGCTTCACTTGCTAGTTTGTTTGCGTGATTCTGCTGATGTTTCCATACAACTGCCAACTCTTATATGAGGGCATTGCAGCTGTTTATTATAATGGAAGTATAATAAATGAATAAATACTATTTTTATTATAATTATAATTGTTGAAGTTTCTTATTGGTGAGACATCATCAATTCTCTTATTATTGTTGTTGAAGATAAAATAAAAGAACTTATTGAAGTATTATATTACGGAGTTTTTTTTTATTAATGATAATATAGTATCTTATTAAGTTGAAGAGATTATATTTTTAATGCTCAGAGGAGAAACTACACGAGGCTTATCATCCTTAGTGAGAGAAATTTGGATGCACACAAACGTAAAAAAAATAAAGTTTTGAAAATATATAGTTTACTCGTTATACTAAGATTTTTATAATAATACTAAATTAAAAGTGTATTAAACGGAGATATTTTCAGTTGATATGATAAATCAATGTGATAATAACTTGTTTATCATGCTTATTGAATCTATTTATTTATTTTTATGCAATAAATTTTTGTTTATTTGATAGACAATTTAGGATTTATTTTTTTGGACAAAATTATTACCTTTTCGTTGAAATTTTTGTAGAAAAGTGGAAGAAAATTTCACAAAGTCATTTAAGACTATCTCATACTTTTGAAGTTGTTAAAAGCTACATTTAACTCTCTTTTTCATTGGTGTTGGAGGCAAATAAATCTCATTTTAATGTATTTTTTCTTTGAAATAGAAATATGTTTCATGACTCAAGTTTTTTTTTTCTGTATTTCATTTTGCATGGTTGATTATCTATAATTTTTCTTTTGTATCTAGCGATTAAAAAATGCTTTTAGAACTTGGTTTTAAGTTGAACAACTTAAATATTTGATTCTAGACATAAATTTATCATCATTTTAAACACTTATTCAAATATGATAAATTTTTATCCTAATTTATAATAGAAACTTAATTTAGTAGTTTTAAATAGTTTAAACTTAAAATTTATTACAACTTGTTGGATTTGTATGAACTTTGTTTTTATGTTTTGACCCGAATTAATAAAAATACACGTTAATTCAACCCACTAAATTCCTTGAAATTTAATATTTAAAATTTTCAATTTATTTTTTTGTTTTGTAGCTTATTAAGATTTACATTAACAATGTAATAAAATAAACTAAATTTAAGTAATGATACTAGCAAAAGGCAATGAAATTTTTTGTAGAAAGAAAAGTCTCTTTACGAAAAAATTACTCCCATAAATATTTTTGTTTCAAAGTAACTATTTAAATTTATATTTTATGATAGATGAGTAAAAATATGTCAGTCCAATTATCTTGTACTTCTCTTTATTTCCATAGAAATTCTATGGTGCCATTGTATTTTAACGGATAAAAGATTTTTTTTCTCAACTCTTAGGTTATCTTTTTTATATATAAAACTTAAATTTATTTCAAGTATACATTACAAAAATTCAATGAAAATAAATCTATGATAAATTTAAATTATTAACAAATTCTAAAATTTTATTTATCAATTAATTTTATTAACGAATGTATTATCGATAAAAAAAACTCATCAATAAATTATATCAATAAATAAAATATTTAATACGACAAGATGTTATTAGTAAATCTCTCAGTAACTATTGATGAATAAAATTTATCAATAAATCCATCGATTATTATTGAAAGATAAAATTCATAAATAAATATCTTAATAATTACTTATAGTAAAAATTTGTGAGTAAAAAAAACTATAAATTTTTCGCCTTCCTTTCCCTCTCTTCACGAGCTACATTGTTTATTTATCTCTCGTAAGCCACTTCTACCACACTCCTCACGAGCCATTTCTCGTGAACCAAAACTCATCTTCTCACACTTCTTCCATTTAAGCTTAGTTTGATGAAAACCCTTCGATAAGAAGAACCATCGCATGCTGCACTTCAATGGATTTATTTGACATTACATTTCTATAACTTTCTTTTCTTCTTTTTATATATAGCATTATTGCTCAATTAAATAATTTCAATCCCTATAAAAATTTTAAGTATTTATGAAAAAAATTACAAATTTTCCTTTTAACCATGCTTTAATTTGCTTCCGTTTTTACCAATAAGTAAATCATGCTAAATAATGTATGAGAAAAAAGTTTTACACATGAAAAAGGGAAAATATAAGAAATCTAAGTCTTGCCATAATCGATATTTTAGTACGAAGAAATAGGAAAAACCAGACACCCACTTAGGTTACACTCTTTTTTCATCTTCAATACATTCAGATCAAATATATATTAAATTCTTTTTTTAATATGTACATTTTCAATATCTTTTTAATTTTCGTACGGTGAAATTGAAATTCTTTCCTGTTCTTTTTGTTTCTAAATTTTAAAATTGATTTAATATATATTTATTTACTTTTAAAATTTAAAAATAAAACTGTATTAAAATTTGAATAAGAACAAATTTTTAACGTAACGAGTAAAAATATATTTATTTATTTAAAATATTATACCTAAGTTATCTAAATTTTATATTGGAATATTTTCACAATGTTAATTAATCATCTCCATCCTGTCTGTGGTATATCGTTTTCTATCAGATCAGCCACAACGTTCAGAAAATGTCACTGAATTCTCCAAAACTCTCCTGATCAACAGGTTTAAAGCTTCTCCTGAAAAGCAGCACAGCCCAAAGAATCCTTCTAACATAAGCAAATCTTAGGAATAACTCACGTGGCCATCGAACATGTAGTAGCCAAACCTCAAATAACGCAATTCTTTACGAAACTTGCATATATAAATATCAACCGTGTAGGAACTAATCTTCATCTCAAACTACAATCATTCTTCATCTTCACTCATTACATTCAATTAATTCCTTGATTACATATTACAGTTCAAAATATGGACCCACAGCAGTTGAATTTCGAGGCTGGACAGGCTCAGGGCCAAGCCCAAGGCCAAGCCCAAGCCCAACAAGCCCAAGGCCAAGCCCAACAAGCCCAAGCCCAACAAGCCCAAGCTCAGGTTTTCTTACTCTCCATGCAAATTTAGTCTTTTGGGCTTTAGGGTTTATATGTAATTTAAAAGACCATATTTTTTTGCATGTACAACAGGAAAAGACTAACAATTTGATGGACATGGCTAGCAATGCTGCTCAATCTGCCAAGGAAACCATGGCAGAGGTTCCAATTTTTAATTCATCAAATTGAATGCTTTGTTATTGTGTTAGTGTGTGAAGACTTTGTGAACATCACGCATCTAAATTTCATTTATTGTATAATCAACGCATTAATGTAAATGTTTTTCTTATATTGTATGTTTAGGCTGGTCAGCAGATGATGGCAACAGCACAAGGAGCAGCTGAAGCTGTGAAGAATGCAACTGGCATGAACAAAAATTGAATTGATTAAGAGGGATGCACGGATCCTGATCATTCAGTTTCATTTTGATTTTGTTTTTCCTTTTTTGTATTGCTCTTCTTCTTGTTCTGAGGGCATTGTTCAAGAAATGCTGTAGTTTAGTTTTTGTTTTGAGTGGTACTCCCAAAAGAGAACTCTATGATGTAGCTCTCATCTCATTAATCAATAAACTTTTTCTTAGCATAACTTAATGCTTCTAAATTTTGATCATGATTAATGAGAAATTAAACATGCGGTAATTCCAATAGTTGATTACATAACAAGACTAATCGCATGGAGTTGTTAGCAAAGTTTGTCAGAAATTAGAAACAACGGTTCACACACAGCTTGGTTTCTGTAGAAAACTTAGTTTTTTCAAGAGTGAGGGGAAGAACACATTGAAGTATATATGCCATAAACAACAAAGAAAAAACCTATATATTATTCTGGAGTAAAATTTGAAGAACTATATAGTATTTTCTCCTTAAATGATTATTTTCTCATCTTTTTTAGGTTGGTACATGTAACTCATTCTACTATCAGCATTTGTGTATCCTCCATCTACACGAAGATTGTGTGCTGTTATGAAACCAGACTCATCACTAGCCAAAAACAAAGCAGCCTGTGCTACATCTTCAATGGTTGCTCCTCTCCCCTTCAGCAAACTTGCCGTTGTCCCAATAAACTCATTCAAACACTGAGGGGTAAGATCAACATTAGCAAACCTTTTGAAAGCACTGAGAAGCATCTCAGAGGGAATCCCATGTGGGGAGATGCAGTTAACACGAATCAAATGCTCTCCCAACTCACAAGCAGCACTTCTCACCAATCCATCTATGGCTGCTTTTGTCATGGTGTATCCATGCAAGGCCAAACCACCCATTACGGCTGCAACACTAGAAGTGCATATGATGGATCCTCCTCTTTGACCTTTGATCATTGCCCTTGCAGCATGTTTGATCCCATGCACTGTTCCATGAAGGTTGGTGGAAAATAAATGCCTCACTTGATCCATGTCAATGGTTGTGATGCTTCTTCCCTCAGGCCCTCCAATTCCAGCATTGCTGAGCATGATGTCTAGATGGCCCTTCCATGACAGTGCGAAGTTAATGGCAGATTCAACATCATCTTCCTTTGATACATCACAGTGTATGTAGCGACCGCCTATGGACTCAGCCACCTTGGCTCCTACATCATCAAGCACATCAGCAATGACCACATGTGCTCCATTTTCCGCAAACAGCTTAGCTGCAGTTGCACCAATTCCTCTTGCACCACCAGTTACCACTGCCACCTTATCAGCCAGTCTTGACAACAAATCAAAAAGATGGTTAATCTTACATTCAGTTGAAGTTTCTGATTCATATCACATATATATTACTATTGATTTAATGGAAAATATATGAGATTATCAGCAAGATAACTGTGTGCTGACCTTTTTGCTGATGGGTTTTGAGTTTCTATATTCTGATTCATGTGTGGTTCCATTTCACTGATGTAATATTGTTTTATGGATCGTTGTATTCAACACTTAAATATTGATCATGCTTTGGTCCTGGTGTAACATGCTTTTGCTGCCTTATAACCACTACTCAACTCCCTCCTTCGTATTCGTAATATGTTCTCTTCATGAATTCCATGTTTATTGTTCAGCTAATCTTCATTCAGATCTCATGTTTCCGAGAAGAAAAGAAAAACTCATGTCATGGAGTTAAACAGAATATGTATATAACATCATCAAAGGAAGGGAAAAATGGTTATTTTAATCTTCAAAGATGTTTTTATTTACTATCAAATGAATAAGTGTTACAGCAATGTCTTCTATACATCACAGAATTTAAAAGAGAAGTTTGAAGAATATAATTGCTCCATTAATTCCTTGGAAAATAATAATTAAAACAATGCAAAGGAGAAAAATATTATCTTTCCTTATTTTTTTAAAGGCACTTGAGTGACATCAACATTTAATTCCAAATTTGAATCCTTCAAACGTTATAAAATAAAATGAAAAAAACTCCACAAAAAAGATAAGTTCATAACCAATACATAAGTAATTGATGAGTAAATGAAGTTGTTGATAAAAAAATATTCATAAAAATCGATATCTGTAACTTTTGGTATTAATATATATAAATGTTAATTAGAATATTCTGGCACTGTAATGAATTTTTTAATATAATTTAATTACCGACTAATTAAGTAATTAGAATATTTAATATACTCAAACATAGGTAAGGATATGAATCGCGCACACGACGGATCCTGACTGAGATGTTCTCATTCAAAGTCCTTGATGAAAACAACAAAATAGTCAATAATGAACTTCTTGTGGTTGATGAACTTGCTCCAACCACTGGTGAAGAGGTGTTGACATGGAGGAATTAGATTGAAGGATTGGCTCGGAAGTTGAGCAGAGGGAATATAGAGTGAATGTGACGAAGAAATATGCTCCATATTGACTTTTAAAAGTAGTGAACCATAAAATGTAGCTTTAGGATGTGCACAACGACGTCTACACATGCTCGTCAGATTTTAAGATTGCCACCAAAAGATTTCAACCATTATTGTGCATAGGCATATTGAATTGAACTTTTTTAATATTGATAAGGATTTTAGATATAATAATGACATCGAAAAGTGTTTTACCATTGGACGTCAAAATATTCTTGCTAAATTGAAAATTATACTTAGTACAGAAACAATCCGTGTCTCTATCATTTAATAGCATATAAAGATTTAATTTATATTCTATCTAATAAGAGTAGTGGATAATGATACTATCCTTAGAGTTCCTTATTGTAAATGGACTCCAAACCCAAATATTTAAATTCAAATATTATTAATTTTTCATGCTTGTTTAAAGACAAATATTCACTATCCGGACGAACCATAGCTTAAAACAATGCTTTAGATTATATTCATCTTTAATAATCTTTAATGCCATACATGGGGTGCAAGTGGAAAACATGGGTGCAGAAATCAGTTCAATAGTAGGCTGACTAGCCCAAATTTACAATGACCAAAAACAAAAAGGTTGCTTCTCCTAAAACCCTAGTAACTGTTACTCTCCCTTTCTCTTAGTTTTTTCCATACACTCAAAATCTCGATCAATCAGAATCCCACGATTCGTTCATTTGCAGAAATGAGATACCAATGGCGTCTTCTTCACCATCTTCTCCGTTCTCGTCCCCGCATTCCCAATCACTCTCAGGTACTTCCCTCTTCCTCTTCCATTTCCCGTCGTTTAACCGTAAATTCCTCCTTCCCGCTAAACCCTAGTTTCCGTCGTTTCTCTTCGGAACCTGTTCTCGCTCACTCCGATAACGACCACGTCTTCGTCGCCGACATTTTCTCCAAACATGCGGATTCCGACGACGTGAAAAACCTCGTCGATTCGAATCGCATTTCGATTACTCACGACGCTGTCCTTGCGGTTCTGTGGAAGCTCGATTCCAACGTCGATGCGGCGCGGAGGTTCTTCCAATGGGTTTCGGAGAACTATCCCGAGAAGTTGAGCTCCAAGTGCTACAACTCGATGCTGCGCGTTTTGGGGACCAATGGTTTGGTTAACGAGTTTTGGGAGTTGGTCGATGTAATGAAGAAAAAGGGGTATGGGGTTTCCAAGGGTGTGAAGGAGAGAATGTTGGAGTGTTTTGAGAAGGGTGGAATGAAAGGTGACTTGGCGAAATTGAAGGGTTTGTTTGATAACTCGAATGAGAAGAACTGTGCTATAGTGTGTAGGATTGCGAGGAACAATGTGTGGAGTGATGATATTGAGAGGCAGATTAAGGACTTGAATGTTGGGTTCTCCGGGGATATGGTTAAGATTGTTTTGGAGGGATTGGCATCAGAGCCGGCTAAGGCGCTGATATTTTTCCGGTGGTTGGAGGAGAGTGGGATGTTTAAGCATAATGGGGAAACTTACAATGCAATGGCGAGGGTGTTGGGGAGGGAGGACTCGATTGATAGGTTTTGGAAGCTTGTTGGGGACATGAGGAGTGCTGGGTTTGAGATGGAGGTTGAGACCTTTGCTAAGGTTTTGGGGAGGTTTTGTAAGAGGAGAATGGTAAAGGATGCTGTTGAGCTTTATGAGCTTGCTATGGCTGGCGCAAATAAGCCTTCGGTTGAGTGTTGTGTCTTTTTGTTGAGGAAGGTTGCTACTGGGAAAGAGCTGGATATGGATTTGTTTTCGTGGGTTCTGAAGGTTTTTACCGGAAGTGGGAATTCGTTGACTGATTCTATGGTTAATGCTGTGCTGAAGTCTTTGACCAGCGTTGGTAGGACTGGAGAGTTGAACAAGGTTTTGAAAGAAATGGAAAACTGTGGGTTTGTTGCTGGTGGTAATTTACAGAGTAAAATTGCCTTTAGACTTAGTGCTGCTGGTAATACGGAACAAGCTCATGAGTTTGTGAATAGAGTTGAAGCATCTGGGTGTAATGCAGATCGCAAGACATGGGAATCTTTGATTGAGGGGCACTGTGTTGCCGGGAACATTGATAAAGCTTTTGATTCTTTTAAAGAGATGGTTGAGAAGGAGGGGATCACTTCGGCAGGCTATACTTTTGATGTGTTGATGAATTCACTTTGTCAAACGAATAGGGCAATAGATGCATGTAAGATTCTTTGCCGACTAGTGAATGAAAAACAGCTAAAACCCTGGCATTCTACTTACAAGCTGTTGGTAACCAAGTTATTGGTTCAGGGAGGATTTGCAGATGCTTTGCCAATTTTGGGATTAATGAAAACCCATGGATTTCCACCTTATACTGATCCATTTATTGAACACTTGTCAAAGAGTGGAAGTGATGATGATGCGGTACTGTTTCTCAGGGCAATGACTTCAAAGAGGTTTCCGTCTACATCTGTGTATCTTCGTTTGTTTGAAGCCTTCTTCAAGCACGGAAGGCATGTAGAAGTACATAATTTCCTTTCTAAATGTCCACGGTACATTCGAAACGATGCAGATGTGTTGAATCTCTTTTATTCCATGAACTCTAAAGAAGCTGCTTCTTCTGGTATCGTGACTGCTTAAGATTGCGGAATATATCTCGTGTTGTACTCTTCAGAAGAATGTGCAATTGCAGTTGTTCGGAAATTTTGGTGAGTGGTCATTCTTTTTTCCTTCATTTAAATTATTGAAAAAAGGGTTGATTCTTACTTTGAATAAAGCCAAACAAACCAAAATTTTTGACATTCTATAATCCCCCATGCAACTTGTATTTCACATGCAAATCGAAATTCTTCTCTCCGACATCATTATTAAGGACACCAAACGAATGCTTTGCTTGGTGCTTTGACAGCAGTGGACTGTAGTTCGATGCGTCCCGATTTACACTGTCTTAATAATGTACATTGTAGATTGAGGTGATGCATATAAGCAACAATATAGACATGAAAAGCTTGCAATTTTTTCCTCTTTAGATTTACTTCTGGATGTGTTCAATGCTATCTCAATATTTCTTAACAAATTCACATGCAATGCTTCAGTATTACACACTTATTCATTCAGTGCTCTCATCAGCATTGTAAGTGGATTGATGCCTTAGATATAATGTAAGCTTCATTTGTTCTTGGACTGGACCCTTCATATGTCCACTTTCTACTCTGGATTACCGTACTGCAACACGATCAAGAGTTGCTAAGCTTGGTTAGTTGTTTCTAAGATTGGTTTGTGCTCTTGGCCACTACTGACTATAATAAATTCGAGGACGGCAAAAATATAGCACTATTTGAACCAAAGCAATAGACACTGTTGTGTTTTACTTCGTAGTTTGTTCGTTTTCTGATAATGTTACAGTTTAATGTTACAGTTTAATGTTACAGTTTCGTCCTGTGAATTCGGTGATCTGTATCGTTTAAGAATAACTATTAATGGATTTTCATTACCGTTGCCATGATTAGTAATGGATTTTTTAAGTACACATGATGTTTGAAAATATGGAAGGCATTGGTGTCCGTTTCTTTTTTCTAACCATAGCTGATTTGGTCCGAAGTGATGTACAAGGTGACGAGAAAAATTTAATTCATAAAATGGTGAAAAATGTGACGATAGGATGTTGAATTCGACTGCTAGGAAATGACGGCTTCAACCTTCAATTGGAAATGACGTCTTACCCATTATAACTCATTTCCATACAGGTCCATAACTATTAACGGTCACAATTTATTATGATTCAGGAACATTAATTTAGATGTACCTCTCCGTATTCCGTCTTCTAACCATTACTTTTGGACATTCTTGTTGCAACGATAAAGTGTAGACTGGGTCCTGTTTTTATGGTTTCATATTGGGCCTGGCAAAATTTAGACCCACTGGTAGATCGCTTCAAATCTGGTGGGTGCGTTTCTTATAAAAGGCATTTTCTTGAGGACGAAGCAAGCATTTTTCCCTTTTATTGATTTGCCTAAATAGAATGACATGTCAAACAACTCACACCATTAATAGTAAGGCCATATCATATCAGTGACAGGTTGCATTAATGTGAAAAGTACGTGTAAATAGTCCAAGAATTGATACCAGGAACAGCAACCGAAGTGTGGTGTAGGTAGATAGAACTGTATGTTGAAAAAAAAATACCTTTTTTAATTTAATCCGGAAAAGAATTAAAATCACTCGTATTTGATTTAATATTTTAATAAATCACTAAACTCTTCATGATTTCCACAACTTACGTAATGTACTTGATTAGTTCTAACGTTCAGTTCAATTTTCCGAACTACTTGGATAGTAATACGAAATATGAATACTGATTACAACAACTATAAATCCTTATCTTCACCAGTTATAATGCCCAAATTGATTAAAGGACGATAATGATAAATTAGCAATACAAGAGTAGCAAATTAAAGCCAGATACGAGATCCATTAATGGAATAGATAGGTGAAAGAATGACGATAGCTTAAATATTAGAGACTTAATTGGGAGGGTGGTGATAAGCAATTAGTAATGCGTATGGTTATTAAGAAAAATAGTTGGAAAAGTTTAAGTACAAAACTAGAAATTAATAGTAATTTTCATTTTATAACAAAGTATAACTAGGTGACAAAGAAAGCAAAATTGCTTTCAGTGAAATTTGTCGACAAAATCAATAAGAAATCAAATGTATTAGAAGTATAAACTTTTTTGGTGGCTGGTAATCGTCCTATTTTCTGAATGCTTCTGACGTCTGAGTATACACATACGAATCTTTCTTTGAAGTTTTCAATTTTACTTCGTGGATGGTCTTTACAAGAAACGTTTTTCACTTAAATGTAAGATAAATTTGGGATATTAATAAGAGTAATGGTAACGTAACCTATTTTTACGTTTACTTGACACAGATAAAATGGTAATAAAAATATAAATTTTTATATTTTTTTTAAAAAGAAGAGAATAAAAAAAGAAAATAAAAAAAGAAAATTACATGAGAGAACTTTAATTAGGAACATCACCTCAATGTGATGTGTTCAATTATTGTGTCATTTTTCATGTCCCCAACCATGTTTCTTTTGACAGCAAAAAAAGAAAAAGAAAACATGAAGAAGGTATTGCCAACTAAGAAAGACGTGTGCGTTTGTATCTTTTCCCAACGACGGACCACCCTGTTTCTTGTAGTTCCAAAATCAGTGACCTAAACTATGTTCCATCTTATAACCACAACCGCATTCTTCCTTTCTTTCAAAGCAAAGTAAAACTCTTCCCTTTTCCTGCTACCCAACACTTTCAGCAGAAAAATTGAGCCTCACTTTGATAGTACAACTAATCACTGCTTCCAAAACTAACGTTTACAATTTGACTCTTTTATAATTTTTTTAACTTTCTCCCAACATTGCCTCAGAAAAAAGGCATAATTCGGTTGGCCATCGCACCCTTCCCTAACAAAAGGAATGTAACAATAACCATACAAAATAATAATGACTTGGCCGGAATGAAGTTCCTCAAATTGTCAAACGCCAATGAAAAATTTGATTTACTTGCCATCATATCGATGAAGACTTTTTGAACATGTTATTTAAACTCAACCTTTGTTGCATCCCTTAAGAAAACATTCTGTAATGCATCATTATATGGAACACAGTCTAGATTCTGGGCAATGAAAATGTTGGGTTTTGTTGTCGTAAAGGAGGTCACAACAATGCTGCTTAAGACACGAAGGTCATTTTGGTTCCTCTCTGTATGAAAGAGTCGAAGGAAGTGAGAGAGAAAGAAAGGGTGTTTGTGGGGGGGACCAAAGCAAGCATATGCTTTTTGTTGCTCCATACATGCATGCTTTGAGACTGCTAAAGTAACTGTCATGGGGAGGGAAGGAATTTTTGAAATTGGCTCTTATTTTCACTTTGTCTTTGCAACAAGCATGCGTGTGGTCTTTTTCTGCTCTTTGAATCCCATTTGCCTACCATTTTCTGCTTCATTCATCACAATATATTCCATGAGGTTTGGCTCTTTGCCCTGTAACACTATCTTGTTTTCTGCACACATAGTTAATTAAAGTACAAAAAATTAGACCAAATCCTTAAATGGGTCTCTGTAATTGAGTAATTAGTCTTCAAAAGATGACAAAAGGCAGAGAAATTGGTATGCATCTTTGTGGCTAAAATCATAAAATCTTGTTGCATGCATACTCATCATTAGCTTAATAATATGCACATAGATTTCAGTTTAGAAATTTGTCACATCCCTGACTAAATGACATTCAGAAGATGATGAAAATTAGGTGGTTTTTTATTGTGTTTTGAGAAGCATATAGAAAATGAT
The DNA here is from genome assembly GCF_029865625.1 of Vigna umbellata. NCBI lineage: Eukaryota > Viridiplantae > Streptophyta > Magnoliopsida > Fabales > Fabaceae > Vigna > Vigna umbellata. The sequence goes on along the minus strand of NC_142168.1, from coordinate 11,927,499 downwards.
ACTTCAAGTGACATATTATTCATTTGCTCGAAAACACCTCATTCTTCTGGTTTGTTTGGCTAAACACAACATCATTTTCATTTCTCAATCCGTGACAGCGTTGCCAGTCTGATAGGCAAAGGGGTTGAATGAGACTTATCAACAAACAAAACGTGATGACTGAAGAGTTGAATGTGACCTCAGAAGCAGAACAATGCTGTCTTATTACATTATATTAATTTTTACATTCCTCGAAATTATTTGCCTCGGCATCAAGTGCTTCTTTGAAGGTATTTTCCTAGTGGAAATGTTTCTTGGAGCTTTGTGCAGTTGCATCTTTAGTCCTTTGGGAAGACTTACAGAACTTACAGAACCACATATGAGAAACAAAAGACAAGTTATATTCTTACAGATAATGTTGACAAAAAAATGCCATCATCTCGTGATGATTAGTAGCTATTGCTTCCCTCAAATCTAATGCACATATCAGTTCATAGCCAAGATGGGACCAAACCTGTGAACAAACAATAGTTGCATCATAAATGAAACCGAACTAATGATACTAATATCTGTTAGACTCAATTTCGGCTAAAGGTTAACTAATCACTTATCAGTGACCCCTTTTAGATTTTGTTCACTTCATGCTGCATTGCCATTTGACATGACATGACTGCTGATAATTGATGGTTTATATTGCCAAAAACAAAAATTCCTAACGTACATTATCAATGACATAGTGGCAATCTATGTTACATACATACATGTGACTCAAAATGGCAGTACACATACATGTGACTCAAGGTTTTGGCTAGGTTAGCTATAGCTAGTTATGTTTCCTCTTGAAAGAACTGAATGTTATATTATTCAATCTTTGGAAAAAGGGAATTAATTACCTTGCTTTATGTCACTTGTGCTGCTAGATTTAAGATTACATAACCAGTAACCAGTAGCAATATTTGTGCAGTGCTGCTAAATGGAATCATACAATAATTCTAATCATGTGTCAATTCAAACATTGTCGCTTGAGACCAAAGTTTTTGAGATTTCTTGTTGGTGGAAAACAGTTTAAATGCTCCAAACATATAACGGCTTCTTGTAAAACTGCTTTATACAATACAATATGATTCTGTAGGCAATGAATATCTGTCTCTTGACACCTTTACCAATTCACAACAGTATAGTGTTTATTTGTAAAAACTTAGGCTACATATTACAAATGTTCTGGTTTTATTTTACTTTATTGAGTAATGGTACTATGACACACTTTTACCTCCATTTGACACATTATACAAAGATAAAATAGTCATAAAATTGTAAACTTTTGTATTTTTTCAAGAAAAAAGAGAGTAAAAAGTAAGAAAGGATAATATGAAATAGATGTAAAAAATTTATGAATATCAAAATATCTTTTTTCTAATTTCTTATAGGAATTTGAGTTTTATGAGAGGCTCAGTCTCAGGTATGGGATCTTTAGTGTAGTATTGAATTGGTTTTAGTCCTTCTCTGGATAGCTAGCTCTGGAGATGAGTTCTCTCCATAAGAATTTTATTAGAGAAAAATCTGAAATTTTTGTGCTAATAAGTTTTTGGAGGCAATATTTTTGGTTTAATTTAAAAAGGGAAAAGAAAGAAAAAGGTGAAATTGGATAAGGGAGAGAAAAATTATTGTTTGGATGTGGTAAGAAGTGAAATAGGGATAATGGAAAGAAGCAAAGAGTGAATTATTGTGGGGAGAGTGCAGAGGTATAAAGTGGATCAGTTTTTGGAATCTTTTCAAGATGTTAAAACATCATTCTCACAAAGCAAGAAGAAAATGGGACACTTTGAAGAGGGTGGAAAAAGCAAAAGTAGGAAATGAGGACAAGGTGTTCCCTCAATCAACCTTCCCCTAACAACGTTAGCTCCATCACTGTCTTTCATATTGTAGACATATGAATCACTTTTACTTTCCTGTCAAAGACCCCCTTTGTCACATTTGCCCTGCACCTCAACCACAAAATAATGCCAATTTTCTCTTTTCACCTCTCTTCTTTCTTCCTATTAGAAATCCAAACATAAATCTAAATCTCACATTAGATAGATATCAAAAAAGTTAAATACTGTATAAGGATCAAAATTCATAAATTTATTGTTTTAAGATTTTGAATTAAAAATAGTATTAATTTTATAAAAAGTTGATTCAGATGTTGTTATGCGAAGAACGCTCTCTCTTGAGACCCATGAGTTTAGTTACTCAATCAATCAACACTTAAGTGGTACAAACACCTTTAACAACTACTCAATGGGCATGCACTCTATTTACACATTATATAAGTTTTCAAGCTTCTACAACAGTTAACAATCTATTATAGATTCTGACAGTACAAAAGTTAATCCAAAAGTCCTACTTAGTTACTTCAACAATAGTTTGTACATCTTGATTGGGCAAACCTTCAATGAAACTTATTTAAGCTTATGAAAATCACTTATACATCCAATAAACTAAGTTTAAATTTAATTAGTTTTGATGTCTACTTTTTAATCTCTTTTTTAATGCTTAGAGTTTACGTTATCAATGGTTTCCAGACATTCTAATGATCTTGATACAAGGATATTGAGAAACATTGTTGACTTTTGTCCCTGGCATTAGTGTATCAAATAATGTAGCCACCTGCAATGGCAACATTGAAAAGGAAGAAAAATTAGTTGGAAAAATAAAATAAGTGTAAGAGAAGTAAATTATTCAGAGGCTATCAAATGCCCTTGAATAGGGTCATAGATAGCAGTATATCACCTTAGCAAAAAGTTCTCATTCAAGCCTTAAAGCAACCAAGTTCAATAATGGTGGCTGAAGAAATGATGCCCATGTGCTGCAGAAAGCTTTTTTCCTTCTGATTTATCTCTCTGAATGACATTTATCTATTCACAATTATCAGCAAATACATTTTAATAAGCTTAGAATTTTATATTTTTTTTATATTTATCTATTCACTTTAATAAAGATTCACAAATACTGCAACTATTGATAACTTAATTCTAAGCCAACTGTTGAAAAATTGTCAATCACGATTGTAATCATTTTGTTTCCAAAAGTTCATCAACACAGTATATGTGGTTATACAGAATGGACAAATACCCATCAACATGTTTTGGAAGACAGATTTCTTAGCAGTTGCTTACGATGTTTTCTATATTCAAGAGATTACTGTGTATATGCTTTGAAAATCAAAGTTGATTTGAACAAAACCTTCTTTGACATTATTGCATTTCATCTTCTCTTTTCTCCTTTTCTGGGTAACTCTGACATTTTTTCAACATGGTTTAGTCTCCTCAATTTTAGTTTAGAGTACTATATAAAAGTAAAAAACTTTAAAAATATTTAATCCATTGGTATACTTCAAAATTTAAACTCACTAGTATTTTACACATTTAAAAAAAATTAGGGTTAAATTGAAAAAAAAATGTTAAACAACCATTAGACTTAATTGAAAAATTATTATCATCAACATTCATTAAGGTTGAGCAAGTTTAGTTAGTATAATAGAAGTCGTCAAATAAATAATCTAAAAAGAATGAAAGTAATGTAATTTATCAAAAAATTCAATGAAATAAAGTGCATACCAATATATATATGAAGTATGGAATGAAAAAGATGATTTGTACAAAAGGGGTATATCCATTATTAAAACTCTAAATGGATATTGTGAAATGATGCCATTAGATCCAAATTGGTAGCATCATTAATTGATAAGGAAGGGGGCCATTTTGATGATGGAAAAAGCTTGAAACAAATGGAGAAGAAGAAGAAGATTATAGAAAAAGAGCAATTTGTACTAGATGTCAATGAGAGGAGTGTGAAGACTCTCAAACTGGTTTTTGAAATTTGGAATAAACAGATAGGGTCCAATAAATCTGAAACTGAGCTTGGATGTTCTCTATTGTCTTCTAACTCAGCAACACTGTCAAACTACTATCACGTGAGTGAGAGTATTTAAGTTTTTCAAAAGGGTCCAAGAGGAACTTCATCAAAATATTATACTCCTCTTCTAAATTCTCCAACTAAATGTCATGTAAAATAATCCAAAGTAAAAGATATCTTAACTATTTCATTCCATTTTTCAATGTCTCAGATGCATGCAGAAAAGGTTCTTTTAACAATCTTCATTTTTAGACTTGAAAAAGAGAGCTACACTTCTTTGTGTCTCTTAAAAATCACTAAAAAAAAATTACTTTAGAATATTAACCATGTTCAAAACCTTAAGAAAATAAATTAATAGATTTTTTTACACTATTTTATTTTTTTATTTTTATTCGTGTGTATAAAATTTACAGGTATTTGTCTACCAGCTAAACCTGCATAAGTGCAGTGCATTGTACTAATTCTGGTAGGGATCTTTGCTATTCAAGGATAGCATGATGAAAGGGTGTGTTCTTCGGTGCATGCATCCTTCCAAATATTCATAGGATAGAAACAAAACAAAAAAAAAATAGGAGGATTGAAAAAAATACAAGACCAAAATGTTTTATTAAAAAAACTAAAATTAAGCATAATTTATAAACCGAAATTATATTTAAACCATATATATATACTCTTATGTACATAACATTATTTGCTAAATAAATTTGAAGAAAATCTTCCATGAGATTAGACAATGTTATATCCTTGTCGAATTTAATGCAAAAAAGCTTTCTGAACACATAGGCCAATGTGTTAATTCCAAAAACGTACACTTGGCATGTTTTTGTTGTTTCTCACGTTTGAGTGTCCGTGACCGCGTTCTCATTTCTCTACCTAAGACAAAAACACATACAAAATGCAGACAAATGAGTTTTATAAACACATTAGGGTTATTGCATTCCAGGTATGATCTGTTTTAATCATTTCTGATTTTATTTTTAAATTTAAAGAAAAAATATTTTTTAATCTTACATTAAATAGGACTTCTTAGTGTAATTAAATTATTTATTATTTATATAAATATATGGTTCTGTAGATACGATGGGGTCATTTTGTGATTGTGAAGAAAGGACAATATGATCCTAGCTGTTATCACTTTGCATTGGTCCTTAATTGGTGGATATTTTTGTCATTTTTGTCTGTTTTTTTCTCATGTTGGGTCAATTTATTTTCTTTTATTGCTTTATATAATTGGCCTACAGTTTTCTTCCACACCCTTAGCTGTGTATAACACCATTTCTTTTCTTCTTATTATTATTATTATTTCTTTTTATTATTTTTATTTTTTTTATTTGATGCATGAGGTCCAATGTTTGAATTTTTAGTAGTAATAAATAGACCACATCGTACATATAAGTTTAATGAGGGCATGTTAACATATTCAATGTGAATTTGACCTTTTGATTTCTTGCATTTCAAATTGGACTGCACAAAATTTGCTGATTTTTTGTGACATCAATCTGACATATGCATAGTAAAATATATTATATAACAGACTATACCTAATGAATCAATGTTATCTCATTTCTCACTGGTTCTGGATTTGCATTAAGAAAAACATAAGATTGATATATGCATGAAGAATTTCAATGTACATACATATATAAAAAAATCATACATAGCTACCCATTTGAGAAAATATTGCATATGATTGATGAAGCAATGATTTTTACTTTGTTTTGAACTCTATAACAAGTTCATCAAGTTAAAAAAAAAACCCTAAAATTCTTCCTCTGAGTGCACCATTTGGCAGTGTGTCACATCCTCTTGGCATAACCCACATACACATCCAAATACATTACTATCATCCAATTCATTTATAGATACAATATTATATATAAACACTTTTTTTTGTGATATCATAATCTTTAACTCAAGTGGCAAACATTCTCATTGCTCCATAGATGGCGTGTCACCTATTTTTGAAATCTTATTAGTAAGCTATTATAATGCTAATAATATATTATCACCTAGGGCTCTTTGCCATACATAGATCAATGGCGTTTAACCCTTAAAATTATGTTATTAGTAAATTTGCATGCGTAATATATATATTATCATATAATCTTTACCAAATATTCTAGATGACGTGTCTTCCACCCTAATTTTGTGCTTAATATGGTTGTATGCAATCAGCATCTACAATGCAACTATATATACCAATGCATTGTGGGACATGTGATGCACAAATATGTCACATTTCTTATTTAAAACACTATAAGAATAAAAAATGAAATATTCATATGGCTCTCTATATGTAGAAACGTATGCAAATTTTAATTTACATATTCTTTAACTATGAATCATTCTTTATACTTGATATGTAAATTTAGGTATTTTTCGGGTAATTTTTAATATATTAAGTATTATTAGAATTGATGGATTTCTTGATAATGATTTATAAGAAAAACACAATCCATGAATTCAATTTATATAACAAATTAATGTCGTTTTTAATTTAAAGCCTTTAAATAATAAGTTTATAATTTTTTTTATATGTTATTTAATTTTCTTATTTCTATTCAATATTTCTACTTTCTCTTGTCCTGTTAATCATATAAATGTTAGGCCATTTATATGCATACTTAATATTAAACTAAGTATATAAGAAATTTCTTAAAATTTATTTTGTAATAATGTTATTCCACAATGTATAAATTTATGTTTTAAAGATTTTAAAAATCTTATATTTATGTAAGTTAAAAAATTTAATAATCAATTAAAACATATATATAAAAAAAACTTATCTCATAGTTATTAAAACTTGCAAATGGACAAAAACTATATGCCAAAAGTTAGCATTCAAATGATAAGTCCGATTAAACACATTTATTAGATTATGGGTAATCTACTAAATCTTATTTCCAAAATAACTATATTATCAATATTTTTAGTTTTTCAAAAAAGTATATTAATTAATAATTAGTAATAAATATTTTATGGCGTGTGATATAACTGTATATGGGCATAAATATAATAACTAATTATTATGACATAACAGATCCTTATAAAAGAGTATAAAAAAATATAATTTAAGTCAATCAAGATTAAAATATTCTGAATAATCTTAAACAAACTCAGCCTTCAAAATGTTTTATAACAATAAAAAATCATAATAAACAACATAATGTCATAAATTTGTACGTGAAATTGAATAATGCAATTCTTTTGAAAACGAAAAGGATCCTGTCCTTTTAAAAGTAATTTCCCAAAAGATCTAAAGTTAAACCCCAATAGTAAAACAATTGTACTCTTTGGTTAAAAGACACCTCTCTTGCATGTAAAATTTTGATTTTCTTGATAATTAACAATGAGTTTTGTCCTAATTCAATTCTACAGCACTTTGTTCATAAATTTAGCCCTCTTTTAATAACATTACACAATTAAATTATTAAGGTAAAAATTACTTTTAATTAGTATAAGTTACAAAATTAGAAAATAAAGAACAGATTTGTTCAACACATATATTTCAAGTCTTAACTCAGTTATATAAGATTAGGTTATACATTATAATTTATCTTTTAACCGATGTGGAACATTGAAATAATTCAAATTTTGGAGTATTCGCTTGGATATGAGGTTAATGTTTCCAACACTGAAGTTCAATAATATATGTTTCTGACATTTTAGTATGGAGAATGAATGTGACAGTTGAGTTGTTTGGTAAGAATAACAAGTAGCTAGAAAAATAAAAGCAAAATGTTATGTTGAGGTAGAAGGTAGGAGAAGAGTAGTTTCTAGGGTTAATGTTAGTTTAAGTTGGAAATGGTGAGATTATGATATAATAAGAAAAGAAAGAAAATTTGGAAAAGAAAGGTATGAGGTGGGTCACGGAAAGAGAGAGGGGAATGGCAGTGGCAGCTTTTGCTTTTCAAAGTTTTACTCTTTTTGAACAATTTTATGGGAATGACTGTCTGCTGTGGGAATAGACCAAAGAGACCAAAGTGTGATAGTTAGTTCATAGTGGTTTATGGAATCTATAAAGCACATCCCATACCATCACCCAACATTCATTTACAGCACAAAAGACATCACCTTATATTATTTTTTATATCACATTTTTCTGCTTCATCTATGCTATCTCACAAAATCTATCATCAATCTTCAGCCCCCAGAACTCCATTTTCCTCGAGATTCTCACATTCTCAATACCTTAACATTAAAAATTTTAACTTTAGGACTCTACTAAATGGCCAAACTCCACCCTTTTGGATTCTCCACGCAAGCATCAACCACTTCCCCCACAAGGGTTTTTTCTCAGCAAACATTATTACAAAAAACAGATTATATATAAGCAAAATGTTCAAACCCATGTAAAATATTTACATCACTTTTAATCTATAACTTCAAAACATAAACTTTATAAAAAAAAAATTTAGATTCATACTTAAATTATTCTCAACACTTACTAATTACCCCATTTTAAGGTTTTACTTGCTAATCCAACGAATTAAAACAAATAAATGAATACTCTGGTAATGTACTACTGCTGAATCAAACACGTAGGATTTTGGTTCTTTGCAGCCAAAAGGGAAAGAAAAGGGCTACGGTATTATTCTTTTGTTCTAAATGTGTCTGCTTAATATTCATTAATAAAATCTAATGATATCTCTCATGCACCAGTACTTTTTTTTTTCTTTTTTCTTTTTTCTGCTTTATCTACTACTTTGCTGATGCATATATAGTTTCATGAAAACTTCTTTATGCTTTAAGTGCATGTGTATGGTTAAGTAAGTCTCTCAAGTGTATTTCCGGTTCTCTCCCTGCCACATATGCTGCTGAAACTTTTACCTTGAATTGGTTTGTTCATCCTCGTTCTAAGATTAAGGCTGTTATATATATAATATTTTGCTTACAGCTTCCTGACTCAGTGACAGGCATGCTCCTTCTCTTTATGCTGTCTAAAAACATGTCTTTTTTCACCCCTTTGATCTGACACGAGATTTTTCGGTGGATGAGATTCTAGCATGGAAAGAAGGAAGTGAGTTTCTTTTTCTTATTTTGAACACCACAGTGATGAAAGCACATCCATTTCAGAACTGTTAAACGTTCCATATTTACATCTTTGTGGGTTGAAGTTGGAAACCTCAACCTCAAGTGAAGTGTACTTGCATCTTCTTCCTTGGAAATTCCAGTTTAATGGGGTCGCCAAGAGGAACAACTCTTCTCTTTTTCACATTGTTCTTCTTTTGGAGCTTCGCAGATGCTTTGCTCTCTCCTAAGGGAGTGAACTTCGAAGGTAAATTTGAAATTTTGCTCCTTCTTTCACCTTGTTCTCAGCTTCATAATATGCAGAGTTTTGAATTAGGTCTCTTTTTAATGCAGTGCAAGCCTTAATGAGCATAAAACGCTCTCTAGAGGATCCACATGGTGTTCTAGACAATTGGGATGGGGATGCAGTCGATCCATGTAGCTGGACTATGGTCACATGTTCTTCAGATAACTTGGTCGTTGGACTGTGAGTCTTCTTTCAATCTTATAGTTAAGCTGATGAAATACTGTTCCAATTTTGAACACTCATCAGGTGTACCAGTTTGTGCTGCAAATTGATTCAAGCTTTAGATGAAACTTGTGCTGTGTTGTTTGGTGCAGGGGCACTCCAAGTCAAAGTCTATCTGGTACTCTATCTCCGAGCATAGGCAACTTAACCAACCTTCAGATTGTGTAAGTGATTGCAAGGCTCTATGCAATTTAGTACTCTCAAAATGGCTTCTTATTGACTATGAGAGGTGTTTTGGACAACTTTTCAGGCTGCTACAGAATAACAACATAAGTGGACAAATCCCATCAGAGTTGGGAAAACTTCCTAAGCTTCAGACCCTTGATCTCTCAAACAACTTCTTCAGAGGGGAGATTCCTCAATCTCTGGGACACCTGAAAAGCCTCCAATACCTGTAAGCATACATGAGCTTGGGTTTGATATCTTGAGATGAATCCATTTTCAGTATCAATCTCTAATGTTTAATGCTAAAATTTTCCCAAAATTGTTTCAGGAGGCTCAATAACAACACTCTTGTTGGTGAATGCCCAGAGTCTCTGGCTAACATGACCCAACTCAATTTTCTGTAATACACACGAACTCTTCTGTTTTATACTTGTATCTTATGCATAATTTCAGTTTGGCATTCCTAAAGACCTTTCTTGTTTTGTGATTATCATTCAGTGACTTGTCATACAACAATCTTAGTGGCCCGGTGCCCAGAATTTTAGCCAAATCATTCAGGTAAGCCTATCTCTCTCTCTCTCTGTTATGTATGTGCATTTTGCTTGGAAGGAAAACAGAAAATTGGGTGCTAGCCTATAGATTAATCTCATTCCTTTTTATTGTTTCAGCATTGTTGGAAACCCCATTGTTTGTGCAACGGGAAAAGAGCCAAACTGTCATGGGATGACATTGATGCCTATGTCCATGAACTTGAACAATACCGAACGTAAGATGTCGTCACTGTCGGTCATGTTTTTTTAAAAATTGATTGTTCTTCCAAGCCTTGTGCCAGATTCCCATGTACTAGTGTACTCTGACACATTCTGCATGGTCATTGTTATGATGCTGATAACAATATCTTTGCTTCCCTAGATGCTTTACAATCAGGCAGACCAAAAACTCATAAAATGGCAATTGCCTTTGGCTTGAGTTTGGGATGTCTCTGCCTCATAGTTATCGGTTTTGGAGGCGTTATTTGGTGGAGACACAAGCACAATCAACAAGCATTCTTCGATGTTAAAGGTACTTGCCATTTACACACCTTGAATGAGATCAAAGTAAAATATATATATATATATATATATATATATATATATATATATATATATATATATATATATATATATATATATATATACATATAAGAATGTTCCAGTGCATCAAAAGCTAATTCAAGTATGGTATTGTTCTGACATTTACGACCGTTTTGTTAACTGTTTCAGACCGGCATCATGAAGAAGTCTACCTCGGAAACTTGAAGAGGTTCCAATTCAGAGAACTCCAGATTTCTACTCACAACTTCAGCAGCAAAAACATACTAGGAAAAGGTGGTTTTGGAAATGTCTACAAAGGAGTTCTCTCTGATGGTACTCTTGTAGCTGTCAAGAGGCTTAAAGATGGCAATGCCATTGGAGGAGAGATTCAATTTCAGACAGAAGTTGAAATGATCAGCTTGGCAGTGCACCGAAACCTCCTCAGACTCTACGGATTTTGCATGACACCAACAGAAAGGCTTTTGGTTTATCCATACATGTCCAATGGCAGTGTTGCTTCTCGTCTCAAGGGTAAGCTCAGTTCTGAAATTTCATACTCAAATTAGACCACCTCATTTAGTGTTACTTTCATACTTTCAAAGTATCACCCTTATGTTTGCAAATAGTATAACAAATTTCTTATATTATTTGTGAAAAAGAGAAATGAAGATAGAAACATTTTTATCAAGGAAGATTGTACCTAAGGATTCTAATACCAAATTCGTGGTTGTCAGGTAAACCAGTGCTGGACTGGGGCACTAGGAAGCACATTGCTTTGGGAGCAGCAAGAGGACTACTGTACCTTCATGAGCAATGTGATCCAAAGATCATTCACAGGGATGTGAAAGCTGCAAACATATTGCTTGATGACTACTGTGAAGCTGTGGTTGGAGATTTTGGGTTGGCAAAGCTTTTGGATCACCAAGACTCACACGTCACAACTGCAGTGAGAGGCACAGTGGGGCATATTGCCCCAGAGTACCTTTCCACAGGACAGTCCTCTGAGAAGACTGATGTTTTTGGATTTGGCATTCTCCTCCTTGAATTGATCACAGGCCAGAGAGCTCTAGAGTTTGGAAAATCAGCCAACAACAAAGGAGCCATGCTTGATTGGGTGAGTTTGTTTCCCTTCATTCATCAGAACTCTTTCCTTTATCTCAAACCAAATGGTAAGTCTAAGTCCTTATATTGTTTGACATTCAGGTAAAGAAAATTCATGTGGAGAAAAAGCTTGAAATGCTGGTAGACAAGGATCTGAAGAACAACTATGACAGAATTGAACTTGAGGAAATGGTTCAAGTGGCCCTCTTGTGTACTCAGTATCTTCCAGGGCATAGGCCTAAAATGTCTGAAGTGGTTCGCATGCTCGAAGGTGATGGACTAGCAGAAAGATGGGAAGCTTCACAGAGAGTTGACACAACCAAGTTCAAACCCCAAGAGTCATCTTCATCAGATAGGTATTCTGATCTCACTGATGACTCTTTGTTGTTAGTCCAAGCCATGGAGCTCTCAGGACCCAGATGAATCGATTGTCCAGTAGCACTACATTTTCATTTTTGTTTTAAAGGTATTCAAAGAAAGCATATGATAGTTGAATCTTTGTTACAAGAAGATTATAATGGTGTATGATAGAGATTTACCAAAGCTGAAAATGGCTTTGGTAATGTTTACTTTCAAATGTACAGAATCTCATTCGTTGAATGTTAATTTTGTAATATTACTGTTGAAAACGAAACATCCTGTGATTGTATGATTAATGATCTCAAAGTTTACTGTGTTATTTATGATGTTTTGTTTAGCTGTGTGAGTTGCAATCAAATACGCATCATGGTTCTTAAATTCAAACTACATTAACAATAATAAGACACGACCATAGACTCATAATCCATGTTTATGAAAAAGTGAACCTGGTAAGTGGTCCCCATGGTAAGGTGCAACGGTGCTTTACTTTGGTAGTTGATCCATTTAGGTTTGTCCCAGGGAATGGTGCAATTGTCATTGTTTCTATATACAGCTGGGCATAAGTGTTGTACCTCTTTTACCTAACAACACGATTTCTCCTCCACACCTCCTTTCCCATTCCCCTAACCAAAAAAATCTTCCTTCTTTTCTCTTTACTCAATTAATTATATGTTTATTAGAGGGTAATTTACGTTTAACCTACGTGATCAGCTCTCTTAAATAACTTCAATTTTTATTTTAGCTTATTTGATCTATGACTTTAATAAGCTTATATATGTTATGGACCTAAGTCTTCACATAAGTTAATAGGCTAAAAATGCAAACCAATAACAAGGATAAAAATATATTTCACCTTTATAAATGAAATATCATAATTAAAACAAAATTAAATATGTTTTTAATCCAATTCCTCCTTCTTTCATGCTCTCAAAATTAAAAATCTCCTAACTTAATTACATAGTTAACGATTTAATTATTTAGACAGTTTGAAAGTCCTTTAACATAAAAAAAAATAAATTAACACCAGAATTATATTAATTCCCTTTTAAATTTTACAAGCTTAAAGGATTATGTATATATTTAATCCAAAATTAAAAGTTAGGACATTTCATGCCAAAAGATTAAAAAATTAATACTAGAAACACTTGCAATGTTTCACTGAAATTTTGTTCGTGTAATATTGTGTGCGTGTGTTGTAATGCTATTTTATCGTGGTTGTATTATTTGGGGAAAAGTTAGATACTTCAGAAAATAATATCTTACAGTATCATGTAGAGCAAGATTTTAAAAGAAAATAGAATAAAGACCAGATTTTACGATAATTTTTGAAATGAATAACAAACTCGTGATGCCTCAGTCCATGGGCTTTATTTGTGAAAAAAAAATGTAATGGAGGCTTTTGCTTCTTGTGTTGCGGATAGAAAGTAGGGGGTGCAGGAAGTAAAACCCCAAGCTTGAATATTTGAGGTCTCGTGACCTATCTGTTTCTTGAATTTTAATGGAAACCACTAGCCCAAAATGACCTTTAACGATAGCATTAGCACGATAGAAAATTTTACAACTTTGAAAAGTTTTATATATATGAACTTAACTTTTTTCATTATAAAAGTTTAAATTTTCGGATTTTCTTAGATAAAATAATTCAAATTTATTAGTTTTCTTTTTGTTTTGATAAAGTTCTCTAATTACTATAAAATACAAAATTATTGTTCTAACCTTAAGATGTAGATAAAAATGATAATCACATACTTTAATAATAATAATAATAATAATAATAATAATAATAAAACTAGTTAATATTTACTAGAAAAAAAGTCCACCCATTTTATTTAATAAAAGCAATACCAATTAATATAAGCCGAACTCGTGTTTGACATCAACTGAGAAAGTATTGAATTGATGATGTGAAGACTTGAACTAAGTTGATAATTAATGTCCTCGTAAGAGATTAGTCAATAATATTTAAATTAAGGTTGAATTAAAGATAAAATATACAAGAAAACATAAAATTAAAAAAAAAAGTATAAGAAAAAATTAAAATTATTACTTTTTAAACACAATATGAAGTTTCTAGTTTTAAATAATCAAATTAATTTTTGTAAAAATTCCAATTTCATTTAAAATGTTCTTGTAAATAACATATCTATTAAAATGTATTTTAATTTTTTTTATTAGAGATGAATTAGTTCTAAAATAAATTTTCAAAATACAAGGAATGTTTCATCAAACTTATGTGATTGCAATGTAAACGGAATAAATGACATTTGGATGAATAAAATGTGAATTGTCAATTTATTTATCATCTCTTAAAAAGTATACTAAATTTAATTTGTAACTCATTTAGTAGAAATCATAATTATTTATAAAGATATGTAGTATAACATTATCATCAAACGAATTCATTACTTTTTACTTTTATTATTTTTATTATTAGTACGTTGAAGTTGTATATGGGTAGAGAATTATCACTCTCAAAATAGAATTTACTAGTAAAAAAAGTTTTGACGTCTCTTGATGTTATAATAAAAAAATTCAATGTTAAAAATAATCGATGGTATTAGTATAAATAGATGTTTAATTTAGATGTCAGAATTTATATTTTTTTCAAGTCACATGCTCATTAGACATCGAATTTCTGTTGGAAAAGCTGACACAAAAAGTATTTCCTGAGGCGTGTAGAGTCACTGTCCTTAAGGACTTATCCGCGGTGTGTTGCGCAAGTCCCCCAGGATACAACAGGAACTTCTCAGAATGTCTGAGGATCTCAGAACTAGCAAGGAACTCTAAAGAGAGTATAAGGATAACCCAGAATATTTTTAGAAGAGAGAAAAAGCTAAAGAATGAAATTCAGAAAAGAGAAGAATGAGAAGATTGAATTTTTGTGTGTCTTGGAATGGAGGAGGAACTCCCTATTTATAGAGCTGGAGAGAATCAATTAATTAAAAGAAATTAAAATGAAATTAAAACATTTAAATGTTAACGTTGCACCAATTAAGTTTTTGAACGTTGCTATTAAAAAAATTTCCGTTGGCAATTATGAAAGAATCTTAACGTTGCCAACGTTTTCATATTTTGCAATATAATAATACTATATTATAACAATCCCCCACATATTGCAAAATAGAGTTGAAAGAAATAGTCTTTGACTCAAATAGTTCAAACACTAACAGAAAACAAGAAACTTTTATTCTGGGTCTCATAGGATGTAATGCATCAGAGCTGGTATAGCAAGCTATATGAACCAGTCTTAGATTTATAAACTTAACACACAATGTAGTTGGTATAGCAAGCTATATGAACCAAAGACATTTGACGTGTGTTAGAGGTTTATCAATCACAATACACCCCCACAATCCTTGTTGTTATCGCTGTGTTGCGCTTACTAGGCCATGCGCTTGCCCGGTATTCATGAGTGCTCTAGAGATCATGCCAAGATCTCATGCAAGCGGCCCCACTTGACACTCATATAGGTGATTTCATCAAGTGTATGCTGCAAATCATACACCACCCATAAGGGATATGAAAATCATTAAAACTTTGTTTAAGACAAAATTCTATCACCGTATAGAATATTAATGACAAAGTTTAACCTCTCAATATTGCAGTCTCTAGCACTTTCGCACACACCATAGGAAGGGACATAATTGATTAAAATCAATTTAGTGCTATCAGAACTAACAAATGACTTGTTTTTACCCATATGAACCTTATTCATGGGATCTCCAATCACAAAGGTTGGGTTACCATCACTTGTTTGTTTGCTAGTGGCTTAAGTCCCATTCCCCTCGATGTTTCTAAAATCATATTTCTTCCCAAGGGTTTTGTCAGAGGATCTGCTAGATTCCGTTCTGACTTCACATAGTCAATGGAAATAGTTCCACTCTTTAGCAGCTGCTTTACCAAATTGTGTCTCAATTGTATATGTCTATTCTTTCCAGTGTAATTCTTATTTTTTAGTTATAGCTTTTGTCGATTGACAATCATAGTGTATTGATATCGATGGGGTTGGTTTTCATTCCTAGTGGAATGTTTGCTAAGAAGTTTTTCAATCACTCAGCCTCATTACTAGTCATCTCAAGAGCAACAAACTCAGATTCCATTGTTGATCTTGCAATAATTGTTTGCTTGGTTGATCTCCATGTAATTGCACCACCCCCAAGTGTGAATACATAACCACTAGTGGATTGTGTCTCATCTGAATCAGAGATCCAGTTTGCATCATTATACCCTTCTAGTACAGCGGAAAATCCACTGTACTCAATGACATAATCCATTAAACCTCTTAAGTATCTCATAAGCTTAGCAAGTGCATCCCAATGTTCTTGATTTGGACATTGAGTGTACCTACTCAGTCTAGTACTACATAAGCAATATCAGGTCTAGAAAAGCTCATTGCAGTAAGCTCCCAATTATCTGGGCATACTGAGGCTGAGATACTGATTCTCCTCTATTTTTCATTAATTTAGAGTTAGCATCATAAGGGGTACTCACTGGTTTTAAGTCATAAAATCCAAACTTCTTAAGAAGTTTCTCAATGTATTGTTCTTGAGATAGTAATATACTATCTCCCTTCCTTATGATTCTAATACCTAAAATCACATTGGCTTCACCCATGTCTTTCATTTCAAATTTTGATCCTAGAAACAATTTAGTTCTAGTGACAATCTCATCGCATGTACCAAAGATTAACATGTCATCCACATACAAGCATATAATGACACAATCACCATTTTCAAACTTAGAGTACACACATTTATCAGCATCATTAGGTGAAAACCCTCACAAAGCAACACATTATCAAGTTTTTCATGCCATTGTTTTGGTGCTTGTTTCAACCCATATAAGGATTTTAAGAGTTTGCATACTTTATCTCTTGACCAGGTACAACACACCCTTCAGGTTGAGTCATATAAATTTCCTCCTCTAAATCACCATTCAAAAAGGCTGTTTTAACATCCATCTGATGTATCACTAGTTTATGGATAGCAGCTAAGGCTAACAACACTCGAATAGAGGAAATCCTAGTCACTGGAGCAAAAGTATCAAAGTAATCTATGTTGGGTTTTTGAGTAAAACCTTTTGCTACTAATCTTGCCTTATTTTTTCTATGGATCCATCAGGGTGATACTTTTTCTTAAAGATCCACTTACAACCAATGGGTTTTGCTCCTTTAGGCAAATCTACTAAAGTCCAAGTATTATTTTTCTGAATTGATTCAATTTCAGTCCTAATGGCCTTATCCCACTGTTTTGCATCAGGAGCACTAGTAGCTTCTATAAAGCTTATTGGATCATTATCAACAAGATAAGTATAAAAGTCATCTCCAAAGGAAGTTTCCTTTCTCTGCCTTTTGCTTCTCCTCAAATCCTCATTTATAGTATTACTATTATCATTATCATCAACAGATTGAGACATCTCACTAACCTTTAAGGGAAACACGTGTTCAAAAAATTCAGCATTTTTCGTCTCCATTATAGAATTTCTCTCAAGTATGTTACTTTTAACAACTAGAAACCTATGCAGCACTATGTTCAGCATAACCTAAGAACATACAATCAGAGGTTTTAGATCCTATTTTCCTTTTCTTAGGATCAGGTAACATCACCTTAGCTAAGCACCCCCACACCCTTAAATATTTAAGGTTAGGTTGGTAACCTTTCCACAACTCATAAGGAGTTTTACCGGTTTTCTTATGGGGTATTCTATTTTGTAAAAAACATGCAGTAAGCAAGGCTTCTCCCCAAAGGTTATCAGGTGCACCAGAACTAACAAGCATAGCATTCATCATTTCCTTAAGGGTTCTATTTTTCCTCTCAGCTACTCCATTAGACTCAGGTGAATATGGTGGGGTCACTTCATGGATAATTCCTTCTTTAACACAATAGTCATTAAAAAGTACATACTCACCACCTCTATCTGATCTAATCCTTTTAATTTTCTTATTCAACTGATTTTCTACTTCTGCCTTATAGGTTAAAAATACATCAAAGGCTTCATCTTTATGTTTGATTAAGTAAACTTTGGTATATCTAGAATAATCATCTATAAAGGTCACAAAATAATTTTTACCTCCTCTAGACATGGTTTGTTTCATATCAGCTAGATCAGTATGAATTAACCCTAATAGCTCAGTTTGGCGTTCTACAGAAAAACATGTTTTCTTTGTTAATTTAGATTCTACACATATATCACATTTTATACTCTGTTTATCATGCATATTAATCAATCCTAGTCGTTGTAATTTTAAAACATACGAAGAATTCACATGTCCTAATCTAGCATGCCATATATTATACGAGTCAACAATATAAGCAGAAGAACTTGATTCATTAATACTTTCAGAAATATTTAGAATGAAGAGTCCTTGATCACAATATCCCTTCCCCACAAACACATTATTTTTTGTCATGATGATCTTGTCAGACTCAAAAGACACTTTAACCCCCACCTTTCCCAATAGTGATACAGAGATTAAATTAACTCTAATTGATGGCACATGTAGCACATCACTCAAGGCCAGAGTCTTTCCAGATGTGAGTTTGAGAAGAACTTTTCCTTTTCCCAGAACAGGAGTGGTCCTGGAATCACCGAGGTAGACGTGTTCTTCTCCATCCCCTACACTAGTGTAAGAGGTAAAAGCACTTCTGTTTGCACAGATATGCCTGGTAGCACCAGAGTCTACCACCCACTTGCTCACATTGGTCATCAGATTTACTTGAGAAACGACCGCAGCAATAATGTCATCTCCTTCGGCTATATTGGCCCTAGGAGGATTGTCGTTTCTCGCTCTACGCCTGCACTGTGGTGCATGATGGCCTGGCTTCCCACATACGAAGCAATTTCCTTTCTTTTAAAGGTGGGTTTAGATTCATGGGGACGAGATTTAAGAAAATTATTTTTCTTTTTGTGATCAGGTTTGTATTCGTACCTTTTTGGAGCAGGTTTTACTTCTACCATATTTGCTTTCGCAGATAAAGCTTTGGCCCTTGTAGTAGCAGACTCCTTCCTGTTGGTATCTTCAATTATTATGTGTGTAATGAGTTCTGGTAGAGACATTTGCTTGTGCCTGTGTTTCAACTGTTGTTTGTAATCTGTCCAGGATGGCGGCAATTTCTCGATCAGAAGTTCTGAAACAAATTCATCCGGTAGTAGAATGTTTTCAGCTTTGATGTCTTCGAGCAACTTGTGGTATTCATTGATTTGAGTTTTTATGTCCTTGTCTTCAATCATTTCCCAACGGTAGTAATTTCCTATGACGAATCTTTGTCTGACGACATCTTCGGCAGTGTATTTGAGAATCAACGAGTCCCAAATGTCCTTTGCTTCTTTGTAGGAACAGTACACATCGAACAAATCATTAGAAAGTGCACTAAGCAAAGTGTGTCGGCATACCTTGTTCGCGTAAGTCCACTCTTCAACTAGTTTTGAGTTTGAAGGAATAGTGGAGTCGGGCTTTGGAGATGAAAGAGCAGCAACAACTCCATACATGTCTAAAAGGGTGGAAACGCGTTCTTGCCAGCGTCGGAAGTTTTGTCCAGAGAAAATCTCGATTTTTGACACGTCCGGAAGTGATTTTGCGAAGACCGTCTGGGTTCCGGAAGCAATGGTTTGGCTCTCTGAAGGCATGTTGTTGATGTCAGCCATAAGTCCTTAAGATTGTTGGAAAAGCTGACACAAAAAGTATTTCCTGAGGCGTGTAGAGTCACTGTCCTTAAGGACTTATCCGCGGTGTGTTGCGCAAGTCCCCCAGGATACAACAGGAACTTCTCAGAATGTCTGAGGATCTCAGAACTAGCAAGGAACTCTAAAGAGAGTATAAGGATAACCCAGAATATTTTTAGAAGAGAGAAAAAGCTAAAGAATGAAATTCAGAAAAGAGAAGAATGAGAAGATTGAATTTTTGTGTGTCTTGGAATGGAGGAGGAACTCCCTATTTATAGAGCTGGAGAGAATCAATTAATTAAAAGAAATTAAAATGAAATTAAAACATTTAAATGTTAACGTTGCACCAATTAAGTTTTTGAACGTTGCTATTAAAAAAATTTCCGTTGGCAATTATGAAAGAATCTTAACGTTGCCAACGTTTTCATATTTTGCAATATAATAATACTATATTATAACAATTTCTACGTCATATTGGATAAATATCATAAATTGTCCGGCAAAGATGAAAATGTATCAATGGATGACGTCAAATGTTTTAATTCCAAATGTAAAAGAGTTATAAGACGTCATAATATAACTTTTGAGATGTTATATGTTAGTGAATTAATAAAAATTTGGACAAGAATGTGAAAATTTATTTACTTTATCTTTGTGCAAACCTTCTTTTTTGCTCAAACACTTATTGAAGAAAGTTTTTGGCGACCATCACATGTAATATTTCTTTCATTTTACACAAATGTACATTGATTAACTACTTTAGGTATGGTTTCTTTTCGTTTTGACCGATTGGTTTTGTGCACATGTACTCTTTGGAGCATAGGCGCATTCTCTTTTCTCCCTCACTCACGGCAACAATTTATTCCAACGAAGAATCCACCTTCAAAAATGTTAGTTTTGTTTTAGGTTTTTGATGAACTTTCATTTTTGTTTTTTATGGGCTATAAAGTAGTTAAACTTGTTAAAATTGATGATATTGATATTGTTAATATTGATATTGTTAATATTGATATTGTTGAATTTGTTTGTTATTCATGCATTGTATACATATAAACTTAGGATAAAACTGAGAGTATATTCAAATGAACTTCAAACCACCAAAAAATCATGAGAAACCTCCACACAAAAATTTAAATCAAAATTCAAAGTATAAGTATGTGAAATATTTTTGCAAAGTTTGAAAAATACAATAAATTGATGAAAAATAGAAAACAAAATTTTTATTTTGAAAATATAGAAGGAACAATTGGCCTTCGACCCTAGATCGATATATAATAATGTCAACTCTGTCAACCGAAACAAAAGTTATGGTTGTTTAAAGATATGGAACAAGCAGACTTTTCATATAATATTTAAACTTTAGATTAATCCAAAATAAGGGTTTTCGTGTTTTTTT
Source organism: Vigna umbellata (assembly GCF_029865625.1). Taxonomy (NCBI): domain Eukaryota; kingdom Viridiplantae; phylum Streptophyta; class Magnoliopsida; order Fabales; family Fabaceae; genus Vigna; species Vigna umbellata. The sequence goes on along the minus strand of NC_142168.1, from coordinate 11,906,327 downwards.
TTCCTTAAATAAGGGTTTCAAGGAGTGATAAAAAAATTTCTACTAAAAATAATAAATATAGCTATCAAAATAAAAAATCACAAGTAAATAGTCAATATACATTACTCATTAACACCATTCACTACTATTTTACTTTAACACCACTACTACATAGTAGGGATTGATATAATGACAATTTTTTCTTCATTTTATGGGTGATGATGCATACAAACCTGTGTTAGCCACATTCCTATGATTTTTCAAGTTTTTACATGTGATAGTTTTAGTTCATACAAATTTGAAAATGAATTTTGGATATATAAAATGTCAAAATTAGGCTATATTTACTGATTTTTTGCTTTTCAAGTTTAGTAAAATTGTAAAAATAAATTATTTATTAAAAAAAATGAGAAACATCTGAAAGTGCATTTTTGGACATCAACTCATTTGATGTCGAAATTGATAATTTTTAACGTGAATTGGCAAATGAAAATGCAAATTTCAGACATCAATCGACGTACGAAAATGACAATTTCTGATGTCAATTAACGTTTGAAAGTGTCAATTTTTTATGTCAATTAATGTCTCAAAATGTCAATTTTCAACATCAAATAACATTTCTTTCAAAATATTAAAAATGACATATTTTTCTTACTTTAACATTATAATTACACTCATGAATTATAGGACTCCTCATTAATTTAAAATATACTCTTGACAAAAAATAAAAAAACATGTATTTAGGTTAGTTTTAACTTATTAACAAATATAAGCATTTTTATGCTTCTCATGTATAAAAATTAAAATCCAATCAAAGTAAGTCAAATATAAACAAGAAAAAAAAAAGAAAAATTGAGAAAGTAAAACAATAAATTTCATTATTGATATGTGTGAGAACTATATAAAGAATTGGTGCAACAACCAGATATATAGGAATATACAAGAAAAAAAATGAAAGAAAGAAAAACAAAAATAATAAGTATATACGGACTGACATCAAACACACATAATTTTTTTTTAAGATTAAATGAAAACAAAAATCTAAGTATCTAAATTAAACTTTTGTAAATATTATCATATGTGAAAAAAAAATATGTTTTATTTTATAATTGACTTTCCTCGTTAACAAAGCATCTTCTCTGAATTTAAGTCCAATCAAATAATATCATTAGTATGAATCATTACGTTCTTGTGGTATTACCAATTTTAGAAACTAAATTTTTTATTCATAAAAGATCATCTCAAAATATAAAATAAAATAAAATTTAAACTGTCTTAAAATTATTAAATTTAGTAAAAAAACTATTATGTCTATTTTTCATTAGCCAAGGATAGATGTTACTGGAGAAAATCGAATCCATTTTATTATTTTTCATTCTCACCATCAAATGAACCTTGTATATAAACCTAATTATTCTCCCTGACTGATTTTCTTCCTCTCTCAATTTGTAGTTGGGGGTTTCATTTCATATATGTATATAAGCAAGTAGAGGAGGTAGATAATGACCAGACAGAATCTGAATTAAATGTTCCCTAACATATTTCTTAGATTCCATGATAAAACTGTGTGTCTGTCTCCGAAGTTTGTGGGCTGAAATGGTTGTTGTTATTGTGTGGCTGTCATTTGAGGAGGCTTAACTTAATAAGAAAGCAGGTTAATTGATAACCAAATCTAGCTGCAAACCATGTCCAATACTGTGATCTACTCAATCTTTCCACGTTTCAAGCCATTTCCTTAGTTTTGAGCCACAAGTTTTGGCAACCTATTACACGGTCGGCATCAGTACTGTAATTTTGATGTCACGTCCACACAGTGACCGTGCATATCTTCATTGTCGCCAACCCTACAAATTTTGTCACTGCTTTATCTTAATTGCATTCCTCTCAAAGTGCAACCCTTCTCTCCGATGTTGACTCTTTTGGGGAGCTATCATCAACAACCAACCATCTTCACATGCATGGACCACACTACTTTCACATCTAATTCATACCGTTTTTCTAATAAACCTATAATAATTCAGTTTAAATTTTATATTCATAAGCACAAACATGTCTTTGCAAGACTGGGATAGGTTATACGTGTATCCTATATTTTTTCATTCCGGAGTCGAGATTAAGTCTATTTCTACAAAAAATTTTCAATCTTTAAATTTAGGTCAAAGTTCTATCTTTGATTCTCTTTTTTTACTGTTTGATTGAACTGAGATATTATCCAGAGAAAATACTCAGATACTAAAGTAGTGTCTGTCTCAAAGTGCTAGCAATAAATGTGCACTAAAAGTATTCAATTACCTGAATATCAAATATGTATTTATAGATTTTGATAGACTTTGATTAATGCTAACCAAATTACGATCCAAAATGTAATGATTTAACTTAGGATTAATGTAATTATTTTTAATATTAACTTTGTTTCTAATATGACCAATCAATTCACTGACCAACTCATGTAGAACCTATAGACTTATTGACCATTCGATTCATGACTAATTGGATGATCATATACACATATGATTTTCTTGAATATGATATCATTATCTTATGTTTCCTATTATTTCCTTGAATTTGTCTCACTTTTTTTATCTGAATAATCTCATGTAGAGAAATTGATATACACTTGAAAAAATACTTCAATTTTCAAGTCAATCATTATCATACAAATTTTCTCTAATAAAATTATAATTAAGGTTAAACTTAATTTAATTTCATAAAATTAACTTACATATTAATTTGGAGTGATAATTATCATTGGCATCTTCATTTTTATCAAATATTCAAATAAATGTTTAAACATCTAGTGGGAAACCATTCTGAAAAGATTCCCGAGTCCAAGATGCTATGACTTTAGATGTTGATCCCAATAGTCATATTCGTATTTGCTGCTTCGATTTTCTGAACATAAAATAAAATATTTATTCGTTCAAATCTGAATTTTATTTTATTTTTTAAATTAAAAATTGTCTTTTTCGTCTTTCCATCTTAATAAATGGTGTTAATGTTCTCTTGAATACTGTTTGCATTCGTTTTGGTTAACATAATTAAGAACATCCGCGTTCACAATCAAATGTATAATTAAAATTTTGACGAAAAAGACTCGCTTTAATTTGTTTGGCTAAAAGTATGTTTTTAATATATTAAATTTTAGAACACTTTTATTTTTAGTTTTCTAAATTAAAAAAAAATGGTCTCTCAAATTTAAAAGGTGAAATAATACATCTAGTTCAAAATAAATGTAAACATTTTGTTTAGTTCTACTCCTCTATAGATGGGAAAAAAATTTAGGGATAAAAAAATTAACTAATACCATTTAGGAATTAATTAGCTAAACAAATGTTTTTTTATTATATGAATACGTTTAAGTAACTAACAAAATGTTTTATATAGCTCATCACAGTTTTAAACTTTCAAAATTTAAATTGTCAAGTAATACTTTTTAGATACTTTTTTTCCATAACTCTAAGCTCTCAAAAATTAGTTACTGAAGTAAACAGTGAATTGATTCGTTCTAATCATAATGAATAAATTTTAATTTTGCAAATCACAAAAAAGGTAAGAAAAATAAAATAAATGCATTATTGTGGTTAGCATCACCCATGTCACTATTGTTTAGGAAAGTGAAAACTGAGAAAAAGTAAGAAATTTATTTTAAACGTTGATAAAATTGCTTTTCTTAAATTGAATGTTAGTTATATAAACAGATTTTCAACATCCGAAATTGAAATAAATTATTTTTAAATTGAAGAACTTAATTATTCTTTTTAAATTATCGGAGACTAAAATATTATTTTAATATATGATATGTTAGGATGACAATGCATGCTAATTTATGTGAACCCCTTCATATAGCATTTGGTCTATGAGTCTACATGCCCGTCCTTATAAAGAATTATTTTTTTTTATAATTTTTTTCTCAGTTATAACATAACATGTAAAATATTAAGATACAGGATTTTTAATATTTTAATTTTATATAATTAAATTAATGAAAATAATAAATTTTATAAGTTTATTTCTTAATATTTATAGAAATAATAAATTTTTAAATTAGTAAGAATATTCACAATTTTATGACTTCTAACTTTAAGTAAATGCTTACCAGAAATTTGATAGTATATATATAACTAAAACAAGAACAGAAACTAAATTTAAGTAACTAAAGTTGTTAAATAAAACCTAGCTCGGAATAACCTTCGAAAACAAACTTAATTAATTATAAATTTATTCTATACTCATTAATGGATACATCATAACTTTATTTTAATATATGATTTGTTAGCATGATTTTAAACAAACTTAATGACAAATTTATCCTGTACTCATATTGATACATCATAAGTTATAAACATGTTACAAAATTAACATACATTTATGTTTAACCTTATTACTTACTCCTAACATATATTTCTTAGAGTTAATTTTTTATACACTTTAAAGGTACCGTCTCTCTAACTCTTTCGAGCCTCCTATTTATATAATATGGACAAGTTTGTTCAAATTGAACTGAATTTAAACCTAAAATTTATACTTAATTTTTGTAATTGAAGTAACCAAATCATTTAATAATTATTCTGTTGACATATTCTTCCATCCTCAATGATGATCATTTATTTTATTTTTGTAATTGAAGTAACTTAATTTGTTGATAATTGATTTTGTAAATTTGTAAAAATATTTATCAATTTTCAATTATTTCTACACATAAAATCAAATATTTATATTTATCAATTTATTAAATAGAAACCTTAATTATCTAAAAATATAATAATAAAAATATCAAAAAAATATATAAATAAATAAAATAAAAACAATGATAATTTCAATTATTAGACACATTTAGACACAATATGATAATTCATATTTTTAGATGGTTGTTTTATTTAGATTTGTTTTGCATAACCTATTTTCAATTTATCAATGATGTGAAGATGGACTAGCCTATTTCTATTAGGATAATGATACTTTAACAACATTTTTTTAATAACATTTTAACATTATCTACTTATCATTTAGTGATTGGTTCATATTGCATGTACTAACTTAGTGTTAAATTATTCTCCCTTAGTATAAAATTTTTCTCATCATATTTTACAAGTCTATATTAATAACACAATTCGTCATTACAAATTATTAATATATAATATCAATGTAGTAACGAATCACATGTACCTTTTAATTAAAATTGGTAATTTCTTTTAACTTATATAGCTATCTTGACAAAAATTCTTTTGTAAATATTTAATGCGGTTGAAAATTTGTGATAATAATCATCGATCTAGATGTTCAATAATAAGATGCAAAATAAACTACTATTGTTATATTTCCTGTTTCTGCATCAATAGATTATATTTTCATAATATATTTGCTAACTCTGAAAGTTTAATTTACAACATTCTTATATGAGCATCACATCAAATCCAATTGTATTAACTTCCTCTGTCAAAGCCGATCGAAAAAATAAAATTCCTCTGTCAAAAGTCAAAAAAGGACGCATGAAGAAGACCACCCCGAAAATGGTTTCCTTTAACGAAATTAATTTGACAAATTAGAAAACCAAAAGTTTCCATGTAATTTTGATCATTTAATGATGATGCTGTAGAGAAATGTTTGATAACAACGTGTGAAGTGAACAAGGAAGGGAAGACAAAAATGACAACATAGAGAAAGAAAAGCACATAAAATTGCGAAGAATGTTTATGTTTGGGATGAATTTCATATAACGAAGGGAAATGAAATTTGAATCAGTCTCTTCTGGCCACAAAGTAAAGATTTGATCTTGATTGGGATGAGTGTGAAAAGACATCCATGTTCTGTTGGAGCAGCATTCGATGAAATCAAAACCTCTTCAGTGACCCAATAGCCATCTGAACAGTGAACAAGTTAAGAAAAGAGATAAGGGTAAACGTCCTTGCAAGAGAGGACCACATCAACTTCGTTCGTGGTCTACATGCATCCTCATCTATTCTCCTCTTACGTGGCACCCTCACATTCGATATCATAATTTTCACCAACTTTATCTCTCTCACCATGCTTTCAGTTGCTTCAACCTCATCAAACATCTCACCATTCATAATATTTCTTTTCTTTTCTTCTTCATGCATTTATCCTTAAAGAAGAAACAACATAATACTATATATATATATATATATACACACACATTCGCTTGGCTAGTTCATAACTCTAATCAACCTTAAATTTTTAATCAAATTTATTTGATAAGTTTTATTTATTAAGTGTTGAACCGTATTTACAATATTATTAATTAAAAATTTAATTTGAAATTTATAAATATAAATCAAATATGAAAAAATAAATGATTGTATTTATTGTGAATTTAAAATTTTATTATAATTTCTGATGAATTAAATTACTGACTTATACATTTAACAAATACGTACAGTTTGGAATCTGAATATTAATAACGTGAAAAAAATTTAACTAAGTATATCCAAAATAACCTAACCTAACATAAAAAAAAAAGTGTGAAAAAATGTTTAATAAAGATAATCGAACTCACACTCAAAACATCATGTATGTTACATCTTGGTACTTACTTACTGTCTTACTTTACTTACATGTTAATATCTAGCTCATGATTCAGGTAATAATTAATTCATCCATGTGTCGTAACTTCATAAGCCTAAGTTCAGACTCAATATATATATATATGCCAATTACAGTGTTTTCCCATTATTGAGTGTAATTTTCCTTTGTGTAAGAATCGTTGCCCTACCACATTTGTTGATGTGTACATAAGTGCCTCACACTAAATGCTCCACAACATGTAACAGTTATACACAATTTCTTCCTAGGTGATGTTCAATCCCTTTCTGTCATTCAAATTTACAACACATACATCAACATTTTCAGCCTCTGTCTGTTTCATGATTAATCTCTGCAACAATTATATTTTTCAGTTTATTAGCAACAAAAAAAAAGAAAAAAAAAACTGTCATGTAATCAATACAACAATATAATACCTTCAGTTTTCTACGTAGAAAATTAAGATTTCCAACTGCCAACTCAATAATGTTTGCCCTGGATTGGAAGTTATTTTATGCCCCCCAAACACCACATTCTCTGTCATCAAATTGTATGGCTCATGGCAAATTTTAGTCACAAATTTATTGCATGAAAAGGTTACGTTAAGTAACGTACTAATTGTGTAAAGTTGTTTAATCATATATCCCAATAATTGGCACCACTTGAAACTTGTTTTAGCAATATAATATAAGAAGACACTGCTCGCAACGGAATATAAAACACGATTAAGAGAAAGAAATAATATTAAACTGATGAAGTGACTGTGCGTGAGCCACTTATTACGTTGTTCACTTCACGTGTGTCATTAAAAAAATGAAACATAGGAAAATCGTTCTCTTATAAAAACATACGTTCCAACATCCTATGCGGAATGTTTTTTTTTTTTACTTGATCTGGATCTATCTACCATACCTGTTATGGAATCCAGAGATTTTCCATTGATTAAAAACAAGAAAAGAAAAGAAATTCGAAGTGAGTTTGCTATCACGTAATAAAGGTCTAAAGAGGAAGGAAAGAGGAGCACATGGTCTTAGGAACTTTATTTATGGATGTAATTGAACTCATCCCCACTCCACGTTAGCACTTTCGAGACAAAATCTTAGAGAGGTACGTTCGTGTCATCTACTTTCATTTAAGAAATTTAAGCTCTTGCACATTAAATTCATATATATCCGTAATTAATTAAGGGAACATATATAAATGCACCAAGTTATATAGGATTTAAAATTTTCTTCAAGTCAAGACTATCGGATATCAAATATTAATCAGAAAAAATTAGTAATTGAATGGATTGGTAATCACCAAAAATAAATGGATTGGTAATTACCAAAAACTATTTTTGGATAAATTTTGTATTTAATATTTCTTAATCAGTGTTGTTGATCTTATCGGTGTATTAAATGTGAATCTGCGAATATGTGGCAAAATTTTAGTGGTGGTTGAATATTTTTGGAATTGAATTTTTTGTTATTTGAAAAGAAAGATTCACCTACAAAGAGTATCTTATGCTCAAGTAAAAACTTTGATGATCTTTATGAATATAATATAGTGAATATGAGTGACTACTAACCAAATGTATTTATAAAATTAATATCAGTTGTGAATCTATGTTATTATTGGATTGTCTTAAGTATATAATAACATTAGTTAATAATAACACGATGATAATATATCTTAAATAATAATCATAAAATCAAATTTTTATTAATTGTGACATATAGATATTGTCTTAATAGATATACATATATCTAATATTGTTCTAAAATTAAAAGATTTAATAAATTTTGTTGAATTGTATTATTTAATATATTTATTGGATCGAGTAAAAATAATTGTCAATTACCTTTTATAGTTGAGTGTTAGAGGTAGAAGGAGATATAATTACGAAGGAGAACATAATTAAGTTAAAATAAAACATAAGTTAAAAAACTTATAAAATTGTAAATTATAGAATGATGGTAGATTTTACTTTTACGTGTGGAAGAATAAAGAGTTAAGTCGTGTTTGGTTTGAGATTGTGAATAAAGCAATGAAAATATTTACTCATATTCATCTCCATTTTTTCACTGGAAATAGTAGAAAAATGGCATAAATAAACAATAAAAAACACTATTAATGAGGATAGGAAGGAGATGACGTATGGGAGTACGTGATGGTGAGATTGAAGAATGAGCAGTGAATAAAATATGAAGCAAATGTTAAATATTCTAAGTTCAAACTTCATTCAATTCAAGTACATTATCTCTAACACGTGGCAGGCCCAACCTCTTCATTTTAATCGTGACTAATTCCACTGCTAGACAACCCCTTTTTCCTGCAATATATTTATTACATATATCAATTCTTTGTAAACGAGATTTATCAGAAAGAGGTGATGAAAGAATATATTAAGAGAATAAGTATAAATTAAAATTGAGAGATGATTAATTATATAAAGAGATGGTTTTATGAAATTGAAAACGATGTTACATTTTTTTTTAATTTAATATATTTAAATAATTAATTGTAAATAATTTCAAACAAAATTTCCCGCATACCAATTGCAAAAATTAAAGTATAGTAAAAAAGAAAAAGAAAAGTGAGAGTGAATATAAAATCGAAGGAAATTTTTGTAACACACTTCACCTTTGTTATAAAAAATAAATCAGTTTGAGATTAAATTATATTTCAGTGTATATAATCTCATTCAAATCTATGTTCTGCTGAAGGAATCATATGCTGAGATTCTTCATAATCCAGCTTTAAATAAAAAATGTTCATGGTTAAAATTGCACGTTAGTTGATTAATTCTTTGAAACGTAAAATTAGTCAAATTTATTGTACATGTAAAAGTAAAATTGTAACTTGAAACAGTTCAAATATCTATGTATATATGAACAGCAGATAGTGGAGACAATCTCTTCCAACATTCTCCTCTTTTTTCTCCTTTCGTGTTTCCATCCAATTAGCACATCCAATTAGCACAAAAAGATCAAGATGATTCGCATCTTCAATCGTCCTAAAGGAAATATAACCTTAAAAATATTAAATTTTTATCTCACAGATTCATTTCATGCAAGATTATATAGTAAAAGAACATGGTTATATAAAAGTATGGGTAAACTTTATATATTTATGAATACTAATAAAAAAAACTTATTTTAATGTTACCTTAAACTTTTTAATTAGTTTTCATTTTAAAAAAATCAAACTTTATAGTAGAGTGGAGTTACATCAAGATATTGCAGTATATTATATTCCAAAAGGCAAAAGAAAAGGGGAGAGAGAGTACCACCTTCCCAAACCCTATAATGGGCCCACCTTAAAGCACAGCCACCCACAAGATAGATAATGTCCGAACTTTTTGACACCACTATCTTTCTGACACGTGTCACACAGAGATTCTCCCACTCTCTCAAAGCCACCAAAAACAGCAAAACCCCGTTCACTGCGTACACAAACACACAAACACAACACAACTTCGTAAGTTCTCAGTTTCTTCCTTTTCTTTTTCTAGTTCTCACCGAAACGGTATACTAAACTCACTCTGACAAAACTACTAACTCCCCAAATGTTGGAGGGAGAAGCTGCTGGCACGTGGGCACGCGCGTGCGACACGTGCCGCTCCGCAGCCTCCACCGTCTTCTGCCGCGCCCACAACGCCTACCTCTGCGCCTCCTGCGATGGCCGCGTGCACCACGCGTCCTCCTCCTCTTGGCACGAGCGTGTGTGGGTCTGCGAGGCCTGCGAACGGGCCCCCGCGGCGTTCCTCTGCAAGGCCGACGCCGCCTCCCTCTGCTCCTCATGCGACGCCGATATCCACTCCGCGAACCCTCTCGCAAGCCGCCACCACCGAGTCCCCATCCTCCCCATCGCTGCCGGCCACCACTCTCACGTCGAAATCGACGTCGCCGACGACGACGATGGTGCTGACGTGGATGACGAAGACGAAACCGCTTCCTGGCTCTTGCTCAACCCTGTCAAAACTGGCACTGTCCCTAATAGCAACAATAATGGGTTCTTGTACAGTGGTGAGGTTGACGAGTATTTGGACCTTGTTGATAACTGTAACTCTTGTGGTGACAACAACCACTTCGCTGCAACTACCACTACTGCCACTACTGCTGATCATTACACTCAGCACCATCATTTTGACGGTGTTTCTCAGAAGAGTTATGCCGGGGACAGCGTGGTTCCGGTTCAGCAGCACCACCATTTTCAGCTTGGCTTGGAGTTCGAGAATTCTAAAGCTGCCTTCAGTTACAATGGTTCTATTACTCAAAGTGTAAGCCTTTCTAATTCCCTTCTTCTCTTTTCTCCTTTGGGGTTTTGTTTTGTTTGTTCTTTTGTTACAAACACGTACAAAATATGAGCACTTTTTTCAGAATTTGAACTGTACTTGCCCTTCTACTACACCTAACTCTCGTGGGTGGTTTACTTTTGTATTGTTCTTTCATGTAAACCTCAAATTCATCTAAACCAAGCTATTGGGAGGGGGAAAGTTGTGCTTTTTATTTGACTTCGGTTGTGGTATATATTATACCACACGGTCCTTTTTGAGATGGAGTTTTCTTCCTTTTTCCCTTCACGTGACATGTTTTTTTGTCAGAGTTTTGGATTCAGAAGTAGTTTCCTTTCCTGGCATGTCCAATGCCAGCTTTAACTCTCTGGAAGAAGTTCCTGTTTACCCTGTTTTTGGCCTGGGGTATCTCATAATCTGTCTTGTTGGACTGTTTGCCATTAATAAGACTTGTTCCCAGCTCGTTTTTCATGTTTGGTTTAATTTGTACAGAAATGGTGTCTCGATTCGTTCTGCAACTTTTTTGGCTCTCTTTATCCTTTTGCCTTTACACTTTTTCTTTATTGCAACGAATCTAAGGGAAAATTAAGTATCATACTTTCTTTCTATGATAAGATTGTTTTCCTCAGTAAACAATTGAAAACTTTCTGCCTTTTTATTCTACTAAATGTTAATGTGAGAATGGATCAATTTTCTATGTCATATATGCATGCAGTTGCCGTTCTCTCACTTTAATCTATTCTGTAGTACACTCCGTTATGTCCTTTGCCAAGGAGCAAACAAGTTCTGTCACGGACTTGTTCTAAAGCGCTAAAAGTCATCCCTCTAGATTCTCGTACTTTTGTAATCTCAACCAGTTTTTACATGAACATAGGAATATTAATCATATTCATCAATTTTCTAACCTACATAATTGGATTCCTCTAAAGGTGTTGTTTTTATCTTGAACTTGTTATCTGGTGAACATTGTTTAACTGGTGTTTGCTTCCTTTTTCATTGAATTCAGATTTCAGTTTCATCAATGGATATTGGTGTTGTACCTGAATCACCGATGAGGGATGTCTCAATTTCCCATACAAGACCCCCCAAAGGGACGATTGACCTATTTTCTGGACCTCCCATTCAGATGCCTTCCCACTTTTCTCCAATGGACAGGGAGGCCAGAGTCCTAAGGTACAGAGAGAAAAAGAAGACAAGAAAATTTGAGAAAACTATCAGGTATGCCTCAAGGAAGGCCTATGCAGAGACCAGACCCCGAATAAAGGGTCGTTTTGCCAAGAGAACAGATGTGGAAGCTGAAGTGGATCAGATGTTCTCCACAACACTAATTACAGAAGTTGGATATGGAATTGTTCCCTCTTTCTGAATATGCTGTGTTGAACAAAAATGACCACAAGACAGAGAAGAAGCCAGAGGATCTTGATCAATAGAAATGGCAACCGCTTATGTACTAAGTTGTTTTGTTGATAATGTATTTTTTATGTAATCTAATTACTCCAAGTTGCACTAATCGGATGCTTTTATTATTTTGTTTACTGTATTTTGAATGAAACTTGTATTTGTAAATACAGTCCTTGTATTAAATTATAGTCAACATATCTTTCATAAATTTTCATTTTCTCTATTTCTATCATGGTGTATGATTTGCTCGAAAGATAACCAACCAATAGCTTCTGTTTGTGCTATTTGTCATTTCATTTAGTTGCAATCACTTCAATCAAATATCATTCGGGTGCATTGAACTTACTGTGGCTTGAGTTCTGGCTTATATACTCATGATCTTGATCTGGCTACAGTGGAAAAGAGGATAGAAAGTTGTCGAGTTTAAAATAATGCACATAATTCCTTTTTCATTTCTTTGCCCTTGGAAGAAGGACAAAAGCCACAACTTGTTCATCATTACTCTGCATAAAATGCTCTTATATCATCAAGAAATCATGAGAGCTTTTGATATATTTGGCTAAAAGTGAGAGAATTCTATTTTGGAGGAAAAAATGCATTTAAAATCATTGATTAGAAACTTAATGGTTAAGGTTGTAACAACTTCAGATTTTTTATACATGGATTAATATTGTATACATAATCTCTGTTGTTAGGTTTTCTAGTTTATTTTTGGAAGTGAATTTTATGCTTTAACATGTATGTTCTTTAGGCTGTGTTTGTTTGAAGGTATTTCACTGTTTACGTGAAATACCGAAGACGGATTTGATACAGGAATGATGTTCGCTTGCGACGATTTGGACGGAGGGAAAAGCAAAGATTTGCGAGATTTGCACATTATCACCATCCCGCTAATTTGAGAAGATTTGCGCTGATTTGGGCAGAAAAGACTGCTTTGCCCTGTACTATTATCAAATTTCCAAGCACACCGTTCAGCCATGTTTAACATAAAAATGCACATTAATAACCGGTTACAGCAGAGTGTAACCGGTTACAGAGAAGAATGAATTTTGCTTGCACACGCGTAACCTGTTACGCGAACGCGTAATATATATTTTTCAGTTTTTTTAATAATTATTTTAATATTATAATTTAAAAAGATATACATTTTAATAAAATTAGGTATATTATATTTCCTAATTTATTAAAAATAAGTTGATTATTTAATTTTTATAATTTTTAAACATTAATTTTATAAATCATTCATAATTTTTTTTATAAACATTTTTACAATTAAATATAACATTTTATATTACTTTTATAACTAGGGGCATTTTGGTAATCTTCAATTTCTACCAATTAAATTAATTTTTAAAATCTATCACATCAATCAAATCCTACACTAATTCTCACAAACTTTACTTCCAAACCCACTTTCAATTACCCACAAATCCACTCAAAAAAACAACTAAAAAATTACCCTCAAATCCACTCAAATTCATTCAAATCATCTCCCCCAAATCTACCCAAACGAACACAGCCCTTCTTGAATTTTGAGAAGTCAAAAATGCTTTTGTAGCAGTATAGCATATTCTAACAGAAGAAAAGATATTTTTATAATGTCTCCTGACCATATATGCCAAAGTACTTTTATATAGAAAATGAATTCTATCTCAACTTTAGAAAATTAGTTTTAAAATTAAGATTTACACTTATTTATTTATATGTTGCAGTCGATTTTATAAAAAGGTTGTGATTTTTCCCTTTCAAGTAGTATATTTTATACAGTAAATTGAAAGTGCTGTGACAAAGTTCCATTGCACTTTTTTTCCCTCATCATGAGAATGAATGTTTGATGACAAAGAGTAGAAGTAAACGAATCTATGCCAGAGTCATCCATGACCAAGAGTTTGCTAAACATCCAATGGTCAGAAACATGAATCAAACAGATGCTTTTTGGTTTAAGTTTCCGGCTGTCATGGTCCATAAATATTTGGATAATCAGTATATGCGATTCTATTTGCTGCACATAACTAGTGATAGCAGAAAATATTTATTCCTTCCCACATATGATGACTTAAAATCTTGATACTAGATCAAAATAGTTACAGATTCGAATATAAAAATACTGTTTTTGAATTATTTTTTTTTGCAAAAATTTTTCAATATTCAACTAGGAATGATGCAATATGAAAAGTTCAATCTAGTAATTGACTCAAGGTGAATACTAATAGTGTAGTTAGAGGTTATAATGATTTAACTTTATACGTTGATATATTTAGAAGTTGGGATAATATTGCTAGTAGTTTTTCAGTTTTTTTTTTTAAGAATGAAAACTATTACTTATGATGAGTTTATGGAGTCATTTATATTTTGGAACATGCTTGGAAGGGAGTTTTAGAGGTTTCGGTTGGAGAGTGACTTTTCTTTAGTTAATCGTAGTTTTTTGGTTTAATGAGTGAATTTTTGGAATTCCAGATAAAGACAGTGTCAATATTTGTATTTTTTAAACATATACCGTTCAAAGTTTTTCATGTTTTTTATAAGAGAAATTGATAAATCATGATTCATAAATAATAAAACAAGTTTAATGTTTTATCTTGTATTTACGTAGATTTTTTTCATAATATGTATAACTTATTTATATTTCATGTAATTTTTATCATGAATTTGGTATAGTCTTTCCCTGTTTTGTATTATTTTATTTTTTTTATTTAATAAGTTTTCATGTAATAACAAATAATTAATTTAGATGTTAATATATACCAGATGTTAAATTTCATAAAGATCAAGTTTGAAATATCTTTTTTTCTCCATCATGTCAAAAGTTGTTCACAAATCAGCACCAAAATTACAATTGAACTTTTTTCTTTCTATGAAAAAGTAGAATGTTACTGTCATTAGCATTGGTTATTAATCGAAAGCATGCACAAATTACTGTCACACTTCTACTCTATACATCTTTTCTTAAGCAGTATTTATAGTAGTATCTTCATGTTTTATTTATGCCACTATTTATTTTTCTACCCTCTATAAGGTATAAAAGAATCCTATTAAAGAGACAAGCAGCTTGTGCTATAATTAGTTTCTTAGTAAGTTGTCATAACAAGTTTCTTAGTTCAATCAGTTTACTGAAATTGTGGTCCTCGAACAAAAGTGGCTGCACTTTTTTATTTTATGAAAGGCATGAGACAAAAGTAGACCAGAGAAAAATTCGTGGAGGCTGCTGTTACATATTTACAAGGGCTCATACCCTTTTGTTTGATCTGCATGTCATACAAACTGCAAAACTCAGACAGGTACATGTACTCCAAATTGATACTAAAATCGGGAAAGAACACATGTTCCTTTTCTCTGTATCTTTTCCTTTTGAGTAAAATAGAACTTCTGATAAGATAATGTCTGCTTGAACTAAGTTCTCATATATTTGATTTCGATACTACTTGTTTTGGAGTAGATGTTTTTCGGTGTGTCTTTGTTGCTTCTAAATGTCTGGAACGCTCGCTTCTCCTCAATTGTTGTCGTTCGCGTTCCTTCAGCTCGTACCGCTCGTCTACTTTCGCCCAATCACCCTAGAATATTATCTAGAGTCTATGGAACGTAGAGGTAACGTCCCTGGACTTTTGCCGCTTAAAATATCTAAGATATTTTATCCAATAAATATCTTACTATACACTACTCTAAAATGTTTGTAGTCAAAAGATGTATCTTATGTATATATAAACTTATGTACATATTTTGTTGTATATAATGTGAGACTTTGTTTGTATCTAACAGTTCATTACCTTCCATCATAGGAATGCATTTGATCTTAAAAGTTATTATGTATGGTCTGTGCAACTCAGAATAGTGTTTACATATAATCATAGCATGTTGCATTAGAGGGAAAAGGGTTCTTTATTCGAAAGAGTTACTTCAATCTTGAAAAGCAAACATGTGCGTGGCCCCAAATTAAGCACAGTGAACTATGGCCAAATATGTTGCTTTTGCTTTAAGATCCACAAACTCTAAGAGAACCAATTCCAGCTTGCTAATTTTTCCAGCAGGAAAAGTAACATAGAAACAATGACAAAAGTGTTCCAATTATTGATGAAATCTAGTAAGTTTCCACCATGATTATGGAGGAAAGACAGGAACATAGAAAAACAAGCCCATAAAGAATGTGATTTTATTATTTTTATTATTATTATTTAAAAAGAACTGAGTGAAGATCTCACCTTTTCAAACTGATTTTGTTTCATGTTTTCAAAAACTATTAATGAGTATTGTGACTTATTAAATTTTTATAACACTTTCCTTTGTGATTTAGGTTTTAGTGGATTTGTACATAAAGTGCACATTTTGAAAGTGGTGAATGAATTTTAAAGGACTTTATAACTTTTAGAAAATATTTAAAATTATAAAAGTTGATAAAAAATATAAAAAATAAAGTAAAATTAATATAATGTTCAATCTTTTACTAATCAACTTAATCAATTATTTCCCCTTATATTATCCTTTCAGGTATTAGCATTTTATCATTTTTCCTTATATTTAAGTGATATGCGGTATCTAGTGATAATTATAATCAAGTATATTGTTTGGCTTGGTTAATTCAGTAAGATGCATGAGTTAGTGTAATTAAATGTGTTCAATTCCTATAATCCAATGCACCCTTGTTTTGTACTTTCATCTTAATTGTTCTCATAAATTAATGCAAATTATAAAACTTAAAGGCTTCAATAATCTACATTTTTTAATTATGTTATTTAAAATTATGTACTGAACCTTATTTCCACTTTTTTAATTCCAATTATCAAAATTATTTTTTAAAAAAAATGTCTTTTTATAAAGTACATCTTGAAATAACAAATGGATAAAAATATTTTAAAAATACTTTTTTAAATTACTCTCTTTATATTCGAATTTTCTTTATGATTTAAAAATGTATTTTACGGAATGTACCAAAAAGTGTATTTCGAATTTTAAAGCGTGAGTTATAAAAGATTATTCAAAAATGCTCTTCTACTTTGTAGATTTCGAAATGTATTTCTTAAAGTTTTTGAAATCTAGGTGTGTTGTAAAATACTTTGTAGAATGTAATAAATAAAGAAAAATGTTTATGAAAGTATTTTTTAAGATGACATTTTCAACCAAAGTTTTGAAGAAGAAAAAAAATAACATAGAAAGAGTGAAAAATATCATAATTTAATAGGAAGAAAAAAAACTTAATCTCAATTTATATTATCAAGGAAGAACATTGTTTCGAGGTTGGAAATGAAATCATATAAGTTCAAGTGTAATGTGTAAATGAGTTTAAAGTAAAAGAACATAGTTTAAAGTAAAAGAATAATCATTGTACTCATCAACTACAAGACCTCATCTCCTTCTACTCACACCCACAAGATGATCATCGCAAACAAAAGAACATTGCACATACAAAACACAAGCACAAGCACAAGCAACAAGGTAAGCTAGTTTAAAGTAAAAGAATAATCATTGTACTCATCAACTACATTACATACAATCATACATAGTCATTCACCAACATAGGATACTTTATGCATGACACTACAATGATTTGACCGTCTGAACTTAGAATGATTGTCAAGCTATGGCAGGTTGTGCACTTGTGGTGGCTTCTACTGCTTTGCAAAGTCATTGCCAATGGGTTTCACCCTACCACACTCACAAGGTTAGTCTGTTCCACGCCTTGAACCATACTGGAAGTCTCCAAGACTAAGACCTCCTGCTACTCCTCACGACTTTGAGAATGACAGACTATTGGAGTTTAAGGATAACCCTTAAGGTTGACCTCTTGCATTAATTATAAACATACTTGAACCTCACCAAGAGGATTCACTTTGGAACTTACTTTCACCACTTTGAAACCATACTTTCACTTTGATACACATAAAAACTCATACATAATCATACATCATTCTAAATAAATCAAAGCACAATCTTGATCAATCAAGAACAAAGAAGGAAAGAGTAAAACTAACCTGGATCAATCGCTTAGCGACCACACTCGTTGGGCGACCACAAAATCCTTTCGCTTAGTGACCCAACTTGTTGTGCGAATACACAGACAATGTTCCCCAAACCTCAACCTCTCGCTTAGCGACCCAACTCCCTGAGAGAAACTTGAGACAGTGGTCCAGACCCCCAACTTACTTGCTCAGCAACCTAACTCGCTAGGCGAATCCTGAAACTATGGCCCAAACCCCTCAACCACTAGCCCAACGACCCGACTCACTAGGCGAATGCATAAACAGTGTGTTAGACCTTACAACCACTCGCTGAGCGACTCCACTCACCTAGCGAGTCTGCATAATTCTAGAGCACCACAATACATAATTATGCAACCTACACCAAATTTACCAAATGTAAATATTTTCCCCAACTTCTAATTCTCCTAGAGTGTGTTATATACTTAATTATACTAAACCAAGTGTGTCTAAACTCATAATAAACAAGTGACTACAGGATATCAACCCAAAAACCTTCAAAACATCAACTTAGAGACTCAAATTGAATTCTACCATTTGTGGCACAATTTCAAGCAACTTAGGGACTCTAACAGGTCCCAAATAACTTACCAAGATTCTCCAAACTGACATTTTGAGCACAAAACTCTCAATTCAAATTTTCACTAGTTCACTTCCTCAAAATTGAGTTCAAAACCAAGTTGAACTCTGCCTCATCGCCACAACACACTCATAACTCATATTTCTTCTAGTCTAGATGCTTGAACATGACATTAAACAACTCATAACCAACCTCAACTACATCAAATTAGTTCACCAACCATTTCTTACCATTTCCCTACCTTAAAACTCATATTTAGACAAATATGGACCTATAACTAAGAGTAACCCTTTCCTCCAACAAGTTAATCACACAATTCACTTTATCAACACAAATCCACATCCTAATCACACATACAAACAGATTAAACCAGTTATACAACATTCATTATCACACAAATCATCAATATCACCCAATTAGTTCCATTATCACTAACACACAATAAGATTTTTCATCCAAAGATTTTAGTACTCACATATCATTAAACTTATACCACATACTTCAATTAAAAGCAAATCCCTTATCTCTATAAAACTTCCACAGTTGTAGAATTTCCCAACTATAACTTACACCTTAAGGAACTTCTAAAAACACCTACAAATCACCGATTGGTGATTGGAGAGAAACTTTAGAATCTAAATGGAGTCAAAAGTTGAAGAAGGACACAAATTGACGCATGCAACAGAAACTCCTTGCATGGTCAAGAATAAAGAAAATGCCATGAAAGAGAGAATGAAACTTACTTGCTCTAATCACGAAACTGATCAGTCAAATAGGTAACCCTTGACTCCAGAATTGCCTAAACACATCCTGATCATCGAATAGATAATTTAGGAGTAAGAAATTGTAGAAAAAAGTGAGAAAGAACAAAGATAAAGACTTTTAAAAGGATGAAGTGTTCTTAAAATAATGAGACGAGTTTAAAAAATTCTATTTATATGATAAGATTATTTTATAATAAAATAATCAATCTCATTATTTTACTACACTTATTTAATCTAATAATCTATTTTTTAAGTTCTTACAATAAAGATTTTAACTTTTAAAAAAACTATAATAATAATAAATGAATTAAGATGAAAAAATATCAATGTTAAAAATATATATGTATATATATATATATAATAAAAATTATTACTAATATAATAAAATTTAGAAATAAAATAAAAACAAAAAATAGAAAAATAAGGAAAATCTAAAATGCCCAATGTAAAAACCTAATTAGGGTTTTCTGCTTGCGTGGTATTTGAAAAAGGCAGAGGGGGACTGGAATTGAGAAACGGGGAAGGAAGCTAATTGGTTTCTGGAATTCGGAAAGCTGGAAAGAATTAGAGGAAAGAAGAATACTGGATTGAAGAAAGAAGAAAATTAGGATTGTATTGGTTTCACACAACGAAGGTTAGTTACCCAAATCTTATCTCTTTACTTGAACTGTTTAAATAATCACTGGTCAATTTTTCTTATCTTTTGGATTTGTTCATGCGCGTTTTCTTAATCTTTGTTAGTTGTATTTCCTCTGTTTTGCAAATCTGATGCATGATTTCTTAGCATTATTGCGATAAATTTTTGTGTGTCATAATTTTTTGTGTCTCTGTTGATTCATGGATACGGAATAAACAAGAAACCATAAACAAAAAATGACAGACCATTATCAGAGATGATTTAAAAAAAAAAATTAAAACCCAAGGTCACAAACACAGAGAAGAGATATGGCTTTTGATTTCAAAATTTTGAATGGTGAGATAATGAAAACCACGTCGCGCCAGAGAACATAATGCGGCAACGGCGATGATTGAATGACGCGACGCAGGAAACAGTCAGCGGCAACGGCGCGGCCAGCGATCTCGGGGTTAGGCGGCGCAGCACAAGTTGATGGTGGTAAGCGTTAGGGTTTGCGGTGGTGCTCGACCTGAACAGAGCAGAGGACGGTGGCCGTTAGGGAAATGACGGGGTGGCGATCGAACCCACCTGGACGAGATTCGGTGTACGAGCGATGCGATGCAGGAGGCCGACGTTGGTGACGCTGTGGCTACCGGCGGCGATGTGGTGCGACGCATGCAGTGGTTACCAGCGACGATGAGGCCGGCGAACTGGAGTGGTGGCGCAGGCAGTGCAGTGGGGAGGTGCTAGGGTTTGCACGAGTTCTGTGGTGGAAGAAGAAGCTTCAGGTTTTTTAAATAGTTTAAAAACATATAAAATAAAAAAGTTAAAATAATCCTATATCTCGCACCTCCAAAATTTTTATCATCATATATCTTTAACTTTATAAAAAAATTTACTTTTAATTTTAATAAATATATTTTTATTTTATCTTTTTTTCTTGTTAAAAATTTCTACACACCTTAATAATAGTTATATTAAAAATATAAAAAAAATAATTAAAAGAAAAATAATAACAAAAAAGTAAAATTATATTAAATAAAATATTAATATATTCAAATATATTAAATTATATTAATATATTAAATTAAATTAAATAATCATTAAAATTTAAATAATAAACAAAATTTTGAAACAATTATTTATCACCTAACAAATAAAATTATATTAAATAAAATATTTAAATATATTAAACTATATTAAATAAAATATTTAAATATACTAAATTATATTAAAATATTAAATTAAATTAAATAATTATTAAAATTTATATATAAAATAAAATTTTAAAAACCATTCATTGTTATTAGATATGGATATCGATCATAACTATATCCGATTAACAAATTTTTCAATTTTTTTTTTAAATTTTAATAATTATTAAATTTAATTTAATATTTTAATATAATTTAATATGTTAAATATAATTTTAAGTATTATTTTTATTTTTATTCTTATTTTAGTTATTATTTTTCAATTTTTTTAATAAAACTATTTAAAAAATATAAATTATATTTTATTAATTATTAAAATATAAAAATATAATAAGTAATATTATAATTTTTATTTAAGTTTAATATTTATTAAATTTTAAATAAAAAGCAAAAGGATTAACATATTTTATAAATTTTAATATATAAATAAATTTTTTAAAATTTTCATTTTATTTAAAATTTAATAATTATTTAATTTATTTTAATATTTTATTATAATTTGGGTATGTAAGAAGAAAAATTGGAGGTGAAGGGAAAAGGCCCCTAAAAGTCGTATATGTGGGCTTTCCGTAAGGCCCATCGAGAAAGAATCTTGTTTATAAAGGCCCAATTTAAGCGTAGTCCCTTTGCTGAGTAGAAAAACCTTTTGCCCCCATTGCTGCAACTCATTCATTTATTCATTTGTCGCCACCACCGGCGAAATCCCAAACCAGTTTTTCTATCATCTCTTCCCACCCCAGGTGCGTTTATTCTCTGGAGGTCACCTTGCTAAAGGGTCGTTGGCAATTTTTTGTTTTGTTTTGTTTTTGTGATTGTCGTTCTTGGTTTTTGCAGATTTTGAAGAAGAAAATGGTGAAGAAGAGAAAGCGCAGTGAGAGTGGTGAAGTTGTTGCACATCCTAAAAAGGAAGATGCTGCTCCAGAGAGACCGGTGAGGACCCTTTTGGGTTGGAAGGATAAGAGTCAAGTCACTGATGAAGTAGAAGACAATAACGTTGCTTCACCAATATTTAGGAACAAAGAGAAGGTTTTGGTCACTTGCTCTAGGCGTATCAGTTACAGGTACAACCTAATACACACCCCATAACTTTTAGTTACAGTTTTTGTTGCTTTTTCGAGTTTGGATTACTCTAATTTTGTGTCTTGATTTGCAAAGTTTAAGGACAGAGAAACCTTGGATAGTGAGTTAGGTTTTGTATATTGTTATGGTATTCATGGGTGGAGTGATTGTTTTCCATTAATTTGTAGGTACCGACATTTGATGTTGAACTTGGTGTCACTTTTGCCGCATTGCAAGAAGGATAACAAGGTTGAATCAAAAGAAACTAAAGGCGCCACCCTTAATGAGCTTGTTGAGCTCAAAAGTTGTTCTTCGTGTTTATTTTTTGAGGTATTTTATTTATATGCCACAAGGTTTTTTCAGTGCCGTGTTACTTCAATTTAGGATTGATATGTTGTGCTGTTCTCTAGACTAGTATTTGCATTTTTTTTTGCGCTATTTGGAAAACCTGAAGCATGCTAATGGGTAGGGGAATTCTTTGTTGTTCACAACTGTTGATGCTATTTCAATGAGATACGGTAGTCGTGAGTTTGAGTCTGGTCAACTTGTTATATTCTATTAGTGTCTTCTCTCATTTTTTATGTATCAATTTCAGTGCAGGAAAGCAAAAGATCTTTATCTCTGGATGGCCAAATGCCCCAGTGGCCCATCTGTAAAATTTTTAGTCAGTGCAGGTATATTCCGATTCAATCATTGTAATGTTAATATAACACTAGTTTGCTTGCTCTGATTATTTAGAGTTCTGATGTCTGTATACTCTAGGCATCACTGGTCATTCTTCCCAGTGAACTATGACTTTTGTGTTTCTCTCTCTATCTCGACCATTTTTTATACACTTTTAGTGATTTTCCTTTTTCCTCCACTGTTTTTTCAGTTCATACAATGGAGGAGTTGAAGCTAACGGGAAATCACCTAAAAGGTTCTCGTCCACTTTTGACGTTTTCTGCAAATTTTGAAAAAGATGCACATTGGAAACTGTTAAAGGAGATGTTGTTACAGGTGTGTTGTTGGTTTCTTTCGTTGCAAGTTTTTTCGTTTTTGTCCATCTAGTTCCATCGGAGGAAAGATGGATTTCTGTAAACTTATGTTGATAACTCTCATATGTGCACTTTCATATATAAGGTAAAGGTTAGCTTGATGATTTCATCTTATTTTTATGATTCGTGATGTTGTACACCATGAATTTCCGGCCAAATTAAGAACTGCTTCATGTGCTTTCTACCAATTTAATTGGAATCTTACATTTTTGTCGTCATATATTTTCCTACGATTTTTTTCTCAATTTATTATGTCTGATCAATGAAAATTCAATTGATGTTATTGTTATGCCCATCTATTTTACATAGTTTATGTCATATATCTGTTTAATGTATATTTTCTGTGTGCAGTTCTCTCTATTTCTGATACTGTTGTTTGTTTACTGTATTTGATAATTTCTAATATACTATTTCTTTCCTTTTGTTTAGATATTTGAAGTACCAAAGGACCATAGAAAGGCTAAGCCCTTCCATGATCATGTTTTTGTTTTCTCAATAGCTGATGACCATATATGGTTCCGGAATTACCAGGTTTGTGTCTGTATTCCGGAATTACCATAGACTATTTTTGCATTAAGATAAAGGTTAAAAAATCCTGGAGATTATTGTTAGGAGCATCTTTTCTGCCTATTTCTATACAAATTAAGTGTATGCATTGTTATTATAAACATGTTTATTGCTCTTTTTAGCCACATGTTAATGATTGAAGTGAAGTTTGGGTCGAGCATTTTTAACCTTTACTCCTTTACTTATAAACATTACTCAATTATCACCTTATCTATACATTTCAATTTGAAGTTTTAGTTTTTGACAAGACTTAGATAATATATAAAGAATGGTTAACCACAGGAATTTTGAAGATGGAGGATATTTGACCATTATAATGAGTTTAAATTTTATCTACTACCGATGTAAAACAATTTATTTGTAAATACATTAATATGTTCCGCTATGGTATTGTTTTGTAAGCTCAAAGGTTAAACTATGATGCATGTAATGTTTTATTTTATTGATCATCTTTATTCATTTAATTATGGTCAGTCTTACCAGATCAGTGATGATCGAATCAAGTGCGGATTTTGGTTTGACCTGTGCGTGCCTGCAATAGATGTTATACTCCGTTTTTGTTGGACAATATACCGTTAGATTGAGTCATTTGTGTTATACTCATGACATGGTCATTAGAGGACAATTGTTACTATTAGTTGTTCGCAATACTCCTATTTAATGCGAACATTGTATGGTCTCATTTTCTCCAACTATATAATATTGATTTTTCCATGAGACAATATTGTAGTATTTTCTACCTGTTGCTAATGCCTACTGAGGAATGTTATATCTTTATTCCCTTGTAGATTTCTACTCATCATAATGAATCAGACAAATTACCAAGGGGAGGCCTTGATAAAATGACATTGATTGAGGTCTGAAAACTGGTTCTTGATGTATCTTTTGATCTTTTAATTTCTAACATTCATTTAACCTATGAGCAAACTATTTGTTTAGGTCGGTCCACGGTTCTGCTTGAACCCAATTAAAATATTTGGTGGCAGTTTTGGAGGCCCGACATTATATGAGAATCCATTTTATGTATCTCCAAATCAGGTACCAATCAATATATTTTTCATGTATGCTTTGAATTTCTCTAGCTTTCTACTAATAATTATATCTGTCATTGGTTGGTTGCGATAGGTTCGGGCTTTGGAGAAAAAGAAGAAGTCTGGAAAGTTTGCTAAGAAGGTCAAAGCAAAGACAAGGAGGAAAATGCATGAGATGTCTAATCCTCTGGAGCCTGATGAGTTTGCAGATATGTGGAAAGATTGATTTTCAATACAGCCGCATCTACTAAAGCGTAAGAAAAAAAATCATATTCCACCTTACATCATGAGATGGAACATTTGGTTGTCAGCAACAGCTTTTGATGTGAATTGCTTTATATCTTCAGTTGGAGATATAGGCTGTACTTCTTTTTCTTCAATGTTATTTTCTGTTATGCTTGCAGAGGCTGGTTGTTCTCTTATCAAACATTGATTTGGTGGAAATTAAATTTTGGTGGAGAAGGTTCCAGTTGAGTTTGAGATTAGGTTTGAACGATATGTTTATTCTGAGCTTCCACCTGCAGCGATGGAAGTTCTATCTGAGCTTTCATCTCCTGTGGAGAACAACCTTTCTTTTGTATCTCACCCACCCAAAGTAATCAGATTTTGGCCTATGACATTTTTACCATGTTTGTGTTTTCAATATGGTTTGTTTCGGGTGGCTCTTCGACAAAACAAAGAGATTGAAAGTATTTTAGTTGATTTGTCCTTTTTTAAAAGTAACAATTTTTGGCTTCTTTATTGGTCGTTAATTTCAGGCGTACTTTTGTTTCTGGTTTTCTTAACAAAAGAGAAGGGTTTCCAAGGCCCGAATTGCGCCATGGGCTCCCAAGTTGTGATTTTCTTTCTACACAATAGGAATATCTCCCTGCACCCCCAAAAGTACTAAATGATCAAATTGCCTTTAAACAAATTTTTGAACTTGGTGGTACCACAATTATATCTTTTGAATGTTTCACAATTTAATTTATCATTTCGGAATGAATTTTTTGGAAGAGGCTATAAATTATTCCAGAAATTTTTTGGCATAAAAACACTTTTCTTTTGGTCTTTATGCAATATTTTGAAAAATTAATCCGAAAAGTAACAATCTAAACCTATGAAAGCGTGCAAAGTCATGTTAAGTACTTGAATTATAGGACACTTTTAACTTTTTGATTGATCAAATATAAGAGCCATAAGCCGATATTCTAAAAAAAACTATAAATTGATGATCTTTGGCTTGAAAAATATTACTAATGGAACAAAAGGATATATATACTTCCTCTTAAAATAGAAAGGATTTTTCTTGATTTTAAAATATATAATTGTGAAGGAAAACCGTGAGAAATAATAATAACTAATAAATCACCGACAATTCATTATCCTATCTACCTAGTGTGATACCACGACATAGTTTTCATTATCAAATACTCATGAAAGCATGTCACGTCTCAAACATAAAATAGTGTCCCATGTCGGTGTAGAACATTGGTACAGATACTACCAAGAATAGTGGCAGTATATGCAAATAATATATGTATAATTTGCCGTATTTTTCTTCCTCAAAAGGAAAACTTTGTCAACACACTCTTTTAATTGATAAAATTTGAAACAAAACAAATAATCATAGAAACTAGTATGTTAAGATAACCTTTCAAAAAAATATATTGGAATTGCGTAATACTATGGATCTTGTATGAGATGAAAGCAAGTTTAGCACGCAATTAAAATACTTCATGTCACACTTTTCACCAAATTTTTTAATATTGTTTTCACATTTTTAGTTACAAGTAGTATGAGAGTTTTGATAAAAGGTAATTCAGGTAATATGACCGTTCAGATAATACAGTAAAATCTTAATTTACAATAAATATAATTATTTATTTCTTTATTTAAATTTTATATTTATAGATTTTGAGATAAATTTATAATTAACTTATACTTTACCTTTAAATTTGATTATCAGATATATTTAAGTAATTGGTGAGTGGCCAATTGATCAGTATCAATTGTTGAAGCATCAGAGTTAAGATACGTTTTAACTAACTACAATATCTCGTTTACATGAATAAACACTTACTAGATGATGATACAATATCATTTATAATATAATTTTACTTTAACCATAACATTTTTGTCCTTTAGCTAGGTGAATAGATATGATATTCCTCAATCATGACTTACAATTATCTGATATGATCATTGATTTTCTTAATGGGAATCACTTTTCTAGAAGTGTAATCTTTGGTTAGCACTTAAAGTCACGGCCACAAAATAAATGTTGGCCTCATGTAACTCCAAAAGAAACAGAACATATTCCGATGTTAACTCTTAAACCAAAAATCCAATCACCATTTCTTGTTTACATTTCTGGTTCCAATTGGCCTGAGACATGAACTGAGACATGTTATATTTAAATATATGTTTATGTGGAGTTGGAATATGTGAGTGCTGGGTGGCCCTCCAACAATTTTCTTAACCCTTCCATCAACCACTCCCACTCACTTATTTTATTCCAATTTACCCCACAAAAAGATTTTCCTTTTTCTCACCTTAATCCACCAACTAAGTGACCATTCTATTTTCCACATAACCCCATTAATCACACACCAAATCCATTATGTCAGTCCACAGATTTCTCCTTTTAGAGTACAATGGATCACATAATTAAACCTCTTAACTAGCTTATTCCATTACAAAAAAACACTAACCCCATTATGTCTTTCTCCACTGTTTTCCAATGCCAGACCATCATAATTATTATCATTATTTCTATCAATTGCTGCACTGTTG
The DNA here is from genome assembly GCF_029865625.1 of Vigna umbellata. Classification (NCBI taxonomy): domain Eukaryota; kingdom Viridiplantae; phylum Streptophyta; class Magnoliopsida; order Fabales; family Fabaceae; genus Vigna; species Vigna umbellata. The sequence continues at coordinate 11,878,516 of NC_142168.1, read as the reverse complement.
TCGTTCAACCAAAAGATCTTCATGTTTCCTCTTTCACAGTGTAAATGATTATATGAATTTATATTGCTGAAAAAGATAAATATTTAAACCAGCTTAATATTTAAGACTCACATTTTCACAAGGTCAATATTTCAGTTACGGAATTAAGGTCCCTACTCAAAGTATTTCAAACTCTCCTTAAGATAAGTTACTTGTCAAAGACATTTCGATACTCAAGTCAATAATATGACCGACCAGTTAACACAATAAGTGATGCATATAATGTGCATGATGATTTTAAAGTCATATATGAAACTTTTATTTATAATAGTTGTGATGAGTCTTTATCTTTTGTTGTCCAATAACGACCCAATCATACCTTAATTTGTATTACACTAATAATCAGACAATACTGTTAGATCTTGCTGACACGGGCTAAAGAAACTTTATTTATAATAATTATTTTTTTAAAATAAATGTTATATTGCACTTCCTCATATTTTTAATAAACTATAATACTGTCTTTTTTTCTTGTATAATTGGGTGTAATTAAGAAGTGTGACTAATAATTGTATTGTCGTGTCTCTTAAACTTTTAGGGGTCCTATTTATATACTTTAAAAGCACAACAGTTTCAGGTTTCTTGTTCCTTCTTTTGTGTTGGTTGCTTCATTGATACAACATCAATAATCCATTTGGAAGTTACAAAACAACCAACCGAATAATAAGTCACACATTATCCGAATTAGGTTCCTCAAAGGATACTTATCAAGAATACAATAAGTGTGTCGTGATTTAGTTTATTTCCAAAATAAATCAGACTTTCATATTTTTTAAGTCATCTTTAAAAAGGTTGTTTTCAAGTTTAATTTGGAACAAAGAAACAAATTTAGGACATCTTTTAGATTTCCCTTTAAATTTCTACATATGTCTAATAAGATTAGTTTCTTTCCTATAAAGTTAATTTCGAGTTGAAAGACTTAAACAAACTTAAAAATGTGATTTTTATTATAATTTTATTTAAAATATTTTTTTCAAACATTTAGAGTTTTTTTTTGTTTTAAAAATATTTTGAAGATTTTTTTACTTGGAAGCTTAAATTAATCCGTACTAAAAAAATGGAGACCTTCTTTTCTTAAAAACATAAAACAAGGGTTTATCAGTTTGGACTTTGAAATGATCCTGATAACTCTAGAATCACCTAAAATTCTCTCAAAGATAACTTTAGTCTACTAAAATCACTTACATGAGTTTTCATAAATCATATTCTTAGTAAACTTTTTTCGTATTTGGTCAAATGATTTGATGAGTTAGAATTTATGATCTCTGATATTTATATATATATATATATATATATATATATATATATATATAATGTTAAATAAGAAATTAAATGTGCAATGTGAGAAATGTTAGTTGAAATGATGCTAAATCTTACTATACAAACTTATTAATTAGTCATACTAAAATAAAATAAAATAAAATAAAATATTGAAAGATGGAGTTACTATATATACGAGACAAGTTCCTGAGGCCCTCCTTTGGAAAAGATAGAAGAAAGAAAAATTGCAGCAATTGATGCTCCAAACACAAGAAAAAGAACCAACAATGATTTGAAGTTTCACACAAGACAACCTCAAAGAAAAAGAATAACCAGATGGGCGTTTTAGTAACTTCCGAACACTCTCTTTCATGGAAGATCCGTAACTGTAGCAGCTGTACTTAATCATGTACTATAAATTGATTAAACTCTATCACATCCACACCATCCCAAAATCAAAAACCAGTTTCCAAAGAAAAAAGATTACAACTTTGTAAAAAAAAGTAGTAAAAAGAATGAACTCAAGCAGAAGAAGTGAATCAGAAGAAGGTGGTTTGAGAAAGTTGAGTTCTCCCGTAGCTTACCTGTTTGGTGGCTTAGCCCTGATGCTCGCAGTCATAGCAGTTGCATTACTCATCATAGCTTGTTGTTATCGTAAACATTATTATGCTTCGAACTCAGCCGGTGATGAAGAGAAAGCAGCAAAGATGGAGGAAAAGAAGGTTAATATTTCAGAGCCACAGATTCTTGTGATCATGGCTGGTGAAACCAACCCTACTTATTTAGCCAACTCAAGTCTCTCTAATTAAAAATAAGACCAATTCATAATTTATAAACGGGTGCAGACCTGAGGTTACAAGCTGGTTTTTTATGGTTTTTTAGGATTGAGTTAGATTTAAACTTTACTTGTAACCCTACTTTCTTCCAAACCAAATTAGGAGGATCACAATAAGAGATTTTCTCCATCTGCGGTTTAATTTAGTTTCCACATTTTTGTAGTTCTTTAAACTCTTGTTGGATTGATTTCCGACGTTTAAATTGAAGAAAATGAAATGGATATCGTAGCTAGCTTTAGCACTGAGGTGTTGGTCTTTTCATGTAAAGTATTTCAGTATGAACTTTAAACTTAATTCCACGTTACAAAAATTAGTTTATATGATAAAATTTTCATGAACTTGTATATTTTAAGTTGATCTTCTCAATTGTTGAGTGAGACTTCCAACATTGTTATTTTGTTCTGACCAACTTTGGATCAAGGAAATTGCGTTTGTTGAAGCCTCGTCCAATGGGAAACTAATGAATACTGTAGAAAGAAGTGGAGGAAACAAAATTAGCTTTCAGTTCAAAGTTAAATAACTTCAGATGCCTCTCCAAACTAAGAAAAGGAGATGAAAGAAACAAAAAAATTTCAGCTTAGTGTTTCATCCTTTGAACGCAGAATGAAGTACACCAACTCATTTAGTTATGAGTAATACATGGTCATAAAAAAATAAATTTTTGTATTTTAAAAAAAAATAAAAAAATAAAAAAGAATAATGTGAAATAAATATAAAAAATTTAGATGTGTTAAAAAAACATTTATATATATATATATATATATATATATAATTTTTTTTAATATTATATTATATGAAATATACCGATCAGAGTTAATGATAGACAATTAGCAAGTATTATTAGGTTTGATTGCCTGACAATATACTGTGTTAAAGGTTAATCAATGTGTTTGGCTGCCACAAGCCTATAAATATATAATTCATGTGCAGAAAAAATAACTTTGATCTATCCTAAAAGAATAAAGACTTCTTTGAAAAAGATAATGAATTTGAACGTTAGAGTGTCTTCTGTAAGTCAACAATCCATCAGAATGGATTGCATTTTGAGACAGAACAAGAAAAAATATTGACCTTTTCGGATCAATTCAATCAAAACAAATATTATTTAAATTGATGCATATGTATGTGAATATTAGTTATATATTGTGTGTAATATTGGTTATATAATATAATTTATACATTATATTTAATGAACAATATTATTTAGCAGTTATATTATTACTGATTGTATAGAATATTAGTTATATACGTTGTATTCAACAAATATAGTAAATATTTAATTCTATAAATATTGATAAAATTAAATACTTTCATATTATCATTTTAAAAATAGTATAACTTTGGGTACTTTTTATCATTCATTTTATTATGCAAAATAATTTTATCAATTACTTTTTTTTTAAATCACAGATATCATAAATATTTATTGGTAGTGAACGGATTTTATTCCATAAAATGAGCAAAGTATAACAATTATCGATCTTTATCTTTTCTTGTCATTTTTAATTACTTCGTGTTAAGAATATTCATTTAATATTTTTATTTAAATTAATTAAAAAAATATTTTGTGAAATATTTTTCATACAAAAATAAAAATATATTTGATTACTATTTGAATTCAAATATTTAATATTCTGTTAATTTTTTTATATAAAAAATATGAATAAAATAAAAATAATAAATTTCTCCATATAATATATTTCTCATGTCTCATGTCTCTATATATTAAAAAAATCCTAAAATTTCCGACGGTTTATACCTATGACCTTGCTCCTATAAATATATCATTTCTCTTATTTTCACTTTCAAGTTTTATTAATATAATTACATATGAAAAAATCATATGACTTTAGTTTGCAATAAAAAAGTTATACTTCTTTTTATTAAAGGGTTTAAATATATTTTATGTAGGACAAAAGAGTAATGTTAAAATAAATTATTTACAATTTTTTGTTGAACTAAAATTTATAATTATAATTCCCCGCACTAAACATAGGGTTGCCGTGAGCAATATCATGGCCCTACATCTTTAGACAAAGACGCGTTTTTCTATCCAAAATATCACCTTCTTTTATCAAAATAAATATAATATATAAAAGATGTGGCGTCTCGGAAGCTTATTCGTTTATTACTTGCAACAAAATAAAGTTAGAGAATTTTTATTACATAAACAATTTCTAATGCCCTTTTATTTTTTTTAAAAAGAAATTTTTTTAATGGTTGGATATATACAAATATATATATATATATATATATATATATATATATATATATATATATATATATAATATTCTTTTTTTTGTTAGTTATTATTAGATTTATATTCTTAAAATATGACTCGAATGAGATCTAAATCCTATTATATAAAAAATTGTTGTGTTCTTTAGTCAAAAGCTTAAAGGAATTAAAGTAATAAGTTAATAGATATTCAATATAATATAATGTTTACTTTAATTCTAAAAATAATCACATTCCATTTTTATTGTGTACAAAGGCGGAGAAAAGTCTAAGAGAAAACAGTAAAATAAAGGCGGATATAATAAATTTATTTTATTTTTATAGTGGGAGACAAGTGAGCTGAATTCCACTTACCAATATTACCTCAATTAAGTTTCACACGATTTTCATTGGATCAGACATTGACTTAAGATGTTTTTTCTTTTTGCTTTTTGATTGTTGTTCATATTATTCTTTTCAAATAACAAATATCAAATTAATCTGTTAAAGAACGTAAAAATAAAAAAAAATGAAAAAGACAAAGAGGTAACAAAAGTAAAGATGTTTCTTAAAATTGAGAATTTAACATAAGATTTTCCGACACTGTTTTAAGAAAAAAATGTCTCAGTGTCCACAAACAACTTGACAAGTGCAATTGCGTTTGTTACTGGGAAGATTATCACAAGTACATTTCATAGGCGTAGCACTTGCTCCCAGTCTTGCAAGAAATTCGTCAAAACAACTTCTTCCTGAACTCCCCAATGGACATTGTCCATCAAAAACCATCGATTTTGGGCAAAATTTCCATTCTCCTGTTCATCACAATGTTAAAAAAACAACATTAAAATTAAATTCCAATTACAAACATTCATGTTTTGTGACATAGAACATAATTCTAATAAATAAATAAAAAACAGAAATCATGATAATAAATAATAATTTTACCATAAGTTTGACTGAAGAGGACAAACAAAGCCATCACAACAAGAACACTACTTTGCAACTTGGTCATGGTGTTGGCTTTTACGAACTTTTCTTTGCTTTTGCTTTTGCTTTTTTGAAGTGATTCTATACAGTTGGGTGAAGTGCTATTTATATACATCTATAATGTAACGTCCCCTATTTTTATTAATTAATTATTATATATTATTTATTTATTTAATATTTTTCTTTTCAATTTAACAATACTTAAAATCAAACTACAATATGTATTAACTATAACAATTTAATATAGGTTAAATTTAAATAAATTAAATTTATACATAAACAACAATTTAATATATATTAATCACAACAATTTAATTTATTAATAGCAACAATATTCTGTATTAATAATAACAATAATTCACATTAATAGCACCACTAAATTCACATTAGCATCACCTATGATAGAAATAAAATATTTTTTTCTTGCAAGAAAAATTTATTTGCTTGAAAAAAAATAATCAAACATATAATAAAATTAATTTAAAGTCAACAAATTAATTTCTTAATCTAAAATTCAACACAAAGATTTTACTACGTCAAAAAAATTCTGCTAATAATAACTACATTAGATAACAATCAAATTTGTTGCATGTTTTAAAAATATTTTCTCTCGAAATAATTTTCTTCTAAAACTACACCACTAACATAATTTCTTTTCCTTTTTTACTCTATTTTTTATATGTAAAGTCATATAGTAACTCAATATATCACACAACTTCATACCTAATAAAAATTAAATCTTAATAAACTCACATTATCACATATAATTTAACGTATCAAAATCATAGTATATATTGTTTGCCTTCAAAGAATTTACACCATAAATTCAAATCATCTGAAAAATCTTTAGAATATCATCACTAACTAACTATCAAGCTCAATAATGATATTTTTTATTTATCAAAATTTTATTTTCCTCTCTTAATTTATCTAATCATTCTAATTTATTCCTCCAATAACATGAATAATATTTTTCTTTAGATACCCAAAACCTCAATACAAAAATTATTCATACATTAACTAAATATTTTTCTTATATTTCATATGAATATCATTGTAAAAAGTATATTTTCTTGTTAAAAATAACAATATTTTCCTTTCTACAATTCAAACCACGATCACAATATAATAAAAATATTTTAATGATGAATTATAAACATTTGACTAGCATTAAAATTGAACAAATTTAATTATTGATTACAAAATGCAAAATTTAATATATATATATATATATATATATATATATATATATATATATATATATATATATACACACATGTTGTTAAAAAATTTCTTCAAAAATTTAATTACTGATATTGACTTTCTTCATCTCCTCGGTCTCATAGTAACTGTAACCTTTATCATTTAAAAAATGCAATTTTGATTTCTGTTCCTACTTTTACGTGAAACGTATTTTTTTATTTGTAATTATTCTTTTTAAATTAACTAGCGAAACACATGCGTTATTTTTATTACAGATAAGTAATAGTCTAAAAATATTAATTAATTCAATTTGAATAATTAATTACTTAAAAGAATGAAACAGAAAATTAAGTATTTTAGTTTAAAAAAATAGTTAAATTTATATAAACGGTCACATAAAAATAAAAATTATAATTTCTATTGATAAACGTACAACTAAAAATGAAATGTATACATTTGTTTAAAAAAAAGTAACTGTTTCTAATATACTCGTGAAACAACTTGAAAATGCGATAATTATGAAACGGAAATTAAACGCATAAGACAAGATAGAATGGAAAGGTTACGTGATTTATTTTATTACTTATTTTTTTTATTAATTATCATTTATGCTTCCAATGTGTTGTTTATTAATTTTCATTTATGGTTGGCAAAGTGTTGTTTATTAATTATCATTTATGGTAAATAATTAATGTGTTATTTATTAATTATCATTCATGGTTTATAATCAATGTGTTTATTAATTATCAAGCTGCCGTTTTAGCTTTTTTTTTATTATTAAAGTTGATTGATGTTCGTAACGTAAAGTATTGTATTTTTTTTTCTTCTTATCTCAGCCTCAAATTACTCTTTGTTCAAATAAAAATAACGTACTTAATAAAAAAAGTGAAAACGTTTTTAAAAATTATCAGCATGCTATTGTTTCTATTGGTTATATGAAAACTTTAAATTGCAATCATTATATGATGAAGTTTAACTCATTCTATGATTGAAATAGTTTAAGGTCTAATAATATACTTTTTAAATTCAATTTAAAAATAATTTATTTTGTTTTTTTCGTTCAAGCCAATGGAAATATTTATTTATCATTTATATTTTTAATACAATTTTAGTTGGAGTAATTATTACCTTTGTTTCCATTTTCTTTAATTTTATTTCATGTGCTATTATATTTTCTTTATTTATTATCGTGGTTTTTTTCTTTCCATGCTAACTAAATTTAAAATATTGTCTTAAAATTTTAAAAATAATAGATAAAAGTACAAAATATTTTACTGAAAAGGGATAAGTAAAAATAGAACGGAGAAATATATATTAAAATAAAAATAAATATAGTTTTGTTTAAATAACATTCTTAAAATTCTCTGTAACATCTTTTTACCAAGTTTAACATGGTAAGAATTTTGTTTATACTATCAACAGTTGATATCGGTTGGTAACAAAAAAAAAATTCGTCGATACCAATTTTTTTACTTTCTAATCAGATTTCTAAGAAAATTGTTTGTTTTTTTATTTCTGAGTTCAACTTACAAATCTTAATAAAAAAATAGAATAAATTTTTCTTATTAAAATTTGTTTTTATTAAGTTTCTCTTACACGGTAAGAATTTTGTTTAATATCAATCGTTAATATCGGTTGGTAACACAAAAAATTTTGTTGGTAAAACAAGTGATAGAGTTTTCTTCTTTTTCTCCTCTTTTTTTTGTTTATTTTTTTTATTCCTGTGGGCAACATTGCTATCATTACTGATCTAGATCATTTTTTCATCATTTAGATGTCATCATTTTCGTATTTATCTTAATCTCCTCTTCTTCTTTTTTTTCTTTTTATCAATCTCCCTTTAATATAATATAAAACTTTAATAAATTAGAAAAAAATTTATCGCTCAAAATGTTAACCTTATCAAAAACTGAGATGATAAAGTACTAATGAAAATATCCAACGATAATATGATGATAGTTATTGACAATTTTTGATATAGAAGAAAACAAGTATTTTTTTACTTATATTAGGAGCTGTATTGTTACTCTGAATTATAAGAAAACAAATCTCAAATGCTTTAATTTTAAAAATAATTACAATTCGTTCTGTTAACGTTGAATGAAAATGAAAAGAAGCATAAGAGAAAACAGTAAAACTTGATATAATAACTTTTTTTTCTTATAGTGGGAGACAAGTGAGATCAATTGCACTGGTTACTTTGACCTAAGCCAGGTTTCACATTTTTCTCATTTAATTAGACATTAACATAAGATGTTTTTGTTATTATTTTTTATTGTCGCTGATTCTCTTCAAACAGCAAACATGAAATTAATTTGATAAAGAAGCTTAAAATGGCAAATAAAAAAGCAAAATGAAGATGAAAGAAAGAGAAGTAAGAAATGGAAGACATTATTAAAATTCCCAATGTGTTACATAAGATCGATTGTTTTAAGGAGAGTGTCTTAGATCCCACAATTAACTTGACAAGTGCATTTGCGTAGGTTAAAAGAAATATTACCACAAGTGCAATTCTGGGGCATGGCACCTGCTCCTAGTCTTGCATGCATTTCTTCAGAGCATCCTCTTCCTGAAATACCCGATGGGCATTGCCCACCAAAATTCATTACTTTTGGGCAAAAATGGATTTCCCCTGTTCATCACAACATGACAAAAACATCAAAATTTTATTTCAAATTATCTGCATTTATATTTTGTGAACCAATGACAAAGAGCATGGACTCTCAAAAAAAAAAAAAAAAGCTAAAGAAGACGATGATGATAGGTAATAGCTTTACCATAAGTTTGGTGGAGGAGGGCAAACAAAGCCAAAACAATAAGGGCACTGCTTTGCAACTTGGTCATGGTTTTGACTTTTACAAAATTTTCTTGCTTTTACCTCTTTGAAGTGATTCAACATTGTTGTCTCTAAGGGATATTTATATACATTTATCATGACCAACACTGTAAAAAAGTTATATTTGTGGTGGTGGGGGTTTTAATATGACAATTCTTAATGACGAACACTACAAAAAATTTATATATGTGGTGGGGTTTTTAATATGATAATTGTTTAAAATTATTGTAATTTATACTGTAATACGGCAATTTGATAACTTTCATAATTTGCATGAAATTACGAAAGAAAGAATAAGAAGAAAGAATAGAGAAAAAAGGAAAAATAAAATAAAAATAAGATAAGAGAAGAAGATAGATGACATAAGATTATATTTAATGCACATGTGCTATATTTAATGCACATGTAGAGAATTTGAGAGAAAATGAAAGGATGGTTTTAAGAAGATCTAAATGTGATTTGAGTGGATTTGAGATTAAAAGTTTTTATATGATATGAATATGATGATAGATTAAAAAATGTTTTAATAGATAAAATTAGATGATTAACATTTTATCTTTGATGACAAATGTAATATAAATTTAAATATAAGTAGTAAAAATTATATTAAAATGAAATTGAAGTTGTTTTTTTAATAAAAAAATTAAATAATTGAAGTGACGAGTTTGGATATAAAAAATAAAATACTTTTTAATCTTTTTTATGAAAAATTCATTTCAAATTAGACTTCAAACTTTTTCACTTCATTTGGTTGGTTTTTTTTCTTGTTGAAGATAGATAATGCTATAATTTTTGAAAACTTATAATATCTCTTATTAAATCTAAACAAAAATTATTAGGAGAAAAAAAAACACATATTTGATGGGTTAAATTGTTATTTAATTCTCCATATATTTTATTGTTTATTGATAGAACGTCATTGTATGGTCATACTTTCTAGTAGAAGTGGGCAAAATTAACTTAGCTGCATTAAATTATTACATAAATACATTATAATAAAAACTCAAATGTACTATTTTATAATTCAATTTTAAAACACTAAACCTTTAAAGTTATAGTTCAGTTAACTATTCATTAATTTAAAACTAATTTGTTTTATACTTTTTACTCGTTTGATAATTTCTAAAGTTACAGTTCAATTTGGTTGTATTGACTATTTAAGGTCGTATCAGCCAAATTATACTCATTTTCAACCATGACCAACTCAATCAAATTCGATCAATTTCAAACAAGACCAACTCAACTAAGTTTTGCCCGTGGTTGTCTCAACCGAATTCGGGGTTTCAACCTACCACTACCTTGAATGGAATCAGACATTGAATTATAGTAATAAGTAGAAGAAACAAAATCGACAACTCCAATTCCTACACACGGTGAGTGAAACCCGATGACTCTAACAATGGTTTAGCTTTTAACATGGCTTGTTGAACCCTAGCTCTTCTCCATCTTTTCAACGCTTGTTTGATCTCGACCCCTTTTTGATTCCGATTTAATCCAATCCAATGGAAGGGACATTCTCTACTTTGTTCCTTCTCGACATAAAAGACTCTGTCATATGTAAGAACACATTAAGACCAATGAGTTACACCAAGAACCATGATTCCACTATCAACAGATATGAAATCGATTCTAGCCTCCAACATCAAACCCATGGAATCAATTCCAACTCTAATATAATCAATTCCATCCTCCTTTCTTCACACAACGAACATATTCCAACCCCCTTTAACAAATGAAGAGATTGTGTGTTGTTTGAATCTTGAGATAAGTGTTTAGTGATATGTTGAATGTTCATGGCATAATATAATTAAATGTTTCTTGTAAATAATCTAGATAGTTATGTATGATATGCTTGAGATATTAAAGAGTTAAAAGTGTTTGACATGAAATTTATATTATTTGAGTGAATAGATTTTGAATGAGTTAGGATATATATTGTATCAATGAAAAGTTAAAATATTTGAATTGAATCAAATTGGTTCAAGTTGTTGTTTTGTAGAAAAGTATTTCATGTTAAGCATAAGAAATGAAGAAAAATCTCAATTTAAACCAATTAGATCTTTCAATACATTTTTAAAATTTTCTAGATCATGCAAAACTCTCATTGAATGAAATTCAATTAATTGAAAACCCAATTTTTTTTGTCGTTAGGTGAGTCAAATTCATTATGTGAGCTATTTAAATATAAATCTTCAATGATTTTGTTGTTGAGCAAACCAACTCTTGCTGGATAAAATTTAATTAATTGAAAATATGAGAGTTTTTTTCTTTGTGCAAGTATTCTTGCTCAATGAGTTTGTTTTTCTAATATCTCCTACTGCTGTAATCACTCAACAAATACATTAGTAGTTAGGTGAGAAGAACTTTTCCTGGGTGACTAAATCGTAATTGGATGAATTTTTACATATGATTAATTCTCTAGGCGAACCAAGTGTTGGATGAGCGAAAAGTGTTTCTTAACTACAAAAAACATGTTTTTAAATATTTCTAAATGTTGATTTTTATTTATCTTTCACTATTGTTATGTTTTAATATTGTTATAAGGTAATGAATGATGAATTTTAATGTATTACCCTTTAAATTGAATTAGATGAATATGAATGAATGGAAATATAAGATGGTATGATAGTGTATGACATGTGGTGTCTTTTGAACATAGTCATCTTTAAGAAGAAAATTCTATGTTGATATATTTATGTTATGTATTGAATTTGGAATTTTGAAGATTATTTGAATCTTCTAATATTAGACTCGCATAATATTAGGTGATAAGTGTCAATTTGGATTCATATTGGTAGGATTTATCCTTTCATATAAGTTGATTGGGTTTTAGTTATGCAGTTTTGTTTGTGATGACAACTTAATGAAAGTAGTATATAACAAGTGAACATTTATGAGTGTAATTTAACGTATTAGTCTTTCAAAAGTATAGTCAAATATTTGTGATGTATGATGGTGGTAGCTGATAACATGATATGATATGACACTTGATTTCTTGATTTCAAATAGATGTTTAATAAATGAATTAGAATTATATATATATGTATACATATATATATGTATACATACATATATATATATATATATATATATATATATATATATATATATATATATATATATATATATATATATATATAAATAAAGATGAAATGTAAATTTAATATGTCTTGTCTAATTTAATATATACATATATATATATATAAAAGCTTTTAAAAATTTCTTATTTTATATGATTTTGTTGTTTATAATCTCAATATAAATGAATCAATGATAGAAAAAAAAAATTCATAATTGTTATTTTTTTTCTTAATATATATATATATATATATATATATATTTATTGTGAAGAAGCAAGATTTATTTTAATTTATTTAAATGTAACTATATTTGTGTGTATAAAAGGAAAAGTTATGTATTGATGGTTGGAACACAATTTGGATTTTCTATGAAATTTTGTTTGTGTCATAAGCCAATTGTATTATCGAAATACATTTATTTGATATTTTAAAATATATTAAAAAATTAAGATATTTTAAAAGAAATTAACATATTAAAATAAATGTATTTTGAAAGTAAAAAGAAAAAACAAAAAAGACTAAAATCTGGACAGAAAAAGTATAGTTAAAACAGATCACTTTATACAAAATATGATGGGAAGTTTTGGTGGGGAAGAATAGTTTGACTTTTAAGGTTGGTAAAGTTTTAAGAGTTCCAAGTATTTGACCTACCAATGTGTCTGAAGCAAACGTTAGCATGAATGTTGACATGAGCTTACTGTTTAGCAGATGTGGCCACTAGGTTTCCATAGTAACAAAACATGTCTCCATGTTAATTTCCCCACCACCACAAAATTAAACGTGCCACAATAAATACCCACACGTGTCAATCACACCAGCTCTCCTCGCATTATTTTAAACTATTTAATTATCAATCTTTTATTCATACACTACTATAATTTTTATAATCAACAATGAAATTTTGTTAGACAAAAATAATTTTATTGGTAAAATTAAATTTGTTGACAAAACAGATGTTAGAATTTCATGATAAAAGTATTTGTGGATAATAATGGGTTGGTGAGATTTAATAGTAATATCACTTCATAAATTTAAATTTATATTATTGATGAATATTTTTATTCGTAAGTATAGTCAATCATTTATAATTTTTATTATTGTTAGATTTGTTTTTGTTAAATTCTGTTGATAATTAGTTTATAATTTTTATTATCGATAGATTTGTTTATTAGTTAAATTTTGTGGGTAAAATAATGTTAAATCTTTCATTTTAGATTTTGACGTGTATCAATATGTTAGTAATTATATGTTTTAAAAAATTTTAGTAAAATTTGTTGATAAAATTTATTGATAATTTAAAATTATTACTGATGAATTTTTCATCGATAATTCTATCAATAAAAAGAATGTCAAATTTTTTACCAAATCTGATGAAATTTTTTTTATAAGTAAAGATAGGTGATAAGAAGAATAGAATGAGAGAAGAAGAAAGAGGAAGAGAAAAAGTCAAAACTGGTAGTGATAATAGGTGCGAGTGCGACAATAATAGTGTTGATCAAAGGTGGAGGAAAAGGAAGGAAAAGAGAAAGAGAAAAAAAAAGAAATGGAAGACAAATACCTAATTGCGATATTTATGACGAATTTTATGAACAGTCAAAATCCGTCAATAATAATTAATAACAAATAATTCATTGATAGTTATCAATTGATATTTAGTAAGTGATTTCTAATATTTGGTATAATTCCAAACAAAATTTTAGATGATCAATAAAGTTTATGTATGAGTATTTTATCAATTGAATTTTATAGTCAATAAACTTAAATTAATAACGGATTTTTGTTGTTAGTAATGGATTTTTCCAATTAGTGGGAATTTTAAAATTTGTAAAAAATTTATTTCTTAAAAATGTAAAGTAAATACCGAAAATAGAAAGAAAAAATAGAGAGACAAACCCCGTTTAAAATGTGGTGGAGGCTAGTCCACGCCTCAAAGATTCCTTTGAAGGCTAATGCTTTTCAAATTTTATTTCCAAAACTTTAATTAGATATAGCACTTTTTTTCTTCTACCACAAATGGTGGGTTTAAACTAAGTAAATGTGCATTTAAACTTATAATAGGACTCCTAAAAAGTATGATACCCCTAATAAAAGGAAATGTGTACGAGTAAAGATATATAAAATATATGCGTGTATTACAAGTTATCTTTGCTCACTTTTTTTCAAAAAAATATAACATTACTTTCATAATAAAAATATATATTTTTAATTTGTCCCATTATAAGATTAAGTTTCAAGGTAAACTTTCACATGCATGGCATATTCAAAGGATTTATTCCATATATGTGTTAGTTCAAGACTACATCTCTAAGTAGTTCAAACATATATTCTTTACTCCAAAAGGATGAATTTGGCCTTAATCATCATATTCTAAAGGATTAACGAATGATATGTGTATATTAGTATTGTTCCTAAATATGACATAAAAATGAATTACAAAAAATAGTTCATTACTATTGTTATATTAAATTTGTTATAGTATATGAAAATATATTTATTCATCCTTTTTAATTATTAAGAATCTTTGCTATTTATAAGTTTATTGAAAGAATATGTTGTTAGAGATATTATTACAACATATATATTTAAAAAAATGTTTAATCAAACCTTAAGATATATACATGTTTGTATCATATATGGAACAAGTTAAATTAATGTTTATAAAACTTAATATACTTATTTTGAACTTTATATTAATGGTAAATTATCTAAAATAAACCCATAAAACATGATGAAATCAAGTGCTAAAAATAAGTCGTGATGGAGTGAAGCTAAACCCTAATGTAAGCAAGCATTTCCACCCTAGGACAAATATAAGTAAATGGTTATGATTGATAGTTAGAAACTTTTTTAAATAAGATAAAGCAACAAGAACCACTTCATATTTATTAACGTAAGAGTCAACTGCATTATTCTCCATTTTCACATTCACAGTGACAGTAAATTAACAGTTCCTTCTGTCATCTCCACTTCAGAAGCTCACTACTATCGATGACTTTTCTTTTGTGGTGTTATTATTACCACAAAAAATTGATATTTTCAAATAGTAAAATATATAGAATTTACCATACTTATACTGCACTATTATAATATATGAGAGGTGATATTTTAACAACATCAAACAAAAAAACATTTATTTAACATCTTAAAATAATAATATTTGTTTATGTAAATTTGTATAGAATTGAGAGATATATCTTTTTGACATATTCTTTTTGTTTTTTTTATATGTGGATCACTTATTATGTTTATTTTAATTTCAAACTAAGAAAATGTACAACACTTTTATGTTCAAGTTAGACGTTATTCAATAAAATTTTTTCGTAATTGAGTATTTTCAGAATTAAACAAATTTATACAGAAACAATATTTATTTTGATTTTAATTTAAAATTATATTATACATTATAATATTATTAACGTAATTTAATATAACTTAATGGAAAAATCTAAATGTGATAGGAAAGTTTTTATTTAAATCAACAGTCGAGAAATTATAAAAAAAAAGACTGCACTTAAATCAAAATTTTAAAGTATTTTCCACTTTAAATTATTCAATTATTTTATATTGAAAGTGATACTTCTCATTTATACTCACTCTCCCACAATCATATTTCTGCAATTAATTATTCAGTGGAAGAAGTCAGAATATGCTCACACAGAGCCATCGTATATGCTGAGGCCAGACAGCTTCCTTTCTAGTTAGGTGGTAGGTATCATAACATTTTAATTAGTCAAACTTATTTATTTATATTACATAAGCTATAATAATTAACATTTTTTTCTATTAAATACCCACATTAACTTTATATTTCAAAATTATTTTACATTTATTCTGTATCCAAAATCACATGGGTGAATTTAAATTTCACATTAAATATAAATCAGAACATTCTAAGTTTTAAATTAAAAGTGACGTATGGGATGAATTGACACCAGTTTTAATGTCTAGAAGACAACAGTCTTAATTAACGAGTTATGTAATAATCCATGATCTATCAGTCTTAGAAAAGCAATTGAATTTTGTTCCAATTTGGTGTGTGTGGGTTGGTGGACGCGAGAAATGGGAAACGTGAAGATGTTATTACTTTTGTTTTTTAATACAATTATGAAGCATTAATGAGTCAGAAACGAAGTGGAGGCAATTAGAACACGATTTTCTTCACCTTTTTCTTCAAGAATTAAAGATAAAATATTTTCCCACTAATGATGTTGGGATTGGAAAGGAAACTTTGACAGACATAATAAATTAGGTTGCAACATAGAAAATGTTATCCATCTCTCTCTTCAGATCAATGGGCTACTTCACATGATGCATGCTTCTTTCAGTGGGTTACATTTCTCTGTACAACCTTTTCATTTCATTGTGGCCACCCAACTCTCAATATCTATGGCTCAAACAAGCCCTAATCCATTATAGGAAGTTTCATAAAAAGAAAAGAAGTTATATAGAGAGAAAAAAAATATATATTTATGGGTTTTGACATTAATTCAATAATAGAAAGGGTTGGATCGCGTATGGATAATGTCTATTCTCAACCTGATCCGCAAAATAAAAACACAACCTATAATTGGATACCTGTTTAAAAAAAACTCACAGATATTTTAAAATTTACTGATACATATAAATATTAAAAAATATGTTTTTTATATATTTTTAAAATAAAATTACAATATATATATATATATATATATATTTATAATTTAAAATAAATTAAAATTTAATTTAAATTAAATTTAATCTAATAAAATATAATTTAAATTTAAATTTAAATTAAATAAAATATAAACATTTTTTTTTGCCGATAACGAGTATCCGCGGATCGGATAATATAATACTTACACCAAGTATTAAACTATCTAATACCTGCAATTTGTAAATAATAAATATTCGCGAGTAGCAATTATCCATTGTAAATTTATCTGAGAGTACTCATGAATGCACAAATTCTTTTTGGCATCCCTAATAAATACGGTTATATAAAAAGAAAGTTAATTCAGATTCTCTGTCATTTTATTTTCTTATAAAAATATATGGACTATAATATGTTAACAACTTTTTTTGACAATAAAATATATGTTACTATTTTATTAGTTTGTATATTTGAAAAAGACCAATCACGAGTTATCACATATACGGTTGTAAAAAAATTATAAAAAAGAATTGTTAAAAGAACATTTTCAAAAAAAATATCTGGACATTTAATGGTGGGCCAATTTCTACAGTTGCAGAAGCAAAGGAACAGGAATTTCCTTTTCTCATATCGAAATTTTTTATTTGATTTTTACTTTTTGGTTTGAAATTGGATTGTCCACTACAAGAAAAGGTTTATTTAATTTAGTCTTTAGAGGTTGAAAGGGTAGGCAAAGCCTTAAGCATATAACGTCATCTCTGATATTCTTCATCAAGAAAACCTAAATTTTCGAGAAAAGAAAAGTGATGAAAATCCAAATTACGAAGGGAATAGAGATTGCAAGTATCTAATTCTGCACCCTTTCATCTAATGAAGTGTGACACTTATATCAAACAACCATTCATGGCAATACTTTATAGCATTGCAAATATGTTGCTTTATTTCAACATTTTTATTTACAAAACACATGCTTTATTTCACCATCAAGAATCACATGGTTCCTATGTTTAAAGTTGGTAGTGGAACATTTTCACGATAATGAAACTTCAGGGAAGAAGCAAAACAGTGTCATTCTTACAACTTGGACCACATTCTGGCCCTTGTTTTTGCCAAATTCATGAACTGTTCTTGTTTTTCTCGATTTTTCGCATGATTATTGGCCACACAAACATTCACCATCAGTTCAAGAGGATGTTCTGTTTACGTCAACTCTGTAACTAGCATCGCGAGCTTGTGTCATCGTTCAGTACACAGAATATCACTGATTTGGATTGGGTTTGGATTGAAATCTGAAAGCCAATTTCAATCTGATAACAAATATTAATACATTACAAAATGAAAATATCTTTTGGATTATACGGTATAATAGTTCAATCACTCATACCATCCAACAACAAAACCATATGTAATAAAATGATATATTAGTTTATATATTGTTTCGTTGTTGGAATCATTCATTCTATAACTGATTGATCGGATGATCATAATTACACAAATTTTTTTATTTTTGATCCAAACATAAAAATAAATTACCAGACTCTTCACATGAGGAGTTGCAGTGCCATTAACCATAATTTGGCTAAAGAAGCACTGTCAACCATTTATAGAAAAATAAAACATGGCTTGCATGTGAGTAGGAAAAGACAATAGGAAAAAACTGTGGTGAAATTTTATTGCTTTTGGCAAATTTTCTTTCTCTCTTTTTCTTTTTCTTTCATTTCTTTAATTTAGTTAAACTCGTTTAATTACTGCTCACTGCAGTAAAATTCTTAGATTTCGAAAGATACAATATCGGCAGCTCTACTTGTGAAGGAATTTGAGAGCATATTCATGTTGAGGAGTATTTGTATGCTAAATTTAACTTGATTTTGATTTCACATCACACCAAAAGAAACATAAATCAAAAGATTTTCTAATGAAAAGCAGCAGCAAAGACATATCCATTGGCCAACACCAAAGTTTGTCATGAAGCAATAAGACACTGTTAAACAGTAATATCTAATCTTAGTACTTATCCCATAATAATATCACGCACTTCTGAAATCACAGACAAATAATGTAATTATTTCACTCCTCATCACATGATCTCCATGAAGCATCTACCCAAGCACAAAAGGGAATCTTCCATAATGCCAAAAGGGTACTTTTGTAAATCAAAATTCATCATTTCTGCTATAAATTTCAGAGCCACCACCACACTTCATTTCACTGCCATCCACAGAGAGAGAGAGAGAAGAGTAACATAGAGAGAAAAATGAGGCCAATAAACAGTGTATCATCATCACCACCACCACCACCAGGAAGTGTTACAGGAATTAAAATATGGAAGTCACCAATTCCTTACTTGTTTGGAGGCTTAGCATTAATGCTGGCTCTGATATCTGTGTCATTGGTCATCCTTGTTTGCTCCTACAGAAAACGTGATTCTTCTCCAGAGTCATCATCATCATCATCATCATCTGAAGCTGAAAACATGAAATCACAGCCAATGACCAAGATCTTATACACAAACTCAGAGCCTGAGGTTGTTGTCATTATGGCTGGCGACCACAATCCCACATATCTTGCCAAACCAAGCACCACTTCTTCTTCTGCTTCTGCTTCTTCTTCAGTCTACTGCACTTGTGGTGCTCAATCTCAACCTGAACCTGAATCTCAACCAAGCCCTTCATCAACCTCATCCACCGAGTGAAGGCTAGCAGATCAATAACACCTCAGGGTCAGCAAGTTTTGCGACACTTCTCTTCCTTTTCAATTTCATGTTCCAGTGGTTTTGTGAGAGCACTGAATGTGATCACTGAAGATGAGTGTTTCCTTTTGAGAATTTTGTTTTTTTTTTTTCATAATGAAAGGATCTCCGGCTTAGTAGACTTTATATCGATACATATATTTTGCCACTGATTAAGCTTTTCATTTTCTTTTCTTGAACATTAATTCATAAGGTTTTAAAAAGTAGAACACGACCAACGATTCCACCACAAGACTACGTTTTTAGGGTGTTAAAATGAAACCGTGACTATGTTTTGAAACCTTGTCTACCATGAAACATAGAAAGTGAAAACAAGAAACCATATACAACAATCGCACTCAAAAGAGGAACAAAAATGGTTTTTTTCATATTCTTTTGTAATGCTATCTATGTTGAGATCATGCATTGGAATTGCATTCTGTTGAACACGATCCATGAGTTAAAAAAAAAGGGTATATGGGCATGTCACTTAACACAAAAGAAATCGTTTTATCTGTTAGCTAAGCTTTCTTTTCTTTTCTTTCTCTGCACCTTTTTCTTTTGTGTTTGGATTTAGCATATATGTGATTCTATTTGTTTGAGTTAAAGTTCTGAGAGGAGAAGGAGGGATGCCAAGAAACGCAGTAGTGTGTAGTTGGACACCATAGCCAGAAGAATAAAGTGGGGCATCACCTGTATAAAAACCGAATACAAACAATGTTCAGTGCTCTTTTATTAAAATGAACATTCCAAATATAATATCTACAGATAAAAAGAGAGAATAACTTTTGCTGGGTTCATTATAAAGTCATAACAAATATAAAACTACAACTTTTTTTTCTTTCATCCCTTTTTCTTTGTCACAAAGTCATCACAAAATAAGTTAAACTCAAGATTAACTTGAACCAACAATTAACGTTGACATATTACATATCTCATTCCAATACATTTTTAACACCTCAATTTCAAAGATGTTGGGAATAAGTTAAATCAACCTTCTATAAAATACTATAAACATAGTTTTTGAAGTGAGTTAAAAAATAGGATTAAATATGTTTTGGAGTGTAGGGTTGAGGTCGACTCCCACAAACACTATCTTGTTCCAAAGTCTTCAAACACTGTCTTCAAAGGACATTTACGGAATATGTTTTGATTTCAAAGTCACGACAAATTCGATAATTTAGTTATTTAATACGTATTAAATGCGATTATTTACTTCTTTATTTTGTATTTAAAGATTTCAGAGGATATCTTTTATTAGTGTCGACCTAATTAATGTTGATATATTACATATTTCATTCTAATACTTTTTTAACACCCAAACACATCAGTTTGAAGATGTTGGGAATATGTTACATCAATCTTTCCATGAAATGCTATATGCAAATATAGTTTTTGAGATGAGTTAATGAGTTAAAAAATAGGATTAAATATGTTTTAGACAAACACTACCTCGATCCAAAGTCTTCCATCATTATCTTTCGTTTCTTGTTTTTAATCGTGGATTGTTGAACATTGTTTGAAGAATATTCAAAAAATATGTTATGATGTTAAAATAAGGACAAATAGACCTAATTGTGACGTATGATAATAATTATTTTTTGTCCTAGTTTAATCACTATTAAAAATAATATCTTTTTGACTGGTTACGAAGATATTTCATGATCATATTTATTATGTGATTGACCAGAAAGATCGTCAGCTGTCAAAATGAGTTATAATCCATAGACCAACTCGGCTCACCACATGTTTGGGCCAGATTGGGTTTGAAAAAAATATATTTTCCAACCTGGCTCATCCGAGTTAAACCCGTGGTGAGCCAGGTTGGCTCACCAACCCACCTAATTTTATTTTATGAAACCCTAAAAATACTCTCCGACTCATTATACTTTGTATTGTACTTTTTTTATTATTTTGAATTGTCTTGAGTTTAACATCATTTTGGGAAGAAAATTTATTTAGATTTAAATTAAAAAAAGTTTGTAACATTTTTTATTTTAAAAAAATTGTAAGTGAGTCAGTGAACCAACCCGTTTAACCCATCAATCTGTGGTGGATCGAGTCGAGTTTGAATTTTTCTAACTTATTAATAAATGAGTCGGTTTGAGTTGACTTAGTAAGTAATTAATCCATGATGAACCGGATCAGATTAGGTCGGATGATCTATTTTGACAGCACTAAGATCTAATAGCATAGTAGATATGATTTTTAAAGTTTAAAATACAAAATGTATGAAAATTTGAGATATGGATAAATTCTAATTCCCATTAAAAAAATGAGAAATCAATTAAGCTATAGGGTAAGAAATGAATGGAGATGAAATAATCGCGGCTAGCATTGAAGTCGAAAAAGCCATGAAAGTGAGAGAGAAAAGTGGTAGCATAGGATAAAACAGCATCTAGGCATGTGAAAGTGGAGCCTTTTGTTTTTTAACCAACGTGGCTTTCACTTTGTAGGAGCCACAAAGATTTGGTATTACTCTTCTAAACTTTCCAAGCAGCGGCGAAACACACTTGTTTCTTTAACCTTTTGTTTTTTTCATTCTTCTTTGCATATTGCTGTCTCTGGTATCTCATTTTCACGTTGAAAAACGCGGCGCCAAGAAATGCCAACAGTGCAAAATGAGTCAACGGAATGTCACAACTTCAAAACTTCAAACGCACTACAACATCTTAACCTTAAAATAACATTAATTTTCATTTTGAATGAATTTGAGTGATACAAGAAAACATCATAACCATGAAAAGGAAAATATAAAGATAAAAAGAAAATTAAAAACATGAGTATTTTGATACCTTTCTTGTGATTCCCATCGTGTTTTATTCTTTCCTCTTGTCATAATCCAAACAAAAGAAGGGAGTATTTATTTTTTATGTTTTTCTGTTCGTTCATGTTCCATCCATTCACTTTCCAGTATTCCAAACTAATCATGAAACTAAAAAAGGAAAGAAAATATGCATCCAGTTTTTAGTGATTTTATTGTAAATAGATAATTTAGTGATGTATTGATTGAAGATGCCTCTAGGTTACAACAACATTTCTTCACGACGGTTGAAATTGAAGAGTATAGGTAAGTGTTATCCACGAATATATTCATACAAAGTAAGATAAAAAACCATTCAGCTCCATAGTTTTTTACGTGTATTATTAATTTTCTTTAATTTTCATCGCATCATTAATCATATATTTTTTGCTGTTTTTAATTATACAACCTTAACCATTTGGCAATAGATAATGTATAAATATGCTATGGGGATATTCCACATAATTCAGATAAAACTATAGTGGATTAATTTCTATGGCTGGAACCCTAGACACCTCTCATGTCTCACTCACAAACAAATTGAGACAGACACCTCTCAAGTCTCATCAAGGTACATGTTACGGAAGCATAGTAAAAGAGATAAAAGGAGAAAGACATAAAAAATATTGAGACAATAATTTAAAAAAAATGTGCTAAAAGAGATAAAGGAGAAAGACATACAAAACATTGAGACAATAATTTAAAAAAATGTGCTAGAAGAGATAAAGGAGAAAGACATACAAAACAAATTGAGACAATTAAAAACAAAAATACATATTATGTCAAGAATGGGATTCGAACCCATGCCCTTTCGGACCAGTACCTGAAACTGGCGCCTTAGACCAACTCGGCCATCTTGACTTCTATTTGTATTCTTTTAACGTAAAAATATATTTATAAAGATTATATAGTTCAGGATGGTTGAATAGTTTCCCATGTTAATGGGCCAACATATATACATCTATATTTGGGCCGAAAGGATTTTCTTTAGGAAGTTTCTTTATGTACCTCCTTAAAGCTTAGATTATTCAAAGAATAAGAAATATGGTTTTTGTTGTGGAAGGAAGTGATGAAGAAAAATGGCGTGATTCCGTGGAAGAGGCAGCAATGGCGGGGCATAGTGAAAGTGCGTTTGAAATGGGTGAAGAACCGAAGCCTCGACCACGTCATCGACAAGGAAACCGATCTCAAAGCGGCCTGTCTCCTCAAAGACGCTATCAATCGCTCTTCCACCGCCTTCCTCACGGCCAAATCCGTCGCAGACTGGCAGAAGCTCCTCGGCCTCACCGTCCCCGTCCTCCGCTTCCTCCGCCGTTACCCCACCCTCTTCCAAGAGTTCCCGCACCCGCGCTGGCCCTCCCTCCCCTGCTTCCGCCTCACCTGCACTTTTTCTCCACTTCCAGGAACTCGCACTCCACCAGGCTCACCAAAACAACGCCGTCGAACGCCTCTCCAAGCTCCTCCTGATGACCCGCTCACGCGCCCTGTCCCTATATTCCCTCCACGCGCTCAAGTGGGAACTCGGCTTACCCGACTCCTTCGAGAAAACCCTCGTCCCCAACTTCCCTGACCACTTCCAGTTTGTCAAGTCGAACGGCGTCTTTTCGCTCAAACTAGCGCGATGGCCTGAGGAAATCGCTGTGTCCGCGCTTCAACAGATAAACGAATGTGGGACCCACTACCGGGAATTCAAGCGGGGACAATCTGCATTGGCTTTTCCGATGAAGTTTCCAAGGGGTTACGGCGCGCAGAAGAAGGTGAGGACGTGGATGGAGGAGTTTCAGAAGCTGCCTTATGTTTCTCCCTATGCTGATTCCTCCAAGATTGATCCCAACAGCGATTTGATGGAGAAGCGCGTGGTTGGGGTTCTGCACGAACTTTTGAGTTTAACTCTGCACAAGAAAACAAAGAGAAACTACTTGAGGGGCTTGAGGGAAGAGTTGAATCTTCCGCACAAGTTTACACGGATTTTCACCCGGTATCCCGGCATCTTTTACCTCTCATTGAAGTGTAAAACGACCACTATTACTCTCAGGGAAGGGTACCAGAGTGGGAAACTGGTTGACCCGCACCCTCTTGTCCGACATAGAGATAAGTTCTACCGTGTCATGCAGACGGGGCTTCTCTACCGCGGGGATGGGTCATTGAAACGTGACGACAACAATTCGTTGGTCAAGAATGATGAGCTAAGAAGTGAGGAATCCGGGGAGGAAGAGGTTGAAACGAGTGATGAACTCTATGAGGGTGAATCGAGTGATGAACTCTGCAAGGGTGAAGCTAGTGAATAAGTTTTTTGGTGCTGAATTCTGTTTGAATGATACGAGTATCGTGCATTCTGTTTAAAGATAATTTATTTCCTCCTCCGGTTAGTATCTCTGCTCCTTACTAATAGTGGAACATTGTTAACTCAAGCCCTCTGTTTGTCCTATTTATTGTTGTCCTATTTATTGTCTATCTGAACCTTGAAAATAAATTAGATCTGAACTTAAAAGTTCAGCTGTAGAGTAGAAATCCCATTCTGTTTTCTAGCAATGTTTTGTGGATGGGGCTATTTTCTTTATAAACTTTAAAGATTCATGGAAGCCAGATGATCATTTGCAGTTGCGTCTCTGCTTTAGGTTGATTCGATGTGCTTTTTGACAAATTTTGAACTCTGATATTTGTCGTGCTATTTTATAGTTGTTCACATAACTGGGAAAAGGGAACATAGTTCTTTTACGTTAGACACTTCGTGATATTAAGTAGCAACCAACTGTGTACACTGATAAAAGTATTCAACAGATTTCAAAAGATGTAGGTTAAAAAGTTTCAGTAATCATCGGATTTTGAAATATGGTTGAGAGTACCATAAACAGAGACTAGACAATGTAACAAATGAACCTTTATTCACTAATGTATCTAGAAATTTTATTATCAGTGTATGCCAGTTCTCTTTGGTTTGTACACAACATAAAGGGATATCTGCTTGTTTACAGGTTGAATTTAATAAGGCTGCACAGTCTTTAACAGATGCTGTGATTTCAACCACAAAGAAAAAAACTGTCTTGAATAGACTGGTTAAGGTAGCTTATTGCACTAAAGATTGCATGTTACTTTGAAATAATGATTCTCTTATTGTGTAGTCCTTACCAAGATTTCTATACATTCTTAGGATAATGTTGCATTAATAGTTGTTTTAGAAGCAAAAGTTAACCAGCCTGTTGACAATCCTGGGAAAAGACAGCTTCTTTGCGTGGTAAACTCTTAATTTTTCTTTATTTGTTTCAACCAAGATGGTCTTGCATTCGCTTACCGTCAAGGTCCATGATGTATACTTTATATCTATGTTGTACGCCTTTTTGTTTTCCAGGGTGCTCTCTTCTTAGTCATGCATTGTTATAACAGTTCATTTTGTAATATCTGTTTATGGCTTTTTGTCTTAAGCAGCTTTTGCTTTATTATTTTTAGGATGATGGTTGTTCTGATACAAGAACTCTTGATTTTCTTTTTACATAAATTAAGTCTAAATGTTTAATGTAATGTTTGTATGGTTTAGTTTTGTTTTTTTTTTTAAATCATCATTGCATCTATTTCTTTATTTCTCATAAAGGTATGCAATATTTCACTCGTCCCTTTCTGTGAGTTTGGGTTAAATTACCTTTTTAGTAACACAATCTCTATTACTTAGTCATATATTGCTAGTGGATTTTAGGCAAGTACACATGTAAATGTTCATCAAGATTTAAAGGATGTCAAACTTTGGCAGGTAAGTTATTTCTTTTGCTTCATCATATTGAATAGTGTGCTTATTTGGAACATGACACTTATGAATTTCCTCTTCTTTTTAGGTGCACGCTCTTTTGAAAGGATTTGGAGAAAATTGCTGCTAGTGCAGACATTCCAATGTTGGTTTGTGGAGACTTTAATTCAGTTCCAGGAAGGTCTGTTTACTTTCTGGTTATATTATTTGTTTCTTCTGCAAGGGTCTTTTATTATTGTCAATAATTTGTTTCTTAAATTTATATTCTTATTTTTCTGTAGTGCTCCTCATGCACTTCTTGCAATGGGAAAGGTAGACCCATCCCATCCTGATTTAGCTGGTGACCCACTTAATATATTGCGTCCTCACAGCAAGTTGGTTCATCAGTTGCCACTGGTAATGTATTGAAGAATTGCTTATATATTATGTATTTTCCCCAAAATGGTGGTTCCTGATTTTAGTTGATTTTTTTGCTTCCTGGCTGTGGATTCATCTCAATTTTAGGTCAGTGCTTATTCATCCTTTGCAAGAACAGTTGGTCTTGGATTTGAGCAGCATAAACGGAGACTAGACAATGTAACAAATGAACCTTTATTCACTAATGTAACCAGAGATTTTATTGGCTCTCTAGATTACATGTTTTACACAGGTGTGATATCTTGCAATGATGTTATTAATTTGATCAACTTAACATCCTGGTCATTTGTTATGAAGTGACGTCTTTTTGTGGTTTCAGCGGATTCATTGGTTGTGGAGTCATTGTTGGAGCTATTGGATGAGGAGAGTTTGAGGAAAGACACAACACGTCCTTCTCCTGAATGGTCCTCTGATCATATAGCTGTTATCCGAGTTTCGCTGCTGCAGGAATAGATCTAGGCGATGACTTAAGGTGCCATCATCTATTCCCTAACCATGTTTTGTTATTATTATTTTATGTTTTCATCTTTTGTGCTTGATTAGTGTTAGTAGTTATCATCTTTCTGGAAAGATCAACAACTTGGCCTTGGTAATTCTGTTGTCAATTAATGAACAGCTTAAGGCTCATATTTTGTTACCATTGAAATTCAAAATGTGTATTGGAAGGCCTTTATTCATACTTGTGAATTGAAGTTTACTACTTAATTCATAAAGAAATAGTTATAAAGCTGGTTGCATCCTGATTTTACATTATTTATTGCATTGTTTGCTTTTATCACAAAATAAAATTTGATTTAGAAGTAATTGGTCTAAATTGTGTATATTTTCTTTTTATTTCTTTCTATTAATTTCCATTCTCTTCAAGTAGACATAGCTTCTTTAAGCACCTTAAAGCCTATTGCCAATATGTCGGTCTCTTGATATATTGGTGGTCCCAAACACAATTCGACTGCTACATCTGTCTGTCCATGTAAGAACCTTTGCCACCATTATAGTCTACGGATTGTAGGTAATTAATATTAGGCATATTTGCTGGTTAGCTCCATGCTTAAGTTGGTGAAACTGCAACACCAATATGTAAGTTTATTAATCCATGTACTAGGCATATTTGCGGTCTTCCTCTATGTGCAAGACTATTGATTACAAGGTGAAGAATGAGATTTACCTTACCACTTTGAAGTGTTTTTGGTGTCATGATCTTAACAACAAAGTATAGTAAGTCAAGAATGTGAATGAGCACGCCAACATTGAAGTAATTTTGGTCTCGTGGCCTTGCTGTTTGACACATTGTTAGTCTCATGACCTTGCTGTTTGACACATTGAAGTATAAAAAGAAATAATGGATGATTCCACGGCAGAGATTAGGGCAGCAAATGACTTTAGAGGGATGCTCATTTTCATTAGCTGAGAGATGGGAAAGAGTGGGAATTATGAAGGAGAGAACAATTTTGACAATTTAGGGACAATGTCATGATCCTTGTTATGATTTTCTGAATTGGTTCGGAAACAATTCCTTATGATCTGATCTGTGTCAACAATTACTGAATTGGCAGGGATGTCCAAAATAATTATATATATCCCAAGAACTTCAAGCGATGCATGCATTGATAAAATAATACTTCAGTGTATCTTATACCAAAAAAAGTTGTCCTCTGGTATTGAAAAATTTCCATTCAGGCATGTTGGCATTGTTAAATTAAATGATTTTAGATGTTTTCACCATAATAAGGAGAATAAGTTTTTGCATCTGCTTTACTTACCTTTTTCCATTCAGGCTGCACTTTACAGAAGTGCTGGTTGTAGTTTGTCTTTTTGGGTCTTTTTTTGATACGTATTGCTCCAGTACTGCAGTTTAAGTCGGTGTGTTTTCTTTATGCCTTCGTCCTTTATTGACGAGGTTCTCCTTTTTGTGTAGGTAAGTTCCAGAGAGGCACAGAGAAAAGCGTAAAGAAACGTTTGATTGATAAGTTGTTGTAAAAGTGGTAGATCATACCTTTGTCTTTCTCCCAGGTATCTCCTTGTGGGGGGCCTTGAAATGATCTGCTTTGTATCATGTCACCTTTGTCATAGAAAAATTATGATAATGCCTTCTTTTCGCCCATATCTTGCCCAATCGTTTTCCTTATAAAGTAAATTTTCTACGTTCGTTTCTATTGAGTTTCTATACATGTATATCAATTAACTAATCGCCCCATTCTCAAGCCCTTCCAATCATGTGGTTGATTAGCCTTGGACTTCAATATCTCACTACTGTAGCGATAATATTCACAGTTTAGGTTGTTTTGCATCTGCAATGGTACATTGATTGGTCACGACTCACGAGAATACTTCACAGTGCTGCTTACCGCCTAAGTGTAATTCTGTATTACTTTTGTTCAATCAAAAGTTATTGAATGGGTTTGGCTGTCATAGTTGTTACTCAAAAGTAGTTTGAGTCTTACGTGAACACAATCTAGAGTGAATTGTTGAGCATTATCCATTCTTAGTGGCATATGTATGTATATATTATCTGTTAAAAATTGTTTATAATTTATTTGTGCAGCTTTTATAGAGTTTTCCCCTTTGGATTTTCTAGTTTTTATCATTTTGGTTCTTGATTTCTACACTTGGTTTTTAGTTTTTCCCTTACTTCTGGACTTTTCTCCTTAACCTATCTTGCACTTGAAACGGTTTATCCAGGTCATGTTCTTGTTTTTTAGCACTCGCTATTGTAGCGGTTAAGCTCAATTGAAAAAAATTACTTGTCTTGGTGTAATTTAGTGGAGTTATGGTTCAAGGAAACCATATGACCTTTGGGAGAATTATATAGTAATTGTAATAACAATAATAATAATAATATAAAATATCATAATAATATATAATAGTAATAATAATACTCTTTAGAGCTTTCAACAAGCAATCTTGTTCTGGAAAAGTGTTACAATAGTAGAAATCAGATTTCTAAAATCTTAATCTTTTTCAGATGACTAATTCAACATTTGATTCTTGATTATATGTGGGAAAAACTGACTATTCTTTAAGAATATCTTTAGTGAAAATTAAAAAAACAAAAAAAAAAAGTGTGTGTGTGTGTATATATAAATATATATTAACAATTCTTTCTGTTAACTAAAATGTATTCGGACTGAAATAAAAGAGTAACATAACCGCTCAAGAGTCCAGCTCAAATGGCAAACTGCTTTTACAATTTTAATATAAACTATTTGTGGCAACAGTTAGTTAGTAAACGTAATCCATATAATATTATGAAAAGAATAAAAAAACTTATATAGGATTTCCCAAAACCTATATATAAGATAGGTCTGTTCCCTATCCTACCCAAATAATTTAACCTACAATTTGTTCTTCATTTTCCCACCTACAGCCTTACAAACCTTCTTCAGTCGTCTAGCTAAACAAGTTTCTGTTAATTAATACGTGTGAAAAATCATTTTAGTAGGTTTAGTAGGTTAAATTGATGTTAAAATTTAAAGTTTAGAATTAAATATGTTTTTAATTTTTAAATATAGTTGCGAATTTAATTTTTTTTTCAAATTTTGATATATTTTCATTTTCAAAATTTAAAATTAAATAAATACAGTTTTTTTAACTCAAGAACATCAACTTTTCTTTTATATGTTAAAGGATATTCTAGGTTGGTATTTGAGTTAATAATAAAAAAAGTTAATGTAATTAAATTAAAAAATTATATCTATTTATTTTTAAAATTTAAAATCAGTTTTAAATTGATATTTGAATGAATAAGTAAAAAAAAAATGTAATGTCATTAGATTAAAAAAAGTATATATATTTAATTTTAAAGTTTGAAGATTAGACTATATCAAACATCCAAAAATTTTAATATTTTAATATTTTAATTTAAGGTTAAAAGTTTATGAACTAAATACGTATTTAACTTATTAAATTTTAAAACATAAAAGAGGTTTATGTGTCACACACTCGTATCAAACTTAGAGACTTTTGATGTATATTGTAATTCATTGATTTGTTGTTTGATTATCAAGATTTGCCATAAAAGAAGCAATTCCGTTTTCCATTAGACCAAACTGAGTATGTCTTCTACGTGGTCTAACTTTGTGGTTAGCACGATCACATCACACCTAAACTAGTTTAGCCAACAACCCTTTACCAACAACGACCTGCCATCATATTATATTGGAGTTTAAGTATAAATTTGAAAACTAATCAATGTTCATTAAAAAAGACTGCTCAGCTTCTCGTTTCAAAGGGTACCAACTTTATGCTTCATACATAATATAAGATACTTACACAAACACGCACCTATATAGATCAGCAAATAGTTTATCAGTTAGAGTGAAAGTGAATTCGATCTCTGTAAATATGGTCTTAAAAATATGAGTCATATTGTCTACAAGGATTGGTGAAGAAGAAAACAGTCCATACTAATAAAACTATAATAGAAAAAACACATGTTATGAGAGATAGATTGGCCTGTGTTCTACAGACAAGACAAAGAATTTGATGCAATGATGGATACACACAAAGTGAAAAGGCACTTAATAAAGCATATTGAAAGACAGGGATTTTACATTCCCTCCAGTTGTGCACATTGTGCTATTGGGACATCTGTATTATGCAATAAAAGTCAGAGTCCTATTTAAGATGGGAAAGGCAGAGGTTAAAAAAATATTATTTATAGATACTTCTTATGACCAAAGATGGCAGTCCCAACATTCCCTTTGTTTAATTGATGCTTTGAAATTATTTTAAGATGTATTAGGAACCTTCCTGGCTCCTCCTTGAATTTAAGCCCTTGGCAAGCACACAGTGCATCTACCATTTCACTTCAGAACCTTTTTGGCCCTTTACCACACTTTTTGCAGTTGAAACAGATAAGCAGATATCAAGCAATCTATCTACGAATCTCTATTAATGTAAGTTCCATGTAGATTTTCATTCATCAGCTATAGATTCTCATTCTTTGTTCCCCTGTGTGTTGTTTTTGCTTTGAATTGGCATACACACAGCTTTCCTGCCTCAGAATGGATTCTTTTAAACAAATCTGGGGTAGTGCAGAAGGATGTAGCAGTAGTGAATCTGGTTGGACTATGTATATTGCCTCTCCCATGCAGGAAGATGATGCTGGATGCAGCAATGAAAATTATGGAAATCATGACATCTATGGTGACAACAGGAGAAAGAAGCAAGGGGCCAAAGTAGATGAAGAAGAAAGTGATGATTCAATGGCTTCAGATGCTTCTTCAGGTCCTGTACATTATCACCATGCCTATGGTCATAGCCAGACTAGTCACGGCACCGCGGCATCTAAGAAAGATAAACAAGATCATGGAAGCAAGTGTTCTAAGAAGAATGCAAGCAAACAGGAGAAGAAACGTGTTGACAGCAGAAGTAAAAAATGATTAAAATCTCCATTGTATATGATGCTGAGGGATTTTTGTAACCATGCATCGACATAATTTGAATTTGTTGATTTGTACTCACACATCTCTTCTACCCAAAGGAAATATCCCGAAACATTCTTTGAAGTAATGGAATCATAAGTTTTACGTGTTTTGAACCTAAACTCTATGTTGAACGTTATTATTCTTTGAATGTGGAAACAAACTTCCATGCGAGAGGATGAATGCATGAGCCATGAGAAACACACCAGAAATGTGCTTGAAATGAAGCATTATCAGTGGTATTCAAGCCAAATAACACTAGTTTTCCTGAAAAACAATTGATGGTTTTATCTTCCAAGTTCAAGGAGGGAGGAATTCTAGATA
The DNA here is from genome assembly GCF_029865625.1 of Vigna umbellata. Classification (NCBI taxonomy): domain Eukaryota; kingdom Viridiplantae; phylum Streptophyta; class Magnoliopsida; order Fabales; family Fabaceae; genus Vigna; species Vigna umbellata. The sequence continues at coordinate 11,845,994 of NC_142168.1, read as the reverse complement.
AGAGTCAAATCTTCTATCATGTAACTCCAACTTTAGGTATACTTTTTTTTTTTTTTACCTCAGTTCAAAGTAAAAATTGATGCCAGACGTCTGGTCATCCATCAAGACATCATCATTGATGCAAAACACAGCTTAATTAAGAGTGAAAGGACGTTTTAGTTGAAAAACATAATTGTGAAATTTCCAAAACTAAATAACGTAGGGGTAAAAAATGCTGCAAGAGTTTTGAATTCCAACCTGAAACTCTCTTGATGATTACGCACGCAAAAGTTGTATTGAGCTGGTTGACAGAAGAAACAAGAAACATGACACAAGAAAAGTGGCCTGGGGGCAGTTAGAGATGTGGCCAAAAGATCGAGGATAATAGCACAAAAGGGAGAAAATATTTTCTATCAAAAACCTTCCAATAATGATTCGTGCATGCATGTGTCTGTGCTGCCAAATGCTATGCAGCACGAATGGGGTATGCTCCGCTGGAAAGATGGTAAGGTTTCACATAGTTACACAGATGACAACTATAAGCAATTAAAGCTTTGTTGCAGTGACAGGGCATTGGCTGGTTATGTGAACTAACCTTTCCAAAGATTGGACACGAATGCAACAGCAAGGCAATCACAAGTTTTAGGCTGTATGAGTGACATAAAAACATGAGGGAACACATGACTTGAAAGGAATCATAAAAGCTCACACTCGTATAAAATCAATTGCTAGAGTATTTTTTTTAGAAGATAGAAAAGAGATTTTTTCTCTTTTGTCCACGTTTTAGCAAAGAAGGAAAACAAAGGGAAGTGAGTCTTTGTTAACTTGAAACATTAATTGTAACTGATTTTTATATTTCCCATTTATAATATCAATAACTGCTACTTTAGAACTTCAAAGGAAATTTTGATAGCATCAGGGTCTGGAATTATAAAGTTTCCATGAGAAGTATTACATATCATTCACCCTGAACTTTGTCACTTTTCAGAGTCTATAAGCTATTTTTAAATACTCAAATGGTTTGTCACCACTTGCAATATCACTTTCTGATTTGAATAGATTCTTGCATATCAATTGACAGCAAGTAACGCAGGCAAAGGTAATGAATGATGTGTAAAACCAGAGATCCTATAAAATAACATGATTCAAATTCGTAACTTTCTTCAATTCAATGCCTTTAATTCTAAATAACAAGAATTGCGGCAAGAAATTATTTGTAAAAGTTGCACATGAATTGAGCCAATCCGTGATTCAGCCAAGAAACATTAAAGGCTTTTCAATCATTGAGCTCATTATTGAAAAAATCATTATGGGCTTCTCAATCATTGAGTTCATTATTGACACTGAAGACTTCAAAGAAAATGAAACAAAAGCCAAGAAGTTCAGAGAGAAACGAAAATGTCAAAGAAAAAATGAGTTCACAGTTACTTCTAACCACTAGCTCAAATACAAGAAAGATGTAGAGGAAAATGGAAATGTAAAAAAAAGGCCATATGTAAACTAACTAAAAGGAAAGTTCAACCACTCCTAAATAGTGTTTCAAAATATCAGTTACCATTTCAAGACACTGATTCAAGATTGATAACTTCGACCATAGTAAAATTTAGTCACAATTTCATATTTTTTTCAATGTTAAATTTAAATGATCTTCACTTCAAGTAAGTCATAAAAAATACAAGTCAGATAACATTTTTAAACTAAAGCCAAATGTAACGTGAAAATTTAATAATAAGGTAATAATAACAATTTATATGTGAACCTCGTGTATGAACCTTTGTAACAAAACAACAACAATGGGCCTTTGTTTGACGAAAATTATTTTTAGTTAAATAAAAAATGAAACAAGTTCTGCCCTGCACCTTGACCAGTTCCCCACAGGTTTTACAATATGATGGTTATTTGGATTAAACAGAGCAAACACTTGATCAATACATTGATTTTCTGGTTGAACAGATCAATTAGGTAGGTAAGGCCTGACATAAAATGTCACGAAAGTGTAAATTCTAACCTCAAACCCAACAAACGGGAAAAGAAAGAAAAAGTAAATGTATGCATTTTTCTATGGAGCATAAAAAAGAGTAGGAATTTGCATGTTACTCCAGTCGCATCTAACTTCTTCAAACACAAGGAGTAAGTGGAGGAAATGGGAGGGAAAAAGAGCTCAACACCTGTGCAAGCCAGATTTTCATTTGTCTTTATCTGTGGGGCAAGCTACAACAAAATAAAAATGTGTCAACCTACACAAGTATGCAATTCCAAAAGTCTTCAATTATTAGAGATTTAAAGTAGAAAATATAGTAAGAAAAACCAATACTCCTTCTAACGGGGGCCAGTTACATTGATTAATCGATGCCGATTGCCTATCTGAACCAAAAATTGAACTGTTGAATCATAAACTAAAAAAAATGAAAAATTTTAAGTTGGCTTGAGAAAACACTATTCCCACTAATATGGGGTTCACATTAGCTATGTAAGGTTTGTATACAACAAAGTCAGAGTAAATAAGGATTTTATTTAGATCCATTTTTCGTTATCATTCAATATATGTTGCCATAACACTAAAAGCTATTGACCTCTGAGAATCTCAATGATGTGACAAGTGACAACATGTAATCAAAAGATAATGTATGTTAAACAACATAAGTTAAGGATCAAGGAAAAAAAGATAGAAAGAAAACTCAATTTAATTAAAAAAAAGATATCTTCAATTTGGATAAGCAAGTACTGATACTTCTACTAATAATTAGGTTTAGCAATAGTACTTGAAGTACAAGCCTAAGCCCACGAATAATAAAACCAAAACCTGAATAAATCAAGAGAGATATTCTAACATAATCTACTACTGACATTTTAAATATTCTCTAACTGACCAAACTTGATCGCTCTTGACAAATAAATGAACATCAAACACATTAAGTTAACTACGAAATAAAATATTTCGACTCCTACTGTAACATAACATACATCGATGGTGTTAAAGGAAAACTTGTTAATATGAAAATTAAAAAGGCATCAGGAACTGGGAACAATTTTGTATCAAGCACAAAGCACAATCAGCAAAGATACAACATTGTTGTTGGAGAATGGAATATCAAGCAATTCAGTTGGAAATAATCTAATAATAACACTTCACCACATAGTGGCTATGTAAACTCAACTCAGCACACAGTCTGAGCAGAAAACATTACATTTATTAGAAATCCTCACGGGCTCAAACAAAGTGATCTAAATTCTTGACTGTTTGGCAAGCTTGAACCACTCAGTATGGTAAGACCCCTCTATGTCAACCCTTTCATATGTATGAGCTCCAAAGTAGTCACGCTGAGCTTGCACCAAATTAGCAGGCAACCTTTCCCTTCTGTAAGTGTCAAAATAAGCAAGACTAGCAGACATACCTGGAGTGCTGATACCAGAATTGATAGCAAGGCAAACAACTCTCCTCCAGGCAGATTGGCGATCAATTATCTCCTTTGCAAACTCTGGATCAACAAGAAGGTTTGCCAGATTAGGGTTTCTATCATATGCCTGCTTGATTCTGTCTAAGAATATAGCCCTAATGATGCAACCCCCTTTCCAAATTCGGGCCAGTTCACCCAACTTCAAATCCCATCCCTGTTCGATACTCTTTGCACGGATCAGATTCATTCCCTGTGCATAACTACAGATTTTGGCTGCATAAAGAGCCTTCCTAACATCATCAATCAACTGCTGCTTGTCTATAGGATGATCGGTCACAATATCACCAAAGCCACCTGATTTAAAGACTTTTGCAGCTTCCACTCTTTCCTCCTTCAACCCACTCAGAAACCTAGCATCCAACGACGCTTCAATAGTAGGAGCAGCAACTGATAATTCAGCAGCTTGCTGAACAGTCCACTTACCAGTACCCTTCATGCCAGTCTTGTCTAGAACTTTGTCAACAAGATATCCATCTCCTTTATCATCCTTAATTCCAAATATATCTGCAGTGATTTCAATCAGGAAACTCAGAAGTTCACCTTTGTTCCATTCTGAGAAGACACTCTGTAGTTCCTCATTTGACAACTTTCCAACTGACTTCAGCACATCATAAGCCTCTGCAATCAGCTGCATATCACCATATTCAATACCATTGTGAATCATCTTCACAAAATTACCAGAACCACCTTTACCAATATATGTCACGCAAGGACCACTATCAGGGACTTGAGCTGCCACCTTGAGAAGAATATCTTCTATGTATTTGAAAGCTTCAAACGAACCACCAGGCATCAAAGAAGGACCATTACGAGCACCTTCCTCACCACCAGAAACTCCCATCCCAAGGTAGAGCAAACCCAATTCAGCCACTGCTTTCTCTCTTCTTTCAGTGTTCTCATACCATTCATTGCCACCATCAATTATACAGTCACCTTTTTCCATGAACGCAGACAGGGTCTTAATGGTTTGGTCAACAGGTGCCCCAGCCTTAACTAGCATTATAATCACCCTAGGCTTTTGAATGGAATGAACAAAAGCTTCAGGATCATGGTAGCCATAAACTGGAAGATTTCCCTCCACTTTTGCTCGTTCTACAGTCTCATCGACCTTGGATGTGGTTCGGTTATAAACAGAAATGGGAAAGCCTTTCTCAGCAATATTGAGTGCTAGATTTTGGCCCATAACAGCCAGTCCAGCGAGGCCTATTCTTGTTGAGGGTTGAGCCATAATTGTTATCCTGCTCAATGATTGAAATCCAATGCAATAATAAGAACGATGACACAAAAGCTGGAGTGAATTTCAAATTGAAGGAAAACAAAAAAATGCTATAAACTACGGTGACTAAAGAGAATTAGAGCCTGATTGTTGAACAAATTAAACTTCTACCGAGCAGAGCGATCTTGAACAAATTCCAATAATATATAATGTATGGAAAGGAAGAAAGGGAGTCGTCTAAGAGATATTCAGCGATAAAAAGGTAGAAAAATTACCAAACTTTCTTTTAAAAAGTGAGATCGAAAAAGAACCCTACGATCATGCCATACAGACATCAGAGCACCTTAAGGCTCGTGTGTTCTCTTCATTAATCTAAAAGAATAGTACTTATTACTAAAACCCGACAACCAAACAAGCTGCATCCATTATCCAGCAAGAGCTTCGATCTCAAAACTCAAAATTCAAAAAAGAGCCCAAATACAAATAACAGTACAGAATCGAGTTGCAATCCAAAGCAATTATTTGTTCACCCAAATTACAGAAAGACAGCCAACTTCACATGATCTTACAGCACATTCCTCTAAAAAAATTAAAAGTAAAGACAGACAAGAGTAACCCAACAAATCGAAAGTGTATCCGCCGCAAGCAAATCAGTGTCAACAAGAATTCAACAGTCCAACAAACTCACCCCACAACAACAAGGGTTGTCAATCAATATAAAACTATAAACATAAACCCAGATCAGCAAACCCTGAAGCTCAAACCCAGAAAAAATAGCAAATACACTCTTCATTTCCAACAAAAACCACAACATGCAGAACAAATCTAGCCAGATTAGGAAAACAATTAGCAAACATCATAAGTTCATGTTAACCACCAACACTATCTCAGAGTGAATCCCAAAAACAAAAAGATAGGGAGAAAAAAAAGTCTTCAAGTGCAAACCTCAAATTTTAACCAAATCACAGAAAAATTATGGCCACAAAATCACAGATCACAGATGAAAAGATCCGGGGATACAGGCGCTATATATATATATATATTAAATAACAAACATAAGAGTAATACTATTAGTTATTAATCATCTGTCAAAAAATATTAATACAATTATTAAAAATAATAAAACTCATAAAGATTAGCAATAAAAAAATCATTATTGCCGCAGTTGCAACTTGAAAACGTGGCCAAGCAGCCAGATTTTTGGACCAACTGAAAAATAACAATTTATTTTATTATCATTTTTTATCCGTTTTATTTATATATACATATAATTCTCTTTAATTAATTAATTAATTAATCATTAATAATATAATTAGAAAATAAAATAGTGAAAGTAGATGAAAGTTGCGGGTCAAAGTTGCATAGCTACCAACTCGAACGGGGGTAGGTGAAACATGGTGGGAGGTGGGAGGAACGACGCCGTTCACTGTTCTTGGTATTTCTATAAGAGGTTTTCAACATTTTTTTTTTTCTTTTAGCAACTTTGTTACTTTTTTAAATGCTTCGTCATTTTCAAAAGGGTTAAATACAGTAAAAATCAGAATTAATTTTTTAATTTTAAAATATGTAAACTTAAATTTTTAACTAAAATTTATAAGATTTATTTGATGTTTCAAATATATTTTATAAAACAAACTAATTTTAATTTTCAAAAGTTAAAGAGAAAAAAAAATATTTAACAATTTTCAAAAGAAGTCTATTTCATTTTATTTGAAAATTAATCTTTTTTATTTTAATGTTTGACAAAATAATTTTTTCCTAAAATAAAAATTTTCCACGTTTTCGTTGAAACTTGGGTCAGAGTAAGGCCCAATAACAGTCTCTCTTTTCACATTATGACAGCAATATTGAAATTTAGTTTGTCCCCACTTCCATCTTTTCTTTCTTTGTTTGAGATTAGAAATAGTACCGTTAACAATACCGTCAATAATATAATCAATATTTAATATATTTCATCAATTAAAATTTATTAAAAGTATCATTAAATAGGCGAGATTCATTAAAAATTTATCACTTTATACAATATAGTATTATTTAAACGAATTAGTAAGAGGGTGTGTTTTTTTATTTAATATTCATATACAGAGGTTAAAATAAGTTTAAGAAGTCAACCATTCATTCGGTCAAAATGGGTTTCGTTGGGTCTGTAATTTAATCTTTCAATTTAATTAATTTAACGTGAACATAACTCAACTATATAAGTAATTGAGTTGACTTTTTTGACCACATATTCTCCTTTTGTCGAATGTTTTCGTTGAATATTTGATTAAATATTGTTTACCTTAATAATTTTCTCTCACATTATTCGCAGTTTTCATCGGAAATAAATATCGAAAGTACAATGTTAAAAGAACGTCTATCACTAGGCCCAAACTCCTAAAGCCCAGTGGTGAAGGGGAAAACCATATTTACTATTTCCACCTCCTAACTATTTCCTACTTCTCATAACTATAACATATTTACTAAAATATCCTTATTTATTTTTTTAAAATTACCACTCTTTCAAATACTTAAAAAAAGGTCCCAGATTTCTAAATAGGGTTATTCGAGAATACATTCTAAATTTAATTTTTTATAAGCTTGTAATAATTATTTTAATAATAATAATTAATGGATTAGGCAGTCTAAAATAATTTTTTTTTTTAAATTATACTATGGATTAAATGATTGTGAAACCCTTAATAATTAGCATAAATTAACTCTGACACCTCACCACTTAACACGCACCACAATCAATGTTAATCCCATTTAAACCCAACCACTACTCTGATTTCATCTCTGCTGTGCACTGGAAAACGCACCACGTCACACCCTCAGTGCATTAAAAACGCACTAAACTCTGCATGCACACACGCCACTTGTCACGTTGAAAGCTTCCAGTTCAGAGTTGGTATACAGGTGTCAGCGTGGGAGAAGTTCGTCCAAACGAACGTGAGTTAAACAAAATCAGATTTCGAAAACTCATTCCCTCACCTGCACCACTCATCTTCTTCCTCAGAAATTACCCTTTCATCTTCTCCAACTTCTCTCTAGAAACCCTAAACTTCTCTCTACTGTTACTCATCCATCTCCTCTCCGTTTAACATTCAGAACCGTAGGAACGTTCGTTCAGCTGTGGACTTCCTTTTGGACCGAACAAAACTGGAATCCAAGCTGGTAAGTTCCCTTCTTTAGTAGCTGACCATTTGGGTTTCATGCGAGACCATACTCTCGGTTCATGCATGGACTGTACCTGAGGATTTTCTGGTTTTGATGTTTAGATCAAGTGGGAGTGGTTAGTGAAACTGAGGGTAGAAAGCTGTAAAAGACGAACCCAACTTTTGCATTAGGGCGTACACTGCTATCCAGGTAAGGGAAGCTTATATGTTTAATTCATACTGCTTGATTTTATAATCTGAGTTGCATGTATATGAAATCTGATGTTTGAGCCTTATGAACGTTTACTGATATGGGATATGAATTCTGGTTCATTTGCATGTTGCTTTGGATACGTATGAAAGGTGTATGAATGTTATAGAATTGGAATGAGTGGATTGATTGAATCTGTCATGAATGAATACTGATATATGCATTATACAGGTTGTGGTTGATTTGATTCAAATGCATGTTGATTTGATTATGTATGAATGGAATATGTTGATTGTATAGTTGGAATGATTCAAATGTTGAAATCTGTATGATTTTAATGTATTAAATATGGAAGGAAAGTTGTAAAGTTCATAAAGTTGAAATCTGGAAAAATTCTGCTAAAGTTGAAAAATCTGGAAATTACTCTTTCCCACTGATGAAGGACGTTCGTCCCTGTACGGTCTTAAACCGTTCGGCTTTCAGTAAAATTACTTAGATTGAAATTCTTTCATTTGGAAAGAATTCTGCTCGAGAACGAGCGTCCCCAGTTGATGGTCTGAGCGTTCGTCTAGCTCAGCAATGTTTAAATATTTAAGACTTTATAAATAAGTGACGTTCGGCCTTAAGTCGAGCGTTCGTCCTTAATATCGTTCGACCTTATGTCGAACGTTCGTTCTACAGAGCGTTCATTCTTATACTGAACGTTCGTCCGAACTGGCGCTCGGTCCTATACCGAAGCGTTCGTCTTAAATAGCGCTCGGTGTATATCCAGCGTTCGTTTTAATTCATGCTCGGTCATTGACCTAGCGTTCGTCCAAAGCAGGGTTCGGTTTCTAACTGAACGCTCGTCCTTATTATTGAATTCTGAGCGAACGTAATTGACGTTCGTCCAAAGTAAATTTCTGAACGTTCGTTCATTGACAGTAAGAGTTGTTTTCTGTACTTTAAATATTCTGGTTATTTATCTAAGTTATTCTGTAAGATATTTATTCTCTTGATTCAACCTAAAGTTCTTGTACTCAACATCTTCTAAGTATTATTCTGAACTTCTAAATTCAATCTCATTTAAATTCTTTAAGAATTCTTAACGTCCATCAATGAATAAGAGTTCGTTTCTTTTGTTCAGAAACGTGAAATCAAAGGTTCTGTAATAAGTTCGTTTTATTTGATTAAAGAATGCATGACGTTAATGTTAAGAGAGTGGAACACAGAATGGAAAGATTATAACTATGAAAGGATTTGATGGTTGAACACTATGTGATATGATTATACGATTATGGAATTGAACGAGCGTTCCAAGGAGGAACGTCTCATATATGATTGAATATGGAATTTGTAAAGTATGACCGTGGTTAGTTAATGCTGGCTTGGTCCATCCTGATATTCCGTGATGCTCATCTTCACGTAGAAGGGAGTAGTCATGTGTGGGAATGGCAGGAGGTCTTCGTATCCCTCACTTAGCAGGGGCGAAGGATTAACCTCAAGTGGAAGCTGATTAGGTATATCCCGGCTACCACACCACTTGGGTGCAAGGACGCCTGTAACTACATGGTTCATACAGTCCGGACGGTCTGTCTTATATATATATTTCTATGTTAAATTATATGATTAAGTTACTTGAGGTATGTGTGAATTGAATTATGAACTGTATGTGTGTTGTATTAATTAAACAATATAAGCTTACCCTTGCATTTCCATTGTGTTGTTTACTGTCCATGTATCTCCGTCTTGTCAAAATGCAATGATCATCCGTTGTGGATGTGAGCAGATGGAGGGGCGTCCCTTGAACAAATGCTGGAAGAAGAAAATTTGGATGAAGCTCATCTGGTGGACGTTGAAGTGAAGGCCGAGCCTTAGAGTGGTTGTTAGTTTAGTACTGTAAATGTTAGTATAGTTTGAACGTTCGGCTAGATGTTTTGTAAGGCCGTTCGTCTTAATTATCTATTCCTCTATAATGACGTACGTTAGTATTTATCTAAGAACGTTCACTCTTGGATTTTCCCTTGTATGCGCTTATGCGCGTTCTTTTGTACTGATGCCGTTCGATTTTAAATCCAGTTTCAATGCAAAGACTGTTTATGTTACTGTTAATTGTAATTAATTCTGAATTATGGTAATTACTGTATTTTGGGATGTTACATTAGTGGTATCAGAGCAGTTTTGTTCCTTAAGGAACACTGTAGGTTGTGAGCCTACTATGTTTGTGCTGTGTATTCAACATTCATTTGATGAGTGTGTCAAACCGTCCAAAGTCAACTAATGATTATTTTCTCTGCTTATCAGAGGGAACAAATGGCACCCAGATCACATCCTCAGCCTGCCGAGAGTGATGCGTCTGGCCACATCAGACTACTGGAATCTGTAATAGAGGCGCTTCAACAGCAGAACGCTGCTTTGATACAGCAAAACACGGTCGCCTTGCAGAGTTTGGAGGCTGCGAGGGCACACTCTGAAGTTACTCAAAGACAGTTGATGGAGATCATAGGAATCACTAGGAATAACACTAACCCAAGGAGGACGCCTTACCCTCATCCAGTATTACCATTTACTTTTGGTGAGCCTCAGTCACAATCCTTGATGAATACCGGTCTGTCAGAACAGCAAAGGAACATAAAATGTTTTAAGTGTGGAGGACCACACTTCCGATCATTGTGTCCTCAACTGGTGGAATCAAAATATTGCCTTCAATGTGGGGGAAGTGGACATGTCAAGAACGAGTGCAGCAGGGGAGGACGAGCAGGGTTGGGATCACCAAATGTTGGAAGAGGTCAACCAGGAAGAGGTAGTCGAGCATAAGTGGGATGAGTCTATGTCTTAACGTACGCTGAAACAACAAACTCAGGTACGCTGATCACCTGCACATTCTTGCGGTATGAAATGCCTTGCTGTACGCTGTTTTAGTTATTGTGATAAGAAAGCAGTTTGGTCTGATAGTGTATATACCAACAATTGCATTAGTTTAATATCCGACATGGAGATAGATGCTTATTATGATATTAGTGAGGGTGTAATTTTCCAGAATTAACTAACTTTGGAGAATACTTCCCGAGAACGGGGTGTTGACGTTCGGTTTCTTTTAAGATTAGACCGTTCGGTAGCAAAAAGTAACTGAACGGTAATAGTAAATACTTGGACTTGTGAGTCTTCCTGAAGAGGTGTCAAGGTTATCTATTAAGAGTAAGGATTCAGTCTCTTTCACACTTATGCTAGGTGTTAGATTAACATCAGTAACTTTTTACAAAATAGCCTTTACATAGTGGATGGAACCCAAGAAACAGTTGAATGAGTTGAACATTTCGTTATGTAGTACGCACGTTTTACTAGCGTACAAGAATGATAAATCAGAATGAAACATTTGAGAGCACTGCTAGGAATGTTAAGGATAAGAAGAATGGTGTGTGGAATTGTTCAAAGCGTGAATTACTGGATGAACAAAGTACAAATACTAGGTCGTGTGTAAACAGTGATAAACCGAGAGTTGGGTTGATTGAGAAGTTTTAGGCACTTAACATTATAAGTGATGATACGAACGTTATTAAGGGCTTGGGTTGGAAGTAGGAAGTGAAGCGTTCGGTAGAACAGATCGAAAGTGAGTAATGAGCAGATTTTGAGTTACGAATGGACGGTGTGTTGAAAGTTCAACTAAGAGATTTTTGTCCTTTATAGTGATTTGGGAGATGGATTTTTGTAAGGTCATCGCGATCAATTTAATAGCTGGGTTTATAAGCAGAAGTAACTAGGTTTATGTGTTATGGTGTAACACGTTAAAATGTAAAGGAAGAACTTTCGAGATCGCACGACAACAGGATAGGGTTACCTAGAACTTAAGTCAATTACCTTTATAGATCGGTCATAAGGTAGGGGTACTATTAGAATTACTGAGGATAGGCTGACCAAGAAATTTGCTTTATGATCATCGGTTTGAGAACTAACCATAATGATGGGTTTAACTCCACAGTAGGTAGGAAGATTGATTTCTTAGAATCCAAACTGGTAGCAATTCTGATAGACATTTCCAATTCATCTTTGGGTTCCGTGCAATCATTGAAGAGTAAATTAGCATCCGGTTGAAGACTTACTCAGTTATCATTCTGAAGGAATGGCTCGACGAGTAGACCGATACTGACGTTCGCATATTTATACGAACGTCTGCTTTGAATCAATTAGGGGTCAGAGATAAGAATTTTCTTTAGTATAGATACAGAAGAAAATCCTAGTAAACGATCTCTAAGAATCCTTCTTTTTCTACGATAACCAAGAAAATCCATTCTCTGCCTAAATCTAAAATGTTTGATACTTCCTTTAAACTACTCGGGAATTCCTTATATTCCCTTCTTCAAACAGTAACTGTCATTTAGAATCAGTCTTATATTTTATTCATTGCGTTTCTTGTGATTAATCGTTTGGTTTTTCATCTGACAAACGTTCTCCTTCTTCTAAGCGTTCAGGTCTTTTGGCTGCTCGGTTTCGTTCGTTTTCTTTAGCACTCGTTATTTATGTCCTTTATTTGGATTAAGTATACAAATATATATAGTTCACCTTGTCTTGTTTTTCATTAATAATTCTATTCCACGATATTCATATTATTCTTTCGATGTTTCTCTTCTCTGTCTTGCTGTTTCTTCTGTTTCATTGTTTCACACTCGACTACAATAGAAACCAACTCCCATATTAATTATTTTTCCTCTTGAAAGACTTGTGACTTTTCTTAATAGTGATTTTTTCTCGTTCGGTATTTAGGTTACCGATCGATCAACCTTTCAAAGCCATTACTTCCTTATTCAAATGTTATCAACCGTTTACTTACTTCAGAGTTCTTCTGTAGCTCACTCTCTTTCCATAACCATTCAGCCTTACCCAAATTTTCCGTTCGGTATAGTTGGAACCAGTCAGCCTTGAATATTCACTAAGGACGCGCGAGAGTAGGTAGAGCCGTTTGCCTTAAAAGCTGTTTCTCAAATTCATTAGTATTATCAAATCTTAAATAGAATCTGGCGAGTTGAGTATGAAGATATCATTGCCTCCTCAATTAGCGAGTCATCGTCTAGCTTTCACGCATCACCACTCTGGAAGTATAATGGAGACTCGTCTAATGTGCTAGAACTAGAAGATGTTCATATTTAGGGATACCGAATTGTATAGATCCAACCAGTACGCATAGGAGATACCCCAACCAAGTGTTTCAAGAGAAAATCCATCAGATGGGTGAGAGTGGTATGGAGCGAGAAGGATGACAACACTACGAGAGAAGTTGAAGATTTACAAGCAAAGACAAAGTAACTCCGTATACCCTTTAGTATCCCTTAAATTTTCGAGGACGTAAGTGCCGCACACCACTTTGTTGGTTCCATGAAGGAGAGAATGTGCTAAATGGATCTGAACTCATCCAGCAAACTACCGAGAAAGTGAAGTTAATTCAAGAAAGGCTGAAGACGTCACTTAACAGGCAGAAGTCGCGGATAGAAGAAGAAGACCTTTGGAGTTCAATGCAGGAGACCATGTATTTCTTAGACTCAACCTGATCACTGGAGTAGACCAAACCGTTCGTCCAAAGAAGCTATCTCCCAAGTTTGTAGGACCGTACCAAATTTTGAGGAAGATCGGACCAGTGGTGTATGAACTAGCTTTGCCTCCTCAACTATCAAATCTTCATCCAGTCTTCCACGTTTCCCAACTCCGGAAGTACATAGCCAATCCTTTCCATGTTTTAGAACTGGAAAATGTTCCACTTCGTCACGACAGAACGCTAGAATTTGCAACCTGTTCGCGTGGAAGAATGCGAAGGCTGGTGATTTAACTTGGGAAGTGGAGGATGCTATGAAAGATTTGTATTCCCACTTATTTATGGGTAAGTTCTAAATTTTCGAGGACGAAAATTTTTGTAGTTAGGGAGAATGTGAAACCCTTAATAATTAGCATAAATTAACTCTGACACCTCACCACTTAACACGCACCACAATCAATGTTAATCCCATTTAAACCCAACCACTACTCTGATTTCATCTCTGCTGTGCACTGGAAAACGCACCACGTCACACCCTCAGTGCATTAAAAACGCACTAAACTCTGCATGCACACACGCCACTTGTCACGTTGAAAGCTTCCAGTTCAGAGTTGGTATACAGGTGTCAGCGTGGGAGAAGTTCGTCCAAACGAACGTGAGTTAAACAAAATCAGATTTCGAAAACTCATTCCCTCACCTGCACCACTCATCTTCTTCCTCAGAAATTACCCTTTCATCTTCTCCAACTTCTCTCTAGAAACCCTAAACTTCTCTCTACTGTTACTCATCCATCTCCTCTCCGTTTAACATTCAGAACCGTAGGAACGTTCGTTCAGCTGTGGACTTCCTTTTGGACCGAACAAAACTGGAATCCAAGCTGGTAAGTTCCCTTCTTTAGTAGCTGACCATTTGGGTTTCATGCGAGACCATACTCTCGGTTCATGCATGGACTGTACCTGAGGATTTTCTGGTTTTGATGTTTAGATCAAGTGGGAGTGGTTAGTGAAACTGAGGGTAGAAAGCTGTAAAAGACGAACCCAACTTTTGCATTAGGGCGTACACTGCTATCCAGGTAAGGGAAGCTTATATGTTTAATTCATACTGCTTGATTTTATAATCTGAGTTGCATGTATATGAAATCTGATGTTTGAGCCTTATGAACGTTTACTGATATGGGATATGAATTCTGGTTCATTTGCATGTTGCTTTGGATACGTATGAAAGGTGTATGAATGTTATAGAATTGGAATGAGTGGATTGATTGAATCTGTCATGAATGAATACTGATATATGCATTATACAGGTTGTGGTTGATTTGATTCAAATGCATGTTGATTTGATTATGTATGAATGAAATATGTTGATTGTATAGTTGGAATGATTCAAATGTTGAAATCTGTATGATTTTAATGTATTAAATATGGAAGGAAAGTTGTAAAGTTCATAAAGTTGAAATCTGGAAAAATTCTGCTAAAGTTGAAAAATCTGGAAATTACTCTTTCCCACTGATGAAGGACGTTCGTCCCTGTACGGTCTTAAACCGTTCGGCTTTCAGTAAAATTACTTAGATTGAAATTCTTTCATTTGGAAAGAATTCTGCTCGAGAACGAGCGTCCCCAGTTGATGGTCTGAGCGTTCGTCTAGCTCAGCAATGTTTAAATATTTAAGACTTTATAAATAAGTGACGTTCGGCCTTAAGTCGAGCGTTCGTCCTTAATATCGTTCGACCTTATGTCGAACGTTCGTTCTACAGAGCGTTCATTCTTATACTGAACGTTCGTCCGAACTGGCGCTCGGTCCTATACCGAAGCGTTCGTCTTAAATAGCGCTCGGTGTATATCCAGCGTTCGTTTTAATTCATGCTCGGTCATTGACCTAGCGTTCGTCCAAAGCAGGGTTCGGTTTCTAACTGAACGCTCGTCCTTATTATTGAATTCTGAGCGAACGTAATTGACGTTCGTCCAAAGTAAATTTCTGAACGTTCGTTCATTGACAGTAAGAGTTGTTTTCTGTACTTTAAATATTCTGGTTATTTATCTAAGTTATTCTGTAAGATATTTATTCTCTTGATTCAACCTAAAGTTCTTGTACTCAACATCTTCTAAGTATTATTCTGAACTTCTAAATTCAATCTCATTTAAATTCTTTAAGAATTCTTAACGTCCATCAATGAATAAGAGTTCGTTTCTTTTGTTCAGAAACGTGAAATCAAAGGTTCTGTAATAAGTTCGTTTTATTTGATTAAAGAATGCATGACGTTAATGTTAAGAGAGTGGAACACAGAATGGAAAGATTATAACTATGAAAGGATTTGATGGTTGAACACTATGTGATATGATTATACGATTATGGAATTGAACGAGCGTTCCAAGGAGGAACGTCTCATATATGATTGAATATGGAATTTGTAAAGTATGACCGTGGTTAGTTAATGCTGGCTTGGTCCATCCTGATATTCCGTGATGCTCATCTTCACGTAGAAGGGAGTAGTCATGTGTGGGAATGGCAGGAGGTCTTCGTATCCCTCACTTAGCAGGGGCGAAGGATTAACCTCAAGTGGAAGCTGATTAGGTATATCCCGGCTACCACACCACTTGGGTGCAAGGACGCCTGTAACTACATGGTTCATACAGTCCGGACGGTCTGTCTTATATATATATTTCTATGTTAAATTATATGATTAAGTTACTTGAGGTATGTGTGAATTGAATTATGAACTGTATGTGTGTTGTATTAATTAAACAATATAAGCTTACCCTTGCATTTCCATTGTGTTGTTTACTGTCCATGTATCTCCGTCTTGTCAAAATGCAATGATCATCCGTTGTGGATGTGAGCAGATGGAGGGGCGTCCCTTGAACAAATGCTGGAAGAAGAAAATTTGGATGAAGCTCATCTGGTGGACGTTGAAGTGAAGGCCGAGCCTTAGAGTGGTTGTTAGTTTAGTACTGTAAATGTTAGTATAGTTTGAACGTTCGGCTAGATGTTTTGTAAGGCCGTTCGTCTTAATTATCTATTCCTCTATAATGACGTACGTTAGTATTTATCTAAGAACGTTCACTCTTGGATTTTCCCTTGTATGCGCTTATGCGCGTTCTTTTGTACTGATGCCGTTCGATTTTAAATCCAGTTTCAATGCAAAGACTGTTTATGTTACTGTTAATTGTAATTAATTCTGAATTATGGTAATTACTGTATTTTGGGATGTTACAATGATCAAAAAGTGTATTTCAAATTATGTAATTTAAAAGATTTTGAATTACACGTGGAATATATTTAGAATTTGAACCACGTTTTCTCGATTACTCATGGAATATACGAGAGAAACAAACCATTAACGATGGAATATAGGAGTTGGAGCACCTAAGTGCTTCATATTTATTATATATATATATATATATATATATATATATATATATGGGGTTTGCTAACGCGCATATGCTTGTTTTTCAGTTGATACATTTTAGCAATGTGTATCAAATTTTAGTAGACAAAAATACCCCTATATATCATGGATTCTAAGTTTTAAGGTTAAGGGTATTTTAATAATTTTCATTCTCAAAACTTAAAAAAAAAAAAAACCCCAAACCCTTACTCACCTCTCTCATTCCTCTCAATCCTTTCTCTTTCATCTCTCTCACTCTAACCTTTTCTCTGTCATCCCTATAGCTCCAATTGAAAAAATCAGAAAAACTTGCCTTTAAAACAATTTGTCTGTGTAAAGAGTTGAGTCATTCACATATTCACCTTCAGGCAAAGGTTGATTCAAGATCTCTTCAATTTCATCATCTTCAATAACCTCTCTAATTTCATCATCTGCATATGTCGAATCATGATTTCTAAAAAAAAACCCTCCAAGACAATTACTAATTCTTTTGGATGTCATTATGCTTCTGAAAATTAAATAAAATTATATATGACAAAAATTATAAAATGAAAACTCATTATAAAATTATTTTTTGTAAGAAATTGTTTAACTGCCAGTATTTCTGATTTTTTCCATCTCATAAAATCAATTATTAATATGTCACATTTCTTTCTTTTTACTTTTTCTTTCTATCTCTCCTCCATTAAAAGTCAGTGTTTTTTTTACAGTATTTAGATGACAGTGATTAAACACTGTAGAACATTTTTTCTTTTATTATCATAATTTGGAAACTATGATTTCAAATTTGAAAGGACTTGCAAACATTATGGTTATATTATATAAAATATAAAGTATAATTTCATCATCTAATTTTAATTCCAAACCATAACGTCATTTCACGTCTCATGAGTTTCATAACATTATGATCTACATTTAAATACAATTTGATAATTCAATCTAATAAATTTTTCTATCAATAAATAATAGCAGTAAATGAAAAATCACACGACACAGAGTCTTCCATCAAAACGTTCTCATAGGCTAAAGTCTTCCCAAAAACTGCTATTGATGGACTTAGTCAAAACAGAGGTTTCGGTTCTGAGCATCTCTCTACATTTTGTCCTATATGGAAAGTAAATTAAAAAAAAAAGTTACCTTTTTCTCTCTCTAACATTTCACACTCTAAACATTAAATAAAAAACATTGTGTTATTTAAAGATAAATTTATTAGAAATAATAAATAAATTTATATTTATAAATATTTTTTCATATTTATCTTAATATTGACGAAAAAAACATGTTTTGGTAGTTAAATATATTTGTGAGTGGACAAAACCAAAAATAAAACAGAAATTTCATCATTGAAGTTTGTCTTGAAGAACATTAAATCACACCGACCCATTAACATCGGTAAAATGGAAAAAAACGCATTATCCATCATCCACCATAAAGGATATCATCTGCTACAGAAGAGTTTAGTCTAGTGCGGACCTTGTCCAAATGTTTTCCTTTTTCTTTCCATCGTCACTCATCTGCACCTGACATAATTACTTCCACAACACTAACAATAACTCCACACCAATTTTATTTAATCATACAATCTTCAAAAATTATTTCACTAACATTGTTGCAGGAACTATTACTGTAATGGGATATTTGTGTTTGATCTTTATCTTGTCAAGATTCATCTAAACAGAAAGCAGAACATAAATGGAGTGGTGGAAAAAACTCATTACAGACAGAAAATAAGTATCGCAGATTACGAGTTTGTAGAATCTGATGATAACTATTTAAGGTTCAAACTCTAAACATCTATGTAAAATCCATAGACATGTTTTGACTTCATATGTTGTTTATTATTTAATCTGTTGTGTTTTTTCTTTTTTTGGAGATTGCTGGAACTGGATGATGAGATCATGAGTGAGAGTTTTGTAATTGTTTTCTGGGCCAGTACTATGATGGTGTTTTTGATTATGCAGAGTGCCCCACTAGCTGGTTCTAACAATTAACCCAGCAGGATTTGTTTATAGCTCTGTAGCCACTTTAAATAATGCATATTGCTTGGAACATATCGTATCATTGGAACTTGGAAGATAGTGGCAAAATTTATGAGCAGACACCAAGATTAGAAACTCAAGAACATGTCATTGCCGTTTATGTTATGTTATGGTTTCACCTCATACATCTCAAAAGGGAGGCAAAGACTATTACTGCTACTATTTGTACTTCCACAACAATTCACACACACACAAGAACTCGGAGAAGAAAAATTGAAGATTTGGTCTTGTCTTCAAATTCAGCCAAGCAGGTTGGAGGAGCTGGTGATGGAGGAATCAGATTTGACATAGGGAGAGACATCATCATCAATGGGGCACAGAGAAGGAGGGTGGTATGGACTATGTAGCTGCATGTCACATATCATTTGGCGAAGTTCTGAGGCTTCTTCTCTGAGCTGAACATTCTCTTGAGAAACTCTGTCATGTGACTCAGACACATGGTTCAGCTTGTCCATAAGCTGGTGGTTTTCATTCCTGAGCCAGACCACCTGTGACCAGAGTTCATCAAGGTGCTTCTGCTTCCTCATGCGTGACCTGCGTGCTGATTCACGGTTCGATATCATCCTCCTGTGCTTCCTCTCATTGATGAGACTTTGCTGCTGCTCATCTGCTTCATCAGAGGTGGAGGTGCTGCTGATGCATGAGGACTGAGGGGGGCTGAATTCTGCAACCATTTGCTGAGGGTTTTGGAAACCGTAGAACTGGTTTGAGAGTTTGTGGAGTTGAAATGTGGGGATGGTGTTCTGAGTCATGCTGTAGTGACCAGGGTAAGGACAAGGGTCTGAAGGGAGTAAATAATTCAGTCCTGTGATCTCACTGGCCTGCATGGCTTCTATATAGCAGTATATCTGTGAACAAAAAGATTGCAGGGCCTTTGAGAAAAACACTGATGGAGAATTAGTGGAACTAAGTTGCTATTCGAGATGAAGAAAACAAGAGTGAGACAAGTATATATAGGGAGAGAAATTGCTGAAATGGCCCCACTGAATGTGGCCAGAGTAACAGTATCAGTTTCGTTTTTTCTAAGCATAGGTTGATGTAATGTCAAGCATTATATGTTAATGAGGTAATTTTTTCTTTTGGAATTATGGTAATTCTTCACCGACAGTCAATGACTAGTGACTAATCTCTTACAAAACAAGATCATTTTAAAGCTTGATTTCTCTTAATAAATGTTTTTCATACACACAAACCGAAGTATCGAACTTCTGATTAAACAAAAAGGTTATCTGTCAGCTATAATGCTAGTTTAACGTTGTATTACTGCAATGGAATGTTGTATTCAAAGGTTTAGTATGTGTTTTTGTGTGTGAAAAGGTAATTATGGTGAAAAACACCCTTTTAAGGATTTGGCAAAAAGGTAATCTAAAATTAAATAAAAGAAGCGTGTGGTGTTGTGTGGTGTTTATTTATGTGCATATGTGAGATGCATGGTGTGTTCATGTGGTATGTGGGGTATGAGGTTCACTGAACAAGCTGTGTGAGAAAGACATGCGGCACATAGACATGGGTGACGCAACGTGGGGGAGGCAACTTGGGTTAATGGATAATCATTTTGGACAAAAAATGCTTACATCATTTGGACAAAGGCAGTTCATATCATGGAGACTATAATAATTCAATTGGCAGAGTGTTTAGGCAAAAGCAGGCACAACACAAGAGAGAAAAAAAATACATGTTCCACTAGTCAATTTATTATACTAAGTGTGCAGTAATGTGTTATTTCCAAGCTCATTCTGTGTTGGATTGGATAATGTTCGCTTAAATGACATAAGAAATTTGGAGGAAAAAGCATGATAGTTTCCAAGAGGAATAAGAAAGAAGGGTTTATGAATATGCAGATGAGATGACTCAAGAGCCACTCCTTTTGGCTCCTCCAAATACAATAATATTTTAACCAGAAGCCAAATATTTGATCAGCAACCACTTATGTTATTTTACTATGGTTAGGTACTAGTTGTTTATTTCGTCTTGGTAATGACAGCTTCAATAGTAATCTCAAGCAAAAAGGAACATCAGCTTTTACTCCTTACACCAATTATGTGGCAGAAATACTTCAGGTACCAGACTCTGATGTTCATTGTATAGAGTTAAAATGATATATAGGTTGTGTTTGGGAAAAGATACCTGCATAAACTAGGTAAGATATGTGCAAAATCTAGACCATTTTACAAAAAAAAAAGGTTGCTTTACGGATCAGGATATTATCCAATTAATGAATAAGAATGGCCTTCCTTTGCATCTTCCACTAAACAAAATCTTAAAATAAATTGAGAACAGAAACCAAATTTCTAGTTTAGAAAAACGCTTTCTTCCTGCACTTCCCGTGTGAATTTGATTAAGTGGACTCATCGGTCAACAATATCATTAGACAGATTTAGACTCCTCTTTCTTTTCTTGTCTCTTCATTGTTCCTCACTCTCTCTCTCTCCTTCTCTTTTTCTCCATTCAAGTATTTCTCTTTCTTTTCCCTAACCTCCGTGAATGAGCATAAAAGTGTGTTGTACTATATTGTATATACACTGGCAGACTTATCAGTATGTCTTTCACAAACCTGTTTCATTGTTGGTAATTGTACACTGCTTCGTACTTTTACCATTCATTGCTTTCCTCACTTTGTCAAATGCTAAACCAATTGAACTACAATATTATGTTTCTTAAGTAAAAGTTAATTAAGTCTAAGTCTATGTTAAGAAGTAAACTTTATGTCTAATATAACTTTACAAAATTAGCTTATAAAATTATAGTATAATTGTCCGATCAAACAGTTTTGATAACCTAGAACGCTAAAAGAACCTGTCAGCTAGTTGAGTGGTTGTATTAAACAATGATTAATGATGAGAATGATTATATTAAACCTAAACAAGATCATTATAAGTTGGACCATAATTATCTCAGTACTAATTTCAAGTCCATCCAAAAATCTATAAATATAGATTTGAGATATTGTAGTAAGTTATTTACATTTATTACGCATTTATTGCTGGTAGGATTTTTAGTGACTTTGACATTAAAATGCTCTCTACATATAACTCCTTAACTTGATCGAACTGTGGTGAGCATGAAGTGAAGGAATGATCTTGATCCGTGCTTGAAGTTTGAAGAACGTGTCAAGGAGAAAAGTTGACCTCGACCCATGAACAAAAATATAAAATAAAGTTTACACTTGTTTATATACTATAAACTTATTTTATCTCTAGTTAACGTGGAATCTCTAACCGGCTAAGTACAACTTGCAAATACTTTGTAAGTCGTCTTGTTCATGTACAACATGTCAACTGAGTTTACATTGCATTTCCCATCTTAATCCACAATTGGAAGTAAACTATATATAAGCTCTTGGCTGTAATAACCACTGCTATTTTATATTATTATCTGTTTGCATGCTTAAATTTGGTACTGGTTTTCTTCAGTCCACACTATCCAAGTTTTGTTTTCTAAGGAGAATGTGGTTTACCTAAAGTTGGACTTTATAAATGTTCAACTCCACTTGGCCGCAAGAAACGAGAAAGTCTGAGGTCAATCCTCAGAAATCATGGTTTAAGGATTAAAAAAGAGACTAATGTAGAAACAAAAGAGCTCACAGGCACGTGATTATAGCTTAAACTGGTTTTGCCCCACAATGAGAACCAAAGCCTAAGCCTATTTGAATACGAAATTGAAACTGGTTTAAGAAACCAAAAAAGGATAAAGGCTGATTCATCATATCTTTTAGTGCCAAGCCATAAAAGTAGAAACTATAATCTTTGATTTGTAAGTGGGTTAGTTATTATTGCACACCTATTTTTCACAAGAGGAGGATTCTCATAAACTTTCTTTTTTTTGCTTGTATTATATTAAAACAATGGTTTGATTTATGTAACAAGTGGTACAGATCGTGCTATAAATATATAAAATAAAATCGATCGAACTGAAGTTTATGAAAATGACTCTACGCATACATTCTATTTGGAGTTTGATTCTTAATCTCCATTTGATTTCATCCGACTTGGCCAATACAAAATGTCTACCTTTAGAAAAGAAAAATACAGTATAATTAATTATGTTAATGCTGCATGTTGACTATTAACCAACAAATCTCTTAAAGAAAATTCCTAACCAAGCACGATTGCAAGATCTTGTGCAAAAATGCTTAATTGCATAGTTTTTTTTTTCTTTTTAATTCAACAACTTCGATAATGAATACTGCTTAATAATATATATAAATTGTTTTGGACCATTATATGTAATAATCTAGTGATGAATATTTTCAAGGAGGATAATAAGGGAAGTGCAACACTAATCCTAAACAGATATAATTTATAATTTAAAATCTTAACATAATGATAGGTGGACCTTTATTCTTATATATTACTTAATTTTTCTTGTCTAACTTTTATACTTGAATTTTCTCGTCCTAGAAAAATGAAAATATAAGAATCTGTGGAGATTCCAAAAAAATCTAAAAGTACAATGTTAAAAACATTAAGGGTATATTTTAATCAAGTTTAACTTAAAAATAAATAAAAAGAATACTTTTAGTTGGTCCAAACAATAAATATTACTTTTCATCCTCTTATTTTTATTATCTTTCCTCTTACTTTTTATCTTATAAGACAAGACATTATGAAAAGAAAAGAAAATAAAAATAAGTGAATTTTTCTTTCTATTTACTTATTATTATAATAAAAGGTATGAAAATCGTATAAATAATTCTTCTGTGCGTCGAAACAAAACAGAAGAGACGAGGTTTGACTTAAAATCCATGTTAGGAATAAAATAATGAGTAACTTTCAAAAAAGGAATAAAATATTATTTACTCTAGGTTATATGGATGTGCATAATTGCATGAGACAAGCAGAGATGGACTACTTTTTATTCTTGTGAACCTAAAACTTTGATAAAATTATTTATTCGAATAGTAAGGCAATCTAATCGTGATTCAACAAGATATACCAAAAGATAAGGTCAATTCAATTATTTAACATTATATCATTAAACCAAAAAATAATAACATTTTAGAAGAAATAATATTATTTTATTTAAAATTGTTGTATCTAATATGAAAGGCAATCTTATTTGAATTACTAATATTAAATTATAATTAAACATTGTTAATAAAATAGACATATAGACTAATAGTCTAGTATTTGAAATTTTTTAAATAGGGTTTTAAGCTTAAAAATATTTTTTTATAATAATGTATTAAGTTTTTTCAGGTGGGTGAACTGAACTTATTCGTGTTAATTTATGTAATTGTTTCGAAAGATATTATCTTTATAAAAAAAAACTAAGGAAATGTTCTTTTGAGTGAATTTGAGGGGATTTGAAGATAATTTTTTTTATCGTTTATTTGAGTGAAGTTTGAGGTAAATGAAAGTGAATTTGAAAATAATTTTTTTTAATTTGTCACGTCAATACAATTCTATATTAATTCTCACAAATTTTATTTCCAAATTTACTGTCATTTACTTCCAAATTCACTCAAAAAAAAATTTATCTCTAAAGGTTTGGATTTTAGATTATGCTGTTTTTTAATTAACGTATTATTAATGATGTTTTTAATAGATATATTATTCATTTTGGAGAAAATAAATAACAAAGGGAAATTGTAATTATATTATATAAATATTGATTTTGATTGAAGAATTTGAGTGAAAAGAAGTAGAAGAAAATATTGAGTTGAGAGACGAGAAAAACGCGGGCGCACGATAGAAGTGATGTAGGGTCCACGCTAACAAGCACGCATTGCTGTCTATTGCATTCCACCCTATTGCTCAACATATCAAATCAACCACCCAACAAAAATATATTAACTTCTTTTAATTAACACCAACAATTTTTTACACAATATTCACCAATTTTTCTTTTTCTTTATAATTGTCAAAGTTAAGTTTTTTAATAATCAATATATTTTTAAAAGTGGATTCAAGCGCTTAAAAACACATTTTCTTATGATAAACAAATTTTTATAATCATTTAATACAATCATTTATTATTATTATTATTATTTTTTCTTCTCATGATTAACTTGGTGAATGAATTACAACACTCTAAATCATGTGTTTGTTTGAAAATATTTTGCTATGTGATTAGTGAAGACAAAAATAAAATGATTTCTCACATTCACATGTAGTGATTTAAAGAAGTGGAGAATAAATTTGTGAGATTATCACCAACTTCTATCTTGATTTTTAAAGATGAGTTTTAGGAGGTTGATAGTGTGAGGATGGTGAAGTAATGAACATTTTTTTATATTACTCCTAAATATCATGTTATATTATTATTATCATAATTTGATAATATTTATTATTTATTTATTAAAATATTTTTAATTTATTATATTAGTTAAATTTTTCACAAATTTTATTTTTAAATCCACTTTCAATCATTTATAAATCCTTTTAAAAAAATCAACACACATTTTATCCTAAAATCTCTTTAAATTCATGAACTCATTTTTCCTCAAATTCTTCCACTGAATATATCCTAAAGGTTTCAATTAACTTAAAATTTTTTTTCCAGTGTTAAAGTGAATTCACATATCAAATTTGACTTATTTTAAATATCACTTGAGTCATATAAATTTTATTGAGTAATTATTTTTGGAGAATTAAAATTATAAGTATGTTATTAAAATGATTAACATTATAAACTATATTATTTTTTTCTATCAATTGCTCTTATTTTCATTAATTTTTAGTTGTCAATTAGAATGGTAATAGATAAATATCGATCATATACTACTGTGTATGAATGGTCAAATTTTAAATTAACTAACGATCACATAACTACTTAAAAAATTAATGTGTATTTATAGTTTAATATTGACCATTTAAATATGATATAACAATTTATATTATTTTTGTTATTTATTATTAGGTCTGAGAAATTCACGCCTAATAGGTTTCATGTGTGTCTGTCATATTAGAAAATGCTTACCATGTGAAACACACCACTGTCATAAAAACAGATTTTGAAAAACCCTAACATCTAATGTAGACCCCAGAATGTGTACTCGATATCAAAATACTTTGCACCTTCATAATTAATTGTCGAAGAAAAATGTAATAAAATACAATGTAAATAATGTATTTATCATGGATGAAGATAAAATTTAAAATAACAATTATATTACAATTAATATATTAATAAATATAAATATTATATTCGAATATATTGTTAATTTTTAATTATTAATTTATTTTATTTAAAATTTTGAAATTCAAGTTATAACTAAAAAAGGTTAAAATGTCTCAATTTTCGTTTCAATTATTCTATTTGATATTTTATTTTAACTTAATATATTTATATTTTTTAATTTATAAATTATAAAATATAAATTATAAGGGTTATTTCACTTTTATATTTCTAATATTTTAAAAACATTATATGTTTAAAATAGATATTTTTTAAAATTAAAATTAAAAATAAAATTAATTTTAATATTTAGATGAAATAATTTGTCATGTGACATAAAACATAAAAAGATACTAAAAAGATAAAAATTAGGCTTAATAGGTTACTTAGTTTTCAAGTTAAGAGGTGAATTTTTGTTTAGTACCCGATTTTATGAATCAAATCATCTCTGTTACGGTTGTAGGAATGGTGTTAAAGGTTAAAAGATGTGTCAAATTATTTATCCAGCGTGGCAAAAGCGCATTTTTTAGCTTTGGCCAGGTTTGAAAATTTCCTTTTAATTTGGAAAAGCAAATGCATAGGGATTTGCCGTAACATTTTAATCTCCAACGAGCTTAGGTGAAGGAGCTGATCTGAAGGTGGTGAGCTGAGGTGGGGTGCCCTAAGTTGTTCGTTCTAACACAGTTTGTGAAGTTCGTTGTTACTGAGGTTGGTTGTTTGTGAGGTGGGTGCCCTAAGTTGGGTGGTTGGGATTGGGGTGGTTTTGTAGGTCTCAACGAAGCAGTATTGTGTGGTTCCTGGAGGCAATGTCAATGAATCAATCTTCGTCTTGCTCATGGGGGTCCTCGCGTGGTGGTTCATCACGAGGAATGGTTGGCAGACAAATATGCTATTGTGGAGAGCTTGCCGTGTTAAGAGTCGCAAAAACTGTTAAGAACAAGGGGAAGCATTTTTGGGGGTGCCCTAATTACAAGGTATGTTTTCTACATTGTGTTTTTATTTTGGGGTACATTAGTTCGCTTTATCCTGAGTTGTTTTCGGTTGGATATTTTTAACAGTGGAGTTGAAACGAGGAAGTGCGAGGATGTAATTTCTTCAAATGGCGCACTGAAGATTATATAGATGAAAGGGATAGCACAATTGGATGGCAAAGGAGAAAGATTATTTCTTTGGAAAAATCACTTGTGGTTTGTCAGAAAAGGGAGAAGGTGTTGTTGGGGTTTTTATGTTTGATGGGGTTGATTAACATCATCTTTGTATGTCTTATGTTTTAATTTTGTTGAAGTGGTGTTTGATGGGGTTATATTGTAATGTTTGTTTGTTACTTAATGAAGATTCTGGTTGTAATGACATTGTGTGTGTAATGAGATTGTGTTTGTGTTATTCTTCAAGTGTAGTGATCATGTGTTATGTATTTTACATTCCCCTCTCTTTCTGTCATAAGTTACTTTTGATAGCCACTAAAAGTGTTCCACAACTTTATTCTTCATTGCTATGGTAAACTAATAATGAAATGAAGTAATCCTAAAAACCATATGTAATGTAGCTGTTTACCATCAAAATAGAAAGAATGAATAAAACATGAAAGATGGTGTTGGCAATACAATCTTGTTGCGTATGCATTTGACTTTGCCCAATTTTTAAATTCGGTAGTTTAAAACTTCATCAGCATAAAGCTCTACAAACCATCAATATTAACAATCTGTACAAACCATCAATATTAACAAGGTCTACAAAGTTAATCAACATCACTTAACAAGCTGTCAAACCATCAATATTAACAACCTGGCAAACCTTGCAGTTTATAGTTTAAGAAGAAAAAACATCACAGATGTTCCAAAATGATATGATATTGATATTAAACATCACTTAACAAAATACATCACAAATGATCCAAAATGTTAAAGTTATTAAGTGCAAAATACATCATATCCAAAATAATATTGATGGTCAAACATGACCTCAATATGTCTTAGCAAAACTACTTAAAGTTGAAAGTACATATCCAAAATACAACAGAAAGGTCAACAATTTTTAAAGTGTTGTTGTAGTGTGATGGGTCTGGGGTTCTTGAGTAATCTGACTTGCTTGAGTGGGTAATGGTGTAGCTTCGTGGTCTTGTTGTTCACTTGCTTGAGTGAAGTGTGTTGTAGCTTGCTGGTGTTGTGCTTGAGGGCAATTAGTTCTTCTATGCCCTAGTTGTCTACAAATGCCACATCTCTTTGGGATTTTGGTTTGTCCAAGTTGTGTATCATCCCTTTTTTGCTCCCAACTCTTCAGTCTTCTTTTTTTTTCTTGGTCTACCCGGCAACACCCTATTCGGAGGAGGCAAAACATTAGCATATGAAGTCCTTTGCCATAGTTCAGGTCCATTCACAGGGAAAATTAATGGAATGTAAGTTTTTTCATAAGTAGAGGTTCTAAACCAATTTGGGATATAGTCTTCTGGATTGATGTTTAAAAACCTCATGGTTGTGAGTGCATGACAACAAGGTATTCCCGTTACAGTCCACTTCCTGCAGCTACAATCTCTTTTTTTCAGCAATATTGCAAGTATGGCTGATCTCAAAAACTTGCAGACTTGACCAACTGCCAAAGTATT
The DNA here is from genome assembly GCF_029865625.1 of Vigna umbellata. Taxonomy (NCBI): domain Eukaryota; kingdom Viridiplantae; phylum Streptophyta; class Magnoliopsida; order Fabales; family Fabaceae; genus Vigna; species Vigna umbellata. The sequence goes on along the minus strand of NC_142168.1, from coordinate 11,817,345 downwards.
AAAAATCAATATTAGCAACAAATTTATAATGGAATCAGTAAAATGAAAAATGAGTAACTCGTTGTGTAGTTTACTTACTTAGGTATCCAATATCGTGTCTTCTTTAACTCCTTCTGTAGTCTCTTTTGAATTTTGGGACAAATGCCACCATGAAACTTACTTATCTTCTCTCTATTGGATGTCCACCTCTTCATTAGGTAGCTACGAATCTCATCCAACATTGTTATGATTGGTTTCCCCCTAGCATCTAAGATGACGTTGTTAAAAGCTTCAAATATGTTATTGACAAGTGTGTCACAAGCAGGTCTTCCTGAAAATCTTGACCTAGACCAAAATCTACAACAAGAGAAACTTAAGTATTTGGAAAAGAAATAAACATTCAGCCAAATATGAAAGAATATGTAAACTTCAAATGTACTTGCCTTGGTGGAATAGCTATCAAGTGTTTAAAGGCCTCTTCTTTGACGTCCTTCATTTGTCTCATCATTGATTCCCAAGCTTAGGGGTGTGTTGCTGCTGCTGCCTTCCATAGTAATTGTCTCAGATTTATGCCAGGAAATTTCTTCCTAAAATTTGCAGAAATGTGCCTTACACAGAAACGTTGGTCCACACCAGGTAAAAGTTGTTGTATAGCTGGCAGAAGTCCCTATGACAATAATGAATGAAAGTGAGTCTTAAATTGGCATGGTGAACAATGTAATCAATGAAAAAATACTCATTTAAAAAACATCCATCCAAATGTATAGTAGACAAAGTTGTCCTTACATGCTTTGAAACACACATACATTTTGAATATAGCCTTATCCTCATTCGTTCAACACTCAATTTCACTGTTGACCCAGGGTTTGACCTCAATAATTCTTGTGCATAATCATACAGTCTTTCATATTGTTGTTTGAAACAACAATCAATGTTGGCGATTGCCATTGCTTTTGCCTTAGTTGTTGTAGACCTTGACACATCAATGTTCCATTTTTTACAAAACTTACTGTGCAGATTTTTCAGATTTATATCTGGATTTGCTTTCATGCTCTTCTCTAATTTGCCACTTAACCATTTCGAGGTAACTAAACCAATGCTGAATTCTCTACTACATGTATGTTTGTCTATGATCTTCCTTAGTTGCCATGTACTTTGGGTACTCCTATATGCATAGTATGCGTATCATGGACATTTCCCTTGTGAGCCACAACATTTAACACAAATTCTTCTCTTGTCATTCTTAGAAATCTTCAACTACCATTATGCACTCCATAAGTTCTAATTGCATCAGTGAAATCTTTTTTTTCAGGGAAGTATGTCCCCAGTTGCCATTTATATTCTTTCATAGTTACGGGCTTTGAGGAGATCCCAAAATCTCCATTTCGGAGACTTTCATCATCTGAGTCATCGCTTGCATAAATACTGCCACAACTATCAGATTCCCACTCACTATCAGATAAGCCTCTAGCCTGTACATGCAACTTTGAGGTAGTGCATATACTTCCTGTACCCATTTCAACAAACACACTACCTTCGCAATCTTGGTGTTCAAGTTATTCATCTGCATGCACACTAACATCCACAAATTCATCTTCACTAACAAAAGCCTCTTCATTAGACCTTATCCAACTACTAACATTAAACTCCTCCTACATATCTTCAGCACCTTCTATCTATTGGCCAACTTCACCAACATCTCCAACTTGACCAACTTCAGCATCTTCAGCACCTTCACCATCTTCTCCAACTTCACTAACTTCTCCAACTAAACCATGTTCTGTCTCATGACCATCATCACCAACATCTCCAACTTCACCATCATCAGCACCTTCACCATCTTCTCCAACTTCACCAACTTCTCCAACTAAACCATGTTCTGTCTCATGACCATCTTCACCAACATCTCCAACTTCACCATCATCAGCACCTTCATCATCTTCTCCAACTTCACCAAACAAACCATCTTCTGTCTCATGACCAGCATCACCAACATCTCCAACTTTACCATCATCAGCACCTTCACCATCTTCTCCAACTTCACCAACTTCTCCAAATAAACCTTCTTCTGTCTCATGACCATCATTACCAACATCTTCAACTTCACCATCATCAACACCTTCACCATTATCTTCAACTTCATCATCTTCACCACCTTCACCTTCACCAACCTCACCACGTTCTTCTTCAACCTCTTCTCTAAGTTTACCTTGACCTTCACCATCCTCACCTTGTTCACCAACATTATATTGCAACATATTAATATAATCAGGTTCGGACACCATGTGAACCACAAACAAATGAGCTTTACCATTCAATAACGCAATGCTCACGATATGCATTGCTCCTATGTCATCACATAACAATTTCAACCTATCTTCTAATACACGACCACCCAGGGAATACCACAATTTCTTAACATTTCTATATCCCATCTCCTTCAGTATGGCCAAGATTTCAAAATAACTTCATTTGTCTGTGTCAACGACCAAGGTACTGGTGTCACCTCCATGGTATCTAAATGACCCATCATTCAGAAACTTACCCCATGGTGAAACACCACCTCAATATCAGAGTCAGACATTTTCTTTATTTGTCAACTATTATATGCCTATACAAAACAAAGTTTCAGACCACATGCAGTTGGTTAATGACCTTCACATGCATCTATTATCAGTATTTAATGACCTCCACATGCATGTACATTGTAAAGATGTCACGTTACTAACAACTATCACACGTGTAGGCATACAAAAGTAATCACACACATTCATTGTATCACCTACAACATTCCATTTTGGCTTAAACCTTAAATCAATATGCATCAACCACAACTTAAACAACAACCACAGATTCAACAAAACGAAAGACAAAATAGTACTACACACTAAGATGACAAAAACACACAACCGTTCGCACTAATTGGGGACCAAAACCATACAAACAGTACGAAAAACAAAACGAAAAGCACTGAAGAACAGGACCACTACAAATCCAACGAGGGGGACCACAACATAACATACTAAGGGGACAAGAAGACACGATACTTCCATGGGGGAAAGCAACTACATCAAAAACTAATAAAAAGCGTACCTTCCACCTTTTCGCTTCGAAGAACTATGACTGCAACGTCAATCCTTTTCGCTCAACAATCTCCTTCACCAACCCTTTTCACTCAACAATCTCCTTCTACACCATCAATCCTTGCACAACGTCAATCCTTCCAGAACGTCAAAAATCCCCAATCTATGACCTAACTTGCGTAATGTTTTAATTTCGAAGATTAACAAACCCTATTATTTAATTTCCCCAATTTCATACCACATAATCTATTCTTTTGCCTTGCCACGTCAACTAACGTACCCCAACTCATTGTCACGACCACATTTCTTGCACACCTCACATCCATACTCAGTTCAACGTTTTCAATTTTAACGTCGTTAAACGGAGATGACTTAGTTTATACAATTTTCGTAAAATGGGGACCGAATGTCTTCATTTATAAAACCGGATACTAAACAAAAATTTACCTCTTAACTTGGAGACTAAATAAACTATTAAGCCTAAAAATTAAAAGTATCAACTGACACGTAATAAGTTTAAGGATGATATTAACCCAATTTAACAAATCTAATCCAATCGTTTAATACAAATTGAAATTTAATTTTAAAAAAAGATTAAATTTAATAATTGAAACAAAAATTGTAAGGAAAAAGAAGATTTTAGCCTAACAAAAAATAATAAAAATGACAAATACACTTAAGTAATAACTCGCGTAAGAATTAAAAATCTTTATGCGACATTGTAAAATCTATAAAACTAAGGTAAAAATAACAATGCATTGGAACTACTCTAAGAAAAAGTTAATTATCTTTTTACTACTATCTAACAAAAGGTTAATAATCATCAGTAAAACTAAATAATAATTAACCATAAACAACAAGAATCATCTGCATTATAGGCTAATAGCCATTACGTGACAATGATTAGGCAATCCAAGATTAATAACAAGGGAAATTTTTGAAGTTAATGCATTTTTTTATATTCTTTTATCTCTTAAAATTAAATAATGCTTCCGATCTTGCAATCTATCTTTATAAGAAATTGTCGCCTTCAAATCACTTTTATTTCTGTTCGTACGCACTTTTTTAAATGAAAAAAGAGAGTATAATTTGTCCCTCCAAATTAGATTCGTTTGTACTTTAATCTTAAATTTGAATTATATATATATATATATATATATATATATATATATATATATATATATATTATATTTATCTATATAAGATAATCTCTGCAGAAGTATCTTGGAAAATCAAACAAAATGACAAAAATGTATGCTTGGTTAATATTGCACGTTTTCATGACTTTAATGTTTCACACTATTCAATGAACATGATTCAAGCTGTCGTGAGAATTTCACACTCCTCAATATTTAATCTTACAAAAATAAATATCCCTATTTGGAACCTACAAAAACTTACTTTAATTTTAATATACTTCTAAACTTCAGAAATAGCAATAAAATATATAATTAAAATTATCAAGTTATTATTACATGTGATTTAAATACAAGTATGAATATAAATAAAATGAATAATATAATTATTATTTTATTAATAAATAAAAGAGGAGAATGTGTACTTTAAAATTATAATGTAATGTTATAGCTGTTGCTCCTCCAATGAGTACCTCAAACCCAATGTGATAACATTATATCAAAGAATTGATTAAGCTATTCAACTTTTGGTTTAAAATTTAAAAAGTAAAGGAGTGTCATTTCAATAAAATATAGGAGATAGATATCTCTCTGTATTAAAAATAGAAGGAAAAGACCGATCTTATTTTAGCATGAACTCATGAAAGTAAAAAAATTATATTATAATATTTGGTATTGCTACTAATAAATTAAAGTGACGAAGTAAAAACATTTAATTTAATATGTAATAAAAAAATAAAATTCGATATTTTATTTTGGCACTGAGATATAACAATCATCTGATAACTGCTTTATGTTAATACTATTATTAATACATTTTGTGGGATCATCAACATGAATAATCTATGCTAAAAGTTTGTCATTTATTTATGATTAAGTTATTTTTACTATATTATTTTGGTTTTGTGGGGTCTTTCTTTTTTGGTTTAGGGTTAGATATATAGTATAGGGAAGGAGCAACAAGGCCTACTGGTGCTGTCACATGAAATCATGCGTGTGCACCCCACTATCACAACCCATGCTATTATTATTACCAAAATTATTATAATTATTATTAATAAACAATAATTATAATAATAATGTTGTATTCTGATTGAACATGACAAGAAGGGTGAGATTTGAACAAATATATAGCTACCCATTTAATTTTTCAATTATCAAATCAATCCATCTTTTGCTCACATCAATAGAAATAGCACAAACATCACAATACCTTGTACGAAGCAAACAACACCATTTTACACGTTCAAATGAAGAATAGAATCAGGACACAGAATCATTGAAATTGGACATAGTACAATAATAGTACTTGAAGGTTTCACTGCAATTCGACACGTACCATGACATTGTTGAACAAGAATCTCATCAACATCCTCCATTGCGGAATATCATGCACCAGACCACACTTTGAGTCTTTATCTCCTTTCACTACCCAAAAGCATTCAATTCAGATATTTCATTGGTTTTACTTGCACGTACAATAATATATCAGATTACGTACTTCTTTTATTTCTTTCCCCACTGACACAAATATATATACACGGTCATAAGAAAAAGTTAGTGCTTCAATTTTATTTATTTTTTTCAAATGGGTGTTGTTTTATCTCCAATTTTCTATTGGAGATAGCATAAAATGTACCTCATCATATCAATAAGAAGTTGTTATTATGTTATTGATGTTATTGCTGTAGCTGTTTTGTGTGTGTGGTCGTGTTAGCTGTCGTAGATTATCCAACCACAATTTCACATGCTCTTGCCATGTGTTAAGCAGCAATTTCGGACTTCTGTGTGAAGACAAACTTAGTTTAGTATTATGTTATTATTAATACATGGCTGAGTGCAATTTAACATCCCACTAAACTGGTTTGATTCCCTAACACAATCATATGGTGCTGCATTGCGCTCTAATCAATTCAGCTCCAAAGTGACCAATTCAATAATTTAATCAGCCAGTAGAAAACACAAGGCATGGTAGATATTTTTCAGTCTTGTAGAATTAAAAAATGACACAAAAACTTAGGTGTCCATAGTGACATTAAAATGAGACGGAAACTGCTTCATATGAAATCGGTTATGTTATTTAATTAATGGTAATACCAAACTTGTAAACAGACCAATTAGAAAGCACTGGCACTGTATTGAAGTGGATCAGTGGATCAGTTCTGCAAAGAATGAGAAACCAGCTTTTGGATATGGATAAAGAAGAGGTTAAAGCTGAAGTTCATTACTTAGAATTTAATAATAATAATAACAACATCAACTCTAGCCATTACATGGATGCAAAGGTCTGATTATTAAGAAAGCTAAATCCAGTAACAAGAATCCACATGGTCTGCTATGATTCATTCATATATGTTAAATATAGTTGTGAATCCAATTGAGTTTAATTCTGACATTAAGTAGAAATGATAATTTAGACTTCTCCTACAGTATCGTTACCACATTAGAGTTTAATAGCCAAATTCGGGATGGATTGGTGTGGTTCCTTTACGCTTAATACACCAGAATATCGAACCGTGAACGAAGAAAGACACGAGATAAAAGCAAACATATTGATTATTTATTGTAAGACCTTAATTTTCGACTGGAGAGGACACCAAAACCCTCTGTCCTTCCATCCCTCGGATAGATAGAGAGGAGGACAAGTTTTGGATTTTTTCATGTTGACAAAGAAATAAACAAGGAAAATGAATGACCAGTGCCTGATCGAATTGATTGGATCATGCATGAACAAGGTATTGTTTTAAGGTTTTTAGTTGAAAATGGTGTCAATACGATGTTATTATCTTGGTGACCCTCTTCAAAAAATCCATCAAATATGTGATTAGTTCTTCCATCTTGAAGCTCTTGTTTGTGGAGAGAAATCAACCTCTTAAAATAGATTTGTTCTTGAAAAGACCTTTGAGTCAAAAGGAAAATCAAATAGAGAAATACGTCTGAAGCATGTTGCATAATCTTTCACTAAGTTTTCTCCAAACATCGAATGACACACCTTACTTAATGGCATCATAGAACAGAATTATTAGTGTGTGATATGCTGCGAGGCCTCTTTTCTTTTGCTATTTGTTTGAGACTAGCACTCTCTTTTATGCATCTGATTTTGTTTTTATCTGTCCTCCCTTCCAACATTATCTTGGATGATTCTGCAATCAGCTTGCCAAATTGTTCAAAAATCCAGTGCCTCATTGACCAGAATTTCTTGTCCTGATATAACACTCTAAAGAGCAGAAAGGTGTCAGAATGGCATTGGCTGAGAGAATAAAGCCCTTTGCCTAATGTCTAATAGTGGATAAACTTACATAAATCAACATAGTTTTTTATTCATTATGATTTTAGCACCAAAATCGATCATTGGTGGAGTCCACTATTAATATGCAAATTGGTTATTGGTGGGCTATACCAAAGACCTTCTTTTCTTGCATTCAATAAAGATTCCTGACAAATAGGTTGGACATTTATGTTGATGCTACTAGATTGTGTTGGCTTAAGCCTGCTTTGTGGAGTTTCACACATTGAGACTGACCCATGTAGAGACCAGAGTTAACAGGTGTTGTCAATGTTATGTTGGGTGTGCTATAAAATGGTCAAGTGGTAGTGGGGGCTAATGTACCTGTAAGGTAAGACAAAAGGGGTCATCAGAAACACCAACTGAACTGCAACTAAAGTAACCAAAAAAGGAGTCCAGATTCTTTACTAGAATGTTTTTTTTTTTTAAACTTGTTTTATGCTAAACATTAAAAATACACTGATGTTGTTATATTAAATTTCTTTTTAATAAAAGATCAAAATTTATCAGTGTATTTTGAAAAACACAGACAGTGTAGAAAAACTATGTAAGAAATCCAAATTGCAAAGGAAAGTAAACAAAAGGGGCACTATTGAGAGACCATCCTTGGCCATCATTTTCAAAGCTAAAATGATTGAAGTAATAATGATTCTTAGTCCCCACTTTAACTTTAAAAATTAAAATGATTTGGAAGGAAAAGGGGCAATGGTACTTGGTAGAAATGTTGAACCAAAACCACTCTAAAGGGCCACACAAAGTAAGGTTTCTCTGGAGGGAATGAGTGCTCTCTTTGATTGCTGTAGTGAACACTGTAGAATCAAAGAATTAATGAAATTATGAAAGTGACAACCCGATAAGAGAAATAATATTACGACATACTTTATATTCATTTGAGATATAATACAAGGATAAAATAATTATAAATGTGTAAATTTTTATATTTTTTCAAAAAAATAAGAAAAAGTAAAAAAAAAATAATACCCAATGAATTTAAAAAATTTAAGTATATAAAAAAATAATACTTTAAGATACATAGATTTTTACATTCATTTGATTTTTTTTTCCTTAAAAAATATAAAAATTTAATTTTTAATAACTATTTTATCTCGTATATTGAACATAAAAACGTGTCATTTTTTCCATCCTCCTTTTTAGTGTGCTCCAATTTTCTTTGTGAGAAAAGCTTTTAAAAATCTGAAAAGTGGATAGATGGGTGAAGTAAATCCAGCAGAAGATCTCACTACTCACAACTTTCACTTTTGCTGTATATGAATTGTAGAACGGTATATACAACTATCATGGTTCTAGGATTCTCTGCTGTAAAAAGTGACAGCCATTTTAATCTCAACCTCACGAACTATTTTCCAAGTTTATGCAACAAGTCAAGACCTTCACATTCACTTCCACCAATCACAGATACCATAAAGAAAATTAACTTTCCAGGTAAAACTACAGAGATATTCTTACCAGACAATACATTCTTTTTGCCAGTAAAATGAAAAACTACATTTTTTAAATAGAAGAAGTTTATATTTTTTTGACAATATTTTAATATTATTTATGTGTTATTTTGTGATTGATGAACGTTAGTATTTATGATTATTATTATTGATTGTGGAGTAATTTTGAATCAATCACGTAATAACATGTAAACGATATTAAAATGTTGTTTAAGTATCATATCTATATAAGAATAATTAGAGAAAACATTGTTAGAGAACTCTTTATATCATTTCCTTTTGGGTGCATAGGAAACAAAGAAACAATATTAAGAACAACCCAGAAGCAAGAACTCTAGAACCATGGAATCAGAAAAAACAGGAAAATTTATTTATTGAGATGAATGCTAGTTTCATGTCTCCACTTTTTTGTTAATCAAAATGTAGGAGAATTCTTGCAAGATGTATCTATTTTGATAATTTTTAATTAGTAATAAAAAAATATGTTACTATTGCTAGTAACTTTTTATGAATAATGATATATTAATACATATTTTTTTATAATATTTTCACATAACACATATTATTTTTTCATTAAATTTAAATTTAGATTACACCAGTATAATAACAAAAAAAATAATGAATTAATAAAGAAATAATAGGTATATGTATGTTATGTCAAAAAAGTTTTCAAGATGTAAAATTTAATTTCTCCTTTTATATGTCATAGTTCTCATAAAACATATTCCAATGTCTTACTTTTTTTTAATTAGATTTAAAGATAACATTATTTATTGAAATTTATATAAAATATCAAATAACTACAAGTTGACTAAGTCATATCGGAAAAAACAAAGTTGTCACAAAAATATAATAAAAAACTGGTGAGAGTCTCTAAGGAAACATTTAGTAAAGAAAAAGAAAATAGAAAGGGAAAGAAAGTAGGTAAGTGAGAGAAGAAGAAAAATAAATTTAAAATAAAAGTTGTTTGATTGAAAATAAATAAAAAGAGAAATAGTGTAAAATTGACTTTTTGAATTAAAAACAAACAATAATAGAGGAATTGCCTAATCAATCAATTTTTTTCTTGGACCCACTAATTATTTTAGAAAAATCTCTACAAGTCTACTATATTAAACTAGTAACATTCTTTTATTTCTTTTCTTTTCTCCCAGGAAAAAAAAAGTTTTTCTAGTAAATAAACTAGAAGTTTTTGTAAAACTTAAAAACCTTCTAAACAACTAACTAAACTAATCCAAAAAATAAAGGATATATAATTTATTATGTATACATATACATAAATATTTAAACTATATCTTTCCAAGAAAAAAACTATATAGCATTTATATACTAAGCCAAAATACTGGCAGAATAAGTAATAATCTTCCTCTATCTACTTGTGTCAAATTTAATCATAGCAATTCAATAATACAATACATATTTTGATAAAAGAATCATACAATATTTACTATTTAAATATTATAGTTGAATACATTAATACAGATAGATTACATATGTGTTTACTTTTATTATTTGAAATACTTTTTTGTGTTACTCTGTGTATTTTAACTTTATTATAAATATTTTATGTCGAGGTAAAAATTCGTTGTTCTTACTTTATTTTCAAATTGAATGCAAATGATTTAATATATAAAATTAATAATTAATACACAATGTAAAAGATCGATGACAGTTGAACGTAATATATATTAAGTAAAATAATTTGTCTATAAATAAATTATGACAGAAGGTTAAAATTAATTAAAATATCCTCAAAATATATTTTATATTAAAATTTATTTAAAATATCATAGACACATGTTTGGTTGAGTCATCTCCAATAATAAACTATTTTAACTAATATTTTTCTAGACATCTATAATTTAACATGGCTAATTTAACATTTTTCATCACGAACTTTAATTACTAACCAAATTTCTTTTCAACTAATTTTGACAAAAAAAAAATCTAAGGCATATAAAAAAAATGTGACATATAATTATATTTATTATGGTATGATATTTGTAACAAATTATATATATATATATATATATATATATATATATATATATATATATATATATATATATATATATAATGTAACAAATCATTGGTTTGTTTTGAAGTGTGAAAATCCCGCGAACTGATGGATTGTACTATTACACTAGTGAGTAGATGTTACAGCGTACTGTGTTTTGTGGCCTTGCAATGCTCAAAGCTTCTCCATCAAACTCACTCATCTAAACCCTGCCACCATATGCATTTTGTACTCTTTCCTCAACCCAAATGAACCCCGTCAAGAAATTAACATTTTCCCATATTTTCCAGAAATGTTCCAATCTTAAAGCTCTAAATCCTGGCAAGCAAGCCCATGCCCAGATGATTGTAACTGGTTTTGTGCCCAACATCTATGTTGCCAACTGCTTAATTCAATTCTATTGTAAAGGTTCCAATATGGGATATGCATTCAATGTGTTTGACAGAATGCCTGAAAGGGACGTAATCTCTTGGAATACTATGATATTTGGATATGCTGGAGTAGGGAACATGGGGTTTGCACAGTCTTTGTTTGACACGATGCCTGAAAGAGATGTGGTTTCGTGGAATTCTTTGCTCTCTTGTTATTTACATAATGGTGCTAATCGAAAGTCAATTGAAATATTTGTCCAGATGAGATCACTGAAAATCACACATGACTATGCTTCATTTGCTGTTGTTTTAAAAGCTTGTTTAGGTATTGAAGACTATGGTTTAGGGCTTCAGGTGCACTGCCTTGCAATTCAGATGGGTTTTGTGAAAGATGTGGTGACAGGTAGTGCTCTAGTAGATATGTACTCAAAATTTAAGAAACTGGATGATGCTTTTAAGGTTTTCCGTGAAATGCCAGTGAGAAATTTGGTGTGCTGGAATGCTGTAATTGCGGGCCATGTTCAGAACGAGCGGTTTATTGAGGGACTAAAACTGTTTAAGGATTTGCTGAAAGTAGGTATGGGGGTGAGTCAATCAACCTATGCCAGTGTATTCAGATCATGTGCGGGATTATCTGCATTGAAATTGGGTACACAGATGCATGGTCACGCTCTAAAGACTGATTTTGGATATGACTGTATAGTTGGAACTGCCACATTGGACATGTACGCAAAATGTGGCAGAATGTCTGATGCCTGGAAGGTATTTAACATGTTGCCTAATCCTCCTCGGCAATCTTATAATGCCATTATTGTTGGATATGCTCGGAAAGAACAAGGTTTTAAGGCTTTAGAGATTTTTCAGTTTTTACAGAGGACTTACCTTGGCTTTGACGACATTAGTTTGTCTGGTGCTTTGACTGCTTGTTCAGTGATCAAAGGCCATTTAGAGGGAATCCAGCTACATGGATTAGCGGTCAAATGTGGTTTAGAGTTTAATATTTGTGTTGCGAATACAATTTTAGACATGTATGGCAAGTGTGGAGCTCTGATGGAAGCTTGTTTAATATTTGACGAGATGGAGAGAAGGGATGCTGTGTCTTGGAATGCAATCATTGCAGCTCATGAGCAAAATAAAGAAATAGGGAAAACACTTTCCCTCTTTGTTTCAATGCAGCGATCAGCAATGGAACCTGATGATTTTACTTACGGTAGTGTTGTAAAAGCATGTGCTGGTCAGCAAGCTTTAAACAATGGTATGGAGATCCATGGAAGAATTATTAAGTCTGGTATGGGGTTAGACTGTTTTGTTGGCAGTGCTCTTGTTGATATGTATAGCAAGTGTGGAATGCTAACGGAGGCAGAAAAGATCCACGACAGACTGGAAGAGCAGACAACTGTTTCCTGGAATTCGATCATCTCAGGATTCTCATCACAAAAGCAAAGTGAAAATGCTCAGTTATATTTTTCTCAGATGCTGGAAAAGGGTGTAATACCCGACAACTTTACATATGCTACAGTTCTTGATATCTGTGCTAATATGGCCACCGTAGAACTTGGAAAACAGATTCATGCTCAAATTTTAAAGTTACAGTTGCATTCAGATGTGTATATTGCCAGCACACTTGTAGATATGTATTCAAAGTGTGGAAATATGCGGGATTCCAGGCTAATGTTTGAGAAAGCACCAAAGCGGGATTTTGTCACTTGGAGTGCCATGATTTGTGCATATGCATACCATGGTCTTGGAGAAGAAGCCATTAAATTATTCGAGGAGATGCAGCTTTTGGATGTGAAACCAAATCATACAGTTTTTATTTCAGTCCTCAGGGCTTGTGCACATATGGGTTATGTGGACAGAGGGTTACACTACTTTCAGGAAATGCTAAGTCACTATGGTTTAGATCCGCATATGGAGCACTATTCGTGTATGGTAGATCTATTAGGGAGGTCAGGCCAAGTAAATGAAGCTTTAAAACTTATTGAAAGCATGCCTTTTGAGGCTGATGATGTAATATGGAGAACTTTGCTCAGTAATTGCAAGATGCAAGGGAATATAGAAGTTGCAGAAAAAGCAGCAAATTATTTATTGCAGTTAGACCCTCAAGATTCTTCAGCGTATGTTCTTTTATCTAATGTATATGCTAACGCAGGGATGTGGAGTGAAGTTGCAAAAATAAGAAGTGTAATGAAGAACTGCAAGTTAAAGAAGGAGCCGGGCTGTAGCTGGATTGAAATAAGAGATGAGGTACACACATTTCTTGTTGGAGACAAAGCACATCCAAGATCTGAAGTGATATATGAGCAAATTCATTTGCTTGTGGACGAGATGAAGTGGGCTGGTTATGTTCCAGATATTGGTTTCTTACTTGATGAGGAGGTGGAAGAACAGGATCCTTATGAGGGGCCCAAAGCTACCATTTGTAGTATGAGATAATGATGTAGGAAACATTTCAAATGATGCTTACAGTGGCTTACGGGGGCCTCTTAAAGAGCATCAAGAGTTTGGTGGGTTTATCCGGCAATCTGACCACCTCAAACATATATTCGTCATTCATTCATTGTTCTGAGCTTGTGGTACTCTATCTAAAGAAATAACATGTAATTAGAGTCCTCAGATGTTCTTCACTTGATTAATAAACCAGATATACATTCTCATACCATTGGATCATTATGAACAGATTCATGCAACCATCGAATGAGTACGAGACTAGTGGGAAGATGTAACACGGTACTCTCTTAAGTGGAGGAAACTTTTTGTACTGATACTCTGGCTATATAAATTTGTATAATCAAAGTGAAACTTCGCTCGGGTGGGTAAAACTTTTGCCATTTACGTCGAGAATTATTGACATGCAGCAAGTCCAGAACTAGAGCGTGGCGCATAAACAAAAAACAAATTAAAAGATCGTTCTTTTAACTATAAGTACCTATCCAGATGAAGCACCAGAGTTGCTGATAGCAAATCACAATTTATCGTCGCCAGACCACAAATTAGAACCACTTGTTTTACTTTTAATATTTTTTACGCGTTGAGACAGTAAAGTGATTACCTTTTCTAACAATAATTCAAATACTGATGAGTCACATTATAGATACTAATATCTTCTTCTGCTAGACTCAACTCAATCAACAACTCTTAACATATCCCACTAGCCGAAAAGGATAAGATCGCACCAGAAGTTGTTTAAGAAAAATGGTCCATCATATGCTTATTACCAAGTATAATCTCAAAACTAGTTATAAGAGACCGGATCATATCTACCACACTCATTTTCTCCCTTAGTACAAAACTCGATTCCTACACAACTTGCACTAAAACCTACAGTGTCAATGGCCTTGTAACCTATACTGACCTTTGCGAGATATTTAAGGTTAGGGTTCCATAACTCCACACCTCATTATTCCCCTCCTATATCCCAAAAGCAAGGGGAAAAAATGTGACTATTCATTCAAAAATTGACATCAACATTCAGATAAGTCACGGCGGAAAACAGTAAGACAAGTACTGATATCATGAATAAGTGCTTAAAATTAAGAACTCCTGCATCTATTCTCCTCACAGAATCAGCATCTAGCATAGAATCTGCAATTTTTTCTTCATTATCATCATTTGTGGATGAGTTTTTCCAAGTCCTGTCCTCCTGAATAAGGAAAATAGGAGCAACGATTACAACTTTGACCTGTTGACATTATTCTTCTATATGCTTTAATTTATTTTAAATGTTTATATCCTCTTTTATCCAAGTCCTCATATCTGTGAACTTGTTGTAAACTTCAGAAAGTGGCTTGACAACAATGATAAAATGCTAAATTTACTTTTTTAATGTATATAACATGATATCAAATAAGATAAGATAATACAGTTCCTTACAAAATAAATTAAATACGGTAAGTAGAAAAAATGGAAAGTAGAAGTGAACTAATCAGCAGGTCTAATAACATTTCAGTGTCAAGTCTTTCTCTTTGGATCAGAATGCAAGCAAGAACCAGGTGCAAACTAGGTGCCGATAAAAGAAAAGAAGATAATATCATAATGTCTATTATATTTATTTTCTATCCGAACTGTATTGCAGAGTAATAGAAGTCTAAACAATAGAAAGAAATAACATCTTTTATCTTAGAAAAAGAAGATTCCCTATAAAAAAAGTCACTAGTAATGGTACCAACTACAATTTGACATATCCATCCTCCTACTGGCACATCTTAAAATCAAATATAAGTCAACATTAAAAGGATGTTTTTAATATATATAGGAGCCTGGATGCAAGCCTATTAGTACTTTCTAACAAGTACAGTCACAGGCAGAAATGCTCCCGTGATCTTCCAACCCCATCCACAAATAGAGCAACAAGTTCACACACACACACCCATTATCAGTGTATATTTCTTAGCAATAGCGAGATAAATCACTGTAGCGTGTTTTAAAAATTTCACATCCCTTTTACATTGGATGAAAAAAAAAAATTGCCAATCACCCCGCCAACAACAACCAAAGAAGGGTTATAAACTGCTAGCTCCTACATACCAAAAAATAAACAAAAATAATACTTTGACACCCAACTCACTTTAATAATATGATAATATTATATATATATTAGAATTTTAAATTGAAAAATAAAATAAATATGATTAAAATTAATTTAATTTTTAGTTGTCAAGTTGGTGCTTTTTGTTTGGTGGGTGTCAAACTATCATCACCCAAAAATTAAAAAAAAAAAAAAACAGTCCAACACACACCAGATTAATATTGCTAAATGTAGAAGTGATATTGCTAAATGTAGAAGTGATAGTATGACTCAAAAACCAGCAAATCCACCAACTGGCGACTTCAAGTTATAAAAATAATCACTACTTCAGCAAAAATCGTTCTTTTTCCTATCAAAATTATGCTTTTGAAAATAGTTTTTTTGACATTTGTTGCCCTGAGAAAGCAGGTAAATTTGTCCTATTGTAGTTTTTTCAAGTAGCCAACTGTTATCCAGAAAATCCTTTTAGGAAATGCTTTGTTGATATAAGCTAATTTTATAAGTTGACTTGCTCAGGAGATTCTTGAACATCAACCATATGCAAAAGGTAAAAACACAAGTTAATAAAGTCAGAAATACCAACCTGTTGATCGGTTGTCAAAGCCACACTAACTTCTTGAGGGTACTTATTTGTCTGCTTTAGCTTCACAACCAATATTTTGTTCTCACTTGCTAAGGAAGACAGCTGCAGACAATGTACAATGATTTCAACTAACCATAAACGGGCGTAGTAAAGGTCAAAAGAAATCCAGTATACATTTTGCTAAGATTGAGTTCTCAATACCAAAAGAATTTCCATTTCGAATACCTCACATTTCAACGCATGATTCAACATTTTCAATCAGATTTGTTTTGAAGTCCTTCTACCTTGTTTTTTTCTTTTTATCTACCCCTTCAATCAAGGTGACTTAAATGATTTTGAAAGAAAATACATCCCAATAGTCAAGTAAAGTACTTTTCAATTACGTTTCTGTGTATGAATTAAAAAAAAATGGTAACAGGTCTATTCATGAATAAGGTTTAAGTGGAAAACTAAAGGAAGGGAGAAACGGTCATGCTTGCTCAGTTGTTCAATTGTTATTCACAAACTGCCCCAAAAATGAAAGCATCACATAATGCAAACCCAGTTATTATACAATGTAAATCAATTGAATCCAGTTGAAATACTAACTGTTTCTGTTGATTAATGAGCAAAAAACACTTAAACTAAATATCAATCACTCTACAGACCAAGAAGCCTATAAACAATATCTTCCATCTAAGATCCGGATGGTTTTATTATTTTGTAGCCTTTCAAAAACCTGATCTTTACCTGCTTATTTAGACGCTCTCTCTCAACAGCCAGCTGCATGACCAAACTTTTGAAAACCTTCGTCTGCTTTCCAATATCCTTTGCAGATGCCACTTTTGTTTCTTCCACTTGGTGTAGTGATCCTTCCAAGCAGTGCAATCTGCTCCTCAAGAATCTTAGTTCCTCGTTTAAGTCAGTATTGGATTCAGATAATATGATGAATTTCTCCTCTGCATTGTCAGCCCGGCTCTCCGCTTTAGAGACCTTTGACTTAAGATCCTTTATCACTTGCTCCATATCTTTAATTGTAGAATTCAACATATTTTGTTTCTCTAGACTAGCTTCGGCAGATGCTACAGCATGCTGCAGCAGTAAATCAGATTTGCCACCGCTATCTTTCAAAAGAGCTATCTGCCTGTTGAGTTCACTATTAGTCTCAGACAATAACTTACAATTTGCTTCCGCGGTATTAGCCTGACTTTCTGCATTAGATATATTTTCTTTCAATTCAAGGATAATACCTTCCGTCTCTCTCACTTCAGAACACAAAACAGTATACTGTTTCTGATATGCATCAGCAGATGCCTTCACATTGATTAGCTGGCTTTCAGATTCTTTTAGCTGCTTCTCAAGTAAACACACCTTGTCCCTTAAAGTGGCAACCTCAGAATTGGCAAGAACTAGTTTACCATTCAATTGCTCAATCTTGTCTGACGGAACATCCCTCTCTGTCAATTGTTCTAGAGGAGTTTCAAGCTTAGCTCTGAGCACAGATTCACGCTGACTTAAGCCATTCAAATTGAACTGAGAAATCTGGAGTCTACCCAACAGCTCTTTCGAAATTCCTATCAGTATCTCACGTGTATTATCTGCCTCAAGCCATTTTTCCCAAACATCAGTTGCTTCTTCCTCCACGAGACTTAGCTTTTGTTCTAAAGAAGCCATCCTTTGTTTTAGATTTTCTTCAATTTTCCTTGAGTCAAAGAAATTCTTCTCAAGATCCATTTCGTTTGCTAAAGATTTCTCTAGCATCCTCAGAACAAGTCTCTGTTGCTCAGTTGTGTGCATGGTTATTACCGAGCTTACATTTAAAGATTCATCATCCTCTAGGGTGATTTCAACATCTTCAATATTGTCTGTTGTCATTAAAAAAAGGGGTAAAAAAACATTTATCAGAAATGGAGAATTATTTATTCAAAGATATTCTTATTGATCACAGTTCTTATTGATCAAGATTCATCATGAGTCAGCCATTTTGAGCCAGTAACTCCAAGATTTTCTTCGCAAATTTTTCTTCTAATAAAAGAGGCAATCCATTAATACAGGAGGAGTTCCCATCCACTACACAAACAATTTCATGTGAAAATGGAAGTGGACCCCCCCTCCCCCGCCAGAATATGATGGGACAGACATAAAAGATTTCTTAGAAATATCCTTTTCTAACAACTTAAAGAAAACGACAAAATCATGAAATAAATGACGCCAGGCAATCAATGTGCCACCAAAAAATAAAACCTACATAAATGAATCAATCAATGAGATTCTTCGCATACCATTTCCTCCCCACTTATAAGAAGACAAAGTTCTCTCAAAACTAGCAGATATTTTCTTAATCTCTGAAAACTGCTCCTCGGCCTGCTTCAAACATTGTTCAGAATCAAGCAAATTGTCTTGCCAGGGCTTGCAAGAGGCTGCCCTATCTCCAGCATCAGCAATCTCAGCATTAAGGGCGTCTAAGAACCTATCCAATTCCACAACCTCAGAACCCAACACCCCACATAACAGGTCAAACTCAAGAAACTTCCCAACACAACCCACATCCACATCATTGTCTTCTCTGTCCAAAACAAAGCCCTCCAATTCAACCCCGAGAGCTTCCAAGTGCATCACAAAATTGTTTAAGTTTGCGACTTTCTCAGAAAAACAAGCCCGATTCAGTTCCAGCCCATCGAGCATTGTTACCATGTCATCACCCAGATCCCCAGCTGCTTCTCCACTGGAAGAAAGCCCTCCAAGATCAATATCAACTGTGTCTTTAGCACTTTGAGTGTCCATTGTTCTAATCTAACACTTCGGCACTTGTTCCTCTGGAACCCAGTACAGAAACCAAGTATTAAAATTCAAAAGATCATACATTGAAGCCAAGAAATTGAATATAATCCATTAAAACCACCCGGAGGGATAGAATTTGCAAATTAAAAGGGATAAGAGAAATGAATGGAAGATGGTAGGTTTGAAGGAACTATTAAAATTTTCGCCATAATTGAAAAAGGGAATGAAACCATACCAGTTGAGAAGTGGGGAATTTGAAGAAGAGTATCGGGTCGGTTTAGATAACTGAATTGTTGATTATAGAGACAGTTGCGCCCTAACCACGCAACCATACCCTTACCTGAAACTAATAGCTTCGATTTTTAATTTTTATTTTTTTTTCACACACTTAATCCTGTGCATAAACAAAAGTGCCACGTCACCCTTTTTCACCGACCAAACCAGAAAACCTATAAGCAAGATGTTCTTTTTTTTCTTTTGGTTGAAAGCTAATTTAGACCAACTTATGTCATACTCATCACTTGTATACTTATATGCAATTTAGTGGGCAAAAGCACACAAAAATGATGTAATTATCTCTTTAAAATTATAAAAGTATTGTAATTTTATTATATTGGAGTTGTATCAATCTAACATGATTTTAATTTATATTACAATATAAAATATATTGTTAATGACACAATTTTAATTAAAATTTTGAAAAAAATTGTAATAATCTGAAGTTACACCAAACTAACCTGATTTTGAATTATATGACAAATTCATCTAATTAAAATTATTTTATTATATTTTTTGTTGTGATTTATTCACATGTGATGATAAAAATATTTAATTTATAATTAAGATTAACATAAAAGTGTAAATATATATTTCATGTTTTATAGAATAATTTATTGTTTAATACTTTATTTATAATAATTTAATTAGTAATATAAATCTACTTAATTATAATGTTACTTAGTATCTCATATGTACGTAGAAAATAGTAATAAATAAGATAAATTCAAGATAAAAAGATCATATTAACAAATATAATAAATGTACTTAGTTTATAAAAAACACGAGTTCTATTTATATTATAATAAATATTATTTTTTCCTCATTTGAGAGATGTTTAATATATATACGGATCTCACAATATATTATTGGTTTTGAATAAAGGGTGAGAATACAAATTAGGTTATTTCTCCATGCAACTTCATATTTTCTAAATGCACTCCCATAGCACAAAGTAGATTACCTAAATACTCTTAATTTAAAAATCATTTAAAATGTAAATATCAAAGTTACCTTACCCTCTTTATCTGACCTAGTTGTACACCTCTTAAATAGATCTAGTTGACATACCTTCATAAGGTTATACATCTCCATGTATAACTTGTGCATCTCTATTTTCAGAAGCCACACTTCCATTGTCGGAAGGTTGCGATAACTTGCATCTCCATTAGTGGAAATCTTCATTGCAGTTTTACACATACCAGGCAACAAAGAAATATGGAGGTGCAGGAAGAAATAGCCTAGAAAGTGAGAGGTTATAAGAAAATTTCGCCCTGATTTTTCGGGTAAGAAATGGAAGGGGTGAACTTATTATGTTGTGGGTGTCAATAAAAAAAGAATAATTGTTCCTTCTATAAATCATAAGAATTTATCTGTGTTTTTTTTTTTCATTTTTCATATAATTTTCTTCCTAGTTTCAAGAAAACCAGAATTTGTACTACCTTTAAGAAAACTTATAAAAGAAAAGGAACTTAACCAGATCAAAATAAATTTCTCAAAAGTCTTTTCCTTTTCATTTTTTCTTAATTTTTTTTTAAAATAGAGTTAATTCCTGTTAGGTATTCTCACATCAAATAAAACAAGAAATGAACATAAATTTATATACACATAAGATATATCAAAAATAAATTTATGAGAGCTTATCCCAAAACGAACAATATCTTATCCGTTAAAATACTATAACAAATTAACGAAGATAAATAAGCTAAAAAAAATAATGAAAATAAGCTAAGAAAAAGACAAGAAAAGAAAAAATCTTAAAATTAACGAGTTAACGAACAAATAAAAAAATCACTTAAAAGTAATTATTAATTTGTCTTTCTTTACCAGATAATTAGAATCTGACACTGTGAACTATAATTTATAATCGGTATCTTTCTAAGACGTCAATCCTAAAAATTAATTTTATAATAAAAATATCTTCATTTTAATGTTAAGTAATTATTGAGTTCTTTATCAGCGTGCACATAAATCTAACATTATAGGACATCCAATAAAAAAAAAAAGTGGTGAAATTAGCTTTAACTAAACAATCATACAAAATTATTTTATCATAAACTTGTGGTTGTAATTGCAAGGACTTCAAATTCAAACACACTCATTAATAAATTTACATTACAAAGCACTTCGCTATCTTATTTGTTTCTTTCTTCCCTTTAAACAAACCAAGATTCCATTCCTTCAAGTTAAAAGACAATATAAATATACTTTAGAATGTGACCAATTAAATTAACACCATAATAAAATGGATACTCGTATAAATCAATTATAAAATTATAATTATTATTTGTACGAATTATAATCATATCTTATTTTCAAATATACCCTTACACTTTACAAAAACCAACCCCAATAATCAAATAATGACATATAAGAATTGGCGCTTATATTATTTAATGATTCGCCCTAATACATACTTTCTATTAATATATTATTTTGAAAGTAATTTACGAAATAAAATAAAAACAATGTGATTAAGAAAAGAAAAAAAGAAGAATAGGAATTAAGATGACAAAAATAATCAAATTTAAGAGTTTTAGTATGACTAAAAAAATAGGAAGAGACAACAATCCATGATCTGGTTAGTTCCGATAATCCCATTTCATTAAAAAATAATTTAACTTACATTACAACATTTTATATTAACACAGTTGGATCAAAATCTAATACAATTCAACCAATATATAATATAACTCAATAAATATTTGAAATAGCTCAAACAACAACTCGTTTAAATCCTTTTCAATCTCACGATACTAAGAAATACAAAAATTTCATCCATGATGTTGAATTTTTGATTGTAAAACAAAAAACAGACAAACAAATCTACCAACCTGATAACAAACTAAATCAAATTAATCATAAAATTCAATTCATTTTTAATTGATAGACAATCCAACCTACCTATTTTTTACTAATCAATATTAAAATATTAGACGAAATTAAATAAATCGAGTTAATCTATTTTAACATTCATACCAGTTGAGCTAACCATTTTAATATCCATACTAATCAGTAGAGAGAGTTACTCCCTACACCACCACACATTGCTCCCTGCACCACCACACTTTTTTTAAATTCCAAAACTATCCTTTATATTTTAAAATATCCTACACCTCCTCCTTTTCTCTTCAACGGATGTCGACATCCGTTGAAGAAAAAATTCTTCAACGGATGTGCCACATCCGTTTAGTCTGGGAGTTTTTCATGTATTCTGTTTGTCAAATGTTGGTAGTGATCGTTTTAGGTATTTTAACCTTTATAAATGAGTTGTTTTAAATTGTAGGTAATTCAACTCATGTTGCAGTTGCAATTTTTGCTAAAGTCAATTTTAAATCCATTTTTTATTCCTACTTTGTGCTTTTCATGTATGGTTAGTCAATTTTCTTCTATGACTAAGAACTATCACTAATGCTGAGAAGGTTAACTGCTCCCTTCTCTCACAACATCATGCTTATTGCTTAATGTAATCTATTCATGAAACAATGTTTTTTTTCTTCCTTGTGATGTTTGTAGGAACTTGGTGGAATTAACACTGGCATGGAACGACAAAAGACTTTGCTGTAGAAACGAACGGATGTCAACATCCATTGGAGGTGAAACGGATGTTAACATCCATTTTAGAGAAAGATAAAATTGATATGAAATGATGCAGAGAGTATTCAGTAATGGTGGAGGGAGCAACTGCTAGAATACAAATGTGGTGGGGGAGTTGAAAGGTTAGAAAGATTGAAACGTCTCAAATGGAATGGTCTGGTCGGTGTCGTGGGCCCATATGTTTTTGACGACGACAGATGTGGGCCCGTAGCCCAACGTGAAACGAAAAGTCATTTGAAGAGGTCTTTTAAGAAATGGCCATATTCATTGTTCTGTTCCCTTTCCTTCCAAAATGCACTATTTTCCGCGGCTCACACTTTTCACTTTCTTTAAATGTTTTCCTTCAAACATGAAACTGCTTTTCGTCAACAACAAACAAATGAAATAAAGGTTTAATATATTTCTTCTTATTCTTTTTCTTTCTCAACATTGATTTCATCTTTAATTTTATGGTACTATTTTCAACTTATTAATCTACTTTTAATAATTAATATAATTATTTATAGTAAATATAAAAACAATGACGATGAAGTATTATCACTTTACCTAAAAACTAGTTTCCGTGAAACAGTTAGTTTTAATTGATATTGTATTATTTATCTGTAAATCTTTATGGGTCAAATTTGTAATAAATATTAAAAAAATATATTTTGATAAATATTTATAGATAATATGAAATGGATACAAGTGTTATACTAGTTGTTATTTTAATTATTCTAATAATTATTAGTGGATTTTATTTAAATATATTAATAAAAAAATAGTTATAATGTTAATATATATATATATATATATATATATATATATATATATATATATAATATGTTATGTTTTAAAAGATTTAATAATTTTGCAATTTCAAAAATCTCCCTGTTGTTATTTAAATTTTTATCACTAAATTTTTTAACATTTTTAATTTCAGCTTATATATCTATAAAAGAATACCAATTTTCGTAATTGATTGGTGTTTCAGTAGAGATGTGAGACCGAAATACAAACCAAATAAAACCGGACTGCTTCCTCTTCTCAACTCTGTGATGATGTTTCCTCTCTCTTTCTATGCTCTGTTCTTTGGGTAAAGGTGGGCTGGGTACCTGCAAAGGCACTCCGACGCTCAAGTCAGTGAGAGTGATTAGATCAAGAAATCTTTTCTTAATTCTCCTTAGGAAAAAACGTACCTTTTTTCTGGTATGCTGTGTGTATTTAAAGTAATAAAATAAACCGTTACCTGATGATCCGGTTACCTGATAATTCGGTCAGTTACTAAAGTTGACTGTGTAGGAGTTATAACTGCTAGATCGTGTGCTAATATTAAGCTACCTATTTCCGTAATTCGCGGCATTAGTTAGCCAATTACGGTAACCGTTTATCTGTAACCGATAGACCACGATGTCGTGTTCTATATGTCGGTCATCTCGCATGTCGACATAAGTGGGTGACTTGTCGTACGAAACCCATTCGATTGTCGATCCTCAAGTGGTCGACAACGCCATATGGTTGTACGTCGGGCACCGAGCGGTCGACAACGCCATGTGGTTGTACGTCGTGCACCAAGCGGTCGACAACGTCATGTGGTCGTATGTCACTGGGTTATTGGTCGACCGTTGGAGGATTAGGTATCCTATAGTACATGCCCCCCAAGTCCGAGTAAATGGGCGACAAAGTTACGAAGGACTTTTGAGTATTGGTTGAGAAAACGAGGAGACGTGGAGGAAATGAGGAGACGTGGAGGAAATGAGGAGACGTGGAGGAAATGAGGAGACGTGGGTGACAGCTGGTGTGGTTTTACGAATTTTAGGGTTTTCCCGCTCCTGAGTAGAAGTGAAGAGACGTTAATTAGTGGCCGTCAGATTGAAATGAATCCTACGGCACCCGGCGATTAAACGATTTAGCTTCTTGAACACGATTTAGAAGGGGGTTTAGTCACTTTTACAGAGGAACAAAGTTTGACAGTGTGCATCGTGAGCGAGATTGTGTCTTCTCCATCCTCATTGCCTACGTTGTTGCGAGACTTTGCCAGGTAACCCTAAAATTTTCTTCATCTAAGTGTGTGTAGTACTGACCATGGAGGGAAGAGGGCAAAACACCGGTGGCGATATTCCGGGGCCGTCATCTACGGCGGAATGCCCTGAAATTACTACGATACCCTTTGGTGAGGAGGCATTTATTTATGGAAATGTGTGTGGTGAAGGTCCAAGGGGACGCATAATGTCTCCGATTAATGGAGATGAATATGCCTGGGTGGCGCGTGAGGTGAAAGAACTTAGGAGTCAATATAGGAGTAAGGAGGTAATAACAAACTGGATTGAGGATAGTTGCCTGTTGAGAACCCTAGGGTATCAAACCTGTGTAAAGTTGATAGCTTGCCGGGATGATGAAAGGGTATGCTATGGTAGGGAAAATGCTGTTGATGAATTTTTCTATTGTTATGCTGCCCTGTTCGGCGATTTGTATTTGAGATTGCCATTTACCACATTCCAAATGGACGTTTTGCGAACCCTAAACGTCGCGCCGAGTCAGTTGCATCCCAATAGTTGGGGGTATGTGCAGGCCTTTGCTGTAGTGTGTCGGGCGCTAGATATTAGGCCCACTGTAGGCTTGTTTTTGTACTTCTTTAGATGTCGACCGGCGGCTACTAAGGGATGGGTGTCATTGATTTCGGAACCGGGTAACGCGCTACTAGAGCTGTA
Organism: Vigna umbellata; assembly: GCF_029865625.1. Taxonomy (NCBI): domain Eukaryota; kingdom Viridiplantae; phylum Streptophyta; class Magnoliopsida; order Fabales; family Fabaceae; genus Vigna; species Vigna umbellata. The sequence goes on along the minus strand of NC_142168.1, from coordinate 11,791,579 downwards.
CCTGCAGTCATATAGAGGGTTTAAGGAAAAAATTTTTAAGGTATCGATCACTGATGTTGGTCGAAGATTCTTTTTTGATGGCGAGGGGAATCCCAGATTTCCCTTATATTGGACGCAGGATCCTCTAAGGTTTACCTCGTGGTCTGAAGATAATATGACGATGGAAGAGTTGGAGGCTTTGAGTGTGTTGTCCTCGTTGCCACGCCCCTTCTCTTCTCGTCAGATTATAGATTGCCTCGAGTTCGATGACGCAGGGGCGAGGGTGTTTGGTATGTGTCTTTGCTTATCATTTTTGTAAATTGTTTTGTCGTGGCTGACCATTTTGGATGGGTTTTTGTGTTTGCAGAGATAATGGGAAGGAAAGGTAGGGGTCAAAATTGGTTTCAGACCATTGATAGCGAGAGGGATGAAGGTAATCGGCCAGGGTCGTCCGTTGAGCAACAACGCTCCCAGGTGCCACCAGCTGGTCCACCTCCAGTCGTAGTGGCGTCGGTTGGGGAGACAACACAAGTTGAGGTGCCCCTTGTGCGCAAAAGGAAAGCCAAGGCAGTCGACCCTAACCGCGAGGCGTCAAAGAAAAGTAAGGAGGTGGTTGAAGACACTGAACGTCCCCTTCCGCTGGGCATATGGGATCGCGCCTTCATGCCGGGTCATAGAGTGGACCTCAACCTGGATGCTTCAGAGAAGAAGGTGATCGAGAACATGAGCGAGCAACAAATTGCTGACAGCTTGTTGGAGATGAATACACGAGCACAAGCGCTGGCTTGGCATCTGGCGTATGCTTCGGATAGGGGTCAGATGCGGTCTGAGTTAGAAAAAGTGCGTGCCCAACTAAAAGAGCTTGCCGAGGTCCATGCTGGCTGTGAGGTCAGGCAGAAGCGTGCTGAAGAAATGTTGAAGGAGGGTGAGGCACGGTGGAATAAGACTCGGGAGGCTGGGGTGGTCCTCCAACAAGAACGCGATCAAATGGCGAGGGATCTGGATCAAGCGAAGAACTCGATGCTGATAGTGGCCCGAGAGAGAAATGCGCTGAAGGTAGAAATCTTTGAGCACAAGGAGTTGATCGAGGAGCTGAAGGATGCGATCATGGATGAACATAAGAAGGGCTTCAGGAAGGCTTTGAGGCAAGTCGGGCACTTGCTTCAGGTATCGACCAAGGGAGCTGAATTTGACGTCCGTAAGGATGTGCATGAAGGTCACCTGAAGCCCTTGAAAGAAATTCCTGAGGACGCTGTCTTGGAGGGTGAAGAGGATGAAGAGGGGGTTGTGGCCGAGGAACCCGTGGAAACAATCGCTGGGGATGAGGTAGCTGCCGAGACGGTCCAAGATGGTGTGGGCAATTCCAACAATATTGTAATAGATTAGGTGTCTATGAATTTTTGGAATGATAAACTTTGGTTGTAAGATGAATTTTGTTTGCATGTTGAATATTCGTCTGAACTAGCTAATGTTAAAGATGTTAAATAATACCTAACAGGTCGATGTCGAATGTATACATAGCGTCGTACGCCACGGTCGAGGGTGAATATCGGGTGTTCGAGGGAGAACAGTTACCCGTGGGAGTGTATCCCGAGTGGACTGGGTGTTCATAGGAGAACAGTTACCCGCGGGAGTGTGTCCCGAATGGATTGGGTGTTCAAGGGAGAACAGTTATCCAGGAATAACTCCTATGCGTTCGGAAATGCTTATGGTAATCCACGATGATCCTGGGACTCGACACGCCAGAAATTAAATATGAATTGAAATGATAATAATGACGAAATATACTTGTTGTTTGAAACTGTAATGAGTAATGTTTCAGAAAAATTGAATGCTAACTGAAATAACATTTAAAATTGAATGCTAACTGAAATAATATTTAAGATGGGTAGCGTTCCACGTGTTGGGAATGGCCTGTCCGTCGAGGAGTTGAAGGCGGTATGCTCCATTTGCCATGTCCTCGGCGATGCGAACGGGCCTTCCCAGTTGGCGGCTAGCTTGCCATGTGCTCGATTCTTCCTAGCTTCTCCTCTTTTTCTCCAAACCAAATCGCCAGCTTTGAAGGTTCTGGGTTTGACCTTGGTGTTGTATCGGCGAGATAACATTCGCCTTTGTGCTTCTGCACGGATGGTGGCGATTTCTCGACGCTCAGGAAGTACATCGAGATTCGTCCGCAGTTGTTCTTCGTTAAGTGTCATATCAGTGATATTTCGTCTTAACGAAGGTTCGCCAACCTCGACTGGGAGCATGGCGTCAGTGCCGTAAGTTAGGTTGAATGGTGTTTCTCCTGTCGATCCGTGAGGAGTGCATCTGTATGCCCACAAAACCTCTGGTAGTTCCTCCACCCATAAACCTTTTGCGTCACCGAGTCGTTTCTTTAACTCCGTCAATATGGCTTTGTTTGCGGCCTCTGCTTGGCCATTCGTCTGAGGATGTTCGACGGACGAGGTGACATGTTTAATGCCCAAATTACTAAGGAAATCTTCTAGCTTTCGCTCGATGAATTGTCGACCGTTGTCAGTGATGATCTTCTGGGGGAGGCCGAACCGGCAGATGAGGCGCCAAATGAACTTCTGCACCCGTTGGGCACTAATGATGGGCAACGGCTCGGCTTCTATCCATTTTGTGAAGTAGTCGACCGCCACGAGAAGGAACTTATTTTGCCCTTTGGCGATCGGTAACGGTCCAACTATATCGAGGTCCCACTGAGCGAACGGCCAGGGAGAAACAATATTGTGTAAGTCTTCAGGAGGTGCATGGATGTCGTGACCGAGAGTAGGCCAGTAATAACCTGCACGGAGAACGCGTGCTCGTAAGGTCCGCTTACCTGAATGGAATCCACATATCCCGGTGTGCAATTCGCGTAGTATGTAGTCTGTTTCTTCCTCCGATATGCATTTTAACAGAGGAGTGTTGTGGCCGCGGCGGTATAAGTCGTCGCCGATGCATACAAAACGTGCAATGCGTCGAGAGTCGGTCACAGTGATGCTCTCTCCCTGGTCTTGTTTGGCCATGAGATCTTTGATGTGCTGACGCCAGTCTGTTATGGGGGCCGACGTACTGGTGACAAAAGTTTCGACGATTGGACGGTCGAGCGTCATCTTAATAATTGAGGATAGTTGCACTCGCTCTTTAGAATGAGTTAACTTAGACAAGAGGTCTGCTCTTGCGTTTTGCTCCCTTGGTACATGAATGACGCTAACCTCGACAAAGTCTTGGAGTAAAGTTTGAGCCTTGTGGAAATAGCGGAGTAAGTTATTATCCTTGACTTGGTAAGTGCCGTTCACGTGGCCGACTACCAACTTTGAATCCATTCGACACTCAAGACGATTTACCGTGAATTCCCTGGCCAGGGACAGGCCAGCTATTAAGGCTTCGTATTCGGCTTGGTTGTTGCTAGCTGGAAACTTGAACGTGATGGCTTGCTCTATGACTAAACCATCTGGTCCTTCTAGGACGACACCGGCTCCTCCCCCCCTTTTGTCGGAGGAACCATCCACATTGAGGTGCCACATGGGAGTCAAGTCCTCTGGTGCGTGTATCAACTCAGCTGCAAAGTCTGCTAAATGTTGACCCTTGATGGACCCGCGCGGCTCATAACGGATTCCGAATTCTGACAGTTCCACGGACCAGGCAACCATCCGACCTGCCAAGTCTGGTTTGCGGAGGATCTTGGCTATAGGGTGATCTGTGCGGACTATTACCTGGTGGCTCTGGAAGTATGGTCGCAGTCGGCGAGAAGCTGTGAGCAGGGCTAGAGCAATTTTCTCAATCCGAGAATATCGTTCTTCAGCTCCTTGCAGCGTACGACTGATGAAGTATATCAGCTTGAGGGAGGGCGCTTCCTGTATCAAGGCCGCACTGACAGCATGGGGGGATGCTGCGATATACAGCTGCAAGTCGGACCCATCATCTGGTCGAGCCATAATAGGAGGACTGGTGAGAATGCGTTTGACCGTGTTGAATGCTGTTTCACATTCGTCGTCCTAGTGTCGTGTGGTGTTCTTCTTCAAATTCTTCAGGATGGGCTTGATGTGCTCAGCCAGCTTCGGAATGAATCGGGACAGGGCTGTGAGTCGACCCACTAGACGTTGCACCTCCTTTTGAGTTTTTGGAGCAACCATGTCGAGTACAGCTCTGCACTTGTCGGGATTAGCTTCGATGCCTCGTCGTGTAAGCATGAAGCCCAGGAATTTACCCGCCGGAACACCGAAAGTACACTTGGAAGGATTAAGGCGCATATTATACCGTCGGAGTTGGCCGAAAACTTCCTTCAAATCTTGCAGGTGTTGTTCCACATAATTGCTGCGAATAACCATGTCATCGACATACACGTCCATGCATCATCCTATTTGATGATGGAAAACTTTATCCATGAGGCGCTGATAAGTGGCCCCGGCATTTTTCAAACCGAACGGCATGACCTCATAACAGTAATTAGCGCGTTCGGTAATGAAGGCTGTCTTGTTCTGATCTGGTTCATACATTGGGATTTGGTTGTATCCCGAATAGGCATCGAGAAAGCTGAGTATAACGTGACCCGAAGCTCCATCTACCAAACGATCGATACTAGGAAGGGGATATGAGTCTTTGGGACACGCTTTGTTGAGATCGGTGAAGTCGACGCACATTCTCCACTGACCGTTCGACTTCTTGACCATGACGACATTCGACAACCACGTAGTGTAGGTCAACTCCCTGATGAACCGGGCGGTCATCAGCTTTTCGACTTCGACTTGAATGGCCTTGCGCTTCTCCTCCCCGAATCGTCGTTTTTTCTGAGCGACAGGTCGTGCCTCGCGGAAGATGGATAATTTGTGAGCCATGACCCCAGGATGGATTCCAGGCATGTCGGCGGCCGTCCATGCGAACAAGTCTGCATTGTTCCGGAGTATACATCCTAGATCGTGCTCTTCACCCGGAGTGAGATTCCCACCTATGGTGGTGGTTTTGGATGTATCTGCCGCCAATGAAAGGAGCTTGACCTCGCCTTGTGGGTGAAGACGTTCGTCTATATTGGTTCGGGGATCCAAGTCGACTGCCGCCGTCTCGGCTCCTTTCGCCCTTCGAGTTGGTATGAAGGGGGTAACCTTTAGCCCAGCCGCATAACATTGTCGGGCCGTTCGTTGATCCGCCCTCACGGTACAAATAGTACCACTCTCTGTCGGAAACTTCATGGCGAGGTGAGGGGTAGATACGATTGCTCCAAAAGCATTCAGACAAGGTCGTCCTAGCAAGGCGTTGTACGACGTATTTGCTTCGACTAAGAGGAATCGAACTCGGAGTTCAGGTGCCTCTCGACTTGTTCCCAGTCGAGTTCGCAAGTCAAGGTATCCTCTGGTGTCAACTCTTTCCCCTGAGAAACCTACGATTTGCTCATTAAAAGGGGCGATGAGGTCCTCGGATAGATCCATCTTCTTGAAAGTGGACCAATATAAGATGTTGACCGAACTTCCCTGATCGACCAGTACCTTACTGACGTCGTATCGAGCTATTTCCGCGGTGATGACCATAGGGTCATCGTGATCAGGGTCGGGCGCGTGAAAATCTGCATTGGTGAAGGTAATATCGGGAATAGACCGAGTCTGTCGATCTACCATATGGACTGATTTTAGCTGTCGAAGATGTCGCTTCCTGGCGGAGGACGACACTCCTCCTCCGGCGAAACCACCTGATATGGTGTCAATTCGACCTCTAACCGAACGTTCTCTCTCTGTCCGTCGAGGTGGAGTGCGTGATCGCCTGCGACGTCGGTCATCCCTGGGAGGTGAACGCTCGGGGCTCCGTCTGGATGGATCCTTTCGGTGAGGAGTTGTGGCTCTGGTAGAAATTCTGTCCTTAACGTAGTTCTGGAGGTAGCCTGCTCGGATGAGCCGTTCCAGCTCGTCTTTCACCAAATTACACTCTTCTGTGTCATGCCCACGATTCATGTGGAGACGGCAGGCCTTACTGCTGTCCGCGTTTTTGGGAGTAGCTCGTCGTCGCACAGTTAGTAGTTCTGCGTGTAAAGCCTCCTCTAGCACCTTTGCCCTGGGTGCGTTGAGGGTTGCATAACGATCGTACTTAGGTGTCCACCCTGATTCTTTTCGGGGCGGTCGATCTAGTTTGTAGTCGTTGGTCGATCGTTTTGCGATTTTCTTGACCTCGTGACTGGTGGTATCTTGCTGCTGTTTCTTCCGACAGTTTCGGAGATCCTCGATGCGGATGAATTTTGCAATTGTGGATTGTAGCTCCTCCATAGATGCGGGAGGATCAGCATATAATTGTTCTGCAAAATATCCTGGCTTCAAGCATGAAGGTAGATTGCTGATGATGAAAGTGTGATTGATATCTTTCACACGCCGGGCCGTCTCGTTATATCGTTGCATGAACGCTTTCAGTGTTTCATCCTTCTCCTGTTTGGTATTTACCAACTCAGCAGCCGTCATCTCCGGTTTCTTGTTGGTTGCGTATTGCTTTCTGAACAACGTCTCGACTGTCGCAAAACAGTCTACAGAATTCCGTGGAAGAGTGTGGAACCACTCCAAGGCCTCATCCTTGAGAGATAAGGAAAAAGCTCTGCAGATGACAGCGTCATTGTCTGTGTAGAACGCCATGGCGTCCACAAAATTGCGTAGGTGATTATCAGGATCGGCGGAGCCATCATAACGTTCTAACGTAGGGGGAGGTTTATCGGGCATGTGTGCTTGCAGGATGGCTTCCGTGAAAGGGAGTAGGTTGGTGAGGCGCATTGAAGTAGGCCCTTTCCTCCCCCCATCGAAGTGGTCTGATGGTTTTCCATGGTGACTCGATCCATTATTATCCTGCCGATTAGAGGCAGATTGTTCTGGACGTTGCGCCCTCAGTGCCGCCAGCTCCTCCGCCTGCTTGCGCTGGAGTTCCTGCTGCTCCCGTATGGTTTGTGCTTGTGCTTCAATCTGGGTTTGCAGTTGCTGGATCAAAGCGCGAGTGTTGGTGTCTTCCATAGCTCCGGTGGTCGTCGCTGGGATGTTAAGTCTCGGCCCCACGGTGGGCGCCAAAATGTTTCAGTAGAGATGTGAGACCGAAATACAAACCAAATAAAACCGGACTGCTTCCTCTTCTCAACTCTGTGATGATGTTTCCTCTCTCTTTCTATGCTCTGTTCTTTGGGTAAAGGTGGGCTGGGTACTTGCAAAGGCACTCCGACGCTCAAGTCAGTGAGAGTGATTAGATCAAGAAATCTTTTCTTAATTCTCCTTAGGGAAAAACGTACCTTTTTTCTGGTATGCTGTGTGTATTTAAAGTAATAAAATAAACCGTTACCTGATGATCCGGTTACCTGATAATTCGGTCAGTTACTAAAGTTGACTGTGTAGGAGTTATAACTGCTAGATCGTGTGCTAATATTAAGCTACCTATTTCCGTAATTCGCGGCATTAGTTAGCCAATTACGGTAACCGTTTATTTGTAACCGATAGACCACGATGTCGTGTTCTATATGTCGGTCATCTCGCATGTCGACATAAGTGGGTGACTTGTCGTACGAAACCCATCGACAACGCCATATGGTTGTACGTCGGGCACCGAGCGGTCGACAACGCCATATGGTTGTACGTCGTGCACCAAGCGGTCGACAACGTCATGTGGTCGTATGTCACTGGGTTATTGGTCGACCGTTGGAGGATTAGGTATCCTATAGTACAATTGGTTTTAGAATAGTATACAAGAATCAAACGAATCTATTTAGGAAACGTAGCATAACCAATTTCAATTATCATTCGATACAAGTTATTTAATTTTGCAATATTTTATTAAATATTTTTTCGTACATAAGATTATTTGCTGATCTGCGACTTAGACCTATGACCAGAAAATATATATATTTTTTCTCTTTTTTTATAGACACGTTTCTCAACTTGCCTTTATCTTTTGAGCACAAGTTAGATCCAATTTTCTATTTTTGAAATGTTAAATCTTTTTTAATTTTTATTTCATTGGACTACTCAACTCAATCTAAAAGTTGAATAAAAAAGTAATCATAGAGCCTTCCTTTTTATTTGCTTCGAAATATCAGCATCAAATCCAGCTTGCATAAAACATGTAAATATCTAAAATCCAAACTTTCACCGTCTTTCATAATGTGTGTCAAAACAAATAACGTTGTGAAAAAGGAAAAATAATGTTTTTATTTATAAAATTATAATAAATATAATATTTCAAAAACAAACCAATGATTCTATTTTAAGTTAATATTAACTTTATATGTATATATTCAGTAAAATTTAAGATGTCATTCATTAATGTTTTGTTGATGATACTTTTGTTTTATACTTAACTTTTAACTAAATTAGGAATGTGAAATAGGAGTGAAAAGGATGAATTAAGAAGCTTAATTAATATTTTATTAATAAGCTTTATTAGAACATAGAGTATTATATTTTTTCTTAATGTCAGTTTTTTTTATTCCTGAAACTAACATAAGTCCCAGCTGTGAAATTTGTCTGCATCAAACGTGTCAGCAACTTTAACCACAACATCACTTCATGATTCCAATTTGCATACATAATTCAGTCAATCAGCATGCATTACCAATATTATTATATGTTTTTTTTTAAATCAATACTAATGTTAATTAGTGTACCATGAGCTTATAGTAGTATTATTTTAATCATAACACGATTACGTGTATTTTTTTTCTTTCTGATTTTGTCTATAAATTAAACCCCATTGGTCACCAACCACAAATTGGTTTTCCATTTCCTTTGGGGTCTTCTGGGTGCAGATTTCCAACCTTAAATTTCTTTATCGAATCTCTCTGGTCGTAGGTTGCTTTGTTTCTTTCAAGCACAAACCCAAAATCTCTCGGGAATTGCTGGATTTTCTGCTTCTCCCAGCAGCAGATTTTGGGTTCTGACCCGTTTCTTGATTTTCTCCACCTGGGTCTTGTTGAATTCTTCTTGAGTCGTGAATTCCGTGTTGCTGGAATTGAAAGTTATTTTCTTTTCTCTCCTTCTGGGTTCAACTACCTCGCAGGTTTTCGATAAGATTTCCTTGACTTCGGATATATTTTGTCAGATATTGGATTGAACTAACAAATTCTTGCTAAAAAAATTTGTATCTTTATTTCCATTTAATAACTGGGTATGGTATTTTGTTGTTGATCATGGGTTTTGTTTTTCTGACATTTTAGGTTGCTTTGAGATTTTCCAAGGTTTGAAACCTGAAAATGACGATTGGTAGTTTAGCACCCAAGACAGAGAAAAAGAGATCAAGTAAAAACAAGGCAGTGGTTAATGAAAATGCACCCTTGTTGCCAAAAAGTCAGGTTCAGGGGAGTGATGCTGGGTTTGATGATTTCAATGGAGCTTCATTTTCTGGGGCTGTTTTTAACCTATCTACCACAATTATTGGTGCTGGAATCATGGCGTTGCCTGCAACCTTGAAACAGTTGGGGATGGTGCCTGGCCTTATTGCTATCATCATCATGGCCTTGTTGACAGAGAAGTCAATTGAGCTTTTGATTAGGTTTACCCGAGCAGGGAAGTCTGTTTCTTATGCTGGTCTCATGGGGGATTCCTTTGGGAAGTATGGAAAAGCTCTGGTGCAGATATGTGTCATAATCAATAACATTGGCGTGCTGATTGTTTACATGATTATAATTGGTATGACCCATTCTTGAGTCTATGTTTATTGTCATTATTGGCTTAGACTTTAACCATCAAGCCTAGAAGCAAGATCTGTATGGTTGTCTAATTTAGTTTAGTATTGCTTATCGTGCAGGTGATGTGCTCTCTGGAACATCTTCAGGTGGAGATCATCACTACGGTATCCTTGAAGGATGGTTTGGTGTGCGCTGGTGGACAGGACGGACATTTGTTGTTCTTATTACAACACTCGCCATATTTGCACCCCTTGCGAGTTTTAAACGAATTGGTAAGTGTTGTTCATTTATTTAAACCATGGTGCATTTTTTCTAGTTTTGACAAAGGTTGAACAATTGATAACAGGGGATTGCTAGAAGGTTGTTGTCATAGAACTACTCATCAGATTAGTTGTTAGAAGTATTACGGCCAATTTGAAATACCATTATTAGTAGGACATCCCAATAATTGCTTATTAATAGTGGTAGCTTTCTGTTACAGTTTAGTCATGTTTTGAAAATATCTATTTTATGGTAGGAATTAAGAGAATTTTGGGAGCATTTAGTTTGTTGCCTTATATTCTATTAGAATTATTGCATTTTGGATGGAACAGATTGAATTCCTTGAGCAGTAACTTTTTAATGTTCAATTCATGTGAAGAGTTTGGTCTTATGTTGATCTATTTGCTTCATCTTTTAAAATGAATACTGGAGGATTTACTGCCTACTCTGTGGTTGCAGATTCATTGAGATTCACATCTGCCCTTTCAGTTGCACTAGCAGTTGTTTTTCTAGTCATTGCTGTGGGAATTGCAGTTGTCAAGATAATAAGTGGAGGCGTTGCGATGCCCAGACTCTTCCCAGTCACTACAGATGTGGCATCATTCTTTAAACTATTCACTGTAGTTCCTGTGTTTGTGACTGCCTATATCTGCCACTACAATGGTATGCTAGTTTCCAAACCTTTGTGCTAAGTTTAATTTTTCCCTCGCTGTACTTGTTTAGTTCCTTTTGATGCTTTTATATGCTAGTTTTTATTTGTTTGAAAGTCAGATGGCTGCATTAGTTCTGATATTTGTGCACCTTTTCTTCTGCAGTTCACAGCATAGACAATGAGCTTGAGGACTCATCACAGATGCGAGGGGTTGTGCAAACTGCCCTCGTTCTATGCTCTTCTGTGTATGTAATGATAAGTTTCTTTGGTTTCCTCCTATTTGGAGAAGGAACTCTTGATGATGTGTTGGCCAATTTCGATACCAATCTTGGAATCCCTTTTGGTTCTGTGCTCAACGATGCTGTTCGATTAAGCTACGCAGCACACCTGATGCTTGTATTCCCAGTTGTTTTCTATCCATTGCGGCTCAATATAGATGGTCTCCTCTTTCCTTCATCAAGGCCTCTGGTTCTTGATAACATCAGATTTGCATCTCTGACTATTTCCCTTATTGGTGTCATCTTTCTGGGAGCAAATTTCATACCCAGCATTTGGGATGCTTTCCAATTTACCGGAGCAACTGCCGCAGTCTGTATAGGATTCATTTTTCCAGCTGCCATCACTCTTAAGTAAGTTGGTTACTTTTTAATACTTCCAGGATTTTGATTATTGTTGAATCCCTGACATAGCAAACTCAAAATGCACTTAAGCCTTGTTTTTATGAGAAGGTAAAGTGACTTATACTTCTCTCGTAAGTTAAAATCAACTTTTGGAGAAGTCATATGAGAGGACTTCAAAAAAGGTTAAATGTGTAAGTTGATTTTAACTAATGGGAAAAACTCAATTCATTTTACCTTCCTATTTTCTGGTCTGAAAAATACTTACAGAGAAATTTATTCAAACAAGGCCTTAGTTGTGGAATTTACAGTACCATACAAGGAAATAATGTGGATTTGTTAAAACATGACAAAATAATTGGGAAAAAATGATGGAAATTTGGGAGGATTATGTATTTATGCTTTTGGTGATGCCTATTTAATGTATTTCCAACCATCATTTTAACCGTGCAGGGACCGCTACAACATTGCAACTAGATCAGACAAGATTTTATCTATTGTTATGATAGTTTTGGCTGTCTTCTCTAACGTGGTGGCTATATATAGTGATGCCTATGCCTTGATCAAGCAGAACCAAACTTCACGCGAATGATGGCCATCATTCTGGATGAGAGGAACTGAATTGACAGGGTTATTTGTCAATTAGAAAATCTGGGTTTTCTGAGAGGATCCGATGGGTTGATTTGAATAAACAGAGAAGCTACCCCGTGTACAAAAGTGCTTCAGAAATGTTGCAGTCTGCAACATGCGTCCAACCTCCTCTGTAATTTGCCATTTGTTGTAGTAGTTGAAAGATTTTTCGAACAATACTCTCTATCCCTTTCCCTGATTTGTTCTTCCTCAAATGTAATAATAGAAAACCTTCTTTGGCATTTGTATGTATTATATTGGGTGAAAAGGAATGAATTAGTTAAAGAAATGGTATACATTTCAAGAATTGGACGAGAGAAAACTACAGCTTCCATTATATTCCTGTCCCTCTTCTCTTTTTCTATTGTTCAAGAAATTTAGTTGTAGATTTGAGAATTACTTAGTATACTCATTGTCCCTGAAAGCAGTTTTTTCAAATTAAATATTGTGATAACTTGCTTGATGGTGACTATCTCTGGGAAATGTTACTAGAAACTCATTTGCTCAACATTTGTATTTTTATTTGAATATGTTTATAAATATTTCAAATTCTATTTGCAAAAAGCCAGAAGAGAAGACCAGAGTGGAAAAACATTTCAAGATTCCTCAGTATATTTTTATATTATATGGTAATAATGTTATCAAAGACTAATTGGATGGTTCTGCCTTAATTAAAGGTTAAGGTTGTACTTGACAATTGTAGAGGTTGTAAGAAAATTGGATAGACTGGGGGGAATTCATACATAAAAGGGTATATTTGTGCTAACTTTTAACCAAAAAGGACTCCAGCAAGGAATTTATCTATATACTTCTCATTCAATTAAGTATAAACCACTGATATGACTTAATTTGACAATGCTAAAAAATTTCCTGCTGTTTCTGTAAAAGGTAGAAGACATTAAAATATTGAGCAAGGAAAATATAATTTCCTTAAGTGATTCATTTAGTCTCAGTGACACGGTTTCTGCGATTGCATTTATAGAAAGAGCAGAATACTTGCAAGGACATCAAGAGTAAGAGAAAGATGGCAGCAAGGAATATTAGAAATTGCCATGAAGCAAATACATAAAGCTTCATGAATTTCAAAACTTTGATACATATTCTACCATTATAATGCTGGTTAACATCTTCAATGACTTTATCCAGGAATGGCACCCTTGTCAATTTAATGGACTTGGTCATCCCATTCCACAGGGTAGCCACCTCTTCATCACTCTTCAAATGGTTCAAAATAACCCCTTTTTCTCTAAGAATCTTCGCATCTTCCTCATAGTCTATAATCCCATTCATCAATTCTGTGTAACGGGTGAAAACCAGTGACCCTGATGCAGTTGATGCTTCATAAGCAACTAAGTTTCTCAGTATCACTTCACTGTTTAAGTCTAAACCAATTGTTGGAAGGTACAATGTTACTGTTTCAACATCAAATCCAATGGTTGATATGTCTCCATTGGTGGCCAAGAAACAAACCCCAGCCTTTGAGAGTTCCGTGACAGAAGGAATAGCAATTTCCTCCATCAAGGGTGGTTTGTTGGTGCTATTATCTGAGCTTAAATTCCCATTTTCTGCAGTTCTTGCTTCTTTTTCTTCGGAGAAAAATAAGTATTCAACAGGTTGCTTTATAAGTCCTACTCCAGGAAGGTTAGAAATTATAGTCCAAGGCAACCAAGTGATAACTTTCATGGTTCTACAGTTTGGGAATTTCTTAATTAAGTTTACCAAAGTTGTGGCCAATTTGGAAAGAAAGCTCGAAATCTTACATAGAAATTTCTTGGCATAGTTCAAGAATGATTCTTCGTTGTCTTCATTATCTTTGTGTTGATGATCCTCTAACTGGACAACATCTGATTGTTCATCCAATTTAGGCACAACCATAGAATACAAAAAATCTAGCAAGTGTGCACACTCGGAGACATTGATCGCTGAACAATCCTTCTGTATCACCTTAAAAGGAGAAAGCTGTTTAAACAATCCTATCAACATGGAAACCAACAAGTCATCTGCTAATTCTGTCGATGAGAATTTGAACTCCAACATCTTTCTCAACACAAATAGTGGAATTTGGTTTTCAAGCATTACTATGTCCTTCAAGATTGCATTATGAGCAATTCTCCTCCCAGCATAATCCATCAAATGAGACATTCTCGATGAAACTCCTGGAATCATCATTGTTTCATCTTGAATGGTATACACTTGAAGAAACTCAAGCAAAAAGGAGGCATCAATAGCCACCATCCACATCAATGTTTCGCCATTAAAATTTAAGTACCTGTGGTAGCATGCTCTTATCCTCTCTTCCAACTTCATCAATTGGTGAACTATGTGCTCTAACTTGAGGTTTTGTAGTTGTTCTTGGAATCTTTTTGCTGAAGAAATTTTATATCTCTCCATCTCATACAGTTCTTGACGCCAACAATGATAAGGCCCTATGGAAACTTGCTGAGGGATATAAGAATCAGGATCAGTAGCCATAAGGGTCTTAGGCACATTGAAGATGGACACAGGAAATTGATCATCATCTTCAAGCACTTCATTGAGAGTATCACGTATTTGAATCACCCAGCGAACCTCATCAAAGTTGGATTTGAACTCATTTGGTGTGGTGCATCTAACATGAGACATGTTTTGGAGAAATTAAGAATGAGTTGTTTTGGTTCTATATTTGGTGAAAATTGGAATTTAAACTGCGAAGAATTATGCTTTGAATATCACTAATTAATGTCCATTATGTGACAGATTTCGGTTCAATAGTAAAAACACCGTTCATATGCTTAAATGTAAATGAATTTCGTAAGTTATTGCTTGTCAGCAAAATTAAGTATTCGTTTTGTTTCAGTTTTTTCTTTTTCATGAAAAATCACTTTTGCTTTACATAAAAAGACTATTTTATTAATTGTAATAAAAAATAACTTTTACCTTTTATATGTTCTCTAAAATATATTACTCTATTGTTTATATATCCTTAAAATTACTTTTTTAAAGTTCTAAGTTTCTAAATAACATTTAGAGTTATGCAGTTGAAGAAACTTCTAAACATTTTCTTACATAAACAAGAAACTTACAATTTCTTTTTTATGTTTCATTGTTACTTATAATGAAACCACTGTGATTGAAATTTAATTATGAATAACATTTTGAAAATGTCGAGAACATCCTTCTAAACGCATTTTTTTTTTGTAATAGTTAAAATTTATTTAAACTTACAAACTTAAGAGAGAAAATAATTAAATAAAATTCGAGTTTCATATTTTTTTATAACTTTTAATATTTTATCAATTGTGGGTAAAAATGTGGAAGAACATATCTCTTAAAATTTTATTGGTTAGTAATAATAATAATAAAAAAAAATATCTCAGTATTATCTTCATCCAACATCACATTATCAAGGCTAATTGCGTGAGTTCTTGCCGTTCATCTAATCTCTCACACATCAACGGCTCACATGAAAAGGGTTCATCTTAAACCAAGCCTCTATCCAAAGCTTCTTCTTGATTCTGCGAGAGACATAGCTGCTGGTGCTTTTTTCTTTCTCAATTTCTGCAAGTTTCCATTTTTCTTTAGATTCTTAGCGTTTCATGCAGTGGGTCATGCTTTGTTGTTTTATTCTCGGTGGTTCCTCCATAGCAGTATATGGATATGCCCCTTTTGTTGAGTTTCCCGTTTCAGTTTCACACTTGTCTTCTCAAGCTTTCTTATTCTCCCTTTCTCAGTGCTCCTATTCGTACCAAAGCTTATGTGCAAACGCGTGATAGATACCTTGGCATTTTCTTACCCAAATACTCAAATGGGTCAACAGGGTTTCATGAATGCCCTCCAAAGGCTAGGGACTCGGTTCATGCTGTTGTTGACTCTGGTTTGTGGGAGCAAGAAGAAGAACGTGTTGATGATATTGTTTATGAGAGAAGAGAAATAGTTGATGCCAATTCTTTTTTGTCCAAGAAGGAATTGCCGCCTTGGGGAGAAGTAGAGCTGGAAGATGGTGATGATGATACTGAAGGAAGAGGACAATTTGATACAACTATAGTGTCCAAGGATGAATTGTGTCGTTGGGGAGAAGTGGAACTGGAAGAACAAGAAGAAGATGATGATGATGATGTTGATGATGATATTATTGAAGTTAGAGAAGAGTTTGGTACATCTATAGTGTCCAAGGAGGGACTACATCCCGAATTGGATGATAATAATGGTAATGATAAAAGAATAGAAGGTATTAATTCATATTTTGTGTCGAATAAGGAATTGATTCCGTGGGGAGTAGTCAAAGATGATGAAGAGGATGACGGAAATAACAATGGTAATGACAATGCTGAGAGAAGAGCACATTTTGTGGCCAATAAGAAATTGCCTACCACGACAGAAGCAGATGATGGTGATCATGATTTTGACTACAATAATGATGATGCTGTTGAAAGAATAACAAATGGGGATACATATTTTGTGGCCAAGAAGGAATTGCCTCCGTGGGGAGGAGCAGAAGATGATAATGCTGTTAGCAACAATGCCGAAAGAAGAGCAAATGGAGATGTATATATTGGGGCGAAGAAGGAATTGGCTCCCTGGGGAGAAGCAGACGATGGTGGACACCTTTATTCTAGACATGTGGAAACTACTTTATCAGCTTCAGAGGGGACGGGACTAATAATGGAGCAAGGGGCAATTTTTCTTGAGGAGATGGATGAGAATGTGTTGTCTAATAGGATTGTGGTGCTGAGCAGAACTAACAAGATTAGAAGTGCAATGGAGTATTTCAGGTCTATGGAATTATCGGGTCTTTCTCCTAATATCCATGCTTGTAATTCTCTTGTTTCTAGCCTTTTCAGAAATGGGTGGCATGATGATTGCTTGAAAGTGTTCAATTTTACTAGAGCAAAAGGGATAACTACAGGACATACTTATAGCTTGATTCTTATGGCACATGCAAAAGCTCATGGTTGCGATTCAGCTCTTAGATTCTTCAGAGAGCTGGAAAGTGAATGTGATGTGGAGAAGGATTTTGATGCAATTGTTTACAACACCATGATATCTATCTGCAGAAATGTTGACAATTGGTATGCAATAGAGAAGTTGTGGAAGAGTATGAAGGAAAATGGGTGTGCTGGAACCTGTGTGACGTATCGCCTATTGATCAATAGTTTTGTACGATGTGACCAAAGTGACCTTGCTTTTTATGCTTACCGTGAAATGGTTCAAAAGGGGTTTGAACCAGACAACAATATATTAAATGCTATCATCGGTGTATGTGCTAAGGAGGGAAAATGGGGTGCTGCATTAAGTGTCTTTAAGACAATGTTGAAGGGTGAACTTAAGCCAAACTTAGTTGCATGCAATGCATTAATTAACTCACTTGGCAGAGCAGGGGAACTCAAGCAAGCATTTCAGATCTACAACACAATGAAATCATTGGACCTTAAACCAGATGCATATACATTCAATGCTCTACTAAGTTCACTAAACAAGGCTAATAGGCATCACAAAGCTCTTGAGCTTTTTGAGATGATTGAAAGAGATCAAACATCCCAATTCAATATTCATTTATACAATACTGTTTTAGTGTCTTGCTCAAAGCTTAGGTTGTGGGAGAGAGCTATAGAAATTTTGTGGCAAATGGAAGCCTCTGGACTGTCCAATTTGACAATGTCATATAATCTTGTCATCAGGACCTGTGAGCTTGCAAGGAAGTCATCAATTGCGCTGCAGGTTTACAAGCACATGGTTCACCAAAAGTGCAGTCCAAACTTGTTTACTTATTTGTCTGTAGTTAGATGCTGTGTTCGAGGAAATCTCTGGGAAAACTTGGAAGAAATCCTAAATGTGAGTAAAAGGCATTTTAAAATTTCTAAGCAATATTTGTCTGGAATTAGTTTGTTAGAAGAATTATGGATGATATAGTTATATTTCTCAGTTGAAAAACATTTTTGAAAGAGATAGCCCGTTGACCAATGCCAATTTATGAATTGTAAATGATGTCAATTACGGAAAGAGTTATCATTTAGTACAAAGTGCTATTGCAAACATTCTTAAACATCCTTGAGATGATAATAATTTATGATTTTTCTGTTACCTTTTTGAACTGCAAACTATATCAATTATGAAAAAGGCTATCATTTAGTACTAGCTAAGTGTTGTTGGAAGCATTCTCAAAAATCATTTCGAGAAGATAGTAATCTTTCAAAACCTAGCCTTGAGAAAGGCAACGTACGGTTAAATTTAGTACTTCTTACTCTTCGTATGAAAAATAGGAGCCACCTCACAGCTACATGTGCAAATCATTCTGAGTATTATGTATGTGTACATGGATATTTAGGATCCAAATTTTCTTTATTGAGATAACTAATTATAAATTGAATTAGAGTATTAATTAATTAACCTTATTTTCTGGTCTGTCATATATCTGACCTTCTGTTATCTGTTCTTTATGCAGCAGAACATGCCAAATGCCAC
The DNA here is from genome assembly GCF_029865625.1 of Vigna umbellata. Taxonomy (NCBI): domain Eukaryota; kingdom Viridiplantae; phylum Streptophyta; class Magnoliopsida; order Fabales; family Fabaceae; genus Vigna; species Vigna umbellata. The sequence continues at coordinate 11,773,377 of NC_142168.1, read as the reverse complement.
TCTTTATAACGCTGCCATTCAAGGGTTGTGCTTACGCTGTAATGTTAACTTGGCAAATAAGGTCTACACAAAAATGCTGGAAAGTGGTCTTCAACCTGATGTCAAAACACAAGTACTCATGCTTCGTATGATAAGGAAAAGGAAGTAGCTTGTAATCTATTAAAATGTTACCGTAACTAATACAACAGTTTCGAAATTATGAGCAATAGGAGTAGAAATCACAGAACTGAATCAGGCACCCGATCCAATAATGAATAGTTTTTGTTTGGCTTTTGCAAGAGAATAGCAAACCAAAATTCTACTGTAACTCTGGCTACTGTATAGCTATCACCTTCACTCTTTTCTTTCGTTCTTCCTTTCATGCATAGGGTTGTAAAGATGCTTCTTGTTTGATATGTATGTAAATGATGAAAATGCCCAAGTCTTATACATTTTTCCTTTTATTCAAGAGATCAACCCCTGCACCGAACTGAAACTTTGTACTGTGTAGTTTAAGGTTACCCTTAGAAATTGACAAGTGATTGCTGTGTTTATTATCTTGCTGATGAATGCCGTCTATAATTTCCATTTATCTGCTAGATAGTTTTCATGATCGACCTGAACTCTATATCATTACTGTATAGGTTGGGGGTCTTGATGTGACATACACTTTGCATGGTCTAGCTAGCCTAAGGTGAAATGTTAGAATACTTTATATTCTCCTCTAGCTATTGATTTATTCAATAAGAACATCAAATGATTTATCTCAGTACCTGAATGAATTTATGTAATTTCATATTATTAACATGGATCACAATTCAACAATGGCGGTTTTTATTTCACTATTTTTCATGTAAGAAATTCAATCAAGTAGCAGTTCTAAAATTTACCATGTTTAATTATTACGGTACTTCATCTGTCTCATGTACTTTTATAAGTACTTCCTTGTCTCGGTTCCATTCTTCCAGAATAGAAGTTTTACTTAGATTTGAAGTTACTTTTCATTTCTCTTACTCTCACGGTGCAATACAAATTACAATTCATGATTTCAAAATGAACTTTGCAATTGATAATTTGAATCTTGATTTAAAAACTTGATCATTACAAAGCTCCAAGAGATGGTATGTAAAATGTTTGGTTTCTCTCGACTGGTTGAGAATAAACAATGTAATCATGGAGAAGTAGCACATTCAGGGTGCTGGGTTGTCTCAACCAGGCAGCTACTTCGGTTCCTTCTGATACAAACCTCCCCAAATTACACTCAGCTATCTGAAAGGGTGCACCAATGCCATTCAGGAGTGCCTCAACAGCCTTTCTTAAAGCACCGTTGCCCACTACTTTGCTATGCTTGCCCCATCCAGTTAATATGCTGCAAAAAGATTATGATTACAACTTCAATCCTCACCAATCTAATTAAAGGATAACAATAATCTTAAGAGGGAAAACTTCAAAACCTCAATATAGGAGGTGGCTTCTGTCCTCCAAAAACAGTGGTTCGCAATTCGAGCAACCATGAATGCACCATTGCACAGGCTGCTCCACAAGACGTCAGATGTAGATCTAAGCATTCAGTAGACCAGCCCCCTTTCCACACATTTCGGTTTCTCCCTTCAATCACAACCATTTGAGCCCCAAGTTTCTGATGCAAAACTCAATTTATTATAAAAACAGAAAAAAAAATGGAAAAGTTTGATCAATGTAAACGAAAGGGTGTATCTACTGTAAACTCCTAATATTAATCATTCCACTGATGAGACATCAATACAACACATGTCGTAGAAAATTACAAAGGTAACAGATGCATAAGTAGCAAATTTCTAAGTACTCAATTTTACCTGACCAAAATGCCACAACATATCAGTCAGAGCATTATAAAATGCAGATGCTGTTGAAGAATCCATGTGCTCAAGTTCATCAAAAAGTCTTTGAGCCTGATCCCATATGCCTTGCCCATGACCCATGAGTAGGCCATGAGCTACGCCATAGACCTGGCTATCAAACACACGGAGCCCGTCTAATAGCTTTGAAGCATCTTGAAATGTCTCACAACAACTGCATCCAAGGCATCAAATTACGCAATTAATAATTGGTTGTATTTATTTGAGAATATCAAAATACAAACTATAACAAATAAAGGAAAGCAGAAACAGTAACAGTGTCAAATAGTAAAAGAACATCGAGTACATCATCCATAACAAGGTAATGTCTGAAATCCTTAGGGTTGAAGAAGTAGCACTCAGTATAACTAGGAAGATAAAAATGATAGGACAAAATGTATTAAGAGAAAAACTGAGAGGAAAGTATAGAGAAGTTGTAAACTACAGAAGCTCGTGTAAAACCTAGCAGTGACAGCTGTAAATAACTGACAGAAATCAAGCAATAGTGACAGATGTAAAAATCTAAATAACAGAATACAGCTGACAAAAGGTGTTATTCACTCACAAAGTGAAATAAATCACAGCCAAATACCTGGCTTTCTAGTTATTAATTAGAGAAATAGAACAAAAGGTTTAGTATAGAAAATTTGCCAATACTTTTAAATAATAATTTAAGAAAGGACATAATACAGCAACAAACCCCTCTTATATAGCAAATTAAGCTTTAAAAAAACCCTAAGCCTAAGAGTACATCTAATCATAGACATACATAGTAACTTTAACTTGACTGAAAGAAAAAAGTAGAATATAAAATAACACTGCCACAGAACTAACGGGTGTGAACAATATTGAATTATGAATGCTACATTACTAAGGGGATAAAGAATGGCTTATACCTTTCCATTCTCATTTGTCTATTCTATTCTAGGGTAACATGTAAGTGAATACATAGAATAAAATGGGTGAAAGACAAACAGAAATATCAGATAGTTATCTGCTACCTGCAGGCATTCAAGATGGCTGAAAATGTGACAACATTAGGTTTGATTTCCATTTCATGCATTTGTCGAAAGATCTGCACTATGTACAAATTGTCTTGTGTGCTCCTCTTATCCTTCTTCGTAAGACCTGCTTTTTCTGCAGCAAGTTGCTCCAACATCTTCATGATTTCATCATTGTTCCCATTGTCAGTCTTCTGTTCTAGAAAGGTACTCACAGTAGAAGATGAGTGTTTAATTTGAAGGTCATTGGACTGAAAAGAAGTATCAACCCCACATTCCAGAGCTGGTGTCAGTCCTACTCTGAAGGCATCAATAATGGAGTTGTAAGTCACAACATTTGGCCTACTTCCTTTCTCTATCATCACATCAAGCAGCCTCAAAGAAGATTTGATCAAACCATTTTTGCATAAAGCATCAATGAGAGCACTGTAAAATACAACATCTGTCTCCATGCCTTCTTGCTTGAACTCTCTATAAACATCCATTGCCTCAGCATACATTCTACCTTTAGTGTATATTTTAATTAATGTCGAGTAAGTTAGACCATTAGGATAAATGCGTCTTGCTTTCATCTCATCAAATAGTTTTCTGACCTCAACGTACCTGTTGTATCTGCCATGTCCCTCTATCAATGCATTATAAGTTACTACATCATTTTTTATTCCACAACACTCCATCTCTTTAAATTTACACACTGCCTCCTCAAACCAACCAAGATTTGCATATAGTCCAACCAGTGCATTGTAAGACACCCTATCCAACCGAATCAACAGGTGCTTCATTTCATCATACACATTTAGGGCATCTTCAAAGCGCTCAGCCTTAGAATAGCCAGCCATCAGAGTACTATAAGTCACGACATTGGGCCAAATGTTCTTAGCAGGCATCTCAACATCAATAGCATGCCTGACAAGATCCATCCGTCCACCTTTACACAGTGCATCCACATAAGTATTATAAGTATACACATCACGCCCAATCCCTTTCCTTTCCATTTCACCCAACAAATCCTTACATAATTGCCACCTACCCTTGGGGACACAAGTTTTGAGAAGTGAGTTGTAAGTAAGCCGATCTGGCAAACAACCTGCATCTATCATCTCCTCCAAAAACTTAACAACTATTTCAAAGGCAATTTCCCCTTTGGCCCCTGCATCTATAATAGCATTGTATGTGACCAAATTGGGCTCCAAACCAAAGTATCCCATGCTCCTAAACAAACTCACAGCCTCCTGAAAGCGATCATTCCTGCCAAGAGCACTAATCATGGCAGAAAAAGAATAAACAGTGTTTCCGTACCCTCTACTCCTAGACTCTTCAAATAGATTCAGAGCAAGCTCAATCTTCTTTAACCTACCAAGAGTCCTAATCATGTTGCTGGTCAACTTCCCCATGAAAGTACTATCAGTTGCCCTACTCATGGCAAAATCATAGGTCCTAGTAGCTAGCAAAAGGTCACCAGTATTGGCAAACTCCTTAAGCAAATAAACATAATCCTCCGCAACATATAGCCTATAATTAAGCAACACACTATCTATGGCAGCAACATCATTACCAGCATTGGTGAGGCTATGCAGGACCTCCTCAGCCCCCTTGGAGTGCTGCTGGTTGTTGGGGACGGCCCTGGGGCCGCCGGAGTTCATCTTCCCTGGGTTCCTATTGGACCGCCGACCAGAAAACTCGGGCGCAAGCTGGGTTTTCTGGCCACCGAGCCACGGACTCAGGGAAGATGAAAATGCAGCTGAGGCAGTGGCAGCTGCAGAGGGAACACCTGCACCTGCACTTGATGGAGGTGAATAATACCTGGTCGAAGAAGAAGAAGAAGAAGCCCACCGGTTGCGGTTGTTGTTGCGGCGGTGCTGGCTCCTGTTCTGGTTATGGTGGTGGCGTTGGTTGTTGTTGGAGGGTCTCGGAGGAACGGAGGAAAAGTGGGATGGGGTAGTTGGGGTTGATGCCATTGCACTGTTGAAGCAAAAGGGTATTCCAGATAAGGAAAAAGATGGGAACTTTGGGGCTCTAATTGAGTGATAGCTTATAAAGCTTGGTGGGTAAGAGAAGACAGTGATGATTCAACTCAGAGCTTTCCATTCAATTTTTTTTCTCTGCAGACAGACATTATCCTATGTTCATCCCTTACCCTTTTGCGTTTAACCACTTAACCTGCTGCTCTTTCAGCTACTCTTGTTATTATTATTATAATGATATAATTAAATAATTAAAAAGAGGATTTTGTATCTTTTTTAGCCTCAAGCCACTTTACCTTTTTTTAAAAAAAATTTTTGATGACTAATTACATTTTTAGAGTGTTTAACACCTACTTTGGAACTATTAATGGCTTGTGTTTTTTATAATGTAAGAAAGCATTTGAAAATTTAATTTTAGAATAAAGTATTATTTTTCAATTAATTTATGAATCTTTTGTTTAAGTCCATCTTCTTCTTATTCCATATATAGTATCCATTATCTACTTTAGAAAAAAAAAATATTCGTATTAATAATTTTTTGTACAGAAATATTTTATATTGGTTGTATAAAATAATTTTATATATTACATAAATAATTATTTTTTAATTTTTAGACCTATTTTATTTTTTATTAATTATGTTACGTAAATTGTCCTATTTTAGTTTTCACTAGTTTGTTTAAATTAATTTAACAAAGTGAATGTCAAACAATCATAAGTTTATGATTAGAAGGATTTGGTTTGAGATTAACTTTAATTGGTTCTCATTAACTGGTAAAAAAATTGCTCAAATCCTAATTATTGAGTTTACAAGTTAGATTAAAAATAGAAGTTTTATAAAAGAAATCATAATTTTAAAAAAATTAAATACTATTTTGTTTTAAATATTTTTAGCAATATAATTTAAATTATTAAATTTAATTTTCTTATTTAGATAGACTCGTTCACCTTCAAATACAAAAATTTATTTTGTTATTAAAATTTTATTTAAAAACAAAAAAAAAGGTAAAATTGAGATTGAGAAAAAAAAAAAGATAATAATACTTTGACAACATTTAAACATCATTTATGTTTTCACAATCAATAATAATAAGGGTTAAATATATTTTTGGTCCCTTAACTTTCAATGAAAATTGAAATTAGTACCTCTTCAAAACTTTGGTCTAATTTACTCCCCAAACTTTATAAATGTGTGAATTTAGTCTTTTTAACTAAATTTTGTTAGATTTATTTGATGTTGCAAGTGTGTTTGATGGTTGCATTTGAGTTGTTTACATTGTTTGACACATTTTTGCTTCAATGTTAACTTGATAAATGTGTTTGAAACATCAAATAAAGTTAACAAAATTTAGTTAAAAGGACTAAATTTATACATTTCTAAAGTTTGAGGACTAAATTGATCCACAGTTTCAAAGAGGAACTAATTCCAATTTTCAATGAAAGTTAAGTGATCAAAAACATATTTAATCCTAATAATAATCATAAACACCAACATAGACCAATCACATAATGACACGTATATGATATTAAAAGGGTTAAATATGTTTTTCATCCCATAAGTATTACCGATTTTTGGTTTTAGTCCCTACTCAAAAACATTGATGACATTTAGTCCTCGTAGTATTAAAACATGTAAAAGTAGTCCTAAAAAATGGACGGCGTCAACTTTTGGTTGATCTGGCAAACGACAATGCCACGACCTCTGTTAGCTTCACTGTTCTCTATTTGACAGATCAAGTCACCAACACATGACGTCGTTCGAACCCGATTGGAGGTGCTGCCGGAGATACGGGTCGCCACCGCATGGACGTTGCCGCCTCAGCCACCACTCGAACAGCCACCACCCTGTTGTCCATGATGTTGCCGGTACTTGCGCCGAAATAGCCACCGCCCTTCACGGCGGACCACCACCACTTTGCCCCTTCTCCTTCGCGTGAGAGGAAGACGCATTCACCCTCTGCAGCGCATCCAAGCCATTCACGCCGCACCCAGTCGCCGCCTCTCGGACCATGAGTCAAGGTCGCACCGGTGATGCGGCTTGCTACCAGAGCCGTCGCCGACGAAACCCATCATCAACAGGACCCGTCTGCGTGTGAGAGAGGAGAATCGTTGCTTCTCTGTGACGAGTCTCCACCACCACGAATGAAACCAGCCACCGTCGATAAAGCTGGTTGTCGCTTTTCTCACCGGAATCGCTTCCTCACCGGCGCCACGAGCGCTGCTCTCCTCCCTCTCAATGCAAGGATTTTTTTCTCAAACACCAAACGTCCCCAGCAACACTCACTGCTAGTTCAAAGACGAAAGCACATTCTTTGTTTTTTTTTTAGCATGCCCTTTATTGGTTAATTCTTCTATCTCATTGTTCACTGGGATTGGAAACGTTGGAGTGTTTTTATGGTTTTCGTTCTATATCTATTGCTTAGAGGGTTAACCCCTTTGTTGGTGGCTTGAGGTGAACAGAGGCAAAGATTGGGTTAAATGCCATCAATGTTTTAAGTAAAGACTAAAACCAAAAATCAATGATACTTAAGGAACAAAAAACATATTTAACCTGATGTTAAAATGATATCAAATATCATTATCCGAGAAAAAACTAGTTAGAATAATTATTCCTTTTCAATTTCCTTTAAAATATTAAAAAATCTATTTAAAATATTTCTTATTATCTTTTTAATTATTTATTTTTGAATATTCATCGCCTTCATCTTCTACTTCTCTGCTGCTGCATTTTCATCATCTTAACTTCAACACCTCTCTCCGGGTTGCGAAGAACCGCAATGACGAACTCCATGGCCCCCCCTCCCCCCATAAACCCTAATTTACCAGATACCGCCCCTTCAATGCCTCCTCCTCCCGACTCAACAGAACCCCAACCTCCGCCGCCGCCGCCTCGCGATTCGCTCAAGCCTCCCTCTCAGGGTGCTGCGGTTCCTTACAAGATTCCCCCGTGGAGCGCTGCCCCTTGTCACCAGTTCTACCTGGAGGTTCTCAAGGACGGTTCCATCATCGACAAATTCGACGTGTGCGAGAAAGGAGCTTACATGTTCGGCCGATTGGATCTCTGCGACTTCGTGCTCGAGCACCCCACTATTTCTAGGTTTCATGCTGGTACGCACACTTTCGTATATTTCTCTCTTCTGAATTGCGTGACACTAACTATCTCAGACCCGATACGGCTGATTTTGTTTGGTTGAATGAAGTTTCATACTGCAAAATTGCTTTACTTATGATAAACTATGTTGTGGATGTTCTCTGTTATTGTGATTCTACTCATATGACGTGTTGAGGTTTAGCTGCAGGACGTCTCCGTAGACATTGGGGTGGTTTTTGACCTATGTTGTTACTTTGATGAAGGATATATTAATTTGAATTACTCTGGTGTCAGACATTTATCACCATTCCACTCCCCACCCCCAACCCCCACAAAGTTGGGGCATGTACATCATGTGCTTCCAACCTTCCTACGAATATGATCATTATTTTCATGGACAAAGTGGAAGTCTATTTCTATATGCTTAGTACGTAGTTGAATTGTTTAGTTCAAGAAGATTAGAGTTGATTATTTCCTACCACACGTCATGATATAAACCCATCTCAGCGTGCACTATCATAATAGCCAATATGACTGAATTACCTGCATCCATTTTGAAAACATCTAAAAGTCACATTGAAGTTATGGACAACTTTGTGAATTTCATAATCAATATTTGTCAATCAATCAGACTATGACATTCTTGCTCAAATTACAGGGTTTTAGATATTAAAGGAGGCAACTGAAAGAATAGAGATTTTGAGTAATATTCTTGGGTATTGTAACATTGTACAAAACGCTAAGTACTAGCACTTATTCATATCAATTCAATATCACAATCCTAATTAAATAGGGTGACAAATCACGAGATAAGAGGACTTATGAAAAGGAAGGAAACAGGGAAACTATTCTAAGGAGATATTGTCTAAGATACCGTAAATTGTTTTTTAAAATCAAATAGTTTTCAAATATTTTAGCAATTTATAATGCTCGTCCTTGACTCTTACCAAGGTTTTCATCTATCTTTTGTTAGTTATTCAGTTTAAGAGAAGTGGTGATGCATATCTCTATGACCTTGGGAGTACTCATGGAACTTTTTTGAACAAAAATCAGGTATCATATCGCATTTCTTCTCCCTCTTAAATTTTGGTGATACTTTCTGAGATATCAAATATTTGTTGTGGTCCCTTTTCCTGACTTATTTCATGTTTGGAATATATACTGTGGAAGAGATGCTGGAATTGTCAATTTTGCTATATAAGCTCTTATTCTTAAATATTTTTTTATTTAAATTCCCCTTTTCTACTATTTAATGCTTTCATGTTAACATGTATCTCTGTCATCACTACTAAGTAGACTGTAGGAGAGTCAGCTAAGCTTATTTGCTGATATGGTTCAGTCAGAGCTATTCTTGCCAAAACCTTATCCAAAAGTGATTAACTTAACCCATGTTTTAAAAAGCCTTTAATTACTTCATTTGTTACTTGGGCTGCATCTAAAATGTTCCCCCCTCCACAGAAATGATCTTGGCAACGGTCTCGTGTAGTACTAGCTAGTGAGAAGGTTATTAAGTTTGTAATCCTTTGTAATGCAAAAACAATCTATTTATCCAGGGAATAACAACGCTACATTGCAGTGAAACTCATTAGCAATTTCCAAAGATTATCATTTTGATATTACGCTGATCCAAATGATGTATATACATAAAATATTTTGTATGCCCCACATTATATTTGCAACCCTATAATTGATGAAATTCACAATAATCAGTTGAATGTTCACCTTAGTTGTGATTTAATTTATCATTTTCACCCTAGTTCATGCATAATATTTGGGTCGGGCTGTTCAAAAGATTATCATTTACTATTGTATTTTATTGAAATATTTGGGCCCAGCTGTTAGGAAAAATGTCTGCAGATTTTGAAACTTTATAGCATCACGGTCATAAATCCTTTTACTTTTCCTGTTTTTTTAGGTGGAAAAGAACACATATGTTGACTTGCATGTTGGTGATGTCATTCGATTTGGCAGGTAGTTATTTCTTTGGTTTGTTTTCTATTATGCTTATAAACAAGTCTTTTCCTCTAGCCCATACTGTTCTAGTTCTCACTCAAGCTATTATTACTTCCTTTTTATTATTTCAGACAAGAAATAAGTTTATTTGTTTAATCTATATCATTTACTAGGTATCTGTTACTGTTACAATCCATGCAGCAGTTATTAAGCCATTCAGAGTAGTTAGTTGCAGATTTTTTGAAAAACTCTAGCTTCTTAAAGGGATATGTGATTAGTCCAGTTGAATTGTTTGACATGTAACAAGTCCGTTTGAATTAGTATATGATATTTTACCTTCAAGATCTTTTTAAAGGTCTTGAAAAATTCAGATTTGTGTAGAGGTTAAGGACGTCATTATGCATTGTTATTATTGATCACTTTTTTGGTGTTTTCTTATGGTTTTTCATTTTTAGTAGTCTTTTGGTGGAGGACATGCTATCCTTCTGTCTCTTTACTTCTTTCCGAATGCAATCTTCTTCTATTTGTCGTACCTTGCCTCTGTAAATTCTGTTACAGGTTCGTTAGGCTCATTATTCTTTAACATTTGGCATTCGGTATAAAACAAATTTTTCATGTGTATGGATTATGAATCCTAGGAATGACTAAAACATGTTTGTTGTCATAACATTCTTGGGGATATTTAGATAAATTTTTTAATTAAAAATTAATGTGATATTTTTAATTAATTAAAGTTTAGGTTTTTTCTTTACTTATTAGCGTATGTGTAGGGTTGGTCAAATTGCTCCTTGAATAACTTATGGAATGCAAATTTAATCAATTCAACAGTACTTATTAACTAGACCACATATACACAATTTCATACACTTTAAAAATTATTTAAAAGTTTATCATCAGTTAATTTTAATGGATAATATGATATTTAAAAATATGTAAATATTCATTGTTAGAGAACTTATGTATATAAATTTAAATTATGTGAAATTTGATAGACGTGATCACTAAGATAGTATAACTAGCTTCAATAGTTGGATTGATTGAATTTGCATTCTACAAAAAGTTATCATAAATTTAATTTGACTAAGTTTTACACCTTGAGTAAACGGATCAAAGTAGTGGTCATCCCACTACTGCTATAGAATTTTTGGTGAGTTGGCCGCTCTGCTATTAATTAGTATGGTGTACATATGAAGATGATAGGTGTTGGAAGTCCCACATCGACTAGAGATAAGGCCAATTTATAATATATAAGTGAGGTGCAAACCTCACCTTACAAGCCGGTTTTGTGGGGTTGAGTTAGGCTTAAAACCCACTACTAACATGGTATCAGAGCCATGGTTAGTGCCTATCCTAGCGAGTTCTAAGTGGGCATTCTATTCTTCTATTCCACCCGCTATCGGGCCGTTATCGGACCACCCAATTTCTACTATCACGCACGAGATGTCTATACCTCGGCGTGAAGGGGGTGTGTTGGAAGTCCCACATCGACTAGAGATAAGGCCACATTATAATATATAAGTGAGGTGCAAACCTCACCCTACAAGCCGGTTTTGTGGGGTTGAGTTAGGCTTAAAAACTCACTTTCTAATATGGTATCAGAGCCATGGTTAGTGCCTATCCTAGCGAGTTCTAAGTGGGCATTCTATTATTCTATTCCACCCGCAATCGGGCCGCTATTGGACCACCCAATTTCTACTATCACGCACGAGATGTCTATACCTCGGCGTGAAGGGGGTGTGTTGGAAGTCCCACATCGACTAGAGATAAGGCCAATTTATAATATATAAGTGAGGTGCAAACCTCACCTTACAAGCCGGTTTTGTGGGGTTGAGTTAGGCTTAAAACCCACTACTAATAATAGGATTGGATGAATTTTCATCTACAAGAATTTTTATTTTCCTACTTTATGTTTGTATATAGACATTCATCTTCTATTACATTCACAGGTCATCTCGCATGTTCATTTTTCAAGGACCACCTGACTTGATGCCTCCTGTAAGATCCTGAATTCTTTATTTTATTGTTACATTTATAACCATTTGTTGTTTTCTGTTGGACAATGTGTTCCACTACCTCTCTTCAAAGGGAAAAAAGGAAGTGTCCCAGCTTCCAGTATTTTATGTGCTTAGGCTTAATTGATTTTACAGAAATTTTCTTTCTTGTGTTTCCCTTTTGCAAATAATTGTCATATTTATATTTGGGTTGATAAATGCATTCTCTAAGTGCGCTATTTGTACTGTTTTTATATTTAGTAAATTCTGTCCTTATTAAGTTGATAAATGTTGTTTTCAGTTATCACTTGAGTAATTATGGAACTGGAATACATTGTGGGCCAACTATCCCAAAGTCAAGTTGTTAGTTAAAGACACATGACTAGTTTTATTTATACATCTAACACACCCCTTCATGCAAGAGCATGGTTCATGCACTATTCACTTGCCTTCAGTTGAAATTCAACTTTTCATTAGACGAGGGTTGTGAGAAACAAACTCTAGAATATAGAACACAGAATTTTGCAGCAAAAGTTCTAAAGATATTACAAAGAATGACCAGAGATATTTTTAATAGCTTAAAACTTCATGGGATGCTTCTATGTGTCTTCAAAGACTTCTCCTTTTGTATTTATAGGCTCCCTTGAAAGTATAGCCATTGGAGATATATTGTGAGTTTCCAATGCCTGGTCTAATATCTAATTAGAGAGAAAGATATTATGATGCATTAAATGACATATAATGCATTTCACCAATTTGATCTCTTGATTAGATAAATCAATTAGTTTATCTTACTGAAATTGGTAGTGAGACCTGCTTGGATGACTAATATGACTTGTTACAGCGTCTTTCCTGGACACCTTGTGCTCTATGTTCAAGGTGGATGTTTTGATGGTTGGCTTTGACCAAGAGATTGCCTTTGCATTAAGTGCAGATGCCATCGTACCTTCTCAAAACAACAGAGTATACTTGAATAATATTAGTTAAAAAAGATGAAACATTGACTATATCATAAAGGCTATTGGACTATGCCGTGCAAGGTCCTTGTTTGGACTGAAGTCAATATACCTACTGATTAAAAGTCATCTAATTAGACAAACCATTCATTTGGTGTCTTAAACATGTTTTATTTTTTAACTTAAAAAATTTAAGGGGCTATAACCATCTTTGGTCGAACATTTCTTCTCTTCACCCTTTACTTTTTTTTTTGACAAAATTATAATTTTTTATCTGATTATTACTGCAGCTCACGCTTTTATTTTTCATGTTGGCTTATTTTGTAGGAAACTAATGCAAAACTTATGAAAGAAGTGAAGATGCGGGAAGCAATGCTAGATAGGGAAGCTTCAGTGCGAAGAGCAAGACAGGAAGCATCCCTTGCTGAGGGTATATCTTGGGGCATGGGTGAGGATGCTATTGAAGAAGAAGAGGTTTGTAGGAGCCTGTAATTATATGATTATATATTCTTTTTTGTTTGTTTGAACTATATAATTAATTATGAACATTTTACATGTTCTGACCTCAGAATCTACCTTTTTCTGTTAAAATTCGAGTGAGCTATTTAGTATTTATGTCTTCTGATTCATTAGTTTGATGGATTCAAATTTCAGGACGATGCTGAAGAAGTAACGTGGCAGTCATACAAAGGACAACTTACAGAGAAACAGGAAAAAACCCGTGAGAAAATAATCAAAAGGATGGAAAAGGCGAGTCTTTCCTTTTAGTTTGGTTTCACATGCTTTCTTTTATTTAGAATTATAATCCATACTTTATCACTTTGAAAATTTCATTCAGCTGAATATAACACTAATTTTTTATAACAGTCAATAGTCAACCCTATCATCATATCTAATCCTCCAATTGAATGCTAACCATATGATTTAAAATATAAATGCCCTGTAAAGATCCCAGTGGTGAGAGAGTTAGTTAGGTTTTTTATTTGCAAGAAAAGTTCACCAGTTGGTCAATCTACTTTTTTGGCATTGCATACTTCATGCACAGATGCCAAGCTCAAGCTTTCATTTAGCATGAAAGTGATTATGAATAGTTTCCCAGTTTTAGAATTATAATCCATACTTTATCACTTTGAAAATTTCATTCAACTGAATATAACACTAATTTTTTATAACAGTCAATAGTCAACACTATCATCATATCTAATCCTCCAATTGAATGCTAACCATATGATTTAAAATATAAATGCCCTGTAAAGATCCCAGTGGTGAGAGAGTTAGTTAGGTTTTTTATTTGCAAGAAAAGTTCACCAGTCGGTCAATCTACTTTTTTGGCATTGCATACTTCATGCACAGATGCCAAGCTCAAGCTTTCATTTAGCATGAAAGTGATTATGAATAGTTTCCCAGTGTTGCCATGAACTTCTGCAACCAATTTCATGAGTACAGAAGAAGAAAGTGAGGCAAGCAATCGATCCTGCAACTCCCAAGTATGCAGGATTCTCGATTCCTGCCTTGTGATCAGATTTAGAGAGAAACCACCAAAAAGATCCGGTTGCTGGATTTGAATCCATAGCCCTGATTGAGGCTCTAGAAGCTCATAATACCATCTAGAGTTTCAAAGAGAGGTTTTCTAATTCTGAAAATATGATAGAACTGAATCAAGTCAATGTCTAGGGATTCCAATATTTTTTATATGCATACTATTAGACTAGTCTAGGCAGCTAACTATACTAACGGGTCTAACTAAGCTGCAACTATTACAATATAATGTAACCAAAAGACAATGATGCACACAGTCGCATACTTTAACACCTATTAACCATGATAGTCATTTGTGTTCTCTTCCTTTGTTCAGATTGCTAATATGAAGAAAGAAATAAATTCTATACGAGTTAAAGACATTTCTCAGGGTGGATTAACTCAAGGTCAACAGGTTCAAATTGCTAGGAATGAACAGAGAATAACGCAGGTATCAGAGAAGAATAAATTTGACTAGAACCTTATATATTGTTCTTAATATTCTGTGATTGTCAGCGGTTTTAGAATTATAAATTTTTTTCCCATCATGCTATCTTTTTAATTGGGTAAATATTTGTCACGTGAGCTTATTAGCTGAAATTTTTTAATGGAATAGATATTGGAAGAACTCGAGAACTTGGAAGAGACATTGAATGATAGTATTAGAGAGAGCCTTGGTGCACGTACAGGAAAAATGTCTCATGGCAAGAAGAAAGGCGCAATTGAAGAAGAAGAAGAATATGTTAGGTATAAATATCATTGATGGAAGTCATTTTTGTGAAAGTAAAATTTTTGGAGATGAGTTTCATTCCTGAATATTAACTGCTACTAAATGCTTTAATTGCTTGTATATATATTTGGAATCTTTTGTTTTTTTGGAGTGAAGCAAGTGCAATATGTTTAGTGTGCTTGCTTGACTTTGTCATGCTGCTGGTGATGTACCAAAACTAAAGTGCACGTTGGTATTTACTTGTATTGTTCAGTGATGATGATGAATTTTATGACCGTACCAAGAAAAAGCCTTCACATCAGAAACTTGGTGACAACCAATCTGTTGAGACTGCAGATACTCTTCTTGATAAGAGAGATGCCATCACCAATGAAATGAATGAAAAGAGAGAGTTGCTTATGATTGAAAAGAACAATATGTTGTCAAAGTCAAAGAGTGCTACTCAAGATGAAGTTGATGACTCACTTGATGCGTACATGTCAGGGCTGTCATCTCAACTTGGTGAGTTCCTTTAACTAATTATACTAACCTTTCAATGTCTTCGGTACCTAGTTTCATTTTTCCTCACTTTATGTATCATTATGTGCAACGTCATGTCTTAAATTGCACCTAGAGAGAATTGGCTGTGTTTACCCATTCTGATCTTCTTTTCTGTCAGTGCATGATAAAAGTGTGCAACTTGAAAAGGAATTGTCAACTCTTCAGTCTGAGCTTGATAGAGTATGCTACCTGTTGAAGATTGCTGACCCAACAGGAGAAGCTTCCAAGAAGCGGGAGTTGATGGCTCAAGAACCCAAACCAAAAAAATCTGAAAATATCTCTATCGTCAAGAAGAAGCCACCTGTAGAAGCACAGACAAGCACTGAGCCTTGTGCAAAGGCAGATAACAGGAAAGTTAAGAAACCACCTGTGGAAACCCAGATTAGCGAGACCTCTGTCAAATCAGATGACTGTATAGAAGGAGAAAAAGCTATAGCTGCAACATCGGGTTTAGACAAGTCAGAACCTGGCCGTGACAAGTTGGAGGCTGAGAATGTTGTATTTGCTGTACCAAAGCCCCAATGGCTTGGAGCTGTAGAGGATAGAGTTGCAGATGATACCCAACAGTCGATGCCCTCACTGAACGTGGGTGACACTGACGAGTCCAATCAGTTTGTGGACTACAAGGACAGGGGCAAAATTTTGGGCAGTGGTGATAGTTCAAAGGCTTCAGCGGAATTTAAAATTGAGTCTGCTGCTGGTCTAATTTTAAGGAAACGGAAGCAAGTTGAGACAACCGCGGCAAATAGTAATGACACCTCTCAACAACTGACATCTTCCACGTCAGGGGAAAAAATGGCTGAGGATGCTGTGGCACTACTATTGAAGCACAATAGGGGGCTGTATACTGATGAGGAGGAGGAAAGAAGTGAAGCCCAAGAAAGGAGGGGCCCTAAACGAGTGCTTGGGCCTGAGAAACCGTCCTTCTTGAATAATGAGATGGATTATGACTCGTGGATTCCACCTGAAGGTAAAAACATTTTGGTTCAGATCTGACCATGTGCTTGAATTGCCATTTTATTGGACGATCATACATTGCTTTGCTTTGTGCAGGACAATCAGGTGATGGACGTACTTCCTTGAATGATAGGTTTGGCTACTAAGGTCGGTTGATGTGAACATTTACCTATGTATATTGGCGAGGGAGCAGGCATACTTACTCAAAAGCGGGGTTTTGGTTAAATATGACTTTCAGTGACTTCAAATCCCTTTTAAAGAAGTGAAAGGATGATGAAGTTTGTTGGTGAAAAGACTGATGTAGCAGACACATGGTGGCTTGAAAAGCTTTTTAAATGTAGTGACAGACAGATGAACTTCACTGATACCGTTGTCAAATGCTTGCCGCATGATCTTAGTAGAGGTTTGAATGAGGCAGGCTACGCCATTCCTGTTCTGATTACAAATAACAAAGCAGTTTAGACCCAAAATTCATGCTACTGTCCTTTGGAATGTAATGCCTGCTTTGATGCCATTATAAAATGTCGGTGCTTTTCAGAGGAGGGCTTTGTTATAACTTTTTAGCTGTGATAAGTGTCTACCGATATTACTCAGATCAAAGGCTGCCTGCACTCATAAATTTCAACAAAATTCTTAGTTTTCTTTTTATAGTTCTCGTTAAACATGGTTAAATACTAAGAACAATACAGAGAAATACATGGTTAAGTACGGCTGATAATGTTAGCTGTATTGATACAACTAAATACCCGTGAAGTTGACAATAAAATTATCTGCGTAGCTATTGGACATTATACGGGACAAAATAGTTAAAGATGACTATTGAACCTCAAATGAGGGGGGGAAAAATACTTTGATATGGAAGAGATATTTGTTAGAATTATAGTAACTATGCTACGCTAATTATCGGTACGATTCTCTTTTCGGCGAATGGAATGAACATTTTGTAGATGAACCGTGCATCATTATTGAACTCATTTGATTATGAAAGTTAAGATTGTCATTAACTAGATCAGCCTGCATTAGACGCTTGACCAGAACAAATTCAGCTCTGTATGTCATTTGCGACCTGGTTTGTGTTCTGCTACATACTGATTTATATGGTTTAACGACAATAAAAAATATAACAAACTAATTGTGGTTATAGGAGTTACGCAAAGTTGTTAACGACATAATAAAGACCATAACAAACAAATTAAAAACATAAAAAAAAAAAAACAATTAAGAATAACACACTGATGCCGACATGAGTTAAGAAAATTTTGATCTAAAATAATAACTATTAAAGTTGGCGAGAAAGGAGAATTGAACGAGGCATGACAAACGTCACTTGTGAGAGGAATGGGGAGAAATTAGGAGCCAAAGATTGACATCAACAAAAACATGCGATATGGAAATCGTAAAACCAGCCTATGAGCAAACTTCTTTTGAAGTCGTGATTTATATATTATAATTAGGTAAGAATTTTTTGGCCTTATACCTTTATGTCTTTAATTTCATACTGAAATTTAGTATTTAGTAACTATTTTTATTTCACAACTAAAACAAAAACTGAATTTACTTATCTTTCAAAATTTTGATTAGTTTTTCAATTATAAATACCAAATTCAAGTTTGATAAAGAGTACACAACAAAAAAAGTTTAGTTCTTTCCTTGTCATTGGAAGCAATGCCTCGGCACTCATTTTAAGAATGAATCATCGTTAAAGTATTATCTTCTATCACAAATGGTCCCTAAAAAATTATATAAGTAATCTCTTGATTAAATTCATATTAAATAGTCTTCAAATATCATAAAAATCCTATGAATTAGCCAAATATATAAACAGTGCTAAATTAACGTATATATGGAAATTACTTGTATAATTATATTATTTTATGGACTATTTAAAAGAACATTACTTTACGACTAATTTGGTAATATCCAACCCTTTGTTGGAGGATTATTTCATTACCAGAATAAGTCAAATGAATAGTGCATCAACCTTTGTCAGCATTAACCATCTTGAACTGATGACCGGTGACAAATATGGCATGGATTAATCACTAAGCTTTTACAGGTTGATACACGTATACTATAAATCATGTACGTACACTAGTCCAAGCAAAATTATTTTCTTCATATTTACAAAAAAAAATTAAAAAAAAACTTGTGACAATGAGAATGAACAGGTAGAATTCCCTGCTGATTTCAAGATGCGCTGCCGCACGGTGACTGTGAGCACAATTGTCACAGACTCGCCACCCATTGGTAATGATACTCCAGACCCTTAAAATTAATAAATGAAATTCGTTGGACGGAAATGGAAATTTCAAACCTTTGGCTATTCTTGGGAGCCTTCAGAAAGCTGCAGCAGCATCAAAGATTTCTGACTCGTATAATGTGTTAGCAAGAGGTGGATTTCCTATCATACCATAAAGGTACTCCTCAAGGCTCTGGATGCCTTTGAATATATATACACCGCCATTGAAATAGCCTCTCCATAATGGATATTTCAAAAGAGCTGTCCTTGCCATGCTCACACAGAAATAACATGAGATGTCAGTGAGCCCTAAAAGACACAGTCCAAGTCTTAGAGAAGGCTGCAGATGGTGATCAGTTGAAGAAATATGGTGACTCTAAAACTTCCCTTAAGTCAAAGTCTCCTCGTTCAGGCAAGGGTGGAAAAGTTAGTGATGGGAAAGAACTCTGAAAGCTTTCCAGTAACTGTTCACAAAATAAATGAGAAATCCAAATGTATAACTTATCAAAACAACACAAGATTAAGAAAAAATATATGATTATAATTAAATAACAATGTAAGATGCCGCACTAATTCCTTTCTTTTGCAATCCAAAAAAAAATTTCAGAGTCCACACATCTTTTCGAAATAACAGTGCCATGGTTTTCCCATCTTTATGAGAAAAGAGAATACTATTGAAATCTCAGAAAACAAAGCACACTCCGCAAAGAAACATCTGTTATTCATTTACAGACATCTAGGATCGTCAATCAGGCTGGGGCCAATTCACTTTAAGAATATTTACCACTAATGCAATAAGTTTCACCACAAATATGATTTTAATTGATAGGAACAAAAGCATTGGATATAAATAATGAGCATTTAAACCATACATTTTCCAGTACTGGGTTCTCGTAGAGTTCTACAAACTTCTCTCGCAGTAATCTATTCATTTTATCCACATCACATGCATGCGTCCAATATGAATCATGAACCCCTACAAGCATGCAGTACAAATTATTCATCATCGGCATAATAATTTAATAACTAAATACGAATGGAACACCACAAGCTTGGTTCCCTTGTTCGTTCAAATTCTTGGTAAAGGGGTTCAGCATCTCTCTATCTGGGGTATAGCACATCAACCCCAGGCACCAATTTAGTGGTGGAGCTGGCCCTACACCCCAGCAAGGGTCCTGTACTGAAAAAGGGGGAACAATAGAAAGGGCCAATCAAGGAAATACCAGCAAAATTCAAGCCTTCCTTTTTGCAGGCAACCGCAGTCATCATCATATGAGAACCATCAAGCGAGTGAACAAAATTTGGTGGAAATGCTGTCCTCTGCCTCCTAACCATGACCTAGAATATTTGAATTGAAAACAGACAATTTAAATCTGAAAAATGTAAATTAAAATGCCAAACCCCAAAGTTTATATGAAGATGAAAATATTTGAAATGACCATGGGCATCTCATTAAGGACCAATGTGCATGATGTGAAGTCTTCCAACGCACTGGAATCACAAATTCCTAGCATAAATTATTCCTTGTAAGTAATTTTACCCGCAATCATTTTTTATGTTTTTCTACAAAATATTCCCATGTCTTCCTTTTTCTGCTCAGTTAACAAAGTTGTTAAAACTTTCATATAGATTTTTTACGTACACAAATTGATGAACGTAATTTCAATGTGCAATATAAGAAAATTTGATATTAATTAAAAAGGTTATATCAAATAAAAAATCACGCAATGTTCATGGTATTATGCTATTTGAAAATTCTGAAAATTGCAGTGTACAAAATACATAACAAATACTGTTATTTCAGTTTATTTTGAGAAAAAATTGTTTTTTACCAGCTCCTTGACCTATTAAAAAAAAGCAATTCAGGAACATTGACCAAGAAGCTAAAAGTTGGATTTCCAAGATTTGATCATAGCAACCAATCAATGGGCATCTTCACACACACACTCTCGTGTAGCAAGATATTTATATTTAAGATTAACATGGGAATTACGGTTTTGGGGAAGGGGATCCCAATGTTATTCAAAATAATGATGTAAACTTCACATACCTTGTCTGTTTCTCGTTGCAATGACAACATCTGAAGTGAAGTTTTGATCTGCAAGCACAATAATAATAGATTATTAACCTACACAGACCCTTGAAATCCTAAGAACTTGGAAGAAGTATCAAGAATGCAATTCCAACAAAACTCTATTCACTCACAATATGCGATCCTAGTTTTCGGTAAGGTTGAACAACAGGAAGTCCAAGAGGAGTGCTCCAGCGTACTGGTTGATTTTCAGATGCAATTATCTGTTCAAATTGTCTTAGTCATTAATACCATAAACTAAGTATACAACTCAAAATACATTTTGTTCTCTCTCCATTTCCACCTATAAGAATATGCACAGTGTGCACAAATCAGTACAAGAGTAATACAACATACTTTTGCACAGTCACCAAGCCAGTTCATGATACCTCGCGCACCTTGAAACATTTCCTCTAAGGCGGTTAAAGTGACCTAAGAAGTGAGAAGGGAATAAAGATGAAACAAACAACAAATATACACCTAATAGGTATTTAAAACACAATTAACCCTCAAACCTTTGCAGCATAACAAGAAGCACCAAAGAGCTCTGTATCATCTGGAATGGCATTCCTTTCCTTCAATCTCCTCTTTATCTGTTCCCGTGCACCAATGTAAGTGACACCATACACTGATGTCATCACTGTCTGCTTAACCAATTTTCTATCAACCTATACAAAACTCAAGATAAGCACAAAATCAGTGGAGATGAAGAGTGAAAAGGGAAAAACGCACCATTACCTAGAATCTAGAATCAGTTACACAATAAATACATTATTGATTCCAGGAAGACTAATTTTCACTTTCCAGCAACCATAACTAACCAACCTCCTTGCACAAATACGAACCTCATCAGATAAAAAAGAATAGAAAATAACCTCATTAACTAAAGTCCTCGCATGAAGAGCATCAGGAAAAATTGCAGGATCTTTCTGAGCATCCTTATGCATAATGTTTGATACTCTGCATAGAAATAATTTGTCTACAATTGAGTTGTTTATTTTGAGAACATTCATCCCACAAGGAAAGATACGTGTCTACAAAAAAGAGGGCTGCACGACCAAAAGAAAAGAAAAAATTCTATACAGAATAACTACAACTAAATAAAATAGCAGACCCATGACATAATTGGATGGGAACACATAAGTGCACAATAATATATCGTCCATAGAGAAGACAAAACAAAATGGTCAAACACTGCATTCATTTATCTTCTAACAATTCTAAAAACTGCCAACAATCCAAGAAAGTTGGCATGTTGTCCTTAACAGCCTAGATCTGTCCAACCAAAAGCAAGAGATTTTGAATTTTCCATGCTTACCAAGAAATTTTCAAAGATATATATGTCATCATCAAACTTATAACCCTGAAGAGAAACTTATAACCCTGAAGAGGCATTTAGTACAAGGGGAGTTCTTTCCTATCCAGTAATCATGATTCCCAAGAATCACGAAATGATTAAAATGTTATTGATTAATCATAGTATTTGGCAGAGAATTTAGGAGTTTCCTAGGAATAAAAAAGAAATGTGGTATTTTTACGCAAATCAATAATTATTACTACATTAAATTATCAAACAGAAGTAACATGATATTTTTACTAAAACTTTGTTTCTTATGGAAAAAAATTGAGGAACATAGCTAAAATCATTCCCAGGAATTGTTTCCTAAAAATGTCATATTTTAAACATTAAACCAGTTGAATATAGTAAAAACTACGTATGGGATTAATCTCCCTTATGTTGAATATATATGTAGGGTCCTCTATTTATAATAGAAAAAATATGAACTAAGTTCAAAATACAAATAAGAAATAATAACAAACTAACTAAAAATAAAAATAAAGAAAAGATAAAAATAATATATCTAACCAAACCAAACATGCAAAGCAAACTTTCTCAGCTTCAAATTCCAGGGAAACTAAAAATTTCCCTTGTACTAAGCATCCATGATGTTCCCCAACCAAAAGCACTATCCACAATCATGGAAAAAAAATCCTTAGAAAAGTATTTAGCAGGTTCATGTTCATTGAGGTGTCTCCCCACCTAAACTTCAACTTGAGAGGAAAACATTAGGATTCTGAGAGGAAAGACAGACGTACATAGAAATAGTAGGTCCAATCTTGCTCAAAAAACAGTATTACGTTTAACATCTATTCATATTCAGGACATTATACATTTGTCTCGTCATGTATAAATACTGTTTTTTTCTCACAAAAAAATGAAACATAAAATCAAGCAGTTCAATACGCAACAATACACAAACTCACCTAGCTGCTATTCCTGAGTAAACATCTGCTGGCTTCTCTCCTGCAACTAGATTGACAGCAACAGCTCCTAACTGAATAAAAGTTAATAATGAACTACTTGACAGGTATTTCCTCTGGAAATACAATTGTTATACTCAAAATTGGAAAAAACATAACAGATGGCATGCATGCTATTGGCCAAGCCACAGGGACCAGAAGCATATTAATAGGTCTTACTGAACATGTGATAATCACATCTCCGCTCATAAAGCAGTACAGGACGTGAGCATATGTTTAATTCAGTGCCACTTTTGACAAGACTAATTTGGACAAAAGCCCAAACAGACAACAAACTTGGCAGTAAAAACTAACCAAATAGTACAAATGTACAGAGATGTGATCTTAATCTACTCGGCCAAAATCATTTTCAACAATTATCTAAATCTTAAGATTTTGAGCTACATTCAGAACAGATATTCAGTCCGTTTTCTCTAACTTGAATTCTGATATCTAGGACCAAAGAAATTGGGAAAAAAAAAGCAATGTGACAAAGGCCTTTACCTTGTCTCTCCCCAAGGCAGCATAATGTTGTAAACCATTGCAGGAGCCATCCTAAGAGAGAAAATCACGGTAGTACATATAGTTATCAGTTAATAAACATGATTCATTTTATACAGAGATAACAAAAATGATAAACATTACAACGACAAGTACGAACATTACATGGTTAGTAGGGGTTTACAAAGTTTGTCAATGATTAATTCTAGCTGGTAAAGTTGAACTTGTAGGGAGTTCAAATCTGAGGACCTTGTTAAGACGTGTACATCTATTTTTCAGTAATGATAACCAAAATTGTTACTCTCTTCTTAGCAAATACATTCATGCACTCATGGGTAGTAATCCCTCACATCATCCATATAATCTTACTCTCTATATAGAGATAGGTGAACAGGTGCAAATTATATGCACATATAATAGGATATTTAAAAGCAAAAGTAGCCAGATTAACCTGAAAAATGGAACATGCCTAATTTTAGAGGCTTGGCTTCTGTATACATTTCTTAGCTTTTCTCATTCTTAGCTCAAATGAATAAGCAAAGAAAAACTGCTAATTTTGGTTTAAATTTGGCTTTTACCATTCTTAGCTTAAACAAACAAGCAGTGAACCCTAATATATCAATGTTCATCTTTGGCAACTGACAAGAAATATGGTCCTTACACATAAGAGGAGATTATTGGTTGTTAACCTATTTTTACAAATTTAGAACTCGATCTCTTTTCATCCCTTTATTTTGATAAATGGCATGGCGCCTGTATGGAATGTATCAAGATCTCTAGACACTTCTTACTCCATGACAATTTGAAGACCCTTTGTTTGCTTATATTGATTGGCTTCACGCTGCCTCACAATTTAAATAAAGTCCTTTGACCATCAGCATATATAAAGAAACTTGAGAACCGCAATGCAATTTTATGACCCTAGAATTGTAAGGTTTGCCATTAGAGTATGTTGATACCCGTGGTCAAATTTTGGGATCACCTGTAAACCCTAATATGACTTTGGCATCATCTTATTGGAGTCTGCAGACATCACCCCTAGACTTGTCAACTCTAATAAACAATTCACTGAGATATTTACCAAGTCACTAAGAAGAACAAAGATCAATTATATTTGCACCAAGTTGAGCCATATGACTTGTATGCTCCAACTTGAGAAAGGTGTTATAATTACAAAATTAAGGTGTGGATCCTTTATAATTAGGAATATCTAGATTACATATGTATTATTATGAATGTTTTTATTTATTCTCCTATCATATTTTTATTATTACAAGATATTAAATCTCCTCTATTTATTGTATTGATTTCGATTTCTCAATATAAATAAAGCACCCTCATATTGTGTTAGAAACACCCATTTTTAGCTCAAGGAATTTGAAATTAAGACCTTGGGAAAATTGAAGTTGCACATTCAAAAAAGGGAATATTTATATCTCAACAAAAATACATCATTGATTTGTTGAAAGAAACTGGTAAGACAACATGCAAGCCTACAAGTACACCAATTGATCCTAGCATGAGATTGGGAAATGCAGAAGAAGATACTATAGTTGACAAGGAAATGTATCAAAGGCTAGTTGGTAGACTAATTTATTTATCTCACATTAGACCTGATGTTGCATTCGCTGTGAGTCTAGTTAGCTAGTTCATGCACCAACCGAAGGAATGTAAGTCTGGAACCCCAGGCAGGGGAATTTTGTTTGAACGAAATGGGAATGTAAGTCTGGAAGCATATACAAATGCAGACTATGCAGGGTCAATTGTGAATAGGAGGTCAACTACGAGATATTGCACTTTCCTTGGAGGGAATCTTGTGACTTGGAAGAGTAAAAAACAAAGTGTGGTAGCCAAATCCAATGTTGTAACAGAATTCAGGGCAATGACACGAGGGATATGTGAACTACTTTAGCTGGAGATCATCTTGGAAGACTTGGGAATAAAATTGAATGAATCGATACTTTGTTGTGATAACAAATCTGCTATTAGCATAGCTCATAATCTAGTGCACCATGATAGAACCAAACATATTGAGGTTGACAGACATTTTATCATAGAAAAATTAGATAGTGGTCTGATCTGCACTCTATATGTCTCCTCACAGGACAACCTCGCACATATTCTAACAAAGGGACTAAACAATAACAACTTTGAGAGTATTGTTTCCAAGCTAGGAATGGAAAATACTTATTCACCAATTTGAGGGAGAGTGTTAGAATCTGTTTTGGCTGTATTATTTCTGTCAGGATCTTTGTTTTTATTAGTTATATTTTTTCCGTATTTAACAAATTATAATTATTGTGAATAATGAGATATCCCTGAATCATAGGGATCTGGTTGTCTAGGAGCTATTATTATGCTTCCTAAAATAGCTTTCTAACCTTGTATATATGAATTGTATTCTCAGCATAATAAAAATATATTAGATTCTACCCTAAATTATGAGATTATGGAATATTTTAATATGCTAAACTCCATTCAACCATGCAAATACCTGATGTACAGGAATATGTGAGATGAATGTTTCTGGTGACGGGCTTTTCAAAGCTTCAGTTAGAGTTATGCACACAGCTAAGCACTGCAATGGATCTTCTGCTTTCAACCACCACCGCCTCCCTTCAAGAGGTTTGTTTGCAGAATCAAATATGTCTTCAAAATGATTTTCACTAAATGCTACGCGTCCCTCATGGGATAGTTTATCAACACCGCCAGCATAGAGATTTGCTAAGTGTATCTTCAGCCACCGTAGGCCAGACTTTCCTAGAGGGCGTCCATCTGCGAATTCCAATATTCCCCGGCATAAATCTGAACCAAGGTGATTTAAGTGTGGGTGCATGGGATATGCACGCCCTCGGAAATCAACATTGTGTGGGTAGTAAAAGCCCTCTTCATCCTTCATTTTCCGTGCTACCTGTACCCATATTGGTTGGGTCACCAGACAGAATATGGATTACAGACTAATGTGCATATTGTTAAAGAGGCTTACAGCAAGTTTAAGTTCTATGTCACAACGCAGTGAATATCTCTCTCTGTTCTCTTTCTGCACAGATTTGACGGTCCACTTCCATTTCTTTATCTTTGCTTCATCATCAGTATCTGGTTTATCAGGTAAAGGAACCTGGCAATAGAAATTTAAACACCATTTCAATCCATAGTCAAGTCTCTTAAAGCATAATTTCAAAATATAAAATTCATAATCCGTAGACCTTGGGATATTTAGGCATAGTAATAGTCAAACAAGTTAATAAGCTACAGCATAATCAGTTGACAATTATTAAAACAGAGAATATAACAAGCAGACAGCAACTACTTAATTGTACTTACATCATAGCGGTCCACCAAATCAGCAAGACGGCCTCCACTAGCCCATATCCTGTCTACGACACTCAGTACCTTTTTATTTATCCTCCATTTTGTATGCCCAAGAGTATCCAGAGCCTGATCACATGAGTTTATGTTTGTTTAAGAAAAAATCCTTCCCTAACTCTTACTTAGATAAAAGAATAGTGAAACGCACACTGATCTCAAACACTTCCCTCAGTAACCCTAAAATTTGTATGTAATGCAGTGTACCCAACAAGCATGATATCTATTATAACAAATTCAGACCTCAAATATAGGTTCTAATTGCTTCCTGGGGGCCCTCTTAATAGCCTCACGTTGTTGCCTGACTCCATGAGTACGCATAACGTAAGAAGGTAAGAACAAGTGCCCACCTTTGTCATAACTGTGAAAGCACAACAAAGAGAAAATGGAGAAGTCAGCACTTAACTCAGACATTCAGCTAAAAGAAAAAAAAAATGGTAGTGATTTACTTATTGTAAACATTGATTCATGTGTTTGACAGTGTATAAGGAAAATGTTGATTCACATTTGGAAACTGATTGTAAATGGCAATTTATTGGGTTAATAGTATAATTGAGTACAACAAAGTACACTACAGACTCGCAATAAGCATAAAGTACCCTCAAAAACAGGAATTACTTGTAGAAAACCACAACAAAAGAAATGAAAAAACATGAATAAAACAGGGTAGCCCAACCCCATGGCCAATAAGAAATAATAAACCCCTTAAACAAATGACAATCACAGCCCAAGCATTACCACATAGAAGCTAAGAGCTAATCCACTAACAACCGAATGCACCAAAGGATAGTATATTAAAGAGTATCATAAGCTGACCATCATCTTCATATCTTTTTTACCTTGTTTGGAGTTAGGACCACCTTCTAGCCCCAATTCATAGCATTAGTTTAAAGAAAAGGCTTTGAAATCATACCCAACTATAAGATTGAAATACAGAAAGGGAGCAAGACACCAAATAAATGCAATAGTTGTCATACCCTGTCCAGTTGACTGGTGGAACCAACATAGGCATATAAGGAATGACCATATTTTTTGCCTGTAGAAAAATGGAAAATTTCAAAAGAAATACACACACACACACACACAAAATAAGATATTAAGATGCAATCATCAATTGAGAACTGATTGAATTAAACTGTACCTACGCTTTAGCTTTGATACCCAATAAGATAAGCTAATAAACCTCTGAAAATTGATGTCATTCAATCAGAGAGATACGCAGAGAGTCATGTGAGAGATTAAAGGAGCAATTTGTTCATTGACAACCATCTCCCCAATATAGTATGAAATTCTCCCACTGAAAAAACTCTATTCATCTACACCCAAAGACTTGAGAATAAAATATGGATTCTACATAACCACTGTCCACACCATAAGGCTATGGCGGGGAGAGAAGTATATTTAAAATGATGAAATAAGCTTTGATGTGCCACAAGCATGACTACAACACCAATTAACTCCAGCGTAAGCAGGTAAATTTACTATCACCCACATTGGGCAACAAAATCGATTTAGCAAACTGATAGGCCCATTTAGCAAAACACAAGAGATAATGAAAAGAACA
Organism: Vigna umbellata; assembly: GCF_029865625.1. Taxonomy (NCBI): domain Eukaryota; kingdom Viridiplantae; phylum Streptophyta; class Magnoliopsida; order Fabales; family Fabaceae; genus Vigna; species Vigna umbellata. The sequence goes on along the minus strand of NC_142168.1, from coordinate 11,744,779 downwards.
ACAGAGCACAATACTGGAGAGATGTCCTTCGATGCGATAAGCAAGGAACTGGGCTTGAAGATAAAGATATAGTTTAGAAGCTTCGAGTATTGTGCTCCAACCTAATAATAAACCACGTTGACAACAAAATCTGCACCTTTCTACAAAAGTTTTCTAGAATCAAGGGTTTAGGTAGTATCCTGATAAAATCACTACACTAAGTCTAAAGTCTAGGAAAAAATTAAATTGGTAAGATTTTGGTCTTACAAGTAGGCTTAGAAGTACGACTGTAAATGCTTAAAGTTCTTAATATATAGACTTATTGTGAATTCAAAGTCTAGGAAAAAAGACTAGATTGGCAAGATTTTGATCTAGCTAGATTCTCGTGTATCTCCTTTATTCTCTCTCCTCTCTTAACTTTATCATCATCATCCTATGATTGTCAAGATCCAGCACTGTCACGATTATGTCAATTTTTTCCTAACCCAGATTCAATTCAGGATCTAAATTATCAGTAAAGAAGTCCATGAGCTAAATTCCCTTGACAAATAACAATGCCTAAAACGTTACTGGGAGATTTCCCGAATCTTGAACAATTCCATTTAAATTTCTAATGAAGAACAAAAGGTGATGGAATATACTTACAGTCCTGTCAAGGCCTTTAAGAATTAGAGGGTCACATTGAATAATACCATATCTTCTACTTGATTTACTGTTAAAATTAAAAGAAAAAAGAAAAAAATCCAGATCAACAATGTAAAATACTGCTGGAAAATTTAACTTGACTATGAGAGAGAGCATAAAGCTCACATTGACTCTTTTGTCACTGTTATAAATGAATGAATAAATGCAGGTCGGATATCAGGTGCATCATCCAGTAATTGATCTGATGGTGGTTGTATATATGCTGTTTGCAACAAGAGTTCAATTAAACGGCTTCCAACCTGTGATGTGGGGAGGGTATTGTTTAGTTAAGCAAACAAATAGTAGAAGCAAAATATAGTGTAGGAGAGACTACACAAACCTTTGTCTTTATGACTGTTCCCCACGGTTTTGTATCGTCCTTGTCCTTCACCAGCCCCCTCACTGCGACTAGCTTTTGCTTTTTCATCAAATTAATGACTTTTTTCCGCAGCTTTTGTTCTTCTTTGATGTCACCAACAGACTCGACTGCTTTGTTTTTCTTGCTTCTGTTGCCCTTTTTCTTCTCAGTTTTCTCCAAGAACTTGTATATTCTAACCTGAACCATCAAATAATAAACAGTACATAAGGTTGCACCCATAACAAAAGATTCAATTAAGATACCTATAGATATACAATGTCATTCCCAGGAAGTTTATTAATCAGAACAAACTGTAGAAAATACATAACAAGACAAAAAGAATGAACATTTTGCCATTACAGAGTCCCAATCCTCGAGCCTAATACTTGTATCAGAATGTGTATCTGATATGTGGAGATATAGATTAGCTTTAGTAAGGACTGTATTCCTCAGCTCCAAAAAAGCCTTACATCACACATATCCAGTCCCATTTTATGATTGCCACACCTGGCTCCATGCCCACCTCCAACGTAAGTGTACATTTTTTCTATTAAAAAACAAACCAGTAAAGCCATATTTTTATTTCAACATTACAGGTAACTATGTAGACCTTCAACCCCTCGAGATATTCCACTCTTCCTTCTCCATCCTTTTAAACTTCCTCCACATTCCCACGAGTTGCCTAAGGGTGTTCCTAAGTGATATATAAAAGATCTGGGAACTTTCCAGTTCTTCAAAGCTAACACGATAGGAACACACTCGAATTTATAGAACATAATTCAAAACAGTAGGAAATGAACAATATAAAACAACCACAAAAAACACGATCAATGCAACATCCCACCTCATTTTCAATGGCATCACCTATGCCGCACGCAGCCTGCACAACCCTGGCAGTGCCAACGGTGGCATGCTCAGTTCCGGTCATCAACAGCCCCATTAACTTATGCATTGCGATAACAGCCATCTTGTCCGCCGGTAACTGCACAAAGTGCGGTGCATAGGCTGTCCTATTCCTCCCTGAATTATACATTTCCTGTTCCTTGGCAATAGCATCCCTCAGAGGTTCAAACCAGCCAAGAAATAGCGACTTCATGTACGGCAAGTTGGGTGCCAGCTTCTGCTCACACATGTCCGCCAAAAGCTCTCTATACTCCCTTGCCGCCTCCTCCCATACCTCGGTCTCAATCTTCACCTGCCTTCTTCTCAGCTCCTGGTACCTAGACTGCCCCAAGCCCTTCACTTGATTCTGCCACCTATGATCAACCACCTCCTTCTGCTTCTCCTTCTTCATCCCCTGCAACAGTTTTCGAATTCCACCAATCGGGGCAGCCTCTTCATCCACCGATTCACTCTTCTCTTCTTTATCCATCTCCTCTAACAACAGTTGTTGAATTTCATCAGCCGGGGAAGCCTCTTTCTCCACCAATTCACTCATCTCTTCTTCATCCATCTCCTGCAAAAACAGCAGCTGCTGAATTTCCGCAGCAGCCTCTTCCTCCATAAACTGCACCTGCTCTTCTTTATCCATCTCCTGCAACAGCAGCTGCTGAATTTCATCAACACCAGTTCCATCTTCCTCTACGTCAGTGGAAGAAACCGCCTCAGCAACGCCAGAGAACCCTTTAGCGCATAATCGAAACTGAAAACGATCGCACCTAACACAGTATCGCTGTGGCGAGTTAGACAGAATATTTGTTCTGGGAGAGAAAAGGGAAGCACGGGAGAAAGAGAGAAGTCTAGGAGAGTGGAAGTTGACGCTAACACCGCGGCAGGCTTGTCTCGCAGCGTGGCGCCACATGTTCGATGAAATGGCGGAGAAAGAGGGTTGGGAAAGAAGAGGGCAGGGAAGAGAATCGAGTCCCTTGGCGAGGGAAATGGAGGGAGGGAACATCAATTTGAATGGAATGGGAACGAGACGAAGGAGAAAGGAAAAAGAGGTGAATATGGTGAGAGTGGGAAAAAGGTTTCCAAATTCATAGAGCAGTGAGAGTGGGGAGTCATCGAATGAACCAACGAATGAATGAACCAAAGTGTTTCGCCGCCTTTGGACTGAACGAAGTTTTCGGAAGAGAAGGATGCAAAGCCACCACGGCACAAAAACCCTCCTTGCGACTCAATGGGGTTTTGCAATTAATCATTTCAGAAAAATACTTAGTATTAATTATGTTCGTTTCTAAATTATTTTATGATAGATAAAAGTTACTGGCGATAAATTCTCCAATATGTGAGAAACTGTGATAAAAGATAATGTATTTATAAAATAAAAATATATTGGTAATTTTTTTCTTTTTAGTTTAAAATTCAAAAAGCTATGTGATTTAAATAATAATAATAATATTAACATAGTGTTACTAATAAGTAGTTAAGTTGAATGATTAAAATAATAATATAAAAAACATTTCAAATTCTTTAATTTTTAAACTTGATGTGATTGTAGTTTATCTTTTTAAGAATTAAAATATATATTAAAAAAAAGTGGTATGTTTATATTTGTATAGTTATTTAATTCAATACATAGCAAAAGTAATGTATGTTTTCACGAGCTTACGGAGCACGTAATTTTTAAATATAAATGTTTTATACAAAAGTACTTGATAATGTTAAAATGTTGACTACGAAAACCTAGAAGTATTAAGAGTAATAAAATATTTTAAATAATAATACTAGTTTATTTTAATACTAAAAGTTTAAAAATATAAATAAAAATTTAGCTAAGTGTTTTATTATCTAAAACATAATATCTTTTTAAAATCTATTTTTTCAAAGTTCTTTACCATCATTTCTCACCCATGTTTGGAGATTGAAGAGTGTCTAAATGATCAATGTGGTAAGATCTTCAATTTTGTTCGATCAAATCTTACGAAAGAGTAAATTACTTTTTACTCTTATTTATGGTTTAGTACTCTCCTCATGTATGTGGAGTTTTAGACACTATATGTTTTTCAAGTTGTGTATTATACTATTTGTTGGTCAGTGGTTATAGTGGCGTATCTTAATCATAATTTTGTAAGTTATAAGATAGAGTTTGTGAGCTGTGAGAGCAATCTGGGTTCTATAGAGTTGTTTGAGCTTTTAAAAGGTAGAATGAGCTAATTACTTTGATTTTAATTGGTAGGCAAGTTTTGATTGATAATTGCATGCTTGTATGTTAGTTGATTTGCGTAACTAAGTTGTCTGGTGAGTTTTGATCGATTGGGTTGAGATTGTGTAGTAGAATCATCTTTAAGAAAAATGTGTTTGAATTTTTGCTCAAATATAAGAAAACACCAGAAAGGGGAGTTTCAATAGTATTTTAAAGTTTTTCGCAAATAGTGATTAAGTTACTTAATAGTGGTTAGACGATCTGTATAGTAATTTAACACTTAGGTTAAAGAATGCATTTGAATGGAAAACGTTGTTTGAATACAAATGTGATAAAGAACACTTTAGTTTTATACTAGTTCACTGAATTTAACTACGTCTAGTTCTCTCTCAATATTCAGTTAAGAGGTTCCACTAATACGAGTTTAACTACTCTTGATTTACAACATTAACCAATTGATTATACGAGTTTAATCACTCCTAGTATCAACGTTAAACAACATGTCTAGAACGTTTAACTACATTGAGTTAAATAGTACAAGTGTTTGAATTCATTTTTGAATTTAAACACAACAGGTTTTTTTGAGTTATTACAAAACAGGATATTACTCTCGTAGAGAGGACATATAAATGATATAGTGAACTTCTGAAAACTTGAAAAATATTTGTTCACATATGAGTTTCAAAGAAAACAACTTAGAGAAAGATAGTGAGCATATAACATTCTTGATAGCAAAAATTCTTCTTCTTTTTCTCTTCAACAGTTCTCTTTATATAGACATCTTCGAAAAATATATGTTACTCAAAGCTTTGACTTTCTTTTAGGTATATAGCCTTTATGATAGAGTCAGAAACTATGTCACTTCTTTGCAGAGCAACTCTGTCGTGTACAGGATGAGATAGACAAAAGGCTTGTATGAAACATTCTTTGAATATCTTTACGTGTCTAAATGTTCTTTTGATTATGAGCAGGCTTTTAAATAAAGTTAATAATATGCACATAAAAATATAACACAATGCAACGTACAAAAAGTACTTTAACATACATGCATTCAAACTATTAGATGACCTAAGCATTTAATGCGTTAGACAACTTAAGTGTTTAAGTGTGATGTTTGGTATAATCGTTTGATGCAGGTATGTTTTAAGTAACTTGTAAAATCGTTTACTAATGTAGCGTTAGCAAAACTTTTGTTCAGACTCTATGGCGATTAGACACTCTGTTAGGAGCTTTATAATGTTTAGCGCTTTTTATGTATATGTTAGTCACTCTTGTGATATCAAACGTTCTCATATTGTTTAGCCATTTTTAAAGGTAGGGTTTGTAAGACCTGAGCAAATATGAGTTTTAGAAATAAAGTTATATTCAGACTTGAGTATTTATTTTTTTCTTTTAAGAGTTTACATGTTTAACAAGGTGTTGTGTAGCTCACTTGGTGAGAGTTCTTGAATGGACTAAGTGATCTTGTGGTTACATCTTTGTTAGAACATAAATGTTATGTGATTTCTTGTGAGAGTTCTTGAATGGACTAAGTGATCTTGTGGTTACATCTTTGTTAGAACATAAATGTTACGTGATTTCTTTGATTTTATTTTAATAAAGTGCTACACGTGTTTTAATATGTTTGTTAGATTGTGGTGTGTGTTGTCACAATTGTGATGTGTTGGCTTGTTAGTAGATATATTGTATAGGATTAAATGGTGGTGGGTTCAATTCCTAGGGAGAAAGCTTAAGGGAAACCTTAATATTTTATTTGTATTTTTTCTTAGGGTTAAAAGTTTTTTTTCCTTTAATAATTGATGCATAAACTAAATAAGGAATGTAGGAAGGAAAAACATGCAAATTAAATAATAAAAAATGAAATATGGTTAGAGAATAATGTGAATACTAGAAGATAAATTTAAATTTAAAAACCAGTTGGGATATGATATGAGATATGATTTAGGTGGTTTTCAAGGCTTTGGAAACAAATTTTTAAACCAGGAGATAGGCTGAAAAATAAAACAAAAAGGGAGTTCTTTGAAACCCTAAACTTAACGTGAGAAAAAAAAGAAAGGGTCATTTCTATAAGGAGAAGGAAGGAGGCTACATGTGGGTGAGGAGGAAACCTGCATGGATTGAAAGAGGGAGAAGGGATTAGATTTATTCTTTTTTAGTGTGTAGATAAAGTTCTAGTATTGACTAAGGTATGAGGAAGTTTACCTTATTTTTATTGTACGTTGTATGTGAGTATGTTCTTGGTTGTCTTGAATGGTATGGGATTTGCATGAGAATGTGGTGTATACTATGATGGTTAAGGGTTTTTCCTATGATAATAGGGTTCCATTAAGGATTGTGTTAATTGCATGTGTGTGATGATTGAGTGTATGAGATATATGCAGGTGGAAAGAGTGGCAAATGCAAGTATGTGTTGTATAGGATTGTATGATGATTATATGCAGTATATTTGATGTCAATGTGGGTAGTCTGCATAATGATGAGTTTTGGAATTTTCCTTTGGTAACATGTGAGTGTTTGGGTATGTTTCCATGTATCAGGCTTTAATGCATGAATGATGTGCCAAGTATGTTTCCAAGTGGTTTAGGAATGATGTAAGTGTGTTTTGAACACTTAACATTTGTCCATAATGAGTTTGGGTTCAGTAATAATCAATTATCGTATGTGATAATTGATACAAATAATCGATTATTTAGGATGATAATTGATTATCCTTTCATACATTGTATATATGGAAAATAGGTGTGCAAACCTCTCTAAAATAACCGATTATCATCATTGATAATCTATTATCCCAACGTATTTTTACTGGAAAAGTGCTTTTGCAGAATAATGGAGGAGGGACAAGCTTCAAGGGTTGCAGAACGTGATATTGAACAGGGAATATAGTTGTCTAATATAGTTGGGGTTAGATTGGACTATTATTTGACATTGAAGCATGGATTTGTAATTAAAGGCACTAAGGTGTATGATTGACCAATGAGCATGAGAGGTGAAGGACATATGTCTGCTTGTTGTACCTAGTAAATCCTAATTTGGACTATCTATGGTGCGATACGAGTTAGGGCTCACTTTGGCCTTGTGCGCGAAAAGGAAGTGGTGTTCGAGTGTTGAACCTTCTTTGTATGGGAGGAATGATGTTTTGCCTAGTCTTCGACTTGTTGCTGAGTATAGGGCCCAGACGTGTCGACATTTTAAATCTATAAGTTTCAGTGGTTTTCTCGTTGAGCGAGCAAATTTGGTCGCTAGATGAGTGTGTTGTCAGGCACTTCTAGCTGAACAAGCATATCTGGTGACTAAGCGAGTGGGCTTTCGCTGAGTAAGTAGATCTGGTGGTTGGGCAAAAATATCAAAATTTGATTAGATTTCCATATATCTCATACGATGTTTTTAATGTGTGTGATTATGTGAATGTTAAATCAATGGTTGATTTATAATATGATTTGCGAATGGTTGGTACTAATCCAAGGAAGATTGGTGGTGATTAAAGTAGTGTATGTATTGATGTAGGGACTCGTGTATTGGGAATTATCCTGTCACTTTTAATAATCATCCAACCTGAAGTAGAGAATGATGCAATATGTTATGAATAGTAGCAGGAGGTCCTTAGTCTAGTGGTTGTTTCTTGACTATAAATGTTTAACGGATTAACCCAGGAGTATGATATCTTAGGTGATCGAGTTATTTGACCATACATATGTGTTAAACCCTTAGAGTCTGATATCAATACATGTATTTGGATAATCAAGTCTAAAGTCAATATTTGTATGCAAGATCTGTTTGATTTACTCATGTTTAATTGTTATTTTTTATAAATAAATTGTATGTACATTTTTTTATAAAATTAGCTTGTCTTTTATATGTGTTTGTGTTTTGTTTGTTTTCTTATTTACCATGAACACCTTAAGTGTACCAAGAGATGAAAAATTATGTATAAAATAAATATTAAGTTATTGTGATAGGGCTAAAACTTAAAGCAAGACGTTTTAGCTTTTTTATATATTTACTTTTTTTTTACAAACTATTACATTACACTTTAGTTTCAAGTGTAATGGCACTTCACTACACTACTACAGTGTCTTCTATATAATTTTGATATTAGTCTTATATTTAGATAATTATAATAACTTTTTATATATTTTTTAAAATAACAATTATATTTTATTATATTTTCTTTAATATATATATATATATATATATTTATATATTTTAAATTAACAGTTCTATTTTCTTCTATTTTATTTAATATATAATAGTGTTAAAACTATTAAAAAATGAATGTTAAACTGACTGAAATATGTATTGGTTTAACCTGAATTTTGTTTTCTTTTAACTAGTAATCTTCGCCTCTTTTGTTCTGTTTGAGAACATTTATTTTACAGTTCATCGAATAAAGATATTAAAGATGAATTCCCAAAACATTCATTCCAAGAAGAATGAGTTTTACTCATTATGTTATAATTAAAAAGAAAGAACAAGAAAAAAATGTATAATAAACACAATTGTCTTGTTAGAAACAAAAACAAATTTGTCGTTTGAAAAAAAAAATAAAAATAAAATATAAGTCAAGTGTCATCATAAGATTTATTTTTGTAATTTAACAGTCCATTTTTTTAGAATTAGACGTCACATTATTGCTAAAATGGAAGAGGATTTGTTCTCCTTATACACTCTATGCTAAAAAATCTATTAATAAGACTATGTTAACTCTGTAACAAAGATGCTTGTTATTAAAGTCTAAGAATTGAAAAATAGTCACTAAAGTTATATTTGAAATTAAAATTTATTTTATTTTAAATTTTAATATATTTTAATTTCTAAATTTATTTATATATATAATAAATCAAAATAATATTGGTATTAATATCATTTAAGTTAAAACAACAGAAAGTAATAATATTTATATAATAAACTTAAATCTATAATGTTTAGATACTCAATCAAAAACACTTTAATTTGTGTTTGATTTTTTTTATACTGTTGTAATCTTTGACTTTTTATACTTTTGCAATATAATATTGTACGGTTTGAGATAAATTCTTATTCTAAAAAGTGAATATACTCGAATTCAAATGATATATGAAAATAGTTTATATATTATAAAAAATTTCACATAATATTATTTTTCAGAATCGTAACATTTTTTCCCATCACTCTTGCACTTAAAAAAAATCATAAGATCAGACCAGTCGTGACCTCTCAACATTTATGTGTGCATTATATTTTATAAGCAAATGTTTAGGAACATCATATTTATTAAGTATAGAATATTCCCTTTTTGACAACATTTTCATAATGTCAAAAGTCCCTAACAAATTGCGTTACACCTTAATTAATTTAATATCAAACACATGACAAAACAACGGAGAAAATGTAATAAAAATCAAAGAAGAGTTATACATAACTTATGAATTTAAAAATCCAAAAGGGCATAAATTAATTGTATTTTTCTCCAATTGAAGTAAATTTTAATATCAAACACATGAAAAAAACAATGGAGAAAATGTAATTAAAAACTAAAAAAGAGTTATAAATAATTTATTTTATGTCAGTTTATTTCCACACTATATATATGACCAATGAGAAAGAAAAGTGAGAAAGTTTGGTACGAGACAATTTTTAATGGTAAATAATTAATTTTAAAATAGGTACTATTTAAATAATAATCTTCAAATAAATACTTCTTTTAACGATTTTAATGTATGTACAATGTAATATCTATTGTTCATTAATATATTAATTTGTCTTGAGAGGGATACTTATTGAACGTTTTTCTTTTATTTCATCTTTAATGATTTTAATACATGTATAGTGTATTATCTGGTCGACCTTTAATCTGACATCAATTTAAAGCCTGAATTAAATTTGAGGTTGTTTCAAACATTTAATCTTATAAAGTGGGGGTGTTTGTAACTTTAATGTGATTTAAATGCAAGAAAATGTTTGCATGAAGATTTGAGGTTGCCGTGTTCTATATAATGGTGAGAATGAAGCATTTAGCAATGCACATCTCAAATATCTCAAATGGCCTCCATTTTTAAACTTCTCTCCTTCATTTTCTTCCTTGCTCTTCTATTTGCAGGTAACAACACTTCATTTTCTTTTTATATCTTTTATTACCATTATTCTTTTTTCAGAATTTAGTCTTCTTAATTCTACTTTGGAACAACTTTTTTAATAATTTTTTTACGATCACTTACGTGGTAACTTGTGATTAATCGGTTTTAAATACACGATCCAATAAAATAATGACACATAATCTATCTATTGTCAAAAAATTGTTAAAAAATTTGTTAAAATGATTCTATTTTTGGCTAAGTAGTTTCTGTGGACAATAATTTTTCAATTATCATTTTCATGCTTTATCATTTTCTAAAAATTATCATTATTGTCAGTTTTAAGTCGAGACTAATTCGTTTTAATTATTTAATTCAAAATAAGCATTTTGTTATAAATTTAGACTGTACAATTTATCATTCTATTGATTTTATTCTATTCAAGATTTTTTCTTGCTTGACCATATTTTTTCTTTTTTAATTTTATGAATATTAAATATATAATTAATTATTGTCATGTCAGTAGTACAACTCCAATATATAAGTTTCTTCATATATAGAAATTTGTAGTTTTTTTCCTTACATTAAATATATAATTAATTATTGTCATGTCAGTAGTACATCTCCAATATATAAGTTTCTTCATGTATAGAAATTTGTAGTTTTTTTCCTTACCATATCACATGCATATTTAATCCATTTCCGATAAAAAAGTTATTTCATAAATCGAAAAACGTATTTGTTTATATTCCTATTACACTCATTATTATTATTACTAAACAACTTGTACTCAATCTTATTTTAGAATAAGAAATTAAAAAAAATAAGCAAGTCACAAGCTTTTGTTATTTTTATTAACACAACGTAATAAACTTTATTTTAAGCACATTACATTACTCCTATATTATACATGTTAAACATCTCTCACCAAATATGTTTTTATAACAATACATAATTTATGATATACGATTTCTTTACTAATGGTAAAGTATATAGGGTAATCTGAAAGCCTAAACAATAAAATTTACAATTCAAACAGTAAAATGTTTAAATAATCTTATTCTTGTTAATAAAAAATTTACTTAATTAATAATTTAAAATATATATGATTGAAAATTCAAATGTACGGTATATAAATGAAAAAATAGAACACTGTATAAAGTAAAAGACTGATTATTTCATCACTTTAAGATTTTAGATAGAGAATCTTATACGATTGAGCTCATATCTCATTGGTGTGTATCTCTCCGGTTAATCTTTCCAACCCGACAGTAAAAAGATAAAACGAATTTCAGGTTCTAAACTTAATTTAAAGTAATGTGTTCACTCAAATTTGTGTGATTCATCAAATACTATAAGATGAAATGAGTTTGAAAACCTGAAGAATGCATGCATGCATATATATGATAAGAAGATTAAACTGATTGGTTGCAGGCAATGATGCATCAAACTGTGTGAGTGGGATAGAATCAAAAACAGGAAACTGGGCACACGGCATGAATGAGAGGAAAGTGATGATTATTAACAGATGTCCGTGTGCAGTGTCAGAAGTGAAGCTCAACTGCACTGGTTTTCAAACCTACAAAACTGAAGATCCATCAATTTTCAACAAGATTTCTGATAATGTCTGTCTTCTTAAAGATGGTTCATCCATTTCTACTGATGAACATGTCGACTTTCTCTATGCATGGGATCCTCCCTTTCCATTTCAACCTATCTCCTTCAAACAATCATGCAATTAGAATAACCTTTTTTTTACACCCAATATCACAACCACTCTCATGGATATATATAGTCATTCCATATACACTGTAAAAGTTCATTGGATATTAGCGAAACTCTTTAAATTATCATCATTATTTACCTTTCTTTTCCCTCATTTTATCATACCCTACTCATACAAGTTTAACCCCTGAAAACTGCAAATTATAGTTTTGCTAGTATTTGTACCTGTTATAATATCTATTTATTTTATTAATTTAAGTTTATAGAAGTATAATCACAATTTAATATAAAGTATATATAATTTTATAAAATTAAATCATGATAATATTTTAATTTTTTTCATAATGAGAATGCATTTAATTTTAAATAAATCATATATAATTATTTTAAACAATATATTATGATTGAGTTAGTCAAAATAAAAATTTAAATTAAATTTTAAATAAATCATTAGTTAGACTGTGTAGAAAAATATAAAATAAGTTTTCTAAAAATAAAAAGATAAATGATGTGTAAAATTGAGTAAACTTAGTAAAATTACAAAAGGTTAAACGATGTACAAATGTAAAAAGGTAAAATTTCTAAAACTACAAATTATAGACTGTCCAAAAATAATAAAAGTATAAAAGATTAAATGGTACAAAAATAATAATATAAATAAAAGACTGTGTAAAATTATAAAGGATAAACCATGCAACAAATATAATTATAAAGAATAAACCATGCAACAAATGTAATTATAAAGAATAAACCATGCAACAAATGTAAATAAAGGATAAACTGAGCAACAAATGTAAAGAGTAAATTCTAAAAATATAAAGAATATATTATGCAAAAAGAATGCAAAGCTTTTTTCACTTTAATTTTTTTATGGGTTTTTTTTGTGAGTGACACGTCGTAAAAGTTTGTTTTTGTGCTCTCTCAACTTGCAAATACTAAGAAGAACCAAGTATTACACCATCATATTTAAGTATTACACAAACAACCAAATATTTTAAAGGAGTTATTAATTTTAATATTATACAAATACTAACGCTATACTTAAATTAATTATAAAATATTTCATTGTGACCAGTCTCTTCAACATAGATTAATATAAAACAGTGTTCACAAAATTTAAATATTGAACACAACAAAAAGTTCAAATTAAAATAATAGAGTTTTAAATCACTTTTCTATTATTATTAATTTTAAGAAAAGAACAAAATTATCATATTAAAATTATAATTGCCCTCAAATATAGTAATATTTTTGTTCATATATTTCAATAGACTTTATCAAGGACTCCTAATGATATTATTAGATATCATATATTGTAAGTACGCTTTAATTAAATTATATAAAAGGAATTTCAGTGTCAAAATAAAATATTTCAATTTAAATTAGAATCATGGATTTTAAATAAAATAATATAATATGTGCAATTTAAGCAATACACCTAAATGTCTGATAAGAGAAAGATATCCAGAAAATGAGTTTTATTTATTCATTAACCAAAAAGAGAATACATCATATATATTTGTATTACAAAAGAATGTCACTAGGTAAAAACAGAACCGTTAAAACGGTTATGACGAGAACTCTATATGAAGAGTCAAACTGCAACCATTCTCCAACTTGACACTTCATAGCAGAGCGTACAAAACAACACTTCCATAATTTCACACGACTAAAACCTAGGTAGCACTTTAGTTAAAGTATCTGCTGGGTTGTCATTAGTAGCAATCTTCATTATGACACCTTAATCAATCAGGTCTCTAATGAAATCGCAGTATTACACCATAGTCTAACTTCGAATTCTTAAAAAAACTATTCAGGTATTATTAGTCATTATAACCCTGTCATTTCAGAACAACTCAATTGTTTTACACTACATTCTTAAAGAACGACGACGAAAATTCGAAAATATCTGCCCTTATAACCTACAACGTTCGACCTCAAAACCCAAGACACGATTCTCCATCATTTAAGTTTCGAATCAACCAATGGGAATTAGAAAAAAAAAATAGATGATTGCTAAAGTTCAATCAGTGTCCCTATTAGGAGTGCCACTCAAACACATTTAAACACCATCCATTACCTTCAAGATAAATAGATAAAACAAATGTATACCTTCCCAATCATGAGGATAAAAAAACCCACACAACAAAACAATACCAACGACCATTCACAAAATTAACAGAGCATCAATTAAACAATCCAACCAACCCAACACAATCTCAAAACCAAATTCAAACCCTACAAAGTGATACAAACATACAAATAAGCACTAAAAAATCCATGTTTTTAGCATAACAAAAATAATAAGAAACAATTCATAGCAAACGAAGAATCAATTCAAAAAAAGTAGCAAAACTTCAAGCCAAATTAGTTAAATAAAATTTCACCAAATAAAATAGCAAACAAAAATTTACCAGGTTCAAGCCAAATTAACCATAACCAGACATTTAAAACTTTTTAACTTCTTCCAGCAGGGGCATAATATTTTGTTTTTAACTTCTTCCAACACACTCCGACACAATCTTCTACTTTGCATTACATCATCACCCTTCGGGTATCAAACGAATCAAACATAATATCAACAAAAAATAAGGTAAAACATATTAATTCCCTTAGTAATAGCAATACAAACACCAATAACGCCAGAGAAATACTCAACTATTGAAAAAATATCAAATTTTCACAGTAGTAACTGTATAATGTAAATGGAAGCAAAGGACCCACAGTAATGGCGAGGCAATTTGCTGTATAACAAACTACTTCTAAATATGCAAGAGTTTCAAAATGGAAAAAGCATAAATCAAAGTAAAACTTATGCATAAAGCTTACACTGAGTACAAATTATCAACGAAACCCACCAAAAAGCTTGCCTGGCATAAACAATTATCAATTTAAGAAAGCAACAGAATGTCAAGAATCAGCAGAATCAGATAACAGAAATAAAGTTCCATGAACACCTAAATCACAAATCAAACAATTCATCAAACATCCTAAAGGCATAAACAGGATTTTCCAATTTCAACCTACAACAACCATTTATTATACCACACTCCCGACATATCATAGAACAATAAACCACCATAGCAATTTGATACAAACTACTTAACAAAAATATGTATGCGAATAATAGGTAATCCAAATCGATAAAGTATTTGACAAAAATTTAATTAAAAACGTCGCATCACTAAACGAACAAAACACGAAATTAGGCATCCGCCTTCTGGTATACATAAGTGAGACCGCACTTGCCGCAGTAGTGGCGATCAAAATGGTTAGCCATGAAGGTTCCAGCACCGCACTCAGCGTTGGGGCACTCCTTGCGAAGCCTCTGCACCTTTCCGGAATCGTCAACCTTATAGAACTGCAAGACAGCGAGCTTCACCTTCTTGTGCTTGTGCTTGATCTTCTTAGGCTTGGTATAGGTCTTCTTCTTGCGCTTCTTGGCGCCACCGCGAAGACGGAGGACGAGGTGGAGAGTGGACTCTTTCTGGATGTTGTAGTCGGCGAGGGTGCGACCGTCCTCGAGCTGTTTTCCTGCGAAGATGAGACGTTGCTGATCTGGTGGGATGCCCTCCTTGTCCTGGATCTTGGCCTTGACATTGTCAATGGTGTCAGAAGACTCCACCTCAAGGGTGATTGTCTTCCCCGTAAGGGTTTTCACGAATATCTGCATTGCAGCTGCTAGGGTTTCCAAGGGTTTCTTGGAGAAAGAATGATCGGAGGGTTTAAATAGTCCTAGGAGCTCTGTTTCAGCTGAACTTCCCAACCCATTTAATCTTAAGCTTTTGAAGAAAAAACTCAGCTTTATTATATATATATATATAAATGCACACATAATATTAGTTTTGTTTTTATCCATGTAAGGGTATTCGGTTTTGAGAGTTAAAAATAATTTGTGATCAATTTTATAACAAGTAAACACCGATAAAAAAATTATTTTAATTTTTTTTATTAAATAGTTGTAAAGTTTGAAATATTTTAATCAAGATTTTGGCAATATTTTGGTATTCAAATAAAAAATAACATAAAAACAAATTAAGATAGTCATAGATTGTTCGTTCAATCTGTTAACAATTAATGGGGAAAAAATGATTGTATAATCAAGTTTAATTTAATTGTTAAATTTCCATAAACTAATTTGATGTCTACAAGGCATGTTTTCAACTGAATTAAATTTCTCGATTTTTAATTTCAAATAAATTTGAATCCATTATTATTTTCTTCTAATACTCTTAATTACTTTTTAATTACGAAAACTATTCTTTATTATTAACTGCTATAGATTTTAAATATATAAATAAAAATAAAAATATATTTCAGATATATTAGTTTGGGTTTCAACATAATATTTAACTTCCTTTTAAAAAAATTTAAGGGTGTACAATGGTAAATAGTTTTCTGCTTGTATTATTAAAAGATTCTACCAAAACTAACTAGTTTTGAGTTATTGATAAGTTACGATAAAATATATATAGAAATAATAACAAATATTCGCGATATAAGTATTAAAAATATAATTAATTACGCTTGAAAATACTGTATTATTTATTTACGATTAAATACAATATTTTTTATAAAAACTATACTATTGCAACATTATAGGCACATAGCTCATGGAACAGTCTTTAAACTCATTAACAAACTTAGACAACGTTTACACAGTGCCTCCCTCAAACAAATAAAAACTGCCTGAAAATAGACAGGCAAACTAAAATCAAACAGCCACACTTTGAAAACTTTGGCAGATAAATCAGAAAACAAAAAATTATCGCATACAAACCTAGTTTTCTAGGCAAACAGCTTAATTGCTAAAGTTCAATCAGTGTTCCTATTAGGAGAACCACACTAACACATTTAAACCCAAACAAAACAACACCAACAACAATCCGACCCAACAAAAAATCTCAATCAAATTCATAGCAAAGTGATACAAACATACAAGTAAGCACAAAAAAACACATGTTTTAGCATAACAAAAATAATAAGAAACTATTCATAGCAAACGAAGAATCAATTCAAGGCATTAAAATAAAATTTCACCAAATAAAAATAGCAAACAAAAATTTACCAGGTTCAAGCGAAATTAGTTAACCATAACCAGACATTTAAAAAGTTTTAACTTCTTCCAGCTGGGGCATAATATTTTGTTTATAATAGTAATTTAAACCTGCTCTTCCAACACAGTCCGACACAATCTTCTACATTTGCATTACATCACTCTTCGGGAAATCAAACGAATCAAACATAATATCACTAAAAAATAAGGTAAAACATATTACTTCTCTTGGTAATAGCACTAAGAACCAACGCCAACTATTGAAAAAATATCAAATTTTCACAAGTAGTAACTTTATAATGTAAATGGAAAAAGCATCAATCAAAGCAGAACTTATGCAGAAAGCTTACACTGGGTACAAATTATCAACGAAACCCACCAGAAGCTTGCCTGGCATCAACAATTATCAATTTAAGAAAGCAACAGAATGTCAAGAATCAGCAGAACCAGATATCAGAAATAAAGTTCCATGAACACCTAAATCACAACTCAAACAATTAATCAAACACCCTAAAGGCATAAACAGGATTTTCCAATATCAACCTACAACATCCATTTATTATACCACACTGCCGATATATCATAGAACAATAAACCACCATAGCAATTTGATACGAACTACTTCAATGGAATTAACAAAATATGTATGCGAATAATAGGTAATCCAAATCGATAAAGTATTTGATAAAAATTTAATTAAAAACGTCGCATCACTAAACGAACAAAACACGAAATTAGGCATCCGCCTTCTGGTATACATAAGTGAGACCGCACTTGCCGCAGTAGTGGCGATCAAAATGGTTAGCCATGAAGGTTCCAGCACCGCACTCAGCGTTGGGGCACTCCTTGCGGAGCCTCTGCACCTTTCCGGAATCGTCAACCTTATAGAACTGCAAGACAGCGAGCTTCACCTTCTTGTGCTTGTGCTTGATCTTCTTAGGCTTGGTATAGGTCTTCTTCTTGCGCTTCTTGGCGCCCCCGCGGAGACGGAGGACGAGGTGGAGAGTGGACTCTTTCTGGATGTTGTAGTCGGCGAGGGTGCGACCGTCCTCAAGCTGCTTTCCTGCGAAGATGAGACGCTGCTGATCTGGTGGGATGCCCTCCTTGTCCTGGATCTTGGCCTTGACATTATCAATGGTGTCAGAAGACTCCACCTCAAGGGTGATTGTCTTCCCCGTAAGGGTTTTCACGAATATCTGCATCGCTGCTGAGAGCTAGGGTTTCGACCCAGGGTTCGTGCTGAGGAAAAGAAAATTGAAGTTACGGAGGGTTTATATAGTCCAATGGGATAGGGCTTTTTTGTTAGGCTATTCTTGTGCCCAAAGCTTGCTGAACCCAGTCCGCATATCTAACTACATGTTATGTTTTTTATCTAGAGATATTTACATTTTTATTTCCCTTTTGTACGTTTACTTAAAAAGTTTTTTTTTTTTTTTTGTTTACATACTGATTTGGTCATAAATTTTTTCGTTTACATGTTGATTTCAATAACCAATTTAGAAATTCATAACATTTTGAAATTCGATTTAGAAAATTTATAAATGTGTTCAATACATGTTAATTAATGTTGAAAGACAATTAACTACATAGTGAATATATTGTATAATTTTAATTATGTGACAGAAAAACTAAAATGATATTATATCGATTAGTAATAACATGGTTAATATTTAGTATAATTACTCGCTTGTCCATATTAGTCTGTAAGTAATGAAACAAATTATTTTGAAAGAAAAAAAGTAAGACATAATAAGTTTCTTAGTTTTTCTAATTGATCATAGCTTCTCGTTAGTGTTGCGTATTCATCATGCCACTAACTTAGTTCTTTAAACATGACATGTCAGATAATGGATCATGACTCTGCACTCAGTCCCAACGAAGCAACAATGCATCTATAACCACAATGATCATCAATAAAGACATTAACAACATTGATAATATAAGGGTGACAAATAGGATAAAACTAGTCTAACATGAGTACTATCCTCTGTTGCACATATTTAGCCTTAGATTGTATTTGATTTTTTTGAGATGAAGTTTCATGGATGGAATACAAGGTGTCAATGTGCTTAAAATATGAGGGTTCACGCTTTGTAGACCTTTCAGTTTGATGAAGTTTACCCTTGTGTGCATCATTCGTTTTAAGTTTATGCAATGAAGGTACCATAAATGTCATAGAAAGACAAACAATTTCAAGTAACTTCTATTTAATGTCTACTTTTCTTCTAATGTCAACTTATTTGAAACATTTTTGCACCATATTAAGTTCACGTTGAATGCATAACTTTGGATGTGATTCATTTGATACAATATTTAAAAAGCTCATTTTAATCCACATGATATGAATATCAGCCAGAAAAATCATCCAAGGGTCATATCATGCTAATTCATAAGCACAATGCAAACCATATGTTCATTTTCGAACACATATCTCAGTACTCATCCAACCAATCTTTTATATTTGGGTCCTTTAAAAGCATCACTCACAAAATCAATATTTTTTTCAAATGACGCCTTTATCTAATTATTTTACAGGATTATGACATTCTAAATAGTATCCCTATACAAACAAATGTCTTTTATACTACTTCCCAATACTTTCTCCTGACTCCAATGAGCAAGCTCAACAATAATACAAATAACATGAAAAATATCATACAATATATAACAAAAAACAATTAAATAAAATAACTTTAAAACATACCTATTTGATGTTGTATTTCCTAAATACATAACTCGGTTTGTCCACGTCTTTAAAAAGTATGTCTTATATGGAATAATCCAAGTCAGATTCACATATTCAAAGATAAAGGTCATGAACTACAAGCATAATGAAGGCGATCAACATAGTCAGTAAACATTGACTTTTGTTCACGATCCATGACATTTTTCCATACTTCCATCATGACATTTCATGTCTCAACAGAATCCTCTAACATTTTGCACTTGACTTCCACAATTTTCAGAATGTAGAAGACATATGAGATTATAACATTCAAGTCATACAGTGTCAATGAAATTCATCAAAGTTAAGTCTCTATCATTAATAATGATATGTATACCACTCTTATATGTAAAAAAAAATCCTTTAAACCTTTCTAAAACCCAAGTGAGATTATTTTCCTATTTACTTGATAAGAATGAAAAGACCGCTAAGAAGGTCAACTTTATAGATGTCACTCCCAACTATCTTAAGCAATGACAATCGGTATTTGTTGGTTTTGTATATCGTATTCATCACGAAAACAACATTAAATGCATTCAACAATTTCACTACATCATGATGTGTCCAAAGATGTCACTTATCACCTCATATTCATCCACACATTTACTCCAATTAGTGCATTTATCACAATCTAACATCATCATTACCTGCTGCAATTCAATTATTGACCCTCTCAATTATCATTTGTAAGTATACATTGCATTATACAATTGCTTGATTGTTGTGACGTTACAATCATTATTTTCTTTTAGAGACAATAAAATATTTATAGGCTTCACTTAATACTTAGTCATATCAATAAGTTATGATTGTTTAATGATATTTAACCTCCCAATAAAAGGGTGACAAACTAAACTCTGTGCCAAATCATGGTTATGATATTTGCATATAACCTTCAATACCCATCTCTCTATTATAATTTGGTTTGCCCTTCATATTAAAAGGACACTCACATTTTATTGTGTCGTATATACTATACTGAATATCAAGTGTGTATTTCATGTACTTTCCACCCTATTCATATCTTAACAAGACAAACGTCTTTCTTCCAAGTTCATTAGTAGCTTTATAATATATTATAGTTACAACCATAAACCCAACAAGAAAAGCAATTGAACCCATATAATTAAGTTATCACGTGTGAAAAATATCTTATTAATTATAAAATTATTTTTATAATCTCTCTTGCACACTTTCATTAATGAAAGAACAAAAAATTGTCAGAAAACTCAAATTTACTTAACGTGTCATCTCACAATATAACCACCTATAACATAACATCTCCACCATTAAATACCTCACTTCATTGATTATAATACCTCAACAAATTATTAAAAAAATTCTAACCAATTAAAAATAAAATTAAAAGCCCTATCCCATTAGACTATATAAACCCTCAATAACTTCCATTTTTCTTTCCTCAACACAAACCCTTGGTGAGTTGGGCTCTTAGTGAATTGACTTCAAAATTGATTGAGTGTTACTCCCTCCACCACCCCATCTTCTCCCTCCACCTCCCCAATTTTTTTCTAAATTCCAATCTTATCATTTTTACTTTTATCTTTACCTATTTTACTTTTTATTTTTTAAAACCCTAATCCCCTTTCACTTTCACTCTTTCCATCAAAAGCACCCCACCCACTTTCACTTTTTCTCTTTTCAATTTTCACATCGGTTAACACCCTTCTCCATTTTCGTCTTTTCTTCATTCTTTATTCTCGAAAGCTTAGTTACGTTATATTGTATATGATTTGATCATTTTTGTCATATTTTTTAAAAAGTAATGAAAAGAAGTTGATAGTTTGAACAACAAATTTTATGTGGTAGTTCATCAACATATGTGGATGTGAGGATTTCTCAATATGGTGTAGATTCAATAAACTGGTTCTGATATTCGAAAGGGTGTGACATTTGGTAGTGACTAAAGAAGATGAAGGGGACTTGTGACATTGTTGGCGAAGAAGATTGTAGGGGTTAATTAGATTAGGTGTTAATAGATGTGGAAATTGAAAAGAAAGAGAGAAAATGAAAGTGGGGGTGGGGGCTTGCCTCTAAGAGAAAGAGTGAAAGTGAAAAGGGATTAGGGTTTTTAAAAATAAAAAGTAAAATAGATAAAGATAAAAGTAAAAAGTGTAAGATTGGAATTTAGAAAAAATTGGGGAGGTGGAGGGAGAAAATGGGGTGGTGGAGGGAGTAACACTCAAATTGATTTGTATCAAAGTTTCATTCTTTCTCAATCCAACCCAGCCTGAACCTGCTTCTTAATATGGCATATCTTATGGCGTCTAAAGTATCGAACCTGCTTCTTGGCCTCTTGCTTCGCCTGGCTTGATTTTCCTTCTCCCTTCTTCCCCTTTACTCTTGAGGCTGCAAGTCCAAAACATACTTCTCCCTTCTTCCCCTTTACTCTCGAGGCTGCAAGTCCAAAACATACTTCTCCCTTCTTCCCCTTTACTCTCGAGGCTGCAAGTCCAAAACATACTTCTCCCATATTCTTGGAATCTTGAAGTTTCGGAAACTCCTTGGTTTGGATGGAGGTGATGACTTCTTCCAAAGTGATCACTTGATCTTTCCCATACAATAAGGCATCTTTGAAATGCTCGAAGATTTTAGGCAAAACATTTAGAAGAATCACAGTTTTATCTTCATCTTCAAGTTTTATCCCAGTGTTCTCAAGATTATCAATGATCTTATTGAAATCAGCAAGTTGTTCCTCGATGGATCTTGACTCTGTCATCTTGAACGAATAAAGTTGTTATTTCAAGCATAATCTATGGGTTAAAGATCTATTCATGTATAATGACTCAAATCTTGTCCATATTTCGGTTGCACTTCTTTCTTTTGCAACCTCTTTTACAGCCTTGTTGCCAAGACACAAGATAATGACACTTCTGACCTTATCTATCATGTTCTTCTTCTCCGCTTGTGATAAGACTGGTGACATACTGGTCTCACCCTTTAAGGCTTCATCACAACCTTGCTGGATTAAGATAGTTTTCATCTTGATCTTCCACAACCTAAAATCGTTTGATATATTGAACTCCTCAATATGAAATTTCGTTGCCATTGTTTCTTTGTGAAGGAATATAGAAGTCTTTGTCTCGTTTGATGTCCCCACTAACAGTGCCACTTGTTAAGTCTCACGTACAAACAAGACAAAAAAAAAAGAGAAGAGAAAGATATCCAGAGAAACTGATTTTTATTCATTAACCAAAAAGAGAATACATCATGTATATATGTATTAGAAAAATAGGCCACTAGGTAAAAACAGAACCGTTAAACCGGTTATGAGGAGAACCCTATATGAAGAGTCAAACTGCAACAAAAAATGCTCTTCTTGGCTATGGTTGATTCGAAGGACTACCAATAAAACCAAGAACCACTGCAATTTATGACGCAATAAAAAAATTCAGATACAGCCAGAGAATTCAATAAAAAAAGCTTCATCATTGCCCGTTCCACCAAAGGAAGTTGGAGGAGATGCTGGCAACAATTCTGAGTTCCCCAGTTGTTGTTATGTTATGCCAATAAAGACATGGCTTTCCCCTCAAGTTAAGGTTTTCATGTCATATACATCTAATGAAACCGGTGAAATCAAGAGCATAAATTTTATAGGCAACGGGGAAAGATAATCACGTGGTCTAGAGCTAATCATCAACATTCAGTTGAAACAAAAAGAAAGAACAGTAATGCAGAGAAGTTGGATCCAGTCTGTTTTCGTGTAGGAAACATGTTACTGTAGCAATACAGAAGTAAATCTAACAATGCAGAACTGTAAAGTGCCTGTTTATGTGGTTACCCTGACAAATTGAACTCACTACCCTGGTTAACGTTAGCATGCTAAAATCAGGTCACATTATTAACCAAACTAGGATTTAGCGAAACATGATCTACTATGTTAAATTACTTTTTCATCTATTACTTCAGAAATTAAACCGGACAATAACTGAACTTTTTCCTAACACCCATACCACCCATCAACCAATCAAATAATCATTAAGAATGCAGCCTCAACGTGTAAGCTTTTGTCATGGAGTCATCTTTATGCATGAGTTGCCTTGGGCCTAAAACAATCAATATGGCACAAACCAACCGATCTCACCATTTCACCAAAACTGCAGCAAAAGATAGAAAAAATGTAAGGCATAACATTAGCAGAACTGACATGAGAACATCAAACGTGATTTGTAACTGACCGGTCAATGCTATTTCTTGCTCTCTCAGGAATTTCTGCTCCGTTACATGCTTTCTCAGAGCGGTCTATACTCTTTCTTGATTTATCTTTCTTGTCAGCTCTTGACTTTTCTTTATGATCTGTGCTTATCCTTGGCTTTTCTTTGAAGTCAAAACTTCGTCTCAAAGTCTCCCTTAGATCCATACTGAGCCTAGGTTTCTCTCTAAAATCTGTGCTACTCCTAGGTCTGTCCAGTTGATCAGGAACCGGTTCAGATCCAGTTTTTTTATACGGTGGCCTCTCAATAACCACAATAAATTTCCTGAGGTGCTTTATATATTCAGGGTAAAGCTCCAGGTCACAATGACTTCCTCCTTTAATCCACAGGGGTTCGTACTTTTGTATGCAATGTTCCCAAAGTTGCTTCCCGTGGGAGCAATCAACTACATTATCAGCTGTTCCCTAAACGATACATATGTCAACACAAAAGAAAAACCATCTTATTATATATAAAATGGCTCGAAAGTTGAAAGTGATAGGTTGAATGCATTTGGCTACTGACAGAACAGTTGACCAATTAAAAAAGTCTAGCACACTATGTTCCCCAACATCAAATTTAACTGGTCAGCTAAGTGTAAAAAAGTTGAAATGAATGTAAAAACTCGAATACATGAAAAGGCTGTGTAGAATGATATCACTAATGTAGCATGGAATACCTATAATCTATCAGGTTACAAAATCTAAGCCATGGATATTTTCAGAATAATAGTTCCCACATGAAAAATTCAAAACCTTGTTTTAAGTTATTCAAATTACCAAATGTTGACAGATCACTCCAGAATACTCATAAAGATATGAAACTTCATTTTAGATAACAGCTAAGTCGGTTAATAAAAGAAAGAGTGATCTGGAAAGCCTTACAATTTCTCATCGCATTAGGCAATTCGGAAGTTAGTGGACTGTGGTCAACGGTATATAAAGAATTATAGAAACATATCATCGCAAGCACGACAAATTTGGTAGTCAGAATCCACATATCACTAAGGTCTATTATATCAATAAGAACAACCAGAGACATGTATGCGGAGGCAATTAGGGGATTGGTTTGGGAGTGTATTGTAGCAACCTTCATAACTGGCAAGGGAGGAGCGATCTGTCCAACTAGTGAAATGAAACAAGGGAAGAGAGGAAGTAGAGGGTAAGAAACTTTCGTCAGCACAGTGACTTCAGCAGCAGTATGATAGACTTTTAGTTCCAGTGTCCTATCGAAGTACTTTGGCATGGTTGACAAACACATAAATGATGTTTAAAAATCTAAATAGAAAGCTTAGACGGACATCCACAGTGACAACGGTCAAGAATTTTTAAGGAACTGAGGGAAACTTAGAATGGCTCTAAACAATGTTAACAGATCAATACAGCTGAATAAGTTTCAGTCAATCTATTATTGATGATGATGATGATGAAGCCGTGAGGGTATGTATTTGAAAAGCAAGAAAATGGAAGAGGACCATCAACTCAGATTACAGATGAGTATATTTCATAAACTATGCGAGATCCAAAACCATCAAGGTCCATTCCATGATTACTTAAAATTATTATTCCCATTCCGTTAAGTACAATGACAGATTCTATTTAATACTATAACATACTAGTTTGAACTGAGCAGACTCACATGAATTACCAGAACTGGACATCTGACCAAAGGAATTTTATCAATGTTCTGCACAAAAAATAGAAAAACATCATTAAATTGCAGCAATGGAAATCTATATGTGCGTAAGGCTCAAATTGAACTATGTAACTAACCAATTTATTTAGCAATGATAGGTACAGATAAAACCTTATAAATGTCAAACCAATATGTCCGCTTCACAGGATACATGACTCGGAGACCAGATAAGATGGGACTGTGTAGAATGACAGCCCTAAGGTTTGGTAAACGAGTAGCCAAATCTGTGGTTGGTCCACTACCGACAGATTGGCCATACAGAATAATATCTTCCTCTTTCGCCCCATACATTTCTACCAGGCATTTATATGCAGCTTCTATATCTGCATACGTGTTCTGCTCACTAGGCTGTCAAAAGAATATTCTTCAACTCACTCCCATTCCAGCAAAATATTAAGCTACCTCGTGACATTCTAACTCATAAAACATTGAACAATAATAGAATGATATAAAAAGAAATAAGCAAATATAGAAACCTTCGCTCAAAATGACTTGAATGACTTTGTTCGTGTAAATTTTAAGGTAACTGATTACTGTCATAGCTTTTAAGTTGATTGTTGTAAAAGTCAATACATTTATTATACTGATTAAATGACAACATAAAAAAGGACTCTTTAAATGATTGGTGGATATAGACTATTTGCTTGTAATTAAATTAAATTTCTTGATCTATAGCCGTTCAACATAAATCATCTACTTCTTTCGACTTTACTTAAGTGAATATGTTATTCTATGATTAAAAGTTCTATTCGTAATTCTTTAATTCTATCGTTCTTAACAGCATTCCAATTTTTCTAGGATTTAAAAAAGAAAAAACTATCACATAAGGTAAACTCTTAAAATTTTTAAAAACATGTACAGACTGACGCGATGCATCTCAGTTCAAGTGATTAACAACATTATAGCTAAATCACACGGTTACTATTTCAAGAGGCATCATACAGAGCTCAACAAACCCATATGATCTAGAGTCTGTTTGAAAAAAAAAAATAGAAAAACTTTTAAGAACTTCTCTGTCAGAAATTAAAAAAAAAAAAAACTCAATATTTCTCTTAAAGAAGATTTGAAAAGCAGATCCAGTATCATGTAAAATAAATAAAAAAACTATTAAGCAGAGAAAAATCCCTTACCTTACCAGAAGACTGACCGTAACCAGAATAGTCATAACTACAAGAAAAAAAAAATGAAAAAGTGGTACTGTGAATAAACAACGTGACATGACATTAGAAGTAACAACAACAACAACAATGGTAACATGATGTAATGTATGTGCAGGGAGTAGTTACCATAAGAGGTTGACTCGGAGGTGGTGACTCAACTCGGAGAACAACTCGTACATCCGACCCAGATCGGCGGCGTTGCCGTGGGAATATAGCAGAGTGGAGGAGGCGGAAGGGTTTGCAATGTAGATGGCAACGATGGTGTTCCCTCGTCTGGTGCAGAGCTTCAAAACGTCGACGTTTTCCCTGGTGGCCACCCCCGTCATCTTCAGCTTTCCCGTCACGGCATCCACCCCGACACCGTAGGACGGCGGATTAGGGGGGAAGAACGCGAACTTCGCCGCCATCGACGACGTGACCGCCCCCATTAGTTAATAATTATCTGTGTTCCCAAGTTTGGAATCAATTTGGAAAAGGAAGAAGAGAAGGCACGTGTGATGTGAGTGTGTGGGTATTGGTGGTGATGACGGTGATGTTTAAGAAGGGGTCGTGAGTGTGACAGTGATGCTCACTTGTCAGTACACGTGTCAGTTTAGGAGTGAGGAGGGGTGCATTAAGAGTACACACAGGATCTTTTCTCCTTTCTTTAGAACACCTTAATTGACATAATTTGAATGAAAAAAAATATAAAATGATGAAAATAGGAAGAGACAAGACAAAGAATTGGGGCAATGATGCCAAAATTAGATGGGTTGGTTATTATTGATTCTGTTATCTATTGATGGAATCATTCATTGTTAATTTTGGTTTGCTTTTTTTGGTAATAGTTATGTTCTTTTTATTATTAAATTACTTTATTATCTATCAACTTTGTTATTTTTAATCTCTAAGTTTCAAATCTTTATTTCAAGATAGAGGAAATTAATCTTCCAATTTTATCAGTAATGGTTTTATTTCAATCATTCTAACTAAGAATAAAAAAAATTGATTGTTAGGACATTAATATTGATTTTCAGGTGATGCACATTAATATCGTACAAAAAATGTTTATATTTTAAATTAATTATAATTATTTTAGTATTAACTTTTTATCTAGTAGTATTTTTTATGATAATATTTCAGATGTTACCAATTAAAATATATAACGTTCGAGTTAGTATTTGTAACACTTTTATATTATATATTTAAGTAATTAAATTATATATCTCTGTTAATCAAATACATCCATCAAGATTTGTGTATCGTGTCTAATAATATGATTTATAGGGTGGAGTATTTCAACAGAAGTATATTTATCTATAATATATACATGTTCATATATGTTTCTCTATTTACTACACATTTATTTTTTACTCAAACACTATTTACAATTATAACAAAATGTCAGATGTATAAGATATGTTATTAAAATTTAAAATAAATATATATATATATATATATATATATATATTGAAATTTTTAAAATTTGAAACATAAAATATTTGTCCATTTGATTTATTTTCTGGTCAAATAAGTCAGTTAAATATATTTTTTTTCACATGATTCAAAATACTCTCTCACTTTTTAACTATTGGAAGTTAATTTTTAATTTGTTGCTACATCTTTAAACATATATAATATCTTAATTCTACCGTTGGGCCGCAGTTTAACAAAAAAAATAATAAGACACTGAGGAAAATAATAACGACAATAAAATAATTATATTTTCTTAAATAAATTAGTTGTTAAAATTGTACATATATATTTAATAAGTGTAACTACTTTTTTTCAGATGCAATACGTTAAACTGTTACACATACCTAACATTAACCTTAATCATGGTTTTTATTTCCAGCATATTTAAAAATATGGATTTAATGAACTTTAGCAATCTACACTCATCTAGATTATATAAAAAAGCACCTTAGCAATCTAAACTCAATTATATTTTTTAATTATTTTTAGTTACAATTTGTGAGTATATAAAATGGGTGTGTATTAACAAATATGTTTTAAAAAAGCTACGAACAAAATATTTTATACATATTAACATATAAATAAAGATAGATAACATTTGTATATAGAATGAAATATATTATGATTCCTTTAACTTAAAAAATATCACACTAACTCTGAGATAATATAATATATGAACCTTATCTAATTATTTTGATGCCCTAATTCATAAGATTATAACCCTAATATATATAATTTTAACCTAATTAAAGAGATTTGATTTGAAGGTTTTGGCCCACAATGCAATTATATGTTCCCACCAGCATCATCACATATTAATATTATACTGCCAGCAACCTACCAAAATCGGTTTATGGAATGACCCATTTCACAACACCTTTTCTTTTGTCGTGTGTTATTGTTGTCGCAATTACCACACTATCCAACAAAAGTTCTTACATTATTCACAATCATAAACACTTGTTGAAAACATTAAAACACATGTAAAGAGGAAGAAAATAAAACAGACACAAAAATTATCTTGATTTAACTTTATATATATATATATATATATATATATATATATATATATATATATATATATTATAATAGAAAGTATTTATATTTTAATTTATATTTCAAACTTTACACAAAATTTTATATAATAAAAATTTATCGTAATTTAACAATACTAATAAAAATTTTAAATATATATAGAATAAAGGAAATTTAATTTTATCCAATATTTCAAAAATATTTATCATATGAAATAAAAATGATGTGATTGTATGAGAAAAAATTGGTCAAATGTGTTGGTGCAAACAAAATTATAAAATATGAAATACAGATAAGATACATTCCTTAATAAGAGACCTTCTAAAGTGATACTAAAAACAAATTCGTAAGGACTTAATTCAAAACGGACAATATCTTTTTTGTGTGGAGATATGTGGATATGTATGCATTTTGAACCTACACAACATTTCAAAATATTTATCATATGAAATAAAAATGATGTGATTGTATGAGAACTCAATCAAGAACATCAAAGACAAATAAATATTTTGAAGGATCATTATGATTTTGGAGAATGTAGTTGAAATTAAATGATGATATAAAAGGCCTTCATTAAAAATTTCCACCTAAAACGAATTATTAACTTAAAACTACAGTTTTTGTTTATGTTACACCAACCAGACCTTTATTTTGTACACAATTTATTTCATCTTGTAAAGGAAAATTACTCAAATTCATTGATTTCAATTTTCCAGAAACTGCGTTTTAAATTTAATGAATAAATCTAGAGCGTTGATGAAAAATATTAATAAGAAAAAGTACATTTAAATAATGGAAAATAAATTATTTAAATAAAAAATACCGTTTTTTATTTATTGATTATAATACAATCTATTAAATTTACGGTCAAATAGAGATTAACTGATTTTGGACAAAACTGGTATTATATTTTATCTGCATAGAACACATGATAATCTTTAATAATAAATTAACCATTGAAAAACTCTAAAAAATGAAAAAGTTGGGATAAGGATGACCTAAAATCATCTTTGTTTTTATTAATCATAGGAATAGGTTCACATCAAAACAAAACACTGGAAACAACATGTATAAATCAATTGATAAGGTTTGTGAATTATTAAATTTCAAATTATAGAAAGATAAAATATTTTTAGATCAATTATTTAACTGGATAATTAATTATCGATCGACCCATAAGTAACTGGATGATTAACTATTATCAATGCACTGAATGGTTCAAATACTAAAAAATTATCATTAACACCAATTTATTTAGAAAAAAAGTATAATTATTAATATTGTAATTAGATTATCGTTAACCTAAAATTATATCAAAGTACTTTCTGCATAATTTTTCAGTTTGATCGAATTAACATCTAAAACGAACAATGATAGAAACAAATATTCAAATATTCAAGACACATGTGACATAATAAATAATTAATTCCACTCTATAATCAAAACATTTTAAAATTAAAATAAGAGAAGTGTATTGAAATTAAAAATATGTATAATTCTTTATTTTTGACTGTGGAATGCAATTTATTTGTTTGTATGGCTTGTTTTCTGAGACAAGGAAGCTGGGAACTTCACACAAAGCAAAGTAAATTTTGAAACAGCACCTAACACGAATCATTATGGTAAATTGATAGGCAATTTTGGTTTCACCCAATAAAAGAATAAAAAACACAAAATATAAAGTTAATTAAAATAAAACATAAAAAAAATCATATTGTTATAATTTAAATAAAGTTGATTAATATAAAATGTAAATATCCAAATTGAATAATAATTTATTACTTATCAAAATTCAAAACTCTTTATTTTTTACCTCTTTGGGCCCATAAAATTTCTCCAGTCTTGACGTTCAAACAATGTTCCATTTTCCCTCTATTTCTGTTTAGTATTCTGAATCTTCCTTAATGATGCATTTGTGACAGCAGACCTACCTAAAAGGTCAAGTTCGGGAAAAAAGAGGTTTCGATTTCAAAAGCATAGATTTGAAATTTTCATCTCAAAGACATCATGAAAAATTATTTTGATTAATTATATGCAAAAGTCTGGTGAATTGTTCAAAATTTGTAAAAGTTTAGACATTTTCAAATTGTTTTTATTTTCTACTTAAACAAAGCGATGTCAAATTCAGCAGTGAGAAACCACAGGTTAGAAAGTGGATTATCAAATTCACCCACAAACAGTGGGCCCACCAAACAGCACCATTATGCTCCGTTTGATCACAATTTTCCACCATTATCATCCGTCGATGAACAACCACATGCTTCGATAAAAATAGAATTATTATTATTATTATTATTATTATAATAATAATAAACTCAATTGATTGCTCCTAATCACTAGTTTAGTTGATGATTACGAGATTCTTACATTTAGAGAAATTTCATACATACATACAGAAATTTGGAAATTGGTAAAAGTTTCCTCCTAATCACTAATTAAATTATAATTAGGAACCATTTTTTTCACCAAATTACACTCCTGGGAAATAATTTTGGTTTTTAAAAGAATTGTTAAAGTAATTACAATTTTTTTTCTTAAAAATTATGATGTGTATTAATAGCATTAACGGTAGAACCAAAACTAAACTTTTTATTAAGGGATTGAACCTTACAATAATTTAAAAAAGAGTAATTTAACTATAACGGTGAGTGATTGATCATGGATATATAGATCTGGTGACGCGGCTGAAAGTTAGGGGTTGCTATTGTAGATGCGTCCGCACCTGAACACAGAACGAAGTGGGATAAGTAACCAAACAGTAATTATGATTATTGAATTTTGTGTTCCCTTTGTCAAATAGTGACAAAGTAAATCAAATCCAACCAAAGAGAGAGACTCTTACAGGACCAAAGTTCATTCTTCCATGTTCTTCTCACAATCTCAATCTTTCAACCTCTATCAACTTTTTCTCTCATCAATGGGACTGCTTGGTTCCAAAATCGGAGGTAATTCTCGCTCTTCACCCTCAGCATAGCTTGCTGCTTAAAAAAACAATTTTTTTACGCTATTTACATGATCATCTGGGGTTTTGAGATCTTTACCATTTTGGATCTTGATCTAGGGTATCCGAAAAGCTAGCTCTGGAGCATCGGTGATTGAAAAAATTATGTGTCTATTCTTTGGTTGGTGCGGGGGTGTGGAATAGATGCTTGAATCTGAAATTTTGCTTGATTTGGGGGTTTGGAGGAATTATATAGATAGAGGACATGGATTGTGCTGGGCATTCTTCTAAATCAGGGTCTGGAGTTTGTGTTGCTCAATCAGTAGAAAATGGAGGTTTTGGTGGAGATGGGAGGTGCTGCAAGCAAGCTTCCCCTCCAAGGAGTGGTGGGTCCAGGAATACTAGTCCAATGGGGCGGGGAGGGTCCAGGAACACGAGCCCTTCGCGGCAGAAGGTTGTTAAGACCAAGCCAAGGGGTTTGGATGAGGAAACTCTTGCCACATTTGGTAAGGTAGTGCATGCTGATGTTCAAATGGAGGATAATATATGGGCAATGTTGCCCGAGGACTTGTTGCATGAGATCTTAGCTAGGGTGCCTCCGTTTTTAATTTTCCGCCTCCGATTGGTTTGTAAACGGTGGAATTCTCTGCTTCAAGATAGTAGTTTTCTCAAATTCCATTCCAGTGTGCCATCACACGGGCCGTGTCTCCTTACATTTTGGAAGAACACGCAGATCCCGCAGTGTTCTGTTTTCAGCTTACCACTGAAATCTTGGTATAGAATACCGTTCACTTTCTTGCCACCATGGGCATTCTGGTTAGTTGGCTCTTGTGGTGGTCTTGTTTGCTTTTCTGGGCATGATGGACTAATGTTCAAGACCCTGGTGTGTAACCCTCTAACTCAAACTTGGAGGGCATTGCCTAGTATGCATTACCATCAACAAAGGCAACTGATATTGGTTGTTGATCGGGTGGATCGGTCATTTAAAGTGATAGCCACCAGCGATATTTACGGTGACAAGTCATTGCCAACTGAAGTTTATGACTCAAAGATCGACAGTTGGACAATTCATCAGATTATGCCAGCAGTTAATCTCTGCTCTTCAAAAATGGCGTATTGTGACTCCAGATTGTACTTAGAAACCCTTTCACCGCTGGGTCTGATGATGTATAGATTAGACACAGGTCACTGGGAACATATTCCGGCTAAGTTTCCTCGATCTTTGTTGGATGGTTATTTGGTTGCTGGTACCCAAAAACGTCTTTTTCTTGTTGGAAGGATTGGCCTTTATAGTACTCTTCAGAGTATGAGAATTTGGGAATTGGATCATACCAAATTTACGTGGGTGGAGATCAGTAGGATGCCCCCGAAGTATTTTCGTGCTTTATTGAGATTATCAGCGGAGCGATTTGAATGCTTTGGGCAGGATAATCTAATCTGCTTCACGTCTTGGAACCAAGGGAAAGGCCTTCTATATGATGTGGATAAAAAGATCTGGTCATGGATTGGTGGGTGTGCTCTCCAGTCATACAACAATCAAGTTTGTTTCTATGAGCCGAGGTTTGATGCTTCTATCTACTAAGTTTGAGTCTTATGACATGGTGTCAGTTGTACCTCAACATTTACAATGACTTTCTTGACGTGTGTTCTTTGCAATGACATTCTCTCTGACCATTCATAATGTTATTGCTCAAAACGGGCTGATTTTCTTCATCAGTAAAATGTCTTACCTGCTGTAATGAACAGCATGCATGACTCTGGATACTGGTTCAGCTCCATAGACAGATTTTTGTGAATGGAATTCAAGATGAAAGATAAT
Organism: Vigna umbellata; assembly: GCF_029865625.1. Lineage (NCBI taxonomy): Eukaryota > Viridiplantae > Streptophyta > Magnoliopsida > Fabales > Fabaceae > Vigna > Vigna umbellata. Next base: position 11,710,798 of record NC_142168.1, on the reverse strand, counting down.
GCAAGAGGAAGTGGGGGACAGCGTGACTGGGACGTGGAATTGATGTACAATGCTGAAGGAAAGATTATTAACTTCTACAAACGGGTTTGGATGTTTAAAAAGGGATTGCAGCTGTTGATGTGCGGGAAACATTTTTTTGAAGACATTTTCTTACCTTACCAATTGGAGATCCTTTAGGGCATTGAAACTGTGCATCCTAAATTTTAACTGCTTTTCTGCTCGACGGCTCACCGGTGTAATGTAACTGTTTTGAAGCTTCTCTTGAAACATTGACCATAAGTAACTTTCTCGTGTAAATTGATTCTCCCAACCTTTGTTTTTTACTCATGAAGAGAATGGTTAACTTTATATTATCGTCTTGTTCTTGATCAGATTATAGAAAATTATCCTGTTATTTATCCATGCTATTGCTCTAGTTTTTAATGCTTATGCAAAAACTGTTTGATGCTGAGATGCGAAATTCAAATGGGCACTAGAGTTGCTATTTCTTGATGGGAATCCAGTGAGTCCAAGTTCCACATTTTTAAATGATAAAGTAGAACACTATATAAAGATGAAAGATCCATTATTTTTAAGGTTTTAGATAAAGAGTAATGTCAATCTCTTATATGATTGGATTTTTATCTCATTAGTGTTATATCTCCACTGTTAATCTTCTCCTCGATAGATCCAACATTTCTTTCATGCAGTCATTGTTCTATTCTGTTTTCATAGACCGCTCCCCATATTTCCAGTGTGCAGGGCATCTAGTAGCATTCTGTGTCAATTTAGCGGAGAACAAACTTTTGGAATTATTCACTCCATTATTGTCAAAATTACAGATTGTATACACAAAGCTTAATATTATTTATGGATGATAATATAGCTTATCCGATAACTTTGTGCATATAGATTTATGTATTGCAAGCTTGATATTTGTTTGTTTCATTTGTAGTTACTGATATGAGCATGAGGTAAGTAGATAGATAACATTCAACTTTATGTGATATTTTTTTAATGTGCAGTCCATGATCATACTATGGAGGATGTAAACTATTATTTTCCTTTTCGTTCCTTATACTTCATCCAAGACCCTCATAATAACCTCATGATCCCATGTTTCATAATTGATAGGTCATGAAATAATACTTCTTAACCATATTTTATTCTCTTATATATATATATATATATATGAAGTATCTGTAACAGTGCAATTTATTTATATTATCATTTGAATTATGAATTAGAAATTATCATACAAGTTTGTTAAGTTTCATTTATACATGGTGATGGTGATGAAAGTGAGAGTGATATTGTAGGCGAAAAGGAAAGGGGAGGGACATTGGGTCCACTATAGAATGCATTGGAAGCATATAAAAACATAGGTTTTTTAAATTCTTCCTTTTGTTTTCAATTATAAGTTGGGACATAATTATCATTGACGTGGAATAATTATCTTCAATATTTTGTTATATTAATTATAGCATAGATATTTCCTAAATTTTATTATTCACAAATTGCAGTATTTTAAAATCTCAAGTTTCAGTATAATTATTTTAAATTTTGTTTATAAAAATATTTTTTTACAGTGCATTTTTTATTTGGTACATGAAAATTGATTTCTTCAAGTAATTGACCATTCTTTATTTTAGATGAAAAAAGGGACGGAGAAATAAAAGTTGCCTGTACAATAAACAAAAAAGAGAATATAATTATATTTTTTTCCAATATTATGTAATATAATTTTTTGTCACATTTTTTTACTTTCCTTTTTTTTTCATTCTCCTCATCAACCAAACAATGGGTACCTTCTTTTTGTTATCCTATTTTCATTTAGGTGTTCAAATATCATATTTTAACTTCACAGGAAAAATTTAGTTTCGAATGCAAAATATGTAAGGAGTAGCTTGTGATTAGACGATAATATTAAATATTTCCATGCATCTTTAATTCTTTTAAAAATAACTATTTAGCTTTTAATATTATTTTAAAAAATATACAATATAATGTAACATCCCAATTTAGTAATTTAATACTACTAAAATGAAACATTACATAGATAATACATAGATAATGATATAACAAGAACTACAGATTGAGTGAATAAAATTTCACCTGAAGGACAAGATAACTACCTATACTATCAGCTTCACTTTTCCCCTTCAGCTGTTCCAACTGAAAAGAATGTATCCATAAGCTCACACCATTCAGGTGATCATCGCAAAAGAGAAACAGACACACGAGGACAGACCAAAGAAAAACAAGGGTTAACGAGAGTAATTTAATTGATTACATTAATCATGCAAATTAAACAAATACATAAGCATGTGTCAACCAATCATTTCAATCATACAATAACTGACCATACATTACAGACAAAGACCGAACATAACATCCATGTAATGACCGACCACTTGACATGACTATCCAGATTGTATGAATATGTAGCTACCGTCGTCCTTGCACTTGTGGTAGTGTAACAGCTGACACCAATCAAGCTACTACCCAAGGTTAATCTCATAATACCTACCTCGGCACCCTAAGGCGGTAGGACCTCCTGCCATTCTTACATATGAGTTACTCCTCTCTACTTGAGAATGAGTAATCACAAAATATTAGGATGAACGCCAGCTTAGCATATCCATATTCATACTTTAAAATTCCACAACCATTCACAAGACATTCCTCCTTGGAATTCTCTTCCACATTCATATTACAATTATCATACCATACTTTCATTTTTACACCATTATGATAATGCATACATAAGCCAGCAAAGCCATTGGAACAATTAATTAAAATAACACATTGGAATAAATATAAATATAGGCCGAACAGAAAACATCAACATATATAAACAAGACCACACACCCTGTGAATAGTGGAAACCGAACGATTTCTCACTACCCAGAACAGAACCGAACGGTAACAACTACTACCCATAAATATGACCGAACGGTCAATTTGAAGAGCAAGGCTTAAATATGAGCTAAATACAATTTGAGGTCAAACACTATAACAACCGAACACTTAAAACTTGGACCGAATACTAAGAACTTAGACCAAACACTTAGTGTAAGATCGAGCGGTCTTTCAGTATCCACTGAACAGGACCGAACGGTCCATACTAGGTAAGGCTGAAGAAATGGCCGAACACTATTAAGGACCAAATCACCAGGGAAAAACCCAACACTAATACATGTCCAAGCACTTCCAAGACAAAGTACCCACCTAAAGCCGAACACTCTGGACTTAGACAAAATACTCTCTTAGGACCGAACACTAAAGCATGACTGAACGGTTAGTAACAGGTAAGGCCCATCAAAGGCCGAACAACAATACCAGACCGAGTACTAGTGCAAGATCATCCGGTCGTTAATTGAAAACTCCACAGAAGCAGAACTCAGTTAAGACCGAACCCAAAAGGAATATCACCCACACCTAATACCGAACGGTCATGGACTGGTAAGACTCTAAGGAGACTGAACCCAGTTAATGACCGAGCACCTGAATATGGCCGAACGGCCAATCAACGCATGGCCAAGCGGTCAACAACGCATATTCCACATTCTACATAATTCTGCAGAAATATCTGCAAAATTATGAAAAACTCCTAACTTTACCAAAACTGAATATTTTTCCCAACTTCTAATTCCCCATACTTGAATCATATACCAACTTACATTATTCCAAGGATGTCTAAACCTTTATAAACACTTTCTAAAGAGTCTGCTACCAAATTCACGATCCAAAACTGCATAATCATCAACCTAAGGACTCAAATTCAATTCTACTGGTTTTTGGCACAGTTTGGTTGACTTAGGGATTCTAACAAGTCCTAAATAACTCATCTAAGCTTTCCCCAGTGACCAATTGAACTCCTAACCCCAATTCCCCATTTTTGCTACTCCACTTCCTTAAACACACTCAAGAACAACACCAGCAACTCAAAACAAAATAGTTCAACAAGGTCACGGGTTACATTATCTCATACCACTATACAATTCACACATTCACTCAATTACATACCCAAGCAAACTTCCAAACAACATTATACAACAGTACATTTCCACAACACATAAACCAATTAAATTAACTAGCTTCCCTTACCTCTAACCGAACAGGACAACTTCCACAAACCTTCAGAAGTTTGCTTACTCTTCAAGGAAATTTTAAGAACACCTACAGACCACCGATTTATGAAAGGACATCAACCCTAGCACCAAAATGAAGTTAGAAAGGGGAATAGAATACTGTTAAACACATGCAAACAACAAAGCTTTCTTGCATGTACCAAAAATCCCAGAAATTCATGAGAATTTAAGGAATGACACTTACCTGTTCTAAACACGAAATTGATCGGGGGAATAGGAAGCTTGTGATGTCAGGATCACTCAGGTGCCCCCTGATTGTTGAACATATGAACTATGGGTGAAGAAATCTAGAGAGAAGGGAGATGAAAATTAGAAAATAGTGATTCTAGAGAGATAAACCGTTTTAAGATAATGAATTGAGTGTTTAGAAATTCCTATTTATACTATTGGTGTATTTCAACATTAAAGGCTCAGTTCAGTTATCTTAATACCTCTATCTACTTTATTATTCTATTTTTTGGGACTTTACATTCTCCCAACATAAAAAAATTTCGACCTCGAAAATTCACTTATCAGTTAGAAGGAACAAGCTACACTAATTACATTCTCTAGTACAACCACCTATTTTGACAAAGATACTACTCCCAACCAAGTTACTAACATGAAAACCTTGCCTCTGTTTAAAATTCTCTAGTGTTCAATAGTGGAGATTTGGTCTAGCCATTACTCTCAAAACAAAATTGAACTTTAAAACCTCAGTTAATACGAATCTTCCTTTCACATAATCTACTCTATTGTGTCAGCCACAATATCAACCCCACTTCTATCCTCTGCAAATCTTGAATTTAAATCAACTCTTGACTGATACTCTAAATTCCTACCATTTTGATGACTTCACACTACTCTCCCGACCTTCACTCTTGAGTATCATAGTTTCCAACTATACTATCTCATTACCAAAGCAAAATTTTCTCTATTGCAACTTCCAAAACAAAGTGAACACTCCATCTTTGCTTCTTCAACTTGTCAAACTAAACCATACACATTTCTTGACTCACTGGCGTTCAATCATACTTAGACTTGCAACTTCCTCAACTTGAGATCACTAGCTTGATCAGTATCAAGCCAACTTATGATACATCTCAAACTAGGATTGTCCAAACTGCGCTTTGTCAACCATTTTGAGAAACCCACTGGTTATAGCATTTCAACTGTACTAATGAGATCAATTCACCACTTCACTATAGACTCCAATCTTCATATTCTTCAACCAATTCCTACTCAGTTCTTATAAAACCCAGAACCTAAATCTTTCCTTTGTTCAAACTATTTGTTATCATTTCCTTACCTCTAGATCACCTTTATAACTCAAAACCATAACTCAATTGCTCTTCTTCATCTCATTGACCCACTTTCCTTGTTCGACGTCCTATACCACTTTATCACTTCAAAGTTGACACTGCAGCTTGAAACCGTTGTCTCAATTTATTCACTCTATCTCACATTTATTAACCCATGCATTATCCCATTTCTAGCTTTTAAAGATTACTGAACACTCCCAACTGTTTTCCAGATAATGACATCAGTACCCAAACCACCAACATCTGATTAAAAGAACTCCTTTGTTTACCGGATACTCTATCCACACTAACTGTAACCCGAAAACGGTCATTCTCAAGAAATTCCTTCAAACCTGTTATGATCGTGCAAAACCCTTATAACTCTTCTCATCCTCGATAACCTTGTCATTTATTTCCTCAACCTTGTTTCTATTCTACGAATACATACCCCCAAAAGACAATTCAATCTACCAAAACTCATATTAAACCGTTCCTATTGTTTCTCTACTCCGATCCTGATATTCATCAAACTTGTAGTTTTCCCTTATAATTACACTGAGTCCAAAACACTATTGCTCTAACCAAACTTCCACCTTTCTCTGGTACTACACAACTTTAACATAAACCATCCATAAATCTTGTGATGCCAGGATCACTCAGGTGCCCCCTGATTGCTGAACAGATGAACTATGGGTGAATAAATCTAAAGAGAAGGGAGAGGAAAATTAGGAAATAGTGGTTCTAGAGAGATAAACAATTTTAAGATAATGATCTGAGTGTTTAGAAATTCCTATTTATACTATTGGTGTATTTCAACATTAAGGCTCAATTCAGTTATTTTTATACCTTTATCTACTCTATTATTCCATTTTCCAGGTTTTTACATATAACATTTATGGAAGAAAAATAATGTTACGATGTAAATTATTGAAGAATAGAGTGAAATTAAGAATATCATTAATAAAATAATTAATATTATCTTAGACTTGAAAATAGGTAAAACAAAAGTTGATTTAAAAATCAACTGGTAAAAAAATGAAAGCAGACTTTGGTATCTATTTTACTAGATTAAGTTTTCTATGAAAATGTTGAAAATATTACTGTTGTTGCTGTGAAAGAAAAAAAACAGGGTAAATGCTGACATGTTATAATAATTTTTGTTAATCTTTGTTAAGATTAAATTCCCAATTTTTTCTTCCTCTCCCCCTTCATGATCTTTTTTTTTCTTTCCATCCATTTATAAAAGAATTTATCAAATTTAGTGAAAAATTATTACACTTTTTACTGATAAATTTATTGATGAAAAATTCCTTGGTAATAAAATTTATAAATTATTAAAGAAATTTATTAACAAATATATTATCAATAAAAAATATTAATTTGTAATACAAATTCTAATAACTACTGATAAATTTTAATAATAAATTCATTAAAAAATTATAAATAATTAAAATTTTAAAATTTATCAATAAATTTGATCATACTAACAAAAATAAATTCGTTGATAATTACAATTTTTTTTAGTATAATCATCTTTATCATAAACTTATTGTTGTTATTCAAAATTTTTAATATATTGAATTTTGGTATTTGTAATTCAACTATGTGTTAAACTATATATGTAGATTTGTATTATGGTGTAAAAGTATTATCTAATATTTATTGAAAAAATGGCATTTTACTTTATTTTAAAATAAATATTATAATAATAAATTTGCAAATATTTACATTTTGTGTTTTCTCTAACAAAAAAGGTTACTAAATTTTAGTGATACTTTTACCATATTTTCTCTATTAAAGAGTACTACTAGAAGTTCTCACTAAGATTTTATATTTTTAAAATATTGTTTTTTTATTTACTAAATAGTTTTAGCAATTTGCTTTTTAGAAATGTTACCATTAGTATATATGTAGTAGACACGTTATTAAAAGCTGTTAATAATATTAGTGAAAACAAATATATTACGTGTGTATATGTGTTTATTTCTTTTATGATGATAAAAAGTAATATAATAATTATTATTGTTATAATTATTATCATAAAGTTAACATAATTTTTTTAAAATTTATTATAAATAATTTTTATTTATTTTGTAATAAAATGGTTAAATTTGAAAAAAATAACAAATTGAAATTTTGGTTAAATTTAAAGAAATAATTACTTAAAAATTCATAATATAATTATTTTAATTTAAAAGTTATTTAGTTAAAAGATAAAATTGAAAGGACAAAGGTCGTTTATATATATATATATATATATATATATATATATATATATATATATAAAAGTTAAATCCAACAATGCTACTAAATTACATTTAGTAAATTGCATCAGTGAAATTTTTTTTTGGATGTTTTGATAACAATGGATGTATCTTTTAATCATCGTAAATTTATTTCAATATGTAGTTTTTCTTTTTTCTTTATATATAATTGTATATTATAAATATATTATGTAAAAATTTAGAAAATAGAGTATTAGAGTTGATAAGTGTTTTATAATTTTTTTTAAAAATAATTTGATAATATAAAGAGAATTTTTTAAATTCGTCTTGTTACTCAAAACATAAATTATTTTTCTAAAATTTTTTCTCTCAGTTTTCTTTCTATTCTCTTTAAGTTTTTTCACTCCTTGATTATCTATTTGACGATTAAGAAGTTTATAGGAGTTTACAACTAAGTTATCTTCAACACCTTTTTGCAATAGAGCAAGTAGAGCAAGTAAGTTTGAGCTCCTTTTTCTCTTTTTGTTCTTAGTTGAAATCATGGGTAATGATCTCTTGTCACATGTGTATTGTGATGTCTTTTCCTAGTTTCTTGTTGATCACTCTCTAATCTCTTTTTGGTGTTTCATAGGTGTTACTAGAATTTCTTAAGTCGGAAGCAACGATTATGTGATTCTAGAGTTTGATAGACAAGTTTGATGATGGTTTAAATCTGCTTTAGAAAAGAGGTAGTAACATTTTGATGATGATTTAGTTAATTTTAGGTTTAATTGCTTCCTTTGTCCCCAGTTTGGTTGAATTGTGTCAAATTCATCCTCATTTTTAAAAAAGTTTCATTGTCGTCCTCACGTGGTGTAAAAGTGTCAATTGAATCCAAACATAGAAAAAATTTGTGTCAAAGTAGTCATTTTTCCTATATCTCTGTGTCTTCCTTTCATATGTCACTTCTCTGGAGCTATGAAAAGCCTTAAATTGGATAAGGTGAAATGAATATCTGTACTTGATTGTATGAAAGGAAGACACAGATATATAGGAAAAATGACTACTTTGACACAAATTTTTTCTATGTTTGGATTCAATTGACACTTTTACACCACGTGAGGACGACAATGAAACTTTTACACCACGTGAGGACGACAATGAAACTTTTTTAAAAATGAGGATGAATTTAACACAATTCAACCAAACTGGGGACAAAGGAAGCAATTAAACCTTAATTTTAAGAGATTTTTTTGGGGTTTGGATTAGTGAGATTTTGAATCAATGATTATGTGTCCAAATAGAAGGTTTGGGATGTGTTAGTAAGACATTTATGACTTGTTATAGTTCTTAAGTTACTTAAAAACGAGCTAGAATAGGTAGAATGCGAATTTGGTTTCTAAGTTGAGAATTTAGAGGTTTTTGAGTTAATGTCTTATTATAAATAGTTTATTATTAGTTTAAGATAGGTTATGCACTTTTGTTTAAGTTTAAAATAGTTTATAATCTAATCTATGAGTGTTAGAAATTGATAAAAGTGGTTAGAAGAGGTAATGAGTGATTTAGAAGTGTTAATTTAACTAGTTGGGCGAGTGTAGAAGATTATTTGACAATGAATTTTAGAAGACATTGTTTTTTTTTTTTTTAAATATAATGCCTTGTTAAAAATTTATGTGTGAATCTAAGTTTGATATTAAGTAAAAAAATAAATAAAAGAAATTAAAAGCAATAAATATATATATATATATATATATATATATATATATATATATATATATATATATATATATATATTAAAAAAAGACATATACAAGTTTAAGGTGTTAGGTTAAAGATAAGATTCACTCTTTATAAAAGTTTAGCTTGTGAATTCCACCGCAAAAACTCATGATATAAATGTAGCATGAAATTAGTTAATGATAATCGAAAAATGGTGTTGGGAGAATCTTTTCTTGGGTTGTTAAATAATCATCTAAATGCGATTTTAGTGGCATAGCATGTGCCTATGTTCATTAAAGGTCAACAATTTTTCATTTCTTCCAAAATCTGTATATGTAGCTTACAAACACCATCTTATTCATAAAGCGTCAAAAATTAAACCTTTATTAATCTTAATACAAGTTTTCGTTTTAGAATTTCTCTTTATTACACGCAAACGAACCATTTTCTATACTATTTATCACCAAAATACGTGATTTTTAATGAAATTATTCACATTTAAAATAAATAAGCTTTTTCCTAAAATTCTTCCACAACTTCGGTATATGAAAGTTGGACAAAAGAAAAACAAAACTCACTTAAATATATATACATAATATTTTATTTTTATTAAGATTTTCACTAGCATTACTATTGAGTTAATTTTTTTAAACACTATTTCAATTTTTTAACAGTTATATATATATATATATATATATATATATATATATATATATATATATATATATAATAAATCATTAAATGTATTAGAACTATTATATTTTATTAATTAATTTATTAAAGTAATTTACCGTGAAATTATTTATAATAGTCAAATTATAATTATTGAAACTTAAAAATAATAATCAACAAATATGACATAAAGGAGTATGTAGACATATCTATTTCTTTTTTTTATCTCCATAAGAAGAAAAAATTAAGAGAAATCTAAAACATTTTACATTTAAAAAGATCATATACCCATTTGATCCAAATTCCTTTCCAATAACTAATACATATATGCTTTTGCTTGGTGTTCTATAAATATTAAAGATTACTTAATTAATTAAAAGTTTATTACTCATTAATAATTAATCTGAGTTTAAATCTAACATTTTCAACTAAGAGTCTCCACATTTGCGATGTAGGAAGCAACCTGCATGTATGCATATAAAGAAAACAAAAAAAGCAACCTGAATAATGTATCTTTTTTCAAAAGAAAATATTTTATTTGTACAAAGCTAATATGCATACACGTACACGACTTTTATCATCTACACGTATCACTATAGTGGGTTTACCGGTGAATATTATTAAGATATATATACGTAGACATGTACAATATTATGATTTAAAAACGTAATTTTTTTGTTGAATATTTAAAAAATGGAGTGTCCCCAAATACCAAATGAATAAGACAATGAACTTGAATGTGATTTGCTCTCGAAATAAGAAGATACATAAATTATAGTATGCAACATATGGTAGGTGTCGGTGAATCTGTCTTATAATTAATTTATACTAGGAGAGGTCCAAACTTCCTAGGTAACTAAAACACAAGTATTCAGAGTTTTCATAGTAAGAGGGCAAGATCATAAAACCTACCAATTAGAGTAAGTTTATATATACATATTTGAGTTTAAAACCAATATGCAAATATACAAACACATGACAAATTAGGTGAGTCTTATAATAGGCAATTATAAGTTATAAATAAATTATAAATTAGAGTGTTTAATCGATTGAGTTATCTAATGATTTAATTTTATCTAATATGAGTAATTAAATTGAATTGGTATTAATGATTGAGTTAAACTTGACCTAACAAAACTAACAAAATTTTTATTATAAGGGTTAAACTATGAGTTTAGTATGATTAATTAGATATCGATCCAAAAACTCATTTTTATATTTATGAACAAATTACTATTTTTTTTGTCAGGTATTGAATTAGTTTAAAAAAACTTGTTATAAGAGTTAAAAGTTGAGTTCAGTTTAGTTTAGTATATAAAATGCAAAAGCTCAATTCGGTATTTTTTTAGTGAATTGAATAATGGATTTGTCAAAATCATACCTAATCCAATCTACGACTCTTGTAAACTCCAATATTGCAAATATATTGTTATTGTTGTCAATTTAAGTATGAGTTTAAATTATACATTGAATAAATGAAAAAATTGAGTACCATAAAAAAGAAGATTTATAAATTCATTGTTTTAGAATTTTTTTATTAAAGGTGATGTTAATGCTTTATGCATGGATATCACTCTTGTTTCATTGGTGTTGCATCTTCTTAAAGATCTCAAAAAATTCATTAGTGATACCAAAATCAGATCAATGTTACTATCAACTTAGACAAGTTTCGAGAGTTAAACATAGCGTTAAATTTTTATGTATTAAATTCATGTCTTATTAGTAGTATTTCAATGATGTTGAGAAACCCATTCATTATTATTTCAAATTAAAATCAATTGGTATTGAAGAAACTTATCAAATAAATATATATAAATCATATTCAAACACCTGAAATAGATAATGTGAAATTTTCTAATATTTTAAAATGGATAAGAAAATATTAAATAAAACATTTATTTTCTTAAAATCTTAATGTTTTGTTTATTCAAGGCGAAGAATTGTGTCGAAAAAAAATGAAAGAAAGCGACTTTGGTGGTGAGGGCACGGCGTTCTGAAAAAGAGAGCACAAGCATAGTTGGAGGTCACGCCCTCGTGCTCTTAAACTTTGCTGTACAACACAAAAGCTCATAGTTTAATTAATCTATTCATTGGTTGTTAAATAGGTTTCGCAATTCCATGCACATGCAAAATCAATCCTAGGCTCTTCATTTTATGCTATCAAACCTTTTAGGGAATTATCTCACATATATGCTCTTGCATTTCCCATCTTCTTATCAACAAATTTCAAAGAAACCATTTTCTTTTTCACAAAAACATTAATTTTTTAGGAATCGATAATAGATTATCGGTTTTACTCAGTGTTTCGATTTCAAGTTTGTGGAATGATATTATTTGTTTTAGAAAAATTTTCATAATTTTATTTTTAAAAATAACTTTAAAATGAAAGAAAAAATAACTATTTAACCTGGTTCTAAATAATTTGAAATTATTTAATGTCATAGAAAAGAAAGATTATGTTTGCAAATGTGGTCCTAGGTCTATTCAAGGTGGTATAAGAGAAGTAGGTGCTTACTTATTAAATAAAGTGTGGAGACACGGTGTACTCGTTTGATGAAAATGGTGATTAAACAATGTGGCTTATAGAACCAACCAAGGTCAAACATAGCCCATAGGCATATTTGACTACAAAAAGTTATGATTTAGTTCCTCTCTCCAATCTCAGAAGAATATCTGCGATTATGCATATCATTGTGTACTACAACTTAAGGTAAAAAAACAAACATAAATAGCTAATATATTATGTTATATTTGTTCTTACCCGGAAGAAGAGTGACTATATTGAGATGAAAAAGATGACATTTCCTATTAATAGAGTTTGTAATTCTAAAGATTAATTAATTACCGTTGTCAAAGAAGACAAGAGAAAATCCACATGTAAAAAGTTGTTGGATGCACAAGTTAATGAAAATATAAAAGTAAATAAGAGAATTAAGTAAGTATTTCATTTAGATTCAATTATAGGTTTTTGGACCTTAAATGAAATATTTCAAAATGATATATTAATTATAACCTACTAATATTTCTTAATCAATTATACATACGTAGATACATTAATATCAATGCATTTGTTTAATTATTCATGATGCAATATAACACGATATGCTTAGGCAATATGATACTTACATTAGTGTTAATGCTTTTTACATTATAAAGCTTCATATTTTTCTTACTATTACATCCCTACTTTATTTGATTTCACATTTTTCTCTTTATAATTTTTATGTATATTTCTTTTTATATAAATAACATCAACCGATTTTTGCAAAAAAAAAATCACATTACTAATAAAGACTAAACTATAATGACTGAGCTTTTATTACTATCAGTATTTCTCTAGCTCAAGATTATGAGTAACAACACCCTTTTATTTAATAATAACTTGTTACTACTTTACAAAAACAAACTTACTGTGATTAATTGCACTTGTATTAATTTATTAGTACGATTTTCAGTTTTCCTATGTTTTTGACACTTCGAGGAATAATATAATATGAAAAGAACAGGAGTCGGAACCCTAGCTTTGACTTGGTCTGAACTTTGGACAGTGTATAAATCCCATGTTGCACTAGTTAAGTTTTCTCTCTTTCAGCAGTTGTTCAAAGAGAAAGAAAAAACACAAACTCATGAAAAGAAGAAACACTCAGATGAAGATCACCGTTCTCTCAACAGTTTTACTAGGATGTCTCTTGGTCATGAATGTCCAAGGGGATTCTTCACCAGGTAAATTAATATTTAGCATTCATTAATTTAATTTCCAGAATTTAAAGATTGTATGATCTGATATTGCCACTGCAGGTAAGATAGAGAACAAAAACAAGCTTGGAGATGCTGCTCAAGAGGTATATATATATATCAATTTCTGAAACTATATTACTGTGTTGTTTCATCTTACTGATTGATTTTATCATCATATACAAATGATGATGTGTTGTGGAATGAATGATTCAGGAAGCATTTGTGAGAAGTGGAGCTGGTAACGTGAGGAAGATTGGAGGAAAGAAATTGAGCAGAAAGGAGGTGAAATATGTTGCAGATGGAGAGACTTCAAAGATTTCAGGTGCAACCTATTCTGATGGAATATGTGACTTTGAAAGGGAGGGAGATGATAAAATAGTAAAATGTAAAAGGAGGAAAAGTGTTAAACCAAGAAAGCTGAAAAGGGATGATTTTGTTGCTTTCACTGTTGATTATCAGGGACCCAGGCACCATCTTCCAAAACATAACTGAGTGAAAGAAAAGCATTGAAATCCCTTTCTGACTTGTGAGTCTAGATATATATAGCATCACTAATCTCAGAGTGCAAAACTTGCTTTCTAGATTTCATGTACATATATGTTACAATTTCTCTGAATAAATATGCAGCAATTTCCTAATCTTTGAACTCCAACACACCCTTTTGTTTTTCTCCTTGATGAAAATTGTAATTGTTTATGCTAACACCTTTTATTCTTCTGTCCACTCATATATCACAGTGTGTTATTTAACATTTACCAAAGAAATTATACTTATGGTTTCTCATATCGTTTTGTTCCATTCTGCAGGTAACGATAACCATGGTTTGAAGCCTTCTGGATCATACCAAAACAATGAGGCTCAGGTTCTACTCACTGATACTATATATTGGCTAAAATTTCTGTTTCAATAAATTAAACCTGTTGCTTTTAAAACCATTGGAAATAAAGAGACTATACATTATGCATGCAAAACATATTAACCAAGTTAACTTTCATAATGGGTCGATCTTTAGCTATATTTTATACAGATTAAGTTGATATATACTTAATATTCATGCAGAAGTTTGTGATAATGGAGCCAAAACAATATTTGAAATCCACCAAATTTGTTATCCGAAGAAGTATATTTACCAACACGAACTTGAAGTCATGTTCACCAGATTGCAATTCTGTGTCACCTAAACAAGGAATTTCTGAAGAAGCAGCAAAAAGTAGTGCGCAAAAAGACGAGACACAGAGATCTGCTGAGGCTGCAAAAGAGATTGCAAGCCTGATATATAAGGATTATAGGGGAAAACCAAGTCACAGGCCACCCATCAATAACCAAGAGCCTAGAAATTGAGATTAGGAGTAAAATGACATGAATATATATAGATCTTGGTTCACAGATTTTGCACCAAGTTGTTGTGTTAATTAGCAGCTACCTGGTATAATGGCCTAGATATATATGTATGATATAGGTTTTTGCTTTATATTATAGTTTTTGATGTGGCAGAAAGGTATGAAAAACATAGGACTTATAACAAATATAGTTGTTCGTTAATTTCAGTTCATACTAAAAATAGGTATGTGTAGCATGCAGTTGGAGAATGTTGTAATTAAGTGAATCTTTATGAATGTGAATTATGTCTTTGAAGTCAAAAGTAGACCATAGATTTTCAGGGACATATCTGATAATGGGTATTCAACTTTATCTACTTAAGTATGAAACAATACGAATTTTATCTCTACAATTAGTAAACACAAGAATACTTTTTTTAATAAACAGCTATTAAAATTTTAAGATTAATTTTTTAGTAAAATATTATATAGTATTTTAAGTATATCATGGTTTCACAAACTATATGCGTCTATATGATAAAATTTATATAACACAATTTTGTTATATCATTTGATATAAAATGTCTAGTAATACATTTTTTTTAATTTTTACTTTTTGTTATTTATTATATTTTTAAAGTGAAATCTAGCTTACATAGTTTATATATATATATATATATATATATATATATATATATATATATATATAATATATATATACACACACACACACACACTGAAAGGATGATGTTAATACAATCAATGTTTTTTCAGTGAGTAAAATATATTTAAATTTAGGTATAACATGTCAAAATCTAAATTATTTTGAAATTAACAAAATTTTGTCAAGTGATTAATTAAGATTTTGATATATAACATTCTCAAATTTATATAAATATTAATTTAATAGAATGAATAATTGATTCTTTTTAAAAAGATAAAATTTGAATTAACTATTTCTTAATTTTTTTAATAAAAATCTAATTAAATAAGAAAAAATATATAAAGACTCAAATAAACTAAAAATTTAAATATAAGAATCAAAATTAATAATTAAATCCAAATAAATTTATAATCTATGATAACACAGAAAATTAAAATAGCTAACTGATAAAAACGTTATGGAAAAGTTACGGAATTATCATCTTTGAGCAAGTTACTTTTCTTTTTTTTTTTTTTTCAAGAAAACGTTATAGAACTAAGAAAATTGTGATTGGCCACAGAGCGTAAAGGCTTTTTTTATTAATTGTAATTTAATGGTATTTTTAAAAAACAAATCACTGCTTTCTTTGACTTTTTTTAATGAGTTTAAATATGTTGAAAATTAAAAAAATATTTAAAACAAAATAACTAAAGAAAAAAAGACAAGATGCAATGCCGGCAAAAGGAGGCATAAAGATTGAACACTTCACTTACGTAAGCGGGTCCCACAACAAATCAAATCTAAAAATAATTAACAAATTTATCATCCTAAAATGATTAAAAATAAAGCTTAATATTTTATATATAAAATACAAAGCATGAAGACAATATAAATAGATTGAATTCTATTTTTTAATAGTATTGTCAACTTATTGAAAGTTTAAACTTACAAAAAGTACTTTTTAATATTAATATAATCTGATATTATGGAGAGATGATAATGTTTGTATAATACATATGTCAAGTTTTTATCTTAATTTTATGTATATGCTTGAAAAATGTATAAAAAAATTATTTGTACTTTAAAGAAATAATTACCAATTTGAAATTTAAAAAAAATGTAAGTTATGACTGTTCTTGTTTGGTAGTACTTACTTTACATGCTGATGGACTTAGTCAATTATTGAAATGCATTTTTTTAGTTTAATGGTGATTGATGGTATGGTGATTGATGGTACAGTTAAGGTGAATTTAGGACTAAATGTAATTAATTAATTAATGTGTAATTTATGTTTGTTTTTTTAAGTAAAAGATGTATTATTTGATTTTCTTAAAAGAATAAAAATGGTAATAAATTAAAAATTTAAATATGATTTTGGTATCTTAAATTTTAGTAAAATTGTTTAAAACTTTAATCAAATTTATTCCTTAAATTTTAAAAGATAGAAATTTGATAATTTTATTTAAAGTTTTTAAAGTTTATTTAATGTTTCAAATATACTTAAAAATAATATTTAAATTATTTGATATATTTTATTTCTAAAATAATATGTTTAAAATTTTAAATAAATTTAATAAAATCAGATTAAAATAATTGAATTTACATAATTTTAAAATACAAAATTAAACTAATTCAAAATTTTAAAACAAAATTAATTTCAATTTTTAAATTAAGAAAAAAAAACATATTTAATCGTTAAGTTATATGATAAAGAAATAAACATGTGCATTATGTTCATATATCATTATCCATCTTTATTACAATGTAAAGGGAGATATTTTCTTACAGAATTTAAGGTGAAGGAGGAAATTACTAAAATGGATACACAATTAGGATTAAAATACTAAAAAAATTGAAGAGATGTAATAACATTCGAATAGCAATTGGCCTATTAATGACTTGACCTTGTTTTTTTTAATGAAGATGAAAGACGCAGTCCTTGTGTTTGAAGAAAGACCCACCAAATTAATCCGCGTTTTCTCTTTTTGTTTCCTTCCTCTTGAAAGCATGAAGAAGCCTCCAACTCAGACCTGTTCATCTACCTTTTCCAGTTTCAATTTCCATTTTCACCTTCTTTCTCTCTTCTTCATCTCGCCACCTCATTCTTATTAAGCGCAACTACCACAATGGAAGCAGTATTTCGGAATCAAGGTTCTTTCTGTCCTGATTTTGCTGTCTGGTTTAGGAAAAAAAAGCTTTTTTTTTCTGTTGTTGAATTTGGGTCGGTGGGTTTTGAGTTTAATGGATGATGATGGGTTTGCTTGGTGGATGGTTTTATTTCCAATGTTTATGAGAGTAAAGTGAGTTATTATTGGGACACCAACTTTAAAGTGGTAAATTATTGAGTCTTTTGGCATGTTAGTAGTTGTTGAATAGTTAAAGCTTTTCTTATTGTATGTTGATTTGTATTTTTGCTTAGACTCGTCTTCAAAGTTGGTTGTGGATAAAGTGCTGAATCGGTGTCTGTTCTAGCTGGATAAAGTAATGAATTAGCTTATTGTGGCAGTGGACCTCTGTAGTGCTGGTCTCATGCAAGATGATTGAGAATTTTGAATATCAAGAGAGGTCAAGGGATGGTTGATCAAGGTGATTTAGTTGTCATCTGTGTCTCTATTGGAGTGGCCCTTGGGATTTTGATAGCTTGCTTGGTGTATTTTTGCACAAGGTGGTACAATAAGCGAACTCATCTTAACCGATCTGCGAATGAGCCTAGTTTAACAGCTATCCCTATACGAACAAATGGATTAGGAACGAGCACTGACTTCAGTGCGTCACTCACCAGTTCCATAGCCACTTATAGGTCACCAAATCCTCCAAAAAAATCACATCCAGCTGGGCGGAATCATCAGAATAAAGATGGCTTTGCTTCTGTATCAGGCATTCTGAAGTACTCGTACAAGTAAGTACATATATATCTTCAACATTAGATGTCTCTTTCTTCCAAAATGTTTTTGTTTTTGTATAACTACCAGACATGTAAACCTTCATTAGAAAAGTGTTGATACTTGGTTTGTGAAATCAGGAGAAATTTTATTTGCATTGCTTTTCTTGTTTGGAAGAAAAAGGAGAAAATGGCTCTTGGAATTGTTTTGATAAAAAATGCATCCAGGGACATTTTGCAATGGCCTAACTGAAATTTTGTATTTTCTAGGGAAATTCAGAAGGCCACACAAAATTTCACAAATATTTTGGGAGAAGGGTCATTTGGCACAGTTTATAAAGCCGTGATGCCTACAGGAGAGGTGGTAGCTGTGAAGATGCTTGCACCCAATTCCAAACAAGGGGAGAAAGAATTTCTAACGGAGGTATATGCTGATCAATTTTTTTATGGGTTATGAAAAAGGTCTATGACCTTGTGTTGAGAGGGGGGCTGCTGGGTTGTAGGCAAAGCTGCTTGGCTGAGATTTGATCCTAGGATTTGGGCCTAATTGCAAATAACTATTTTAGTACTAGGTGTTCTTACCTGAAAGAGCAGGAGTTGGACCAACAAAACCAGCTCCGGCACTGTCACAGGCCAAGGTCCACCTGGCCTGCCAGTTGTACTGCTCGGCTAACTCTGGTTTGCCGTGACAGAGTAGTGCACAAGGTTGTGGGATGCAGAACTTTTTCCTTTATTTTGAATCTTCCCAGTGATTTATTTAATATTGGAAAAGGATTTAATAGTATATTTTCCTCGCTCTTTTCTTTGTTTCCTTATGGGCATCATTTACATAATCAATATGATGAAAATTCAAAGGAACCATTCAGATAATGGGATAATGTCCATGTTTGCTTTGATTACCTTATAGGCTTGTAGATTAAATTATTTTGTTCTTCGTTGTTTAAGAGTATCTTCAATTCAGTAGGATCTTAAATTTGAGATTATGATCTTATAAGAAATTTTTATTGGAGCAAGTTGGTGCGGCATAGTGTAGGTCCTAAAATTAACAATTTCGTCTTACATTAAACCCTTAATAAAAACCTATATTTCAATGACAACAACTATGTTGAAAATGCCATTTTCAACATTTCAATAATTTTTTAAGTTGTAAAATTTGAAGCACAAATAAAAAATTAGAAAAATGTGGGTTCTTATAAGTGTTGATAATATGCTTTTGATATATTTTTATTTAAATTATTTTTTAGTAAGTATTTAAGTTATTTTTTGAGATATCTTTTACATAAATATAAAAGTTATTTAATTATTATTTAGAATTAGGAAGGTAAGATTGAGATATTGTTAATATTTGATCTTTTCTTTACATTTTGCTCTTTGTATATAGAGTACATGAATGAAATAAATTACAAGCTACTCTGTATAACATATCTATTATATTTCCAAAATCCCAACAATAAGACCTCACCATTGAATCAAAATTTATAAAAATATAGTGAGTTGCTTATAAATGATGTGATAGGATAGGAATATTTAAAGTAGAATAAGACCCATGTGAGTTTTTTTTTTTTTTTTGTAAAATCCTTCACTGTAGATGTTCTTAGTCAATTGTGGTGTCTTCACACGGAAACTCTAGTGTTTTGAGGTGTTTGATTTGAATTAATTTGGAATATACATTAAAGAACCTGAAAAATTGTTTGAGTTTGTATTTGAATTGTGCAGTATGGTCATCATCATTGAGACATAAAATCCTGCTAAGGCAAAATAAGTTCCTTATCTGCCAGGTGCAATAATTAATTTTAAATGGTGGCTATGTCCATGCATTTCCACTGGATTTCACTTTAATTGTATTGGTTCTTGTTTGAGCAACTCCAATTATTGCTCCATGAAGTAACACTAATTACGGCTCACCAATTTAGCCAGTCAATGATTTTTAATGTGATGTTGATCCAGGTGCTTCTGCTAGGAAGACTGCATCATCGGAATCTTGTAAATTTGTTAGGGTACTGCGTAGATAAAGGACAGCTTATGCTTGTTTACGAGTTCATGAGTAATGGAAGTTTAGAAAACCTTTTATACGGTAAACAGAAGATTTTCCATGATCCTCTTACTTTCTTTTACATGTTTTTCGTAGTCTACAATTATTACTAAATGTAACGTAGTTTTCACATTTTCCCTTTATCAAGAACAGCGGAGGAATTTTTATTTTTATTTTAACCCTTTAATCTTGAAAATAAAGTTTTATGTGGTCTCTGTTGAGAATGGTTGTTGTGCATGCATGTAGATGAAGAAAAAGAATTGAGTTGGGATGAAAGGCTGCAAATTGCTGTTGATATTTCGCACGGAATAGAATACCTTCATGAAGGGGTATGTTTAACATTATATTTTCTCTTATTCTGTATGAAAATGTCTTTGGTTAATATGAATATCTATGGAACAGGCAGTACCACATGTCGTACATCGAGATCTGAAATCTGCTAATATTCTGCTAGATCACTCAATGAGAGCTAAGGTAAGCTAGCTCCTGCTATTGCTTTTTGATGGTTTTATTCATTTTCTCATGTTATGATATGATACCAACTAAAATGTTGTAATCATTTCCAGGTAGTGTGGTTTATAAGAAATATATGTAAATTAAGCATGATCAGGGAAGTTTCAAAAGGACTGGTCTAGAAACTGTCAGTGACATCTTTTCAAATTGTTGCTGAATATTATCTGCTAAATTTGTGTCTGCATTCGGCAACCAAATGTAGTTTGCTAAACCATTTGGTGTTCATTGATGAGTTGCTGGAGGTATTTTACTGTTAGTGTGTTTAGGTTAAGGATTGATGTGAGGAATAGCTGAAGGCATTCAAAACTTACTCCAATCCTTTGACTGTAAAATCCATCTTATACAATCCAAGTAATTTTCTTCTGCATATTTTAACGAGGTTTAGTGTAAATTGATTTTGTAACTGGTTAAATTACAAAATTAGCCGCAGGGCAATGACATGTAAAACTTATTTGTGTGTGTTGACACTAAAGAATGATGTGTCTATTTTATGATAATAGTAGTACCATACTGAGAAAATCAATCCCATAAATTTAGGGATTAGAGTCATGGATTAGAACAATCAACGTATGATAATAATAATAATAATGAGAGGCTGTTATAGGAAACATCTCAATAAATGTTTCCTGCAATATATCAGCACTCCACTCCCCCTCAAGCCCAACCTTACTAAGCTTTAATCTTGTTATAATTTAAGTCTTCTTTTAATAGAAAACAGACAAATCCCAAACATTGAGGTTAGGGTAAAAATAGTTCAAACAACCAGCAAACAACTAGAAAGGCACAGCAAACCAAACATAGCTTCTGAACAAGAAGAGGAACACATTCGTCATACAAGAGGGCAGCAAGACACCAAGTGCAACTAGCTAATAAGAAGGGCGCAACAAACCAATAACAATCGTTAAACAAGAGTGTCCTAACAAATCACTTGAAGCCGCCAAACTAAAAGAGGGGTGAATCAAACAAAGGATAGCTGCCAAACTAGAAGGGCACAAGAAACCACGGCAACCGCCCAACAAGGAGAGGGGTGCAATAAGACTAAAAGCAGTCACCAAACAGAAAAAGGGCATAGCTGTCTAACTGTAACAAAGTCAAAACAAAGGGCACACCAAACTGATATTTCCATGTTTTAGGAATGTAATTTAACAACCAAATAATAATCCACAAATCATGGAGGATAACACTGCTCTAATAGCATGTTGAAACTAAACAATAATGTGCTTGTTTTACCGTAACGGTACCATATTTATACACTAGGTTGAGAGAATCAATCCCATAATTTAAAAATTAGAATCATTGTGCCTAAAAAGGTATATATAAGAGATTTGAATTTCCTTAGTATGTAAATTGGTAATATTTCCCAAATTATATTAAATATCTCATATCAGGTAACTGAACTGAACAGTTTCACTGTTGAAATTTCCCCAAAAGCAGTTGAGTTCAAATGAAACAAAGTTTTCTGATTAGCATCCTGTTGTTTATTATTGCTTATCTGGAAAATTACTGATTATGTAGGTTTCTGATTTCGGGCTCTCAAAGGAAGAGATCTTTGATGGCCGTAATTCTGGCCTTAAAGGTACATATGGCTACATGGACCCAGCATACATTACCTCGAGCAAGTTCACAGTGAAGAGTGACATTTACAGTTTTGGTATAATAATTTTTGAGCTCATCACTGCCATCCATCCACATCAAAATTTGATGGAATATATCAACCTTGTAAGAGATTTTTGATTTGAAAACTAACTACTTCGTCTAGAATTCTAAGTGCTAGTGTTATAAAACTTTGGACTGATGGTTTTTTCTTCGTGTCATTTTTTCATTTGCTGCAAGGCTGCAATGGATTACGATGGTGTAGATGGGATCCTTGACAAGCAACTTGTGGGAAAATGCAACGTTGAAGAAGTGAGACAGCTTGCTAAAATTGCACACAAATGTTTGCACAAATCACCTAGGAAACGCCCATCTATAAGTGAAGTTTCGCAGGCTATATTGGGGATTAAGCAAAGGCAAAGGCGTCTGATGAAAGAAGACACCATGTCATTTGCAAGCACCAACTTCTCCCGAAGCATGAGTCAAATAGATGAGCAACAGGTTGAATTAAGTACAGGGAAATAGGGTGAACACATATTCATATATTTTGTTGTGAAAATTCTTTTTGGATTTAGGTTAAGAAAATTTGTACAAAAAAATCATTGAATGCCACTATCTGCGTATGTCAGTCAGGATGTACAGGTATCAAGGGTGGATCTCATGCTACCTTGAACATGATTCTTTGGTTTGTGAATGGTCAATTATCTTGTGAGTTTTTTATATCTAAATTACACAAACAGATTCTACATCGAACCATGGACCATTTACCCATAAATGTACGCTTTCTACGGAACAAATAAAGATGAGATGGCGAATGAAGAAAAGGAAAAGGTTTTATTTTTTTAAAAGACGAAGAATATTTGTTTGCTCACACTACTTAATCAGCTTGTTTATGAATTAATTTTCATTTTGCCTTTTAGTAGAAAGCGTTTTTTGGAACAGGTTGAAATAGTAATACAGGTTGAAATGCCATTCTTGCTGTTGTCTGGCAGAGGTGTTACCATTCTTACTCATTTTCATATTCGATGTTTATGAACATGTAAAATGAAAAATATAAAAAAAATATATATTAAGTGTGACACATAGGGAATATAGCATATATTTGAGTGAATATAATACGTGGGTGGAATATAGTATATACAACTTTTTTCTACATTACTATGTTTCCTTGCAATCTCATTACGCCAATTATTATATTTTACATTTCGCTTTCTTTCTATCCCTGTTATTATTGTTGTAAAACAAGTATAAAATTTACTTTTGAGGAAAATTTTTGACACGTTCTAAAAATAAATATGTTCAGGAAAGTAAACAAGTGAAGATAAAAGAAAAAAAATTGTGAATTTCACATAAAATAACTCGTCGATTTCGAAAAGAAGGAAAGAAAATATCATATAAAATAAAAGAATCTTTACTTTTATTTTATTACTCAATTTTGCATTTCTAGTTTCTTTTAATCTAAGCAACCTAAAACCCTTGTTTTCTAATTTATTTTCACATTATCCTACTTTCTTTCCTATTTCATTTGACGTTGAAACAGAATAATGATTATCACAACAAATGGCCAATATATATAAAGGTTTAATGGAACTTTTCCAAAAAGATGAAAGAAAGAGCGTAAATGCAACAAACAAACCACACTAGAAATACCATTTAGATCACCAAGAAAAACATTTGGTATACACAACTTATTTTGGTATCTACTACTCTCGATTATTCAACACACTACCAACCAGTAAACATAAAATGGAAAAAAAGAAAGAAGCAAATCAGGACATAGTCTTCACACCTACTGCTGTATAAAATCCTGGGCAATATTTGCTGATGCAAGACCTCACTACCTGCAAATCTTCGTTACTATCTACTACAGCAAACTTCTTCCTCCTGGACTTGCGAAACTAAAGTTTCTGTACTTATTTATCTATATATAATAATTCAGTGTACCATGGGATGGGACATATTGTAAAAGCCTCTAATATTTATTGACTCGCTTCACCTTTCATCTATGGTCCCCCTAAAATTGGCATGAAGTTCCAAGTCTCTGTCTCTGCTTCTTGCTCGCATTTCCTTGTTTGCAATTAAAAAATGCTGGGATCAACAGCCTCTGAAAATTCTCAAGAAACTGATTCCACCTGTCTTCATCCATGTCTGTTAACTTCACGAAACTTGAGCTTGCAGGCAAGTCATTCACAGTTGTATTTCCAGATGAGGTACCAGCCAAAAAGCCACTCTTTTGCTTTATACCCGATTGCTGCCGACCTTTTTCACCAGCTCTCGTGTTTTTCACAGACAAAGACAGCTTTGAAACATTAGGCACCCCATTTCCCACACCATTGTATTCATCACTACCTAAGGGGGGTAACTCTCCTTGACTTCCAGTCTCGTCCTCCTCCATCACACTCTCCACTAGTTTACAAAGTGTGTTCCTAACGACTCCATTTCTTGCTCCAACTTGAAAAGGTGACATCACGGATGGTTTCTCTTCTACTTTTGTATTCAAATTCAAATCCTGATCCTCACAATCTAACTCAAACTGAATTACATCCTTTTCTACTACTTCTGCTTCAAAAGAAAATAATTCTTCCTGATCCAACTGTTTCTTTGTTTCAATACAGATAAGCTCAAGCTCACTAGGCTCTTCTTCGTGTCCCTGAAATTCCCTGCTCATCATTTCACCAATCTCTGCTAGACAAAGACCAAAAGCTGCCGCTTCCTTGAGGAAGATTGTGCAGAGAACTAAAACTCGCAAGCATGCTTCTCGAATCATGGGCAGTTCCATTTTAAGCATGTCTGAATCTCGAAATGGGTCTAGATTATATATGTAGTCGAGTTCGTCATCTGAGAAAGGAATTGATGCCTGAGGCCAATGGATCCATTCAAAATAAGGATCTTCCAAACTTTCAGGGAGACAAAGACCATGATCAATGGGAAAAAGCTCCACCTGGTCAAACCTTCCAGACCCTTCAAGCTTCCTGACCAGAAGATTTCCTGCATGTCTGTCAGTGTTTAAAATTCGCACATCCAAAATCCCAATCCTGTGAACAGCAGCAACAGGGAAACTAGAAGTTCCATGATCACTTGCATCAAAATCATGAGGAATGAACTGCTGTAGTGATGCAATCTTGCTTATTTGTTTCTTGTTATGCTGCATACTACCATTGACCCTGTCATTAACGTTAAATATAGAATGTCTAACCTTCACAAGGGCAGTACAGGGCACATTCGCAAAATGATCATGGTCAAGAAGGTAAGCTGCAACTTCTCTGAAACCTGTCTCCCCAACCCTCACTGAACGTTTCAGTCCTGGTTGTCCAAGAGTTTTGCCAACAAAACCTTTAGGGTTGTTTGGTGCATATGGTTCCTCATCAGTCGGTTTCACAATAGCAACATTTTCACCGTTACTATTCCGAAAATAATATGCACCCCCTAATCCACCGTGAATGGGAATTGGTTCAATGCCAACTTTTATTGCCTTCATAATATCCTTAACCAGTTGTTTGGCTCCTGCAAACATATCTGAGCAACCTATAACCTCAATTGGCCCACTCTGGTCCCTCTGCTGAAGATCCCTGCCAGTAGGTGAAAGGCATGGAGTAGATGAACTCCTATGTAAAAAAGTCTTAGTGAGAAGAAGTGGAGAATCATTTCTAACCACACTTAGGTCATTCTTCAAGACCATGTCCCCACATATAAGTGAGCTTTCCTGAGTTGGAACATTGAATGCAACTTGTAATTTCCTTTTCACAGTATGGGCATTGTCACATCTATCTAATTCCATTCCCAAAACACATCCAGTATCAGTCTGAACAAATACACGTCTTCTCCCAGAAGGCTTTCTTTCCATTTTCTTATTCTCACAACACTCACTAGGAGGTCCTTTGAAGGTTGCAACCACCATCTCATCATGTAAACAGGGGTCCAAATCAGGATACATGAAAGGAAAAGTAGAGGAGGCAAACTTGAATGCCAGCAGCGAAGGTGGCAGCAGAGAGTTTCCCTGTCAGGCAAACACCAAAATCGAATGCCGGCACTTGATGTTGCAGATAAGTGCTTTTTCCATACAATCATAGTAAATTCTGCAAATGCGACAAAACCTCCCAATGTTCTCACATGACAACAGCTTACTCTACAACACAGATTTCATTCAACAAAACAGCTACATCGGAGATGTCGCCTGATAACGCAAGTTGTTAGGAAATGAAAAATAAAATCACTACACAGACATATTGAAGGCAAATTCATTTTCTAAATCTTAATATTCAGTCAAGCACAGCGAGAGGATGTTAAACTTTATCCCAAATGAACAGTCTGACAAATTTAAAAATGGATTTTTAATTAGCTATTAAAGGATCATAGATACCTAATTAGTTATAGTAACTGAAAGAAATAGAAGTCGATGTGCATCACCTCCCATCAGTGCAATATATATAATGGCATATCTATCAGCAACTACTAACCTAATTAAGGAAATCAGTGTTCACCAGTCACAATAAGAACCAGGATAGTTTGCGCTTGACGAAATGAAAAGGGAGACAAATGATCTCAAGTAAACCCAAGGGGAGAACTAAAATTACGACCATAATCACTTGAAAGTGGAAAGTCCGATGTAATTTATGTTTTCAAAGCTTAATTTTCTTTCGTTTCCCTTACCCAATCTAAAGAGTATCATAAAATATAACTTATTCTGGCTGGCATTTCCTCGTACTAAGTGGCCCCCAAAAGAAAGGACTTCTTGAAACATCTTTCAAAAGTTTAAATAATTTAAATTTCCTACGCTCAACTAAAGACAAACCGTCCACCATTATTTAAAGCAAACCGGTTATAAACCTAACACTAAATGCATATTCTACCACAGGATCGAGGTCCACTACCTAAATTCATGAGTAAAATCTGACTGTATCATGCGAATTGGAATAGCCAAATGTGAACTCTACAACCCAAACCCAACAATGAATTTGGACCGAATTTGGGTCCTTCTTTTCTTTAGAAACATCAGTGTCAGAGAAAATACACATTTTTTTCTTCACGTATCCACCAGTACACAAATTAGAGGAACACAAAGCTTTACCTTGAGGTAAGAGTTCACAGATCTCAGGATTCTGATAAATTTAATAATTAAAATACACTAACAATATTATTTTGATGTTATCATCTAATCACATGTAACGTGCCAATATTATTGATTTTTATATTGTTTAATAATTACTTAAAAATCAAGAGAACAATAATTTAATTGGATGAAGAACTACTGTGATCAATACTGTTATTGAAAGGTAAATTGCGATAGAAGAAGTTTAAAGTAAAAAATGACAAAAAATTTGAGAGATCCATCCACAACACAGTACAATTCCAGACATTTTAAAATTTTATTCGTTGCGCAAAGATTTTAAAATCAATTAACGAGAAAACAAAATAAGATAAGATTCTCGCCTTTCTTCAGCCTCCAGAAAGAGCCAATAAGCCACAACGCTTACTACCAGAGGCTTCCGCCATCGTTAACAACTTTACGTTCACAGTAACATCAACAAAATTACAAAGCAATCTTTAGCCTTAATTTCTCGGGAAAAGAAGACGATAATAATAAATTCGAACCGTTTGATTCCTATAAAAACAGGAAACGATTCGGTTCAGAAAATTAATTCAAACTATTCTAGATACAATAAAACAAAAAGAATTAAAACAAGAAGAAAAAGAGTCACCGGCGAGGGGTGGGTCGAAGTGAGAGCGGTGGCGAGTGGTTCGAAGGCACCGCCGTGAACGGCGGTGGTGAGATCCGAAGAGAAAGCGAATGATGTGCCTCAGTTGGTACTGTCCCGCCGCCCAGGATATTTCGTTTTCCTGCGAACGAGATAGTACGGTCTATTCTGCTTTTATTCATTCTTATTTAATCAAATCGATAATTATTATTTTTAAATAGTTTAACATTTTTATAAATTCAGAAAATAGTACAATGCATCCACAAAGTTTAGACACGTGGGGACGTGTGGGTCCACAACAAGCACGTGGCAGTATTTCAAATGGATATGTCATCTCAACTTCCTCTTTTATTTTTATTTTAATAAGCTTGCTGACGTAATAATTTATAATTATGAAGGTTGAAAATCTAATATAGATTGTATTTTGTACTTTGAAGGTATCATACGATCATTATTATTAAAATTGTTGATAAAAAGATGATTATCATGAACATTAGTATAATAATATCTTATGTTTCTACATGTAATTGATTTGACATAAAGTTTCTGCCATGTGATATGACGCAGTGTGTCTTGACAAAATTAAATTTATGTAATATTTTTTCTATTTCTTTAACATGCACTTTATTATATATTTTCTTTACTATATAATCTCTTAAATTTGTAAAATATATCGCATAAAATAATCTTAGAAAAGATATGTATCCAGTGTCACGATATTATGACGGGCTTACAATTTTCTGTGTGACTACTGATTAAATTATCAACTAGTGTTAAATAAAATTCTATTTAGGTACAGAATTTTCCAATATTTGATAAACCTTTATTGGCTTACTGGTGATATTTTTTTCTTTTCTTACGATCATGATTCCAGTTAAGTAACATTTTTATTTTAAAAGCTAGAAAAGATAGAGTATCTCCATCATAAGCTTTTTAGAAGATGCCTTTCTTGTTCTTATTACAATACGTAACACAGAGAGAACAGGAAAATCAAGAAATAGTAGAATGGAAAGAAAAAAATAGAAGATGTTGTATTATTATTCAATATATATATATATATATATATATATATATATATATATATATAACATTATGATCTAAATTAATTATAACAAGAGATTTGATAATTTAATTCTAAAATTTTGATTAGTTTATTTATAAAACATTAATTATTAATTGGAGGGCACTAACAAGACTATAATATATCCAAATGGAATGAGCTTAGAGAAAGGAAGGCAAATGATTGCTTTGACGGTTGAAAATTTAAGTGTGAATTCAAGTCTCACATTGGATAGAAATGAGAAAGTAGAGCATTAGATAAAGGTGAAAGACTCATTAACTCATTGCCTTAAAGTTTTAGATAGAGAGTGGTGTTAATCCTTTGTGTGGTTGGGCCCAAATCTCATTGGTGTTCTATCTCTCCAGTGAACATCCTCCTTGATAGACCCAACAAGTGGTATCAGAGTCAGGTTAGGCTTAGATGAGTACAATGGTCCATGTATCGAAAGTTTTCCTAGCAAAGGGTTTCAGGTAAGCGTGTCCCAATGTAAGACCCATTAATTCATTGTCTTAAGGCTTTGGGTAGAAAGTGGTGTCAATTCCTTATATGATTGAGCTCAAGTCTCATTGATGTTGTATTTTCTTAGTGAATTTCCTCCTTTATACACCCAACATTAACGAATAAGGGTGGCTAAACCACGAAAAGGTTCGGACAATCCAAGAGACTAGAGTTGTTTAAGACGCTAACAATATGCATAAACATTAAAGACAAGTCTAAACTTATTAATAAAACTTATAATGTCTTAGATCTTTTTTTATTAATAGTCCTAGTTAAGCACTAAGTTTGATTGTTAAGAATGACCAGTGATAAACTTTATGTCTAGATGCACAATCAATTAGTTGTTTTGTCCTAGTCTAAATTCTAATATCATGTCCATTGATAAAAAAATCCACAATTATGTAATTAATCAATTAAGGTTACGAATAAAACACGAGTCAAGAAAATGAAATATATTAAATAGTATAAATCATAAGGATTAAAGATACATTATATCCAACTCCTGAGGGAGTTAGTTACTCCTATACATTTTGAACACTAGGAAAGAGTAATGAGCAATGCCTCCAGCCTCCAAAATGAGCATTTGTTGTATTTCTCTTAAAGTTAGTTTTCTATGCTCTAAAGGTGTGTCTTTCTAACTCTGTCAAGTCTCCTATTTATAGGATCTAAGCGAGTTTGCTCGAATTAGACTAGGGTTGGAATTTGTACTTGACTTTGTAATTGAAGTAACCAACTTACTTGACAACTGATTTTGTACTTCATTTATTGGATTTTTATAATTGAAGTAACTCAATATGTTGATAACTGATTTTGTTGAGATATTATTCAATCTTCAGTGATTTCCATTTATCTACACAATATTTTCAAAAACAAAAGCTAAATATTTATATTTTCTAATTTGTTAAATAAAAACCTTAATTATCTAAAAAGTAATAATAAAAGATAAAAATAAAAACAATGGTAATGTCAATTATCATAGACCGAGCATGAGTTTGAAATAGTTCAACACATAAAACAAAATTATCTTTCTCAATTTTTAGCACAAATGGAATGATATTTTTTATTTTAGTGATAGTGAGGACAGATGAAATTAGTTTACCTAAGGAGGACTGTGGTGAAGGAACCACAATGACTTGTGAAGAGTTAGGAGAAAAGTTTGTTGAAGACATGACATCGGATCAATGATGGGGCACAAATGCACAACGAAAAAAAAAAGTGGTTGTAGAATTATCAGGTAGGACGCTAATAGCTGGGACTAGGGGTTGTGCATGCGATGATACAAAGGAAAAATGAGAGGGAGATAAGGCACAAAGGCATATTGGTGGCAAATATTAGAATGTAATGACGAATCGGAGGCACAACAATGACAAGTGACACGATGGTGACAAGCGTCACGACGAAGGTTGCATCACTATGTTTCGAGGAGAAAGAGGAAAATATGAAATTATAACAAGAGTTGGGGTTACAAACAGCTTCGCTCTCAAAGGGTCTCGGGCACGGAAAGGAAAAATCACAACGAAGTTTCTAACCGAAGTGGAGGCACACGTGCAACGATCGTTGTGTTTTGTGTAAAAGTATGAGATTTTATTTTTTTGGATTTGATATTATTCACATCCCTCAAGCAATGTCTAAGTTACATGTAATAATGATTTTCATTATTTATCATTGTAAAAACTCAAGTGGATGAAAGGATAACTCAAGTGAAATTTATAATTTGAGTAAGAGATAGATCATTGCAAATCTCTCCTCTAAAAGTGTTGACCCTCAACCAACAAGTTCGTTGCTTAAACATGAGGAGGACAATGTTGTATGAGCTATGGAATTTTATAGATCATGCAACCAGGTTAAGGCACTCAATGTAGAGTTTGTTGATCAAGTGTTGATGAAACAATGAGTTTCATTTCTAAATCTTTTTGAAAGTGATCAACATGGTTCTCAAGCATGATGAGAACTCCCAAGTGTGAAAAATGAGTATTTGAACAAAGAAGGGGCAAAACCTAATTTTAATCTTTGCAGGTACCCTCAACTGCATATGAGGATACTTAAACGATAAGTTTTTTACAATTATGGGAAGTGACGAGGTCACTAAAGTGATGTGTGATGTAATATGTATGATAATGTATGATATGCCTGTTTTGATGTACATTGTTGAGAATGACGGTGAATAATGTATGTAACATGTGTATAAGGTGATACAAACACTATTTATATAATATGTGATTTTTTTTATGGTACACCTCTTGTGGAATATAACCCATTATAGATGTTTGGCCATTTATTGATGTGTGTTGTTCCGGTGGATACTTGGGATGATATCAGATTATAAGAGCTAATATAATAAACATATTAAATTATTAAGAAAAAATTGATATTATGACTTCAATGATGATCAAAAGTGGTTTATACTTGACTTGATGGTATATATACCTTTCATTTCATAACAAATGTTTGTATCATTTTATATATTAATTTATACCACTAGTATATGCATAACAAATTGAGACATTATACTCCTAATGATTTTCATAGAATATGAGTTTTTGAGTTTAGACATAATGTAAGAGTGAGTGAAGTTGGAAAATGGTTATATAGTGTGATACAACAAAGGATGTGAACCAATAGTAACATGTACACAAAACTTTTGAAACTTGTAGTTGTTAAAGTGCAAGCTCGTACATATTGGGAATTCAGACATGATTCCCACAATAAGTAGATATGAGAAAGTTGAACAACAAAAGAAGATCCATAAATTCATTGTTTTGAGGTTTTGAGTTTGAGGTGATATCAATATCTTATGTGGGTTGGGTTTACATCTGATAGTTGTTGTATATATGTTTCTAAACTCCCCTTGAAAGATCTATCAATGGTATCAGGGCTGTCATTTTGTCTTGGTGATTGACTAAAACGAGAACAACATGGTTTCCATATCAAAAGTCTGCCTAATAAAAGTTCAGACAAGTACGTTCCATTAAGATGAGTGATGATACAAGTTAAAGAGTATTCATGGTTATCTTGAGGGAATGTACTAATGTGAAAGAAACTCACTTTTGAAGAAGAGGTCGTTGGGAAAGTGAGTCTAAATTTTACATTGAGTAAATATGAAAAAGTTAAACAATAGATAAAAAAGAAGACCCATACAATCATTATCTTATAATTTTGAATTGAAAGTGATATTAATTTCTTATGGAAATTAAAATCATATCTTATTAATATCATATTTTTCATATCATTCATGGAAAGACTCCTCATCACCCATGGTTATAAAAACATTTATTTAATGTATTATAACTTAATATTATTGTAAAGAAGAATGCTTTCTTGACTGATTATGTTACAAATATTAATATAGTGTATTGTATTTATATACTTTCATGTTTGATTATCTTTCAAATACATTGTGCGTTATGTATATCAGTTGCCAACATGAAAAAATAATATATATATATATATATATATTGTTCAAAGAAACAATTTTGTAAGAGAATCTCCACTTTTAAACTTTTACCATTATTTATTATTTCAATCCTATTTTATCATAGATGTTAAAATTTCAATTTGGCCAACCCAAAATTTAAACACTATAAATTTTTAAGGCTTGATTCAATTCAATATAAATTATATGTGTTAAAAAGTAAATCTAGAATAGACTATAATCTGAATGTGATACCATGTTAAGAAGTAAATTAAGTCTAACTTAATTTCATAAAAATGACTTGTGAAGTTTGCATTACTTATATATTTTAAATTGACTTTGTCTCTGGTCGATGTGAGAATTTCATCAAACATATATCCTTTAAAAACATTTAAACTTTAAATTCAAAATTAAATAAATATTTTAAAATTTTGGTTACATTGATTAATTAATTTTTTAAAATATAATTATTATATTTAAAAATAGTTCAACCCTATTAATTTAACTTGGCTTAAGTTTATATAAAATGTAGACTAAACATATCAGACATAAAATGCAATAAATTTTATAACATATTTTAGAGTGATCCATTATCTCGTATTTTATTTTTTTCTTTTATCATCTAAACATACCACAAATAAAAAATTACATAAAAAATAGAAAAGCCTTTAATTTAAAAATATATAATAAAGTCTAATCAGTTAACAATTATAAAAAATATAAATCAGTTAAAAGAATAAATAGCATGAACAATGTCATAAATATAACCAGGGTAAGAATTAATAATTAAGAATATAGCGGTAACAAAAAAAAAATGATGATAACAATAACTAAAGTAATAATGATAAAATAACAGCAACACTAATGATGAGAATGTCGTGAATAATGAAAATGGTAACATTGTTTCATAATTATCTTCTAAATAAATCTTCAAGTAAGCATTTTATTTTTAGTTGTATATTTAATTTAAGGATTGAAATTATAATTTTTATAGCATAATTGAATATGTATATGTATAATAATTTTACATTATTAGTTTTAATTGGTCTATTAGTAATTTATTTACTATATATTAGCTTATTTAGATATTTTAATGCAAAATAATACTTAAATAAGTTATTCTTGTCACGGTGATAGCAAACTCTATCGTCTTATTGCAATTCTAGATTAAGACTTCTTAATAATGATTTTAAAGATCATGGTTGAGGATATTTTTCTTGTAGTTATAGATCCCATAACATACACCGATTAAATTCATATTCTCCTGAATAAATTGAGAAAATTTTAGTAAACTTTATAAACATAATCTAATAATAAAAAATTAAAATTAAAATAAAAATATTAACTATTAACAAATAAAATTTGTTATTAATAATAAAAAAATTGTCACTAATTTAACTTAATTGAAAGATTATTAATAAGAAAAAGTCTCTTGATAAAATATTTGTCTCTTGATATTACGTCAACGCAATGATACTGAGACAAAGATTCAAAATC
Source organism: Vigna umbellata (assembly GCF_029865625.1). NCBI lineage: Eukaryota > Viridiplantae > Streptophyta > Magnoliopsida > Fabales > Fabaceae > Vigna > Vigna umbellata. The sequence goes on along the minus strand of NC_142168.1, from coordinate 11,675,908 downwards.
TCATGTTGATAGACAATACCTATTCTCGTAAAGAATTATAAAACATTTAAATTGCTTGCCGTAATAGAAACGTTTTATTTTCTAATGTAAATTAACACTTGTTTTCTTGATAATATCATTTCTTCAGAGAGTTTCAAGAAACAACTTCTCACGAATCCATAAAACAAATTTTAAAGGTAAGAGATATACGATGAACGGAATCATTGATAAATTTAATATTGGCTTTGGAAACGTGGACAACTTTCATTATTATATTTCTCATATATATATAATTAGAAGGACAAATACAATATGCTTCCTAGAAATCTCATTTGAATGGAAATAATTATGAAATATCATTCATATGAGTTTCACAATAAAAACTTCCATAATTTAGGATATTTGTGAAGAAAGAAATATTTTTTTTATCATTCAATACTAAGTTATTGTATCGATACATATATATACAAAAAACAATAACACCAAAAAAAAAAATCTGAAATTCAATTTTTTGTTTAGTAGTGACAATTTTTTAGAATTAATAAGTGGTATGTATATGTAAATATGATTACATGAAAATGTTTAAGGATGTTGCATATTTAATAGCATGGTGTGAATAACAATATTATGAATTATGGGATTTCATTTAGAGATAAATAATTGGATAAATGGAGACTAAATAGTATTTGTGAGATGATTTAATAGTTATCAACGGTAAGATATGTAAAAGGAAGAAAAAAAAAATCTTTCTTATTATTTTTCAATAAAAAATAAAAAATATATACTAGAAAGTATTTATAATTCTTCTATTTTATTCTTATAATTACTCTAATATATTATATAATAATGGAACATTATTATTGTAAATTCAATAATCTCGAAATATAATTTATTTTTTAACAAGATATGTTGAGATATGGTGCAAATATTAAATTAAAAAAAATTGATAATACGTTTAAGTTCTAATGATATATGAAGTTTCATAGTTAATGAAAATTTAGTACACTAAGTTGAGAGTTAGTTATACCAAATTAAAAATATGTAGAAATCACTTTATCATAAAAGATTATACAATAAACCCGTTCTAGAAAAGGTTATGTTATCATACATACTAAATGGTGACAAATATGTTAATATCCGAGTGTAAACTTAATAGTAATAGTTTAGAAATAATTAATGTTTATTTATATGATATAAATCGGTATATGACTTTTAATAAACTTGGCATTAAACTATTTATATATAAATTGTGATTAAATATTTAATAAAAGTATATAACCATAGGAAAGAAAAGGTTGTGAATTTGATGAGGAGTAATTATATTCTAAGGTTATGTTTCCTAAAATGAAAAAAAAAATGTATAAAAGTGGGGTTTGAATCGATGGCACATGTACTATTGAATTCTCCCAAAAGATCTCTTTCTCACAAAAGCTATACGATAAAGAAAGAGAGCATTGCATAGATACCAAACGATCCAGATGAGCAATAAATAGTGTCTCTATCAACGGTCACAAAATGCTTACCCACCTCTGCTTCTCATCATAAATAGAAATATCACTTCCAATTTTCAAACCAACACTTAGTGCTCAACGTCTCTGTCTCTGTCCACTCTCATATTATACACACATTCAAACATTCCATCAATTTTTTTAACTTAAATTCCATTCTATTTATTTATTGTTAAAAGATGTGGGAGAAGTTATAAAAGGAAAATAATAAAATGATACACATTCACATTTATTTAACATGTGTTCTCGATCAATCATATAAGAAATTAATTATAGAAAAAATCACAACAAATTAAATGATGGAATATTTAATTCAGTGGTTATTCAATTCAAAGATGTCATTTATTGAATATTTAAAACTTAACTATGATAAGTAATCAATAGTTAAAAATAATATTATTTTACAATATAAAACAAATCGACAAGACACAAAAAGAAAAACAAAATTAAGAGTAGTGACTAGACTAAACTGTGAAGGTGTGATTTTCGATCCTATACATGTTAAAACACATGTATTATAAAATAAAATAATTATAATTTTTTAAAAATGAAAAATAAAAAATATTATTAAAATAAATATTTGAAAAATATGTGTGTCAAAAGGTATCGTTTTTATTATAATGTTAACACAGCGTTGCCAAGTGTTTAAATTAATGTAAACTGTATGCTTACGTTTTCCTTAAAAACAGGCATAAGTTACATTAAAAAGACACATTTTAGGTTAAGAAAAGCAAAACAATGTTTCTTAATATGAAAAAGCGAGTCCTTAGTGGCATAGCTTTCCATAAGAATTAGGTACTTGACTGCTTGTTAGGTCCTCGGGTCAAAGAAGAAAAGGTTTTCTATCTGTTTAACCTGTCATAATATAAGATAGTTTCAATATTAAATAAATTAGGGTTTTGAAATAAAAAAAAATGTTAGTTTTAAATTCTTCAATCGCGTATTCTTAATATATATATATATATATATATATGCATTTTGTCAGGACGATTAAAAATCCATGAGATTCGTTTTAGTAGGTTTTACATGTCAAGAGGAGGCTCGACACTCAACTGATGGAAGACAGGTGTTGACAGATGAGCAGATGCTCGTTTTAACGTGAAAAAGAAAACTTGATTTTCAGAAATTCACGCCACACTCTCTGCATGCACTTTTCTTCTCTAGATTCTGAAAATCTCATTTTCTCCTCCTTCTCTCTAAATCTCCTTCATTTTCTCTCTACGAAATCTCACCCTTTCTCTTCTCTTCTCCGATCTCCGTTCAGACACCGTAGAAGCACTTCCGGCGTCAAGAGCTTCCAGATAAACTGTTCGGTTTGTGAAGCTGAGCTGGTAAGTCTTTCTCTTCACCCAGTCGTTCGTTTTCCTAGACATGCAAACCCAGTTCTGGTTTCATGTGTTGATCACCATTCTCCAAATGAGTGGTTCTGAGAGTGTTTTGGTTTTACTTGGTTTAGTTGGAAAATTGTCGAGCGTTGAGGGTAGAAAAACTGGTAGTGGTGAACTGTATTCTGCCTCTGTGAACGTCCGATCACGCTCAGAGGTAAGAGAAACTTATCTAATTTAATTTATATGTTGCTGTATTGCATGAACGTTCGTTGAGTTGCTAAACTAAAATGAAGCATGATTATTGAGATGTTTGACTATATGAAATATGATGATTGATATGTTCTGATGTATGAAGTATATGAAATTTACTATGATATGAATGTATGAAATTTGAAGATATATGGTGAGAATTAAATTGAGATAAAGGATTTCTAAGTATGAATTTCCCCTATGAAAGAGTATGTTCGTCACTGAACGGTCCTTGACCGTTCGGGTTTTTCTAGTGAACTTGGTTAGAATTGAATTCTTTCATTTGGGAAGAATCCTAGTTGAGGACGAGCGTCTTCATTTCGAAATACTGTGCATGAGCGTTCGGCCAGACATAGTTGCTTCTTGGTATTCGGTTATAAACTTAAGTGTGTGTGTGTGTGTGTGTGTGTATATATATATATATATATATATATATATATATATATATATATATATATTTGTATATTTTCGTTTGTTCTTAAACAATATTCCAAATCGTATATTATTATATTTATCAAGTCTTCTACTGTAAGTTTAGTAGTGCTCGGTCTTATACCAAGCGCTCGTATTGAGTAGTGCTCGGTCTTACACCAAGCGCTCGTACTGAGTAGTGTTCGGTCTTACACCAAGCGCGCATTCTCTTTTCTTTTATAATCTATCTTGATGAAAATAGTGTTCGTCCAACTTCAATAGAGTTCTCTCTACTGTGCTCGGTCATTGACTGACATTCGATTTTCTTGATGTGAATTCAAATAAGCTAAGTATTTATAAGCGTACGGTTTCTTCATGTGAATTCTTCTAAGTATTATTCTTTCAAGTTTCCGTATTCATTGGTTTCGGCCTAGAGTCTTAGCACTTGGCATAGTCTTTGCGGTGTTCGGTTTGAGCTCTCAAGAGTCAGTTCATTTAATTGACTCACTTTGTAAGTAACGTTCGTTCTAGTCGTTCTTGTGATATATGATTGTACTCGGTTTCTTTCTCAACCCGATATTAACCCTCTCGGTCTTAATCTGTTCTGGAACTAGATACTTCTCTGTCTCGCTCCAAGTGTTCGTTCTCATTCTGAGTTAGGATTGAATGTTCGGTATTTGGTGTCCTTAATAATCTTTGTACAAAGGTGAAATTGAAATGATTAAACATGAAAGATGAAGAGAATATGATATGGATGAAATGTTTTGGATTATGGACGAGCGTTCCGGGGAGGAATGACTCATAAATGTATATTGGAATTGGTAAAGTATGAATGTGGACATGCTAAGCTGGTGGGTCATCCTGATGTTCCGTGATTACTCGTCCTCACGTAGAGAGGGTAAGTCATGTGTGGGAACGACAGGAGGTCCTAGTCCTTATGGTTAATTTGGACATATAGGATTAACCTCGGGTGACAGCTGTTGAGGGTATCCCAGTTACTACATCACCCGGGTGCACGAATGTCATAGCTACACAGATTTCATACAGTCCGGACAATTAGTCTAGTATTAGGCTTTGTATGAACGAATGATGAATTTATCTTATTTGGTTGATTGTGTGAAATATATGTTTATACATGAATTAAACTATATAAGCTTACCCTGTGTTTCCTGTCTTGTTTGTTTTGTACGTTCGGTTGTCCTTCTGTTGCAATGATCATCCGTGTGGATGTGAGCAAAAGGAGACGAGCTACTGGAAGAGACACTGGAGGAAGATAACTTAGTAGAGGTAGAAGTTAAGACCGAGCAGTAGAACCGTTCGATCAATAGTAGTCTGATAGTAAGGTGATCGCTCGATCACCTTTTCCCTTTGCTTTTGTGTTGACCGTTCGATATAGGCTTTTGTAAACCATTCGGTCAAAATTACTTATGACGTTCGATTTTTAATTTTCTAGTCTTTCTGTAAGACCGTTCGGCCACGGCCGTACGTTCTCTTTAATGTAAGACTGATCTGTAATATTATTCAATGTAATTATTCTATCATATAGTTTTAGACTGTATTTTTGGGATGTTACACATTTTCATATAATTTTATAAATATTTAAAAGATGGAACTTTGTCTCTTTATAATGATTTAATTCCATGCAGTTAAAAATATTGATTAGTTTACTTTTAAAAATTATATGAATGTAATTTGATAATTTAAAAGAAAACTAAAAATGACGCTCTGTTTTGATAATTTTAAAGTTGAATTAACTAAACAGTATTATTCCTGTAAAAATACAATTTTTAAACAACTTATATACAAAGTTTAGTGTTTTAGCATGGTTATTTAGTTAAAGTTAATGTTTCTTTTTCATAATTCATACAATATAAATTGCACTAAAATTATTTATAAATAAAATTCTACTTCTGGTCGAAAAATCACAATCAAAATACCAGATAAGCTTATGTCCTTTTCCTTGGGTCTCACCGTCACCGCACGTGGCCCGTCTCAATAATGGTAATGTGAAAAATAATTTATATTTTCAATCACTTAGAAATTATCATAGAGATAAAACTTTATAAGATTAAGAAATTATCATATAGGATGATTTAAAAATAAGTAGTAATTAAAAATATTGTTGCGTTATTAAACACAGTTTTTATTTAAACTATATTTCGCGGTCTTTCTTAATTTTATTTTTATGAAATAAAATTCGCGGAATTTATAGTTTTTTAAACTTAATCGAAGTCAATGTTTATTAACCTTAATAATTTATTTTTTATTTGAAAAATAAATTTAATTAATGTTTAAGTCAAATTGGATATTGTCAATTGAGTTAATTTTTTTCTTACAAAACTTTTATATTTTTCAATTAAAATTTTCACTTTCTTTTCAATCTCTTTTCATGTTTGTTTTGTTGTTTGACAGTCTCTCAATACAGTAGTCCGGTTTTTAATTTGCTTTCTTTTTTTTTTGTTTATATTTATCTAACAATAAAAACCTATGTATACTGTAAAATAACATTGTTTAACATTAACATTACATAAAATAATATTTTAGAGACAATTAAGCAAGATAATAAGGTGAGGTAAAATATTGTTTGATACCATTTGACCACTTATGTAGATAACATGATCATGAGAAAAAAGAGAGTAAACTTTTGTATTTGTAAAAAGGAAAATAAAAAATAAAAAATAGTGAAGGATAATGTAAAATGAAAATAAAAGGTTTGAAGTGTCAAAATACCATTGTTTATTAAATAAAAGAAGAATCAAGTCACCTAGTTAAAAAATAAATTAAATAAATATGAACTCAATTAAACAATATACATTTTTAAAATACTCAGTAAATAAAAAAATCAATAGAAACTTAAATTTAAAATATCTAAATTTATCAAATACTTGAAATTGAATTAAACTTTAAAGTTAAAATTTTAAATATTCATATGATGATTAATTCGAAGTGAAGTAATTTATTGTCCATTATATATTTTTTAATCAATAAATCTGATTAAGAAATATAACCTCATTCATTAGATTACTTTTTTTTATTCAAAAGCAATTTAAATCAATCCATAGAAAATCATAATATTATTCCCAGTACAACCTAAGTTTTTTTTTTCTCAAAAAGAAAATAAAATTTAATATCTCACCACCTCTTTTTTAGGGAAATTATTACATAATATTATGACTCCTATTCATCAAAACATACTTACATTAGCATTTTTGTTGCCAAAATAATTTAAATATTTTTTTAATTACATAAATATTATTAATCAAAACCGCAGTCATAAGTATTCTGATAAGAGTTATTTACAAAAATTGTTTATGAACAAAAACAGTTTTCTTAAATAAACATCATATAAAAGTTAAGATTTACCTGCTCTGTGTTCATTGGTTAGCTAGCTAGACAAGGGCGCAGGCAGGATCCCTTTCCATGTCCATGAAACTGCTAAATTTTGTTGGGAGGAACAGAAAAAATGCAAAACAAATTCTGAAAAGAAAAAAATTAGAAAGAGAAAGAGAAGAAGATCGAGAAGCTGATCCAACTCGAACAAACAAAAGACTCTCTTGTTTGTGGACTGAGTATGAAGACAGAAGAAAACATGCTTTAACACGTGCCTTTTCAATCCCACTGCTTTTCGCATTCTGACTATTCCATACTTCCTTCTTCTCTTCTCTGTTCCTCTTCTCAAGAGAGAGAAACAGTGAGACATTTTCTCTCACTTCTCAATGAAAGGGGAACTGAAAATGAAGTCAAAGATGAAATGGGTTGGCCTGTTTGGCCTCGTGCTCTCTGCTTTCTCTATCTTTATTCACTTCCTCCTTGCTAGATTCACTCAAATGGGTGCTGCAGACTTTGAGTCCTCCATCACAATCTTCTCTTGGAGACCCATCTTCGAGAAACCAATTCCCCCCACAAATGTAATTCTCTAATCACATATCTTACCCAAAGATCTCACCTTTTTCTACAATTTCAAGTGGGGTTTTACCTTTGCATTGCTCTGGTATCCCCAACATTCTAGGGACTGTTGTTGGTTCGAAGTTTTGGCTTTGTGCTCCGGAAAATGACAAAGGGACAACATTCCCTGTCATATTCCGCGTGTGGCTCTGTAGTTAGATGCTGTGCTGGTTTCTGTTTTTCTCCTTTTTCATGGAAATAAGCTTAACAGCGTTGCTTTTGTTCATTGGTTCGGATCAGTCGGTTGCCACGTTTAACTGAATTTGGAGCACGGTGTCGCTCCTATGTATTCGATTCATTGGCCAATGTGCTTTTGGACTATGTTTTCATTTGTCGATATTTTTTTAATTTTGTTCTTTGTCCCTTTATTTTTCTGTTTCAAATATTTGTTCTTGTTATTTGTGCTGCAGAGTCCCTCTCACAGAAGATTATGGGGTCCGGTGAAGCGTCTTGAATCACTGTATCCGGATTCAAATCCGCAAGGAAATTATGCTGGTGAGTTCCATGTTTCATCTTTTTGCTATGCTGTCATTTCTATTGCTTGAAAAATCACAGGTTTTTGTACTGGTCTATTTGATATTGAATTTTCTGCTGACAAAACTTGTGATTTATTTTGGGGTTGTCTATCCGTTAAAGTGAGTTGAGTATTGATTCCGAACTTTAACAAAACAGGTCATCTATAGAAAATTTTAGGCACTTTTTTCCTGGCTTTTTTCTTTTTACTACTATTACTATAAGAAATGGAATTAGGACTATCTGGTTATGTAAAGCGAAGGCAGTGCCTCTATCATATATAAGCATGTGATGTCATATTGTGTGACTGGAACTCGTTCCTTTCACTTTTGTGCTTCTTGAGGAAAAATTGTTTTTTTGTCCACGATAATTGATGTCTAAGTTTGTCTTATCCTTGGGGTAGCACTGCTTGTGTTTGTGTTTCTCATTGATGAGCAATTATATCACCTACTTTAAAAAATCAATAATAACATGCTTCATTGACAATATAAGATATCCAGTTATCTGAAGGGGTCTGTGGAGTTTGAACTTCAATATCCGTATCTCCATATTAATGTCTTTGTAAGAATGTTTGATCACTATGATCATATGTTGCCCTGATCTTATATTTCCTCTAACACGTTTATTTCCTTTCATTTTCTGCCTTGCTTTTGTGTGTACATACCAAGATTGTCAAACTTTGTCGCTCACAGTCCCAAAGATTTCACCATGCAAATTATCAGACATTTGAATCTTTAAATATGTTGCTCACCATGCATTTGATTTTGTTTCTCTATGTTTTTATATGCAAGATACATTGTAATTTAAATACCATTTCCTTTATTTTCATACTTTGTATTACGTGTAAAATCAGATAAGTTCTTTGCAGGAGAGGAGAAACTTGTGCTTCTGTAAACTACTGTTTAATCTTTTATCTCTCTCTGAAAGAAAATATCTCTATCTTTCCTGACAGATCCTGTTTCACAAACAAATGGATTTATTTTTGTTCGGATACGAGGTGGTTTTCATGAGATCAGGAATTCGGTAAGGGTGGTTCTAAGTTTTAAGGTTTTAACACGTTATATTTAAATCATACTGAACTGAACCATTATCTTGTTTTTTCAGATATGTGATGTTGTTGTGGTTGCCCGACTTCTCAATGCTACGTTAGCTATGCCTGAGATCCTATCAACAACCAGCAGCAAGGGAATAAGGTAACTATTCTTCCATAAAATTACAGAAGCTTACATTCAACTCAGTCTGATATGATCTAAATTATGTGTTTAAACTATTTCACTATTTTCTTTATAATTATTTTTATCCAGCTCTCAGTTCAAGAGTTTTGCATACCTGTATAATGAAGAGCAATTTGTCCTATCATTAGCAAAAGAAGTCACTATTGTGAGAACTCTTCCAAAAGACCTAAAGGGAGCAAGGAGAAAGAAAGAGATACCTGTCTTTAGAGTACCATATTCAGCATCACCTTTTTATTATTTTCATCATGTTCTCCCTGTATTAAAGTCCCATTCAGTGGTTGAACTAGTTGTTTCGGAAGGTGGATGCTTGAAGGTAAAGGCAGCTTTTGCTTAACCTATCCATAACCTGTTTTTATCTAAATTTTCCTTCCAGAGTTCAAAGTCAAAGGTTTATTTTTTGAATTTTTTTTTTATTTTTGTTTGAGTGGAATTGGCTTGGTGAAATCTAGTAAACACTGCCGATTTTATAATTTTGGGCATCCTATGATGTGTAGAAGAACATTTAAATATGGGTCATTATTTGAGGATCTTTGTTTTATTACTTTACTGGGATTGGTATTCTTAATTTCTGAATTTGGGGTTTGCCTGTGATGAGCTTATTTTGGAATGATTATCTTAGTGTTTTGCCACATTGAATGACGTACAACACTCATGCTGCTATCTTTCTCAATCTTCTGTTTTTAGTTCTTCAGCTTTTAGATGGACTACACCATGGAAAGCTGGTAGTTTAAAATGGTGATTGTTTTGCCTTTATTAAAAGTATCTACAAGTGATGGTTTCTCTTTGCTTCCCCCCCTTCTTAGGCCACTCTTCCTCCGGATTTTGAAGAATATCAAAGGTTGAGATGCAGAGTATCTTTTCACGCCCTTAAGTTTCGACAAGAAGTCCAGGAACTTTCTGCTAAGATTTTGCAGAGGCAAGTTTACTGTCTTCTCTCATTTAAGTTTGTTCTTCTCATTCATACACTTTTTCTCCTGTTGGCTTATGTATAGTTCATCATATGATTGTAGGTTACGAGCTCCTGGGCGTCCATTCATTGCATTTGACCCTGGCATGACTAGAGAATCTTTAGCGTATCATGGTTGTGCAGAACTGTTCCAGGTATATGATCAATCTGTGATACTGTCTCTTAAACTTCCTCATCTCTTCATATTTGAGCTTTGGTGGTCTTTTTGCTAGGATGTACATACTGAACTTATTCAACACAAACGGTCTTGGATGCTAAAACGTGGAATTGTCAAGGGGAAGCTTTCAATCAACTCAGCCGAAGAAAGACTAAAAGGTTCCTGTCCTTTAATGCCTGAGGAGGTAAGATTTTCTTTTAGTTGTTTATAGTCAAATTGTTCATCTGCAATGAATTGGCAGAATACTCTCTCCAAAGATTGGTCATTTACATTTATTGCAGATGTATCTGAAGCCATATGTTTTGAGAGAGAACTACCCTGGTTGATTTACCCTGCTTGATTATATGATTTACCATTCTGATCTCTTGCAGATTGGTACGCTTCTGCGTGCATATGGATACTCAAGGGATACAATTATATATGTATCTGGGGGAGAAGTCTTTGGTGGACAAAGGACGTTGATCCCTCTTCATTCTATGTTTGAAAATGTTATTGATAGAACTTCTTTGAGTACTCCTTGGGAGATGGTTAGGCTCTATGGGCAAGAGGTGAAGCTTGTTGAAACTCCTGGACCACCACCTTTCACTGAAGAAGTAACAAAGCGTGCAGCTTGGAAAAATGCAGGTCCACGTCCTCGCCCACTTCCTCCACCTCCAGCAAGGCCAAAATCATACAACATAGAAGGTTGGTGGGGTTGGGTTGCTGAGAGTGATAACGAGCCTGATAGTACAGTCATGGAACTGAGGACCAATGCCCATAAATTACTGTGGGAGGCTATTGATTATGTGATTTGTGTTGAAGCTGATGTATTCATCCCTGGATTTGACCTTGACGGGAAGGGGCATCCAAATTTTGCTAGCTTGGTGATGGGGCACAGGCTATATCAGTCAGCAACATCAAAGACATTTAGACCTGACAGGTAAATACCCTATTTTCAATGTATGTAAATGCAATGTTTGCTTGAAAGTTCCAATTCTTAATTACAAAACAGAATCTTCGTTAATCCATTTAAAGTTTTAATACTTTGTAATCATATATACGTTGTGCAGAAAGGAAGCTGCTAAACTTTTAGACGAGATTCGGCAGCACATGCATCATGCAAATCATACATGGTTAGAATCAGTTCGCAGGCATTTGACTAAAACATTACTTGATGGAATTATAGAAGCATCAAGTAAATCAAAGCTACAATCCTTTCTCTCTCATCCAGTACCCGAATGCTCTTGTCTACGGCGTGATTCCTTTGAGGTATCAAAGAATTCTTCTAGCCCTTCAACTTCCCAATTGTGGAAAGCTCTGAGCATCACTCGCCGGTGTCCTGCATGGATGGACAGCGGTCCGATTTCTCTGTCAAAAGATAAGGAAAGTGAAGAGGTTGTAGATGAGGATGATTCTGTATCCGAGTTGTTCTTTGGACAAAGTGCTGAAAATCATGAAGGTGAGGCAGAAGTGAACAATAAAGAAGAAAATCAGTTTGAGGATCAAGAAGATGAGGGTGGGGATAGGTGACATCAAGCTCATGTGTTGCTGGTTCGTCTGGCAATTAATAATGGATTTGCCTTCTTCAGATTCATGTACATAATCAATTGCTGCTTCCAAATGTTGCTTACTGGATTCAGTTTTGGGTGAGAGAAGCACTAAAAGCCGCGTATATATATGGCTCTGAACTTCTGATTCAGAAAACATGTTTGCTGAGAATCATCTGATGACATTAGTGTTTTTTCTCTTTGGCTCAAGTTCGCAAATATATAGGCTAATTTGTTGACAACATGTCAGTTTTGTTGTAAGATTGCTTGATCATCGTGATTAATATTAGGTTTAAGTGCAGTTTGAATTCTTTGCCACTAAAACTTCCTGCTTATCTTTGCTGCACATATTCAGACTGTACTAATTCTACTCATTTTTATAGCTGGTGAAAGAAGGAAATCATCACCCATATTATTTATTTAATGAATAGAGCTAAGATATTGTTAGATATTTTCTCTCAACTTCTCTTTCAACTAAATCTCTACCGTGGTCCATAAGGTTGTAGCCATTGTTTACTTAAGTTTCTGATCTTTATAAAAGATTACAACTTTTAATTTCTTTTTGTTTTACAAAGGGTTTTATATTCTCATTCACTTGAACAGCAGTTTTACTATATTTTTTCATTGTAACTATGGATTAAAATATAAGAAACTTACAATAGTTTGTGAAGTCCGGAACTGATATAGAAGTGTGCAAAATCAGATAATAAAATGAATGGCATATATAGCATGGTATTCTTTCATGCATGTACATAGAAACCACCTATTATGGTAAGCATCAAAGTGAGTTATTTACATCAGACAGAATATTTATTCAAGTGTGGTCCAATTACCAATACCTCCCAAATGTGGTCCAAGAAAACTTATGCCTTCCACATGAGCCAGCACCTCATTGAAAATGGCAGAACGTGAGTTTATTTGGTGAGTTCAATCAAGTTGTGGCAAACTCCAAATTGGCATTGCTCCATGACAAACGTGAAGTGTATGCAACAAACCCTACAACTAGCATATTTCAGATTGTTTTTTCTGAATCTCTTACTTCTTTTGGGATGCAGGAAGAAATGTACAATTGCTTTTCATGGACAATGGAATGACCCTAATATTTTTTTTTCAAAATCTTAACACTTTCTTACGAGTATTATCTGGAATGTAATAAAAAATCATAAATTCCACATTGTGGAAGTTTTTCAAAAAATCTGAATTTAGAAAAAATCTAAAATAAATGAGAATTAGTATTTAATCGTTTTGAATTATTGATTTTGTAACACTTCATGAAAATTTTTATCATTAAAGAACACAGATCTGGAAAATTTTAAACCCTATTGTAGAAAGTTCTCTGCCGAATTATAAAAAAGTTCACTTTATGAAAGGTGCTAGTTTTGAGCATATATTGCAAAAACTTCTCCACGAGGATGTGCAAGATTGTATTTTAGTTTATAAAAGTGAGTGGGGGTAATAGCTGTATTTTATCATTTCTGGATATCCTTTTTTGAAAAGATTCTGAAATTTTCATTATTCTGCTGTACTATGAGAAATTACTGGACAAAATTACAAGGGTGAAAAAGGTAATTGTGAAATAAATGTTCCCCAGTTGGTTTTGGATCTCATGCAAATACTTTTGTGGCCCGTGAATGCTTCCCTGACAAGGATATTTTCCGGCTATATACACTATTTATCTGTTTTCTCTTGCTTGCAACAGAATTTGACACAGAGAACTGCATGATAAGATTATCTTCAATGATGAAATTGCTAGCAAAGAATGATTAACTTATGCATTATTATTCATCAAATTTTATTATGGAAAAATATTGATAAATGATTATCAACTTCATGGCTTATTACCAGAACATTCCCTTATTAGCTGACAACTTGAACAAGTTCTGGATACAAGTCATTTGCGAGAAGTAATCTTATTATTAACAATAATATATTGGGGTGTAATTTCTAACAAAATTTTGATGTGACTTGTAAAACATGATGTAATTCTCACACGAGTAAACTCTCATCCAGACTGGCAAACGAATGAACTTGTCCTACAAGAATTGGCAGCATTAGTACTAAAAAATATCTTTTAAAGAAATGTCAAAACAATGAATGTATGACATTGAACTATCAGGTAGACTGGAAGGCAATAAAATAGAAAATTGTTATGGAAGCACAAACATAGGTGACATTTTATTTCTGAATGTCTTAGTACCAAAACCAGTATCGTTAAATATACATTTTATCTGGCTCTAACCAGCAAGGCAAAAATGAACTGATCCACCCAATTCCTCTTTTTCTCCCATCCGAGGACAAAAAAAAATAATGAAACTCATGACAAAATAAGCATGAGAGGGATCTCTAGCTTGCTTCTTGTCTGAGCCTCTTTGAACTTTGTTCGGATTCAATAATGCAGTAATCAAATCCGGAAACTGAAATTGCTGGATTGCTCTCAAATTGATTTTCATGAACCTGAATGAACAAATAACATATGGCATTAATTTTAGAATTTGATTAGAATACACTGAAACAGTGACAGTATTGATTTACTAGTTCTAAATTGGTCAGTTCAAGTATAGAGATATACGTTGACAGCAAATTATTCTATCTCGTTCTTTCTAATGAATAATACTGTCATACCTGAATGAACAAATAACATATGGCATTAATTTTAGAATTTGATTAGAATACACTGAAACAGTGACAGTATTGATTTACTAGTTCTAAATTGGTCAGTTCAAGTATAGAGATATACGTTGACAGCAAATTATTCTATCTCGTTCTTTCTAATGAATAATACTGTCATACACTAATTCTATGACAAAAGGGCAATAACAACGCTGTAAAGTATCCTCCAAAAGTAATTCAATTCAATTCAAGTCAGAACAAAGTTTGTGCTAAAACAATGGAGCATAAACGAACCTTTGAACTATATGCAGAGGGGACCAATCCAGCATTTGCTCGTCTACCAACATCAATTTGCACCGAGAGATTAGTCTGGGACATGTCTACCCCGGAAGACTGCAGCACTTGCGTGAGAGTATCTAAAATTCTGTTAAAACACATAAAAACTGGATCAACAGTGGCATGAATGATATATTCCCTTCAATGATGCTTGATGGAATTGACTCAAGTGCTAAAAAATTAATGTCCCTAAAAGGTGCAGTTGCATACTAAACAGGCGAAGAAGAAAGCAATGTCAAATGCAACAAGTTTGTGGGAACCGAAAAAATTCTCTTGCCAAATTTTCTCCCCTCTTTTTGAGGATAGATTCCCACGCTCAATTGTAAGTACAAGGAATTTCCAACAATTTACTTTTGACAAGATGAATTCATTCACTTTAATACAAGATTTAAATCGATTGTAGTAATTTCAATCAACAATGTAAGATTTGTACGGTTGAGAGAGAAGATAAAGGAGATTCCAGATTACAAGAGAGCTCTAACTGCCTGTAACAAACATATAACTACCAGTAACGAACCTCCAACTGCCAGTAACAGTCCTAACAAGTTAGTTGGGGAATTAAACATACTATTGTACCTATAAATTATGTTATACAGAAAAAGAGACGAAAATTGTCTTCTGCAGAGTTACTATACTCAGATAAAGAAACAAACAAGATAACTCCTGATTGGTTTCAAAGAGCATAATTCCATGCAATGGACAACAACACACATGAAGGGATTAATTGCAGATGTGATTGACAAAATAGCTTATACATATGACACTTCGAGCTATAAATGGTTACATATACCATTCTTCTCACTGTCATATAAGTTACTCTGATTTGAATCGCGTATCACACTCCATCTCTATCCTGCACTCTCCCATTGGATGCTTCTCACCCAAGTAAAATAGTTTTAAACCTACGTTAATTGGGGTAAAATTGAAGACTAACTTGACCTGGGTCTGTCCTCTTCTTTTGTTTTTTAAAATTATATGTGGACTCTATTTTTTTCTGAAAGCCCACTTAATTGCAGACATCCTTGGTCCATCTTAATTTTCGACCACATTTGAGAACCAAAATACTGTCCCCTGGCAACTTAGAAATAAGAACAGAATATTTTGTATAAACTTATCAGTATGAATTCCCATGTATCACATGCATATAGGGAGAGTAATTGTTGTGTGGACAAACTTTGGGGTTCCAATACAGTGTAGCAGGTGATGGGATACTATTCTGGTTTTTTTTAATTATGAATCATTCAGGAATAGGCTTGATCTAGATTTATATAGGTTATTATTCGGGGAGAATTATTAATTATGAACTCCTAACACATTGCTCACGCATTGTAAATGTAGTTTCAAGCAAATAATTAACACAAGATTGATGAAGAAAAACTACTGTTGAACTTATATAACAAACTCACCCCTGAGAATAGGCACTAGAAATGCTATCTGATCCAGATTCAATCACTAGCTCCTCCTGTTCCTTCATTGTACTATCATGTGGAAGAATATAGTTGCCCTTGTTTGATTTATCAAGCCACAGTTGTGGCTGGGTGTGTGAATGCATGTCAACGTTAGAAACAGATTCCTGAAGATGTTGGGTTGCCATACCACTGCTAACAACTGGATCAAACATGTCCAACCGCATTTGCATGGTCAGGGGAACTGCTTCTGTAGATGAACCAGGGAGGTGACCCTTCTGAACAGTCAACATTGAGAAGTCAGACTCCATAGGGTTCGGTACATTTCCGGGAAACAGTGGAGATGCACTGTTATTTTTCTCATCAACAGACCCATTTTGTATACTTTGAGAAGGATCTGTAGTATTTTCTGCAGGTGCGTGAGGATTTCTCTGAAAAAAACAAGATGAAAACAATAAACTTTAGATTAAAAGTGACTGTCACTATTTCAAGGCAGTAAGCCATAACCAACCATTGTGACAAATAGTTCACCGAAGTTGCCACAATGCCATCCCTGAATTCATTCAAATATGCATACTGGGCTACTTGCTCTGGAAGAAAAAGGATATTGTAAATGAAAAAAAAAAACACTACAAGCAGACGTATGAATTCACAGAAACAGCATAAAGTAGTGAAATCCTAAGCATGAAAGGAACTTAAACTCTTGTATAAGAAATTTTATGCAGAGGTGCCATGAGTACATGACATATGACCAAGTACATAGGTGTGCCGAAATCCATGTTGGTGAGCCTGCTTAATGAGAGTAAGGCTTTGTGATCATTGTTGTTTCTTTGCAGTCTATATAAAATGAATCCTTATACAATCAGAGAGAATTGCAAGTCTCACAATGTCGAGCAATTGTGTCAGTCCAAATTTCAATTATACTGCATTTGCAGATCCAATTTCGGATACTAGGTAGAACCATATCAGTCAGGAAAGCTATTGCCATTCATTTCGCAAGATTTCATAAATCAAGGTCCAGACTGAACACACACTGAAAAATATTTACATTACAACATTGCATATAACTTTACCCATGGAATTAACTTCGTTGGCTCCTGACTCCATCCTTCATAAGACTTCTCATAAATTTGTAACTTGTCCTGTAGGAACTGAATATACTCAATAACCTGAAAAAAAAAATCTAATTTAGTTTACAAGAAAAAGAATTATCCATTAAGATGTACACAAGAAACAAATGGTTAAATGTCGAACGAAGCACCTCCAACAAGAAGGATGCCTTGTCTCTTTTTTGATCATTTTGAGGAATGAGATCTCTCAGAACTTGAAACCTGGCACACAAATATAGTTTTTCTTTCAAGCAACCAAACATTGCCTAACAATAAATACTAACAGAATCACATCATACTTCCAGTCAAAATCTACACTACACACACGAACTATTAACTCAATAACTATTTTTTAATTCAAAGCTCACCTTTCATTAATCTTGCTCCTTCTACGTTGCTCAGTCTCTGAATGCTTCGAACGATGCGTATTCCCTCTCTTCCCCGTGCTGGGTTCGTCCACCTTCACTGCCAAGTCACAAAACGTAATAAATAATTATGTTCAAAATTGAAAATTGAATTGCAGAATGCTATCGTAAAGGCAAAAAGATAAGAACTTTGAGACCCCCATCAATGAATCAATCGATAAACCCTGTGGGGTGATGCACAGACAAACCACAGAGAGAGAAAAAAAAAACCTTTGTTGAGAGAGGCAGAGGTGTTTGCAGTTAGGAATTCTTCTTCTTCATCGTCCTCCAATTCATCTTGATGCCCTTTTGCAGACCTAGCCATTAGTATCGTCCAAGTGGAAAAATTTTGCCGAGAAAATTCGAAGAGAAAGAGAATGGTATGAAAAGTGCAATGTGTAGAACCAAACTAGTAGCAGTGGTACGAGGACACCACGAGTTTTAACTGAATCGATACCTAATCTAACCAAATTATTCTGATTAATTTTATTAGGAACACAGCAAATGAATTTGATGTAATTAATCAACATAAAATCCGAATTACTATAAAATTATGTCACATACAAGTTCTGTTTGTTTACCTTTTGATTAGTTGTACTACATATATAAATATAAATATATATGAAGAGAAGAAATTAAGTTATTTTTCTTGTTTGACCTAATTCAATATTTAAATGCGAATTGTTTAATTGAATCATAGGAAAAAGTAAATAGGTCTAACATTGGTTATTATAGTTGTTTAATTTCAACTATATAATTACAAAATAATTTTTTTCTCTCTAAACAAAAAAGTATATTCTTTGTTCCTTTTATTCTGTAGATTCATGTGTATTTTTAAAATTCTAGTGAACATTTAAAAACTGATTTTTTGTAGGCATTAAAATAATCATAGATTTAGAAATGGACGACTTAAGACTTTGGGTCTTAACTTCAAGATTTAAGACTCTCGAATACACATTTTATTTTACTTTATATAGTTTGTCTGTTTATACACACCTTTTTATATTGTCACGCAATTCCCTTGTTTTTTATTTTATCTATTTTATAATGTAAAAGATTTGTGTGTCTAATTTTTCATTTTTAATAATTTATATTATAAATGTGAATATTCTACAAAACTACATTTTTTAAAAGATGCGATCATATAAATAATATATATATATATATATATATATTATAAACTAATTTATAGAAATCTTATCATATATTAGCTTGTTTAGAAGATGGTTTTTTATTTTACATATAAAGTAATTTTAGTTGAAATACTTATTCCTATAAAATTTGTTATGATACCATGTGAAGCATTGCGTTAATTATGAAAATATTTGAGTTAGAGAACAATAAATTAACATAATGAAAAAAAAACAAATATACTTAAAAGTGATGATATATTAATATTTAGATTGCTATTTTTTTTTATCATATTATATAATTTAGTACACTAGCATTGTTTTCTTATTCTTTTTCTACGAAGCTGTGATCTGAATAATGAGTCCATAAATTATTTTTGCAGTACTTAAGGTACAAGTAAGGTAAGTCAAAATAATACCAAAAAATAACATTGGGACAATCACATGACATTAGTATATTTTAAAATCAAGTTATTACTCCTCTAGATATGATTTTTCTAGAACCTGAACCTATTTTGAATAATTAAAAATGTTTACATCTAAAATGTGAATTCGATACTCTAAATAAGAACTAATATCTCATTAAATACTTTTTAATTGTCAACAATGAATTTGTTCTTTAAATAGTAAGACATTTCTGACATAATATTAAAAAGAAAACTATTTAATTTTGTCCTTAAATGTAAAAACACTTATTGAGTTTTGCAGGATTATTTTATCATTAAAATATAATTTTAATGACTAACTTGATAGTAAATCAATGATTATTTTACTATTAAGCTATACTATCATAATTTTTTTTTCATGATTATCAACATTTATCCAAATTTCTTATAATTATCTTTCAATATCACGTTCATAAAATGTTGCATGCGTTTATTAGATTGAAGTGATTAGGCTTGCAAGTTAAAGTTGATCATGTCCATGAGAAGCAGACAAGCAATATGATGGAAACAATTTTTTCTTTAAGGAAAACATTATATTAAGCAAATTACTTAATTGATCATAAGTGGAATGAAGGTATAAAGAAAAAAAGAGAGTATATTCTTGGAAAGTGCTTTTTCCTAGAAATTCTAAGATTTTTTGGATCACTCAGTCATAAACACTGTCCTCCAGGCACAATATTGATTACAGCATTTGTTTAAATTTAGGGATCTGTGAATATTGGTTTAAATAAATCAGAATGACATGTCTTTTTATTTTTTGATTAAGATATAAGCCACTTATTAAGGATCATAATCATAACCGTTACAATATAAAATTGGAGTTGCAATTTACAACAATACCCCTGTTCATGAAATGCAAAAGCAAAGTCAACCAAAATTAAGAGCTTCAAAGGAAGAGTAGTCATTGAAGTAGCAAACTATGAGTAATGAAAGTTTACACAATAATACTAAAAAATATATGATAAATTTTTCCATGTTTTTCAGTCATAATGACTTTGAATTAACTCTGAAAATTGTTCATCTTTTGCTTGCCTACACTTCTGAACTGGTTGTTCTTTCTCTCTTCCAAATCTTCCTATAAAATGTTCCTATAAATCCTCTTAATGAAAGAAAGCAGAATGCATTATATGTTATTAAAACATTAAATACATTTAATTGTATTATTCTTCATTTAATAAGGTATTAGGGGAATCAGTAAGAAGACATGCTAAGAAAATATATCATTATTCATGTGATAAAGATAACCTATATGTGGAAATGCTACAAAGGAAACAAAGTCCTCTATCTTTATACAAGAATCTTTTTATTATTTGACAGAGGCACAGTTCCTTTAGTTCATTTGGAGCATATTTCATTTACAGAATAGTTAATTTGCCTTCTGAGCTGTGATTAAATCAGAGCCAAGATTATGTGTTTTTCAATGGTTCATCTAGCAATTGCAAACATTCCTGAGGGTTGGCATAAAAGTAGTCTTCTTCTTTGGGTTTGTCAGGAATGATAACTCTTGTTCTAGGACTTCCCATACGATTGGCATGAACTTCTTTCACAGCAGTGGAAAAATCATCCCAACTCAACAACCCATTGTAGTATTGGTCTATTAGCTCTACCAGAAGCCTTCTATCCAGAAGTACAGTTTTCTTGAATCCTAGAAATCTGAAGAGAAGCAAGTATGACACCAGATAATTAGATCTCATCATTACACATGATATCCTATAAATAGCAACAGGTTTTGTCAAAAGTGCAGCTAATTCTGCAAACTCTTCTATCATTGTACATCTAAGAAAAGAATGAATGAAATCAAAACAACTCTTCACTTCATCAAAGTATCATCAGATCACTAAGTAGATAACAGAAATCAGAGAAAGACAGAAGGTAATACCTGCGATGGCCTTCCACAACTTTAGCCATGTTCCCGTCGTATGTTGGAATAAATATATCACTTTCTAGAGAAACAAGAAAATCCACTGCAGCCATTTGTGAGGAGTGGTTTTGGAAATACATCAATTCTGAAGGTTCCAGCAAAGTTTCTTTCCTTACCTATTTAGAAAAATGTTAGTGCCACGAATTTGCATAAATACAGCCTATATTATTTCCTTCTCTCTACTCACCAGATTAGGAAAATCTCCTAGTAAACTTTCCATCCTTTTCTCTCCACCATATATTTCTCCAGCAGCAATATAAATTTGAACATTGTGATCTATTCCAAGTGCTGTCAGTACTAGGGAAGTTTCCTCGGGAGTTAAAGGGCATAGACCATCTTTCCTCTTAAGCTCAGAATTGATAACTTTCTCCTTCCAGCCAGGATATTCATATCTAACAAACACCATTTGCAAAAACTACATTCAAAGGAAAACTGTAGAAACAAGATAGATGTTGCTACACATCAATGCATGATATAGATTACCTCATTCTCCTTAGTTCCTCCTCTTCTTTGCTGTCACAACCATGAGCACAACCAGAGAAGGCCAACATGTCCATCTCATATCTAAGATGAAGTGCAACGAAAGGTCCCTTTTCCCTCAAAACCTTGACTATTCCTCTGCCAAGTTCTTCTATCTGAGAAGTGAACCTCAGGGCATTGAAATTTACTCGGCACCGTAGCTTTTGAATCTCAGCAGGTAGTCCATTGTTTGCAAGTCTTGCATCTGTTCTATTTAGGTGTACGACCTTGTGTTTCAGCAGCAGAGGCAGGACCTATTTAAGTAGTTAAGGACAATTAGTTGCTAACTAATAATTAAGTTCTAAGTCACAATATGAAGTGTGCAGAGATAATTTAAACCAAGCAGACACCTGGTTTTCATAGTATGAGATATTAGACCAGCTAATGGGTGGCATTGAGTAAGATAGTCCTTTTTCAACTCTTATCTTGACCTTAGGTGGTAGGTGCTTTAGTATCCGAACCTCATCTCTCAAGGAGGTAATGAAATGATCTACATCAAATATATCTTTGAAGTCACTGCCACATCAAGGGGACAAAATGTCAATGAAGCGAAGACATGTCAATCATAACAGTCCAAAAAGGAGGCTTTTCAAAAATTGAAGTTATGACAAAAGAATGATCTGCAAACCTTGAATCCGCCCAGAAAGAGGCCTTGTCCAGCTCTGGAACTATGAGAGTGACATTTAAGTGTCTGGCAATAGCAACCATGTCACATATCTGCAGGAAAAACAATATGAGGAATAAACACTTCAAAAGAAATTAATCATACTTTTACTGCAATAGTGATGCTGATTGCAGTGGAGATACCCAAACAAAAAAACTCACTGCTGCTCGCATTTGGTTGAGTCCTCCATTGCATGAAACCAGAAGATAACCATTATTCCTATAAGTTCCTGATGACAAAAATGATCAAACTCAGAAGAGACATGCATAACAAATCATAAAAATTTTGCACAAAAGAAGAAAATTATAGGTGTGGGGGAGAGGGGATAGCAGAAAATGAAATGAGAAAGACTGCTGAAAAAAAAAAACAGCATCAAATCATCTTTCATATGACAATTTTTTTGATTTTTCGAATTCATAACACTCAGAATTCACAAGACAGGCCTATAACTCACTTTTGGGTGGGAGCAAAACCTTGGCTGGAGCCAAATCCTTTTCTACAGCCGGGGTACTGAAACAATGAGGCATGCCCTTCAACAAACTTAGCCCCAACAATTCCCCTACTGCAATCAGCTGAAGAAGACTAGTCCAAAGTACCACAATCGCAATGGCCCTAGTCATCCACACCTTGATTCTAGGCCTTATTATGAAATTCTCATGCTTCTCAATTCTATCTGTAGCCAAAACTTTGAGCTCCATCTTTATCCCCTCACTTTCACAGTAGTCTTTTTCTTTTGGCCATCTCAGTACCATTGATTTTGGTATCATACTCTTACTTCAACTTAACTCTTCAAAATCTTATAAAATTCCTTGAACTAAGTGATACTTAATAAATGCCCAGAAACCAAGACTAAACTAGATAATGCCACTTCACCTTTGGGTCCTTAAACCTAAAATAAATGCTAATAAAGCCAAGGCTGCGGTTATTCTAAGTCAAAAAAATGCTATCCACCCACCCACCAGACACTGCACTGACTCACATCACCTACACCTTGAAATTCCAAAACTTAAGCAACTACAACATCGACAATGTGGCTTTCATATGACTGCATGAGCTTCAAGTGTCAAAGATTGAAGAAAACCCAGTAAAGAATATGTGGGTTCCTATTGGAATTCCTTCAACTGGGTCTAATCTTGATGGGTTTCTGAGAATGAGAGAGTACCGTTGAAAACCAAACAAATAACATAAACCAGAAAAAAAAACACACAATGAGAAAGTGTTCGGACTCACAGGTATAAATTCAAATGTTAATCACGGAGAGAGATGACGTGGCATTGTGACATGGAATAAATTTTTTATTTGTGATAATTTTTTATTTGATTATTCGTCTTTGTATGAAAACATAATGGTTTAATAGCCAATTTAGTCTTCACTTTTGTTGAAAAATCTCAATTTAGTCCCTCGTTATAAAAGTGTTTTGAATTAGTCCTAACTTTTAAAATAATGGCTCAGATTGATCCTTTCTGTTAAATATAAGTTAACAAAATTAATGGATGATGATGTGACACAACTTAAAGCTAACGAGGGACCAATCTAACACATCAGCTTTAAGTTGTGTCACATCATCATCGATTAATTTCGTTAACTTATATTTAACGAAAGGGACGAATCTGACCCACTATTTTAAAAGTTAGGACTAATGTAAAACACTTTTATAACGAGGGACTAAATTGAGATTTTTCAACCAAAGTGGGGACTAAATTGGCTATTAAACCAAACATAATTTCTACCGTTCTTTGTGATAAGGACATGACTAGGTAGAATTAATCATTCCATCTGGTTAAAATTACTGAACAAAAATACATATGAAAATAGAATCAATACAGTTCAAAGGATCAAAAAGTGAATAATATTAATAAATTCGAAATGATATTTTTTACAAGATAAGTAATTTACATGTATAATTTAAACAAATTAGGACTGCCATACCAAATACCAATCACAGTCACAGATATTAATGTTTAATATTTTAAAATATAAAATTTGATCTCAGAGAAATCATGATCAATAATACTTCAAATATTTGTAGCATTTAATAGTAAATCGATGCAAAACAAAGGTTCTAATTTAAGAACAGAAAACCAACAACAGCACAGAAAAATGTTATGAAATCTCTCTAGAAGCCACAGAGTACTTATAAAAAGCATTACTCTCTATGAAATATTGAAACTGAAAAGCATGAATCAATAAGAAAAAGTTGCTTTTACCGATAACTGAATAAACTTTGTAAAAGTAAAAAACAAACTAAAAAAAATTGTAACATTTTATAATAAAAAATTAAAATAAAATAGAAAGTTTTCTAAATGCCACGTGAGTTACTGATAATGATTTTCATGTATTTGGAATCTCTCCACACTGTATATCTGATAGAATTTATGATTATATACATTATTATTTAACAGAGGACCACTCTGTCATTTATTGCCCACTAACGATAAAGGCACAGTGATGATGAGAAGACAATACCAACCTAATAAAATGAAATTTTTTCACAGATGAACCAACAAAAGTTAAGGATTTCTACATTTTCTATTATGTTGGGTTGTTTGTAAGTCTTGTTTCTAAGAAGAGATTAAAACATTAAACAGTTAACGTGCGAATGATCGAAAAAAAGTGTAGGAGCTTTTGTTGGTAAAATTTAAAACGTTGTGAAAGTGGGTGACAGTCACATGCAGTTGATTTGGGAAGAGAGACGTTGTTTTGCAAGTTGTGTGGCAAAGTGATAAATTCCCGTGATCCTAAAGTAGCCTTTCTCCATAGAAAAAAAGAGCATGTGAGAATAGTTATTTTAAGTCACAGGCATATGGTGCAACACTTTTTGCTTTTGGTTTTACGCTGCTGTTGTGTACTGGGTTTGGAATGAGTTATCATACAAGAGGATACAAATTGAGTTTCATCCATCTTAGTATCTTATAGGAGATTTTTATATATTTTCTGAGTTAAAAAAAGTGAGCCATCATGCATGAAGTTGATCTTTATACCAAGAAAATAATCTATTTTTTTCAATTATTTAAGAAAAAAATTAGAATAAAGTTGAGAAATGAGTTGTTGAACCAAAAACCTGAATTACTAGAAATTATAATACGATTTGCATAAACCAAAATTTATAAAATATTCATGTTAGTATTTAGATTAACAAAGAGGACATACTTACTGGCAAAATACCCAAACTAAAGAAGCGTCTATTTGAATCTTTCAAACTATTCTCTTGGAGCTTGCTTATTTCGTATATAACTTTGTTGGATTTGCATACAAGAGATTTATCATGATCTTCAAACCCCAATTGTTAACATCTAACTGAAATAGTTCCTATTTATTTTCGTAAGAGAAATAATAATAATCAAGCATATGATAATTAACAAGCTTTATCATAGGAGAAAAGGTAAAATCACAACCAAGATTAAACCCTTTAGTCACTAAGCAAACTTTTTACCTACTGACAGAACCATAACATTCTCTCTAATTTGAAAAATCCTCTTACAACCTAATGCTTGTCCATTTTGGAAAAAAGGAACAAGGTCCCAGGTATTGTTATGGATAAGATCCTCAAATTCTTGCTTCATTGGTAGTAAACCACTGAGAATCGGTGAGAGCCTGTTTGAAAATCATTTTTAACTTTCAAATTGTATAATTTGAAAGTTTTTTATAAGAAAAAAATTAACTTTTGAACTACATGATGTAAGGGCATGTAAATTTAACAAAAGGGGGCCTTATGTGGGGCAGCCAGACCCATCAGACTAAGGCCAACTTGATCTTAGGAGGGGCTCTTTAGAACCCATTCCCTTCCCCTGAACTTCATTTCTTCTTCTCTCTAAAACTCTCATGCCCTAAACTCTCTCTGTCTTCTCTCTAGATTTCCAGCTCAAAGAACTGTAGGAATTTGATTTTGGTGTGACCCAAGCATCCGCGACGTAGAGAGCTCCATTTCTACCGAACGTTTTCTTCATTCCGACTGGTAAGTTGTTTTCCCCTCTCCTCCACTGTTTTTGGAACCTAGGACATGCCACTTTACTGGTTGCATGCATCTTGTAGCTTGTCCTTTTGTTTTCTCTGTCCATCCCAGCTCTAAGAGAGATTTCCATCACATTTTAGTGGTTGTAGGGCACTGTTTAGGTCCTTGCTGTGAGGTACTGTTAGAGCGTTCTAGTGGGATTGTGCTGCTCAACTTCAAGGTAAGGGGAGCTAGTTATTTTGTTTGAAATTAATTTATGAGATATATGCATGTTGAATCCTGAATTGGTGTGTTGAATTAAATTGTTATGTTCCTGTTGATGTACCTGTTGAATATAAATTGGCTGGTGTTGTGATGCTGGAAATTTTGCATGTAAAAATGTATTGTTGTAAGTTGTTATGATGTGAATTGGGGACTGTGGTTTTGGTTGGAGTGAGCAATATTTCAAATGTGATAAGTTTAAGGTTTGGGTTCTGTCAAAGGAGGGTTAGATGGAAGGTAAGGTAAGTATGCATTGTTCTGAGTAAATTGGTAGTAGTCCAGGTCAATTTAAGGGAAGTGACATAGTGATTTTGAGTAACAGAGGTCTAGGATGAGTTACAGTGTTGAAACAATTTGGAGGGATCAATTGTGACTTGTTGAGAGCACTTTGTTGGTAGGATAGAAGAATCTTAAAAACCTGAGTTGGCACATCCCTGATCATAGAGCAGTCCTGGCCTGGTCCAGTCAGTTGTGACTAGTCATATGTGCTGGCGTCGAAGGTGAGACTGATGCGTTCAAACATCTGATTCTTCTCCGATGACCAATTGGGTTAGGGAGATGTGGTTGAGGTGGAAATCTCGTGTTAGTCATGTTAGATGAGTAAAAGGTTAAGAGAGTATTGTTTTTAGTCCTTTGAGAGGAACTGAGGTAGGGAATTTGAGCATAGGGGGTCTTGAGTGCAATTGGACAGTGTGGCTAGCTTGTATGAATCAATTAGAACAGGTTAGGGTCATAAAACTGAGTAAAGTCATGTTTAAAATGGTAGAATCATAATTGGGTCCTTGGGTTAATGAACTTGGAAAATTAAGTTGAAAACTTGGTAGTAATCACATTAGAATCATGCTAAGAATGGTTATAATCATCTAGACAAGTTTAATTAGGTGTGATACAAGAATTAGGAGAGTTAGAAGTTGGGGAAAATAAATGAAAATGGTAAGGATTAGTGTGAGTGTGTTATTCTGCAGAATTCACGTTCTGCAGATTCTGCAGTGTCGCTATGCGAGTTGTCTCGCATAGCCCTGTAGAGGGTGCTCACTGTCTTGGTAATTCGCTGCGCGAGTTGGTGCGCTGTGCGAATTACTAGAGGGTGATGCTCACTGTTTTTGGACTCGCCATGGCGAATCTTGTCGCTATGCGACTGGTGGTGGTCTGGGATCACTGCCCATTTAATTCGAATAGCGAATTAGGGACGCTATGCGAGGGTTTATGGACTGATAATGTGTATTATAATTTTAGTTTAGCATAGCGCACAAACTTGGTGCGCTATGCGAATTTTAGTTGTCCTCTTGTCATGAAAATTTGCCCAGCACATTAAGGGGGGTGCATTGTGCGAATTTTAGCTGAAAAACACTCCCCCCGTCAGGAAAATTCGCTCAGTGCATCAAGGGTGGTGCGCTGTGTGAATTTTTGCTGTCATGTCTTGCATCTTGGTGCGTTGTGAGACCTGGTTCAGTGAGTTTCATATTTTTCCACATCTGTTTGAGCTATTTGATGTTGTTTGACTGCCAGGATGTATGTATGTCCATATATTTGAATTGTGTGGCTTGAAATAATGTGACTGCAAATTGAAATGATGAAATTGAGTGTGAACTGGACATCTCAGGGTGAGATGATTGAAAGTGATGTGTGGGGTGTTGTTGTTGTTCTGTATAACTGTATGGAGCTTTGAACTGGTATGTCTATCCCTACACTCGAAGCACTGTTCATGCTCAAATAAAGGAGAGCAGTGTAAGTGGTGAGAGTAGAGGGAGGTCCTCGTCTATAGTCTTAGAGTTTAGACATAGACAAATGGGGGATTTACCTTGCATAGTGTTGGGGAGTGCCAGTTGAACTACGTAAGTGCAAAGACGACCAATAGTTCGACAGTTATACCAATCCGGATGAGTCGTGTGAGTGTTTGAGTCATGGTCTAAAGTGGTATGCCTTAATTGTTCTTTATATGTAGCTAAGAACGATGATATTTATTGATTGAATTATATGATTACTGCTTAGTTATCTAGCTCACCCTTGCTTTCTTTGTTGTGTGTTGCTTGTGTATGTTCTCCTTTGCGATGATCATCCACTTGGATGAGAGCAGATGTTGTTGAGGAGATACCTTTGGAGCAAGAACTAGAGGACACTGATGCTGCAGTGCAATCTACTTAGGAATCTCCTATTTGAACACTTGAAGTGTTGAATACTCTAAACTGTTTAAGTTAAAAATTCTGTCTTCTTATTTGGATGACTGTAATTCCGTACTTAACTACAAGTCATACTCTAACTGTTCTCTTTATTTGGATGTTAACGCCTGTATTATATGATTGTTGTTATTATATATTTGGGATGTCACACACGACCTAGAAGCTATTTTAACTTTCAAATTACAAAATCCAAAAAAGAAAAAAGAATGATTTTTTTATATGGGTGCAGAAGAAAATTTATAAAGGGAAGGAAGAAGCTGTCGCAAAACAACGACTAGCACCTTTGTTAATATTTAAAAAAAAAAGTCATTGACCAGTTTTAATATATTCTTAATTTCTTTTTGAATAATATTTTTAAAAATGTAAAACTATAAATGAGTAAGCGAAAACAGAAAAACATCTGCATAAATCAAATTGTATTTTGTTAAATCTTATTATTAATTTCAAAATTAGTGTTTTTTGTTTGCAATACTCTCTTGCTTCCGATTAAAAATTAATGACAACCAGATTCATGAAAATGAACTATAATTGTTTAAAAATTTATTAGAAGTTTATTTATTTTTCTTCATAAAACAAATGGGATATTCCGTGTATTTCATAATACTTCCCACCGAAATGCATTGTAATCCATACAGGGTGAGGTTAGTGCTTCCTACAGACTACCGTTGAAGTTAACAAATGTCTCTGATGAGAAATCATAATAAACGATTTGTTTCTTGCTTTTGGATGTCATACCCTTGAAACTACGACGTGTAATTTCTTACGTTTATATGTAATAATCGATTTAGAGGGAGATTCCATATGGGTTATGTTGCCAGAAATTAGCTGTTCTTGGGAGTTCTTTGTCCTCTATGTTACGTAGTCGCATAGGCAAGTTTGATCTGGGTCGGGGATTTATCGAATGAAGCATTAAAAAAGAACGTTTTTTTTGGCACACCATCACAATATGCAGGTCCCCTTGCATTTTCATCGGCTTCGTACGTTCAAAAGAACATAGTAGCCAAGCGTTTTACATTCCCTCAGAGTAGGAGTTGAGCTGTTTAATATTTCACTATTACGAATGAGAAACACAAAAATATTCAGCTTTTCCCCGCATTAATTGCAGCCTGCACAAAATCATCACACCGGGTGAACCCACCAGACAACACCTCAGCAAGAACACCAACTATGTCAAAGGCCTCCTGCAAGTCCGTGGCAGAATTAATGTCATCAAGCCATGACAGCATCTCGTTGGGGAATCCGAGCAGCTCCTTTATATTCAAGAGTCGCTCTGTCATAACTACTTCCCAGGGTTCCAGGGTTCCATTTTCATCTTCCCCTTCTGTTGTAGATGAAGCCCCTTCAGTCCTTGCAGGTATTGCACTTGCTGATTTCTTGACCTTGAAGAAATGTTGTAACTGCTCAATTAAGCCTGTATAGACAAGCATTGGACGAATAATAGACAAAAGATCATCGTTCTTCCCTGCTTCTGCTGTAGCACTTTGGCCAATGCTTCCAGATTCTACACCTTGTGGAGGAGCTGTAACAGATGGTGCACGAGAATGTGTGTGCTGCATGTATGCGTGGTAAATTCCACGCTGCAGAAAAGCACGGCGATGCTGCAGCCAGGACTCATAAGACTCTGAGAGAAATGAGTTTACCATCATAAATTGGACAGTCTCTTCGGTGCCCAATGAAGGTTGGGTGCCAGATGGAGAAGAGGGTCTGACATCTGACGAGGAAGAGGATATGTATGCTGATACTGCCCTGGCCATATTGCGACGCTGGGAGGGGCTTCCTTGATCAAGTAGATGGCGTGCCATTTGGATCATAAATGGGAGGAACCGGGAATTACTTTCCCGTCCACCCCCTCGGCTATCTGCACTGAACGATGCTCCTGTTGCAAACCGAGCTAACATCTACAAAGATAGGGGAAAAATTGCATGAACACCAGCCATACAATAATCACTTGATTCAAGCAAGTGCAAAGATAAATGTAATCACACCTTGGAACCAAGAAATTCAGTTATCAAATGAAACACTTGCATATGCTGTTAAATGGTACAGACAAGAATCCCTGATCTATTTTAAGCTTTTAACCTTTTATTATTATTACTTTTATCATCACAATCTTAACAGCCAAACTCCCCCTCTCAGAAACAGGAAAAGAACAAACATATTGCAGTTGAGTAACATACCAGAACAATGTCATAAGTCAGCAGGCGGAGCCTATTTCCATCAGCGCGTCCAAGTGCATTCAGGTTGTCCCAATACTGGTCAACATGGCGAAGATACTGTGCCAGAGGAACAGATGGACCTCTGACTGGGAATAACGAATTACAAAGAGACTCGTTGTTTCTAAGTGTTGCCCCATCCCACTCTTTCTTTGGATTCCTCAAAGCAGCATCAGCTCTCTTGGCCTCTTGATGGCACTGGAAATGAATAATATTGAAGTAACTTACTGTAGTGTAAACACACTCTCCTCCACGAGCACTTCCTGAAGAACCAACACCTAGATTCACTCGCTTACTGTAAGAGTAAGCACCCAATAAATCAGCAGGCCTTAAACTGTATCCTTCCCGGCATACCATGCATGCCAGCCCATCCTCCTCCTCCTGGACATCTTCTAAACCTTCAAGGACTGGCAGGGAAACAACAATACGTTCACCTCCATCTGAAGAGGGTTCTTGACGCATTCCTAGCCCCTGTATCAGGCATAACGGATAAGTCAAAAGGGAACAAGAAATCAGATTCCGATATATATATATACACACACACACACACATATCATGCCATATGAATTTGTCAAATCTGAACGAAAATTCAAATTCAATCTGGTGAGGGAAAGCAGTAAACAAGAAATATATGAAAACGGCAGAAAAGTTCCACCAAACTAAAATCAGCATTTTCTATTGACAGACATCAGAAGAAGAATCGCTAATTTCATATCAAAACATTATGTTTGGAAGTTGGAATAAAAATAGAGAAACATGCGATCTGGAACAGTAAGCACTTAGACAATCCCCAATGCACTTTTTCCAAACAAAGAACATGCTTAACCAAGAAAACAACCCAACGGTTAACTTAGTTTTACCATTTCAAACACTATTGTCTTTACACTCAAGTGAGTAAATAAAGGTTTTATATAAAATACCTGAAGCAATTCCTCTCTCTTCCGTAGAGCCCGTCGCCTCATTTCATCCCTAGTTGCATGCCGCAGCTTACACACCTTTTCCTCTAAGAATCCATCTCCTTTCCCCTCCTTGTTAGATAGTGTGTCCAACAAATTTTCAGCCCTTACCCCGATTTCATTTACTACTGTAACTCCTTCCAATGCATGCAACAAGGGTAAGATACCTTCTTCATCAATACACTTCTGAGTGAGCATATGCCCCATTGATAAACCCCTCAGCAAAGACAATATAAGGGGGACAGATGGCAGTGTTAAACCCTGTGCCCATTCAGCACTGTTCTTAAATCCAGCCTGCCCTGTATTGGAAAAATTATCTTT
Organism: Vigna umbellata; assembly: GCF_029865625.1. NCBI lineage: Eukaryota > Viridiplantae > Streptophyta > Magnoliopsida > Fabales > Fabaceae > Vigna > Vigna umbellata. The sequence continues at coordinate 11,643,662 of NC_142168.1, read as the reverse complement.
CAAATATGTTATTGCCGTTTTAGTTATACCTTTCTCTAGGATAATGTCCTTTAATCTCTCTCCACAAGAACTTGTCTTGAGAGACTCTGAAACTCTAACAAAATTTTCCAGTGTGAATCTCTGCTTCGCAACTTGCTGAGCAATATTATCATCCTTTGGATTATTCAGATGTTGTTTCTGCAAATGGTCAAATGCTCCCCAATCTTGCAAGTAAGGACTAAAATGCTCGATAAGAGCTTCCATAGCTGCAGGTTCACCATAGGTTAAGTAAGGCAATATTCGAGCAACCATCTCTGTGTTCCTCTGTTGTTTGTTTGATTTCTTAAGCCCCAATGGATGAGATAATCTCTCCAAGAACATTAGAACTATCTTCTTGGCTTGCTCACCTGTTCCAGCTTCTTCACTAGTGACAGTAAGGGCACTTTGTGTGATGCTTATATTGTCACTTTCATTCGCTTCTAAGGTCAGACTTTCTACAATCAAAAGTATGCCTTCAGCTGGCTCCATGGCATCAACTGAGAAAGCTCGCCTTGCAGTCTCAAGAAGCAAACCTAAAGCTCCTAGCTTCAACAAGGCTCGTCTATTTTCTCTGATTTTGCAACAGTACATAAGAAGATTAAGAACTGCAACCAGTTGCTCCTGATTGGACTTGAAATCATCTCGCAGACGCTGTAGATCAGAAAAATGTGTGAAAATCATATTATCAATGTTAAGGTTGCAAACTGCGGGATTAGAGATTTTACCAAAACATCAGAAACAATGCATGAATAAATCTGGAAAATGAAAATGAGCATTTTACACAAACTGAAGTAGTTTTCATTTGATATGCTTGCCTTGTCCAACAAAACATCACATTAATCATCAAAGCAACTACTAAGAGGCTATCAAGTACAATGGCATGGTTTGGTCATTGTGAATGAAGAAAAAATAATATCAAAGAACCATTCCCAGTGAAAAATTACAATAGAACAACAATATCATTCTCATTGAAAAGAACCCTGATGTGTAGTTAGAGTAGTCTTACTCTAGTAAGTAATAATGAAATAGGATTTCTCCTAAACAAAAATAAATGTCCTTGTATTCTTTAAAACAAAAATAAATTTAAATTGTAAAATTATATCAAAATAAGATACAATAAACTATATCATAAATGGATCATATATACCTAGTTTGTTTTGCAGCATATAACTGAAGAAATGTTACTCATTTTGGACAAAATATTCAATAGTACTAAAATAAAGAAAATAAGAGATTTTATTTTCTATCTCTGTATCTTTCTGTTACATTATTTCTCTCTCTGGTTTGTTATTTCCAGCTGTTCCCTTCGTTGTATCTTTTTTGGGCGTTTTAGTCTTCTTGTTTTCAAGGGTAGCTTCTATAAAGCTCCCTTTGTATTCAGCTTCATACATGATAGAAATAATGTAATATATATCACATCAATTCCTCTAAGAAATCAATATAATCATATCCACATGTTAATATTATTTTTCTTGTAATTAATACTTCAACTTTTGTAGATGCTAGTGTATTTAAAATAAGATGCAATTTAAAAAAACAGTGAATAGACAGGGGTCTGACTCAGAAAGACTTGCCAGCAGATAGCAAATGAACTTAAGAAGCACTAATAAACATCACCATTCACACACAGGTGATAAATTTCCAAGCAGTTGTCAAACAAATATTGCTTCACGGTTGATGAATTTCCATACTTCAATTTTTATCTCAAAAAGAGTTTTCACCAATTCCTATCACTGCAACCACTAAAGTAGTTGAAATTTCCAAATACAACAATGTTCAAGTCTACATGTCAAGGAAAAAAAGTGAAAACCTGAATCATGTCCAGTAGTGTATTTGTAATAAGAGGCATACTAAAAAAAGAGAGAATATACAGTGGTCCAACGTAGGAAGACTTGGCAGAAGATAGCAAATGAACTTAAAAAGAATTCATAAACGTCACAATTCATATATATATATATGTATATGTGTATATATATATATATATATATGTGTATGTATATATGTGCATGTATGTATATATGTGCATGTATGTATATATATATATATGTATATATATATGTATGTATATATGTATGTATATATGTATGTATGTATATATGTATGTATATATGTATGTATATATGTATGTATGTATGTATATATGTATGTATATATATATATGTATGTATAGATAACCACATTTCCAAGCAGTTGTCAAACAGATATTTATTCACAGTTGATGTATTTTTCATACATCAATTTTTAATTAAAAAAGTGCTCAATTCCTATCGCTGCAACCACTAAAGCCGAAATTTCCAAAACTACAACAATATTCAAGACCACAGATATCAATGAAAATGTGCAAACCTGAATCATGGACAGTAGTATCTCCAGTCCACCACACTCACGAACAGCACCTGCTATGGCAAACTCAACCTCTGGATCCTGAGACTCCTCTCTATCTTCCTCCAACTCTTTAATCATCGGTTCAGTTGCCTCACCATCCAAGCCCTGGAAATCATATTTCATAAAATATACTGTATAAATTCAAAAGCAAATGTTTATCAAATAAACCAAATCACATGCCCAATGATGGAAACAAACCTGAAGCCGATAAGTTACTGTCATTGGAGGGCAATCTCTGGATGAGTTGACAGCATTTGGAGACAACAAGTTGGAATTAGTCAGGTTTGATGATTGATTTGATTTCTTCCAGACTTGCTCATACACTTGTGCAATGCTCAAATCAAGAGAGATAATATTTCCAGCAACTAACAATTCCATTCCATAGTCATCCTCGAGAAGACCTAACAATTCCAACTGATGGCAGATCTTGTTCTTAACATCACGCATTAATGGGCCAATTTCAACACTCGAATATGGATTCTTAGTCATTGATCCCCTGATAAACTCTTCCTGCGTATGTGCTTTGTTCAGGACCAACAAATATACAGGTTCCGGTTTTGAGGGGCAGATCACATTGCATAGTTGCTCTAAGATAAACTGCAAAAGCAGGTATAGATCACATCAAGTTCTCAAAGAGAATGAAAAGTTTTATTATAAGTTTAACATTCAGTAAGTACAAGAATTCCCATGTAACTAAATTGATACTTTGTTGGATAGAAAATTATTACAACTGGTTCAAGGGATAAATAAATTAGTTAGGAGAACGAAAATATAATTCATCCATACCAAACAAGCCCGCCCCTTTCTCTCCTCCCTGTGTATTTCCAAGCCATTGACACAAGCCCTGATGAATTGTCGCTTGTTTTCACTGCTTTCCTCCAGCAGACTATCTAAAAGATCTTTAAGTAGACGATTGCAATCACTTATCAACTTTGTCTTCTGAACTATCAAGCCACGAATTACAATAAGGGCCTCAAGAATTTCAGAAAGCAAGTCATCTCGCATGAATCTGGAAACAATAGCTTTTTCTAATGAGATGAAAACCGAAGTTGTATAATCAAAAGGAAAATTATTCAATCAGAAATTGTACCTTGATCTAATATTTGGAACCTCCAAAAATTTACCAAGAAGCTCTATGAGCTTGTGAAGGATAAACCCCTGGGTTATATCAATGTGCAGACTCCTCTCCAAAGACTCAACATTATTCACTTCTTGGGTAATTAGAGTACATATTGTACGTAGACACCCCCGAACAGTCAAAAATAGAAGAGACTCCTCTGAATCTACCATCTTGAATAGCAGCTCAAAATACTCTGCAGCACTTTCACCAGCAGAAAGTGTTGCAGGTAACAAAGAAACTATTAAGTTCAGCAATCGGAAGCGTCTGGATGAACTTTGAGCACACAGCATGCTTATGAGTGTGCACATCTCGGATCTAATAGATTGAGAACAAGCACTCAAAACAAGTTCTTTAACCCATGATCCCAACTCAAATACCGACAAGTCACTTTTAGCTGCTTTACCAGCACGACGCTTCCACCTCAAAGCATATTTAAGGGCCAGGTAATCATGCCTTTGTGGTCGTGACCTTTGGCCTGTACCTTTGACAGCCTGAGACACTTTATATTGCCTTCTAACAAAATCAAGATAGGAAGCTCCCTTCTCCCATTCTGAATAGCTCAATAATTGAATATCTCTAGTCTTGGGTGTGGCATCCCAATTTCTTTCTGATGAATCAGGAAAGGCTTTTGTTCCGCTAGCAGTGACAGCACCAGTCATGGATACAGTTTGAACAGTCTCATCCTTTGTATTTGCAGGAGATTTCCCGAGTCCTTGCTCTTTGTCTGGTGTCTCAGGTTTTGGAGGTGTGCAGGCCTGAGATATAATTCTCAGACAAGGAAGAATGACATGCTCAGATATGGCCGGATGCTTGGCACCTAACTTGATGGAAGAAAACAATAATTGAAACACAACACGTAATCTGGATTCCCAGAATTCGTCAGCCAAAGAACACACCTCAGAAAGTAATAACAGTTCCTCACGCGTAGTCACAGCAATGTCCATGGAGCGATGATGCTCAAGGCAGTACAAAACTTTCTTTTGTATCAGACTGTTCAACTCAGTAACTGCATTTACATCACCTTCAGATAAAGAACAAAGTACGATCCTTGCTTGGACACGTGCAGCTTTAGCCCCTTGATGAATGTTATTCTCAAATAACTCAGACAAAATGCCAGATGAAACAAGTTGTTTCTTAGAATTTGGATGCCTTGCTAGCACCTGTAATAGTTCCAGACATTGTGTTACAAACGTAGTTGCACAGCCGTAGCAATTATTTGGTGATCTGGAAACAACAAATCTTGAGGCCACGCTAGCATCAGAATGCTTCTGATGCAGATAATTCATCAACACCTTGCGTAGTCCTTGCAGTGTCTGGACACTTTTGCTGACAGAATCAAAAGCTGCTTTGCACTTCTCTCCATACAGAACTCCAAGAAGAACAATCTTCCTGTTGATTTTACATGAAGGACCAGGTAAAGAAACCATCATTTGCTGTATGGAGTCCTTCTGTTGCGAGTCTATTTCACTATCACCAATGCTTGATACAATTTTCAGCAAGGGCTTTTTGAAACCCAAAAGTTGCTGATATCTCCTATGAGCATTCTCTGATTCAGATTCTATGGCTGCCAATCCTTTTTTCATGTCCTCATCATTCTCCATATTATCAAATGTAAAACTTGGCTTTGCCATGAAATTAAACTCAAACCGCCCATATTTACTGTATCCACACTCATTGCATAGAAAAGAGTCTAAATTCTCATAATTAATGTTGCGACATTGCCTACACTGATAAGCATTTTCATGACAGTTGCTACATATACCATGTTTATCTGTGACTGGACGACTACAACGTGGACATTGCAATGGTTCAAGAGACAATGCCTGAAGATTTTCATAGAATGAATCTAATTCAATCATGAAGTTACAAGCTGTAATTGGAATGGGAAATTCAACTTTAAGCTCTGTCTGATTGAATGCAAGATGACAACTTTTTGCACGCTTCCATAAAGACCAGTTATTTTTCAACTCTGACAAGTCAGTGACTGGCCTGTTATTGTAGTACAGGTTCAAAACCTTCACTGATTTTGACTTTCTGGCATCGTGAACATTCATTATCACGGTCTGGATTGTGTAACTCCCAGTGCATTTCACTATGATCCGGTTGTCAGTGAATTTTGTTTCAGATTTCAGTGAATCTAGCTTCATCTTGCTGTAAGGTACTTCAGGAGTGCTGCAGGCAACACAAGGTTCACTCTCCAGATAGTATCCATCAAATTCCACTAAGCCACTCAAAGTGTTATATATGCGAGAATTTGGATGGTTGGCTAACAGCTCGTTCTGTGAATGGAGAGTCTCAAAGATGCATCTAATCACATCAGATGTCAAGCATCGGTCCACAAGGTCAGAAATCCTGTGTTTTGAACTAGAATCAGGGGATCTTCCAAGCAACCAAGTAACAAGTTCTGTATACTCAACTATATTCTGTCCATACATGGGAAGGAACTTAACTTTCTGCAACAGGGAGGATAGAATGGTTTCCTTAAATATTGGTTTAGCATGATGCCAGACACCATATAAAACTAATTTGGCTTCTGCACGCACACTAATTGAATTCCACTCCAAAAGGAAACAATCTATGAACTGTTTCAAAATATGGCTACTCTTGTCAGTGAAGACATCAACTGCTGCTTCCATATCTAAATAAGACTTCTCCGAACCAGATTCAGCTCCATCTTCACTTTTCTTTTTCTTCTTTGATTCTTGAGTGGTACCTGATTTGTTTGAACTTAGGTCTCCTGACTCCATTTTTTGAGGAGTGTGACCAATATCTTTTCCTGTATAGAAGGCAAAATTGAGAAGCTTAAGAGTCTGAATAACAGACTCTTCACCAAAATAAAATATACCATTTATCAGGAAAGACAAAATATCTCCATGCCTTAAACAGTACTTCTGCCAGTTACGAGGACGTGCAGCAGCAACTTCTGCCATAGTGGAAAGGCATTTCACAATCTTTACACTTCTTTCATATGGGATGGGATTATTTTGAAAACCACCAGATTTGTTTATGTGTTTATAAAGTCTCTTGGCTTCACTAGAGAACTGCCAAGAGTCTCGAACACTGTAATAATGAGACTTGCTCCCACAGAGATGCAGAAAAAGCCTCCTGGCATATCTTCTTACGAAATTGGTGTGAGGATTGTTAATGTAACTGCAGAGAACATCTTGATAACCATCAAGCTTCAAATCCTTACCATATGATAACTTGTAGACCTTTTCTTTTTCCCCAGTTTTGTCATGCTTTTCTGGCCGAACGAGGGTGTACACCAGTCGGAAAGCATTCTCTAATAAAAGTCTGTGGTAGTCCATGAAGATGTCTGTTCGATGCACTTTGACATATGAATCAGAAAAGAAAGGTGAAAAATTACCAGCTGGTAAATCTCTACGGACTGTTAGTAGAGCCCCACATCCAGGCCCAGTATTACTATGCACACCTTCATTGTTAACAGGAGATTTGAAAGCATACACTAGCTGCTGCAATATATCCATTAAATAATTTACAAACGATTGCTGCCTGAGAGAATCACAAGCTCGTAGCAGTTGTGATGCAAAGTCAATCTTCTCTTGGTCACCTAATGAGGTCTTAACACTGGCTGAGGTTGATGGTGGAAAATGAACCACATTTTTATCTTGCATGTCAGTAGTTCCACTCTGTCTTGGCATTGAACCATCACTACCAGGCTGATGCCAGTTTCTAAGCATCAATGTGAAAAACATGAAGACCAGGATAGCAACTTCACCGAATGATGAACGGTATCTGGCTACAAATGGTCTGGTGAGATTAATCTCATCCAAAAACCACTTGATTACCTTCTCCAGATCTAAGCTATCCGGCTTAGAGCAGTCTATAAAAGGTCCACCAACAGCAGATGACAACCTGTAGAAAAGCTGCATAACAGGGATTGCTTGAACTCCTGAGGTTGAATCCATCCATCCTTTCAATTGCTCAAGAAGCTCAGAAAGAAGTAAAGAATTTATGGCTCGTTTGGAAGCAGAAATTGAGACAGGATCAGTTAATGAAGAGGCAAAATCCCCAGAATCATTTAGTTCCAAGACATGAATTGATGGAGAAGAATTCTGCATCTGGCTATCAGCAGGAACAGGCATTAAGTTCTGGTCACTAACATCATCAGCTGTGAAGTGAAATTCACTGCCATCTCCCACTGAATCCACTTCAATTGGAATTGCTGTCATAGGATGATCTCTAGAATGTGGTGGAGGAAGTCGATCTGCATCTAGTTCATAGCAAGCCTCACACAAGTCAAAATCAGGACAAACAGTACAATGCCATCTTCGCCTTAGTATAGGTACTGTTGAACAACCATCACAACAATATTGGACTGATGAAGTGATAGTGTCGTCCTCAATCATGATTTGGTTGTTTCCGGTACTTGAGTCAGCTGCGCCAGGAATTGACACTACACTTTCAACAGCATCATCAGTAGCCAACATGGTCTGTTTTGGGAAAGGGACCTGAAGCAATCTCGAAGATATGGCCAAACTGGGGAAAAGGAGATGTGTAATATGTTAATATCAAATTCAGATTAAGAAAAACAAGAAAGAAGTGAGTTAAAATACCTGCTAGCAGTTTGAACAGCTTCATTGGATGAAAATAGAAGCTTCTTAAGTAACACAACAGAAGGTGCCACGGAATGCACTCCTGCATCTTTTCCATGTAGGGCCAAGCATTCGGCATAGCAATAAATGAGTTCAACTGCAGACATAACAATGTTGTTCATGGTTTGTGTGTCAGGCTGCTCAAAATCCAAAATTCCCCATAAAACTCGCATGAGTACATCCACCACTTCTGAGCCTACACCAGAAAAGAAAACATGTTATAGCACAATAGAATGACAGATATAGAACAAATACGTCCACACAGGACAGAATGACTTCAGTCTTTTGATTCATAACACTAGCACCTCCATTAGTTGAATTGTATGATTAGCATACAGTGAAAAATGCATGATTAATCTTACTTATTCTGAATAGCCCAAAATTAATAAAAACACACGAAAATAAGTATGACATTATTTAATTTTTTAAACATCAGAACTCATGCGTAAATTAAAATTACATGGCCATCTTCTTTAGAAGCAATATTTTTCCATTAAGAATGCTGACTCAAAAACCTGAGATCGGGCAAACAGACAAACTACACCAGCATTACTATGGTTCCTAGATTGCTCTCAACCCTAATCACAAAATCTGATCATACTAGCTCATAGCTTTCTCATATACCACTAAAGATCTCTGAGAAGTACTTCAATGCTATCCAAGATTCAATATGAACCAGAACAACCTGGAAATACAATATATTGCAACAAAAAAGAATCGGTTTGATTTCTTCATGAAGCATAATATGTTCATTGTTATTATAGGAACGATTTAATAGTTCATGTAGAAAAGTATATTGGCTAAATGTTTGTGTGCCTAATGCAGACCACACAATATGTATTTATATTACTTTACAGAATCAATGATAATAAATTTCCACCTAATAATCAGGAATCAACCATCCTAATTTGCTAGAATATGTAATGTAACTGTTAATTTCCTATAAATCTGTAACAGCTAATTACATTCTAACAGTTCATTTTTAATATTCAGTATATTTCATACCATATTAAAACCAGAGTCACAATGTCAAATACCATTACAAATAATGGGTAATTGAGAATTTGGAAAAAACAAAGTAGATATTTTGTGGGAATAACATGGATGTTTCAAATTGACCAATGCATGTTCTTACTTATGTCCTCGCTGTGTTTAAACATATACAAGAGAAAGCTAACTTTTAAGATTCAATAACAAAGACAGCAATACCATTTGTCTCCAAAAATGTTGCTAAATTTGAACGGCGTTGCAATGCAATCTTACAAACTGCACGCATCTGGGTGGTGAACTCTTCAATGATCCAACTTCCCGAAGCACCACCTATCCCTAGCCTCGAGGATAGTATTGATGAGGATTTTACCACTCCAAGAAGCCGCATGGTATCCTTAACCTAATGTAAGAATTACAGATTGTAATAATTAGCATGGTACTATAAGCAGGAATAATGACAAAACAGACTAGGTATAGAAGAAACAAATGACCCTATAGATTACTTGATGGTATATCTCTTTCTTTGGAAAAACTGCTTGTAAGACACGACTAGCAGAAGCCTGCAGAATTGGTTCTCTATCACACTCAAATATTGTTTCTAGTAAAGGCTTGCACTTCAGTTTTTCAAGTTCAGTTTTTGCTTCCTCAAGCCTTGAGCAATCCTGTTGCCTACATGATGAATAGAACTTAGTAATTAACTTGAGCCCATCTGCAATTACTTGCTCCTGAATAGGAGAAGACTGCATTGACCGGCGCTTCTTTCCAGATCCACTAAGTGATGAATTTGAACCAAGTGCTCTTGCTTCCATATCTAAAACAGCATCCATTTTCTCTTTCCAACCAAATTCATCTTTAGCTCGGCCATAAACTTCGAGTGAGTCAATTCTAGGAAGTGTTGAGCCATTAAAGGTTGGCCCAACTGATATTGTAAATTCTTCATCTGCAAGAAGCGACTCTGCAACAGTGAATGGAATATCATACCAGGACCTCATTCCCTCGTCTAATTTAACAACTCTTTGGAAAATAGAAATGCTAGATGGTATGTGACTAGCCGATGTATTTCCCACATGAACTCGAAAACCCACCATGACTATATCAGGATTTGAATTGAAGATGGATATCTGTAAAGATACATCAAGGAAGAAATTAGGAAGATATACGGCTATAAACAGTCACTTTCAAAAGACACAGCATAAAAAGCCACTACACAAAGTGAAACCACCTCCCCTTCTACTTTTAGTAAATGGATAAAATAAATGTAATTATACAAAACAGATTCCTTTTTACCAAATTATTCAAATCATAAAACAAAATCACTACCAAGAGAACAATGAAAAGTTTAATTGATTACAACTAATAAGAAAACCTGGCCACCCAGAGATGGTGTCCGGATCCAACTTTCTAAATTATAACATGCATCAGACACTACCTACTCAATTAAATAAGCATCCCTACACTTCCCCGTATTTGATAAAATTTAGAACATGAAAAGTACAGCAAGGAATAGGAGTTATACCTTGGAGTATCAATCATATAATCAGATCCGGATAATTAAAAAATGTTCATTTAGGGCTTTGTTTCTAGAAAAGGACGACTACTATATCATCTAGGGGGTGTTTCTTGAATTTTTAAACTAGTATGAGTCGTATGGTAGTAGACATTGGAACTAGATAAAAACAAACCAGGTGAAAATTGGGTTCAAAATGCTTTATTGAATTTATTCGTATGAACATGTTAATTAACCAGACTATCTTAACTTGAAATGGTAGAGTTAACAACTTCCTATGCAGAGTTTTATTTGAAATTTGCTTCAAATGAGAACTGTTTTTATAAAATTTAGGTGATAACCAAACAACCTACACCTAAAAACAAGCCCCACTGTACATAAATACTTGATTTTAGGAAGTTGCTGATCCCCTCGGCCACAAAAACAGAGTATGTCACAATGTAAAACAACTATAAATATTCACTTTGAAATCAAAGTAACTAAAACAAATAAGATACCTTAAAACCAGCAGGACTTGGGCTTTCTAGAAAGCCATCCTCATTTAGAAAACTCTGTTTAGCTCCTTCAGAATCTCCATTTCTAATGGCATCACCACCTAGTTTCACATCCGGTGTAATGCACACAGTCTTCTCAAAGAAATCAAGAGGAAATTCAGGATTTGTACCAGCATAGGCTTTATTGAGAATTCCCGAACCCAATTTCTTAACTTTTTCAGATGCTACAATCGCACTTGCATCGACACCAGCAGGGGTATGAGAATATATTTGAAGGCTACCATCATCATGTAAAACAAAACAGTGGATTTTATCCTTTGATAGTGGTTTGTATGCAGTCATACCAACTATAGGTGAGGTGGAACCAACTGAATGTCGCATACACTGAGCGATTATCTCATGTTCTCCCATTGACACAGTAAGTGCAGAATTTGATTTCATTGTTGATAAGCAAGCAAATAATCCACTGCCAGAAAGCAATTCTTTCCAATGATGTACTCCTGCAGGCCGGAGATTACTTTCTTGTTCCTCGTATACAGAAGACACCTCAACTAGAGAAGCTGCATCAGGGCTTGGGCGACCGACCAATGAGGTGCCATCTTGAAAAGATACAAATAGTAGCTTATAAGTTGGAGAGAAATATAATGACGATCCCTTTGCATGAATCTCTTTCCCCTGAAGTTGTACAAGTTCTTTCAATGGCACAGCCCCAACATTACCTTTGACGGACAACTCTAAACTGAATAAGTTTCCATTTTCTGAAAGAACAAGGAGAAACATTCTACCTTGGGAAGCCGGACAAAGAACTGCATCCACAATCATGTCATCTTGCAAAGTGAAGTAGTGCATTGGACTGATGTTGTCCAAAGAAAGGTCATATATCTTTACAAATCTATTAGTCACAACCATTAATTGAACTTGAGAGCATGGCACCCAATCCACCCGTCTAATATATGCGCCTTGCAAAGCTAGTTCAATGGCAAGGCGGTCAATCACTTCACCACGAGGATTCAGTGTCAGGACCTGGCAATCCTCGTAACCTGCTACAAGTAGATAGTTCTCAACCACAGGGTTGAATGCAAGTTGTACAATTTCAAAGCGGACAATATTTTTAGAAAGAGGTTTCACATTGGTCTTGTCAGCTGTCACAGGTGCAATGGTAGCTTGACCAATCAACTGCCCAACATCATATATAGCAACTTTATCACCTTCACCAATGGCAAGTCGACCACGTACACTCACACTAATCAAGGACTTCACAAGAGAACCACTTGCTAAATGTGATTTAAGCTCTTTGGCATTTGAATAATCAACCTTTATCTTGAGATCAAATGATCCAGTTTTATATGCCTTCTTTAATATCAAGAGATCAATGCCATGAGAAATCACCTTATCTTCACCCGTACAAATCTTGTTATCTTTGGAATGGTGAGAATCTCTTCTGCTTCGTATAAATGGTAACAAAGAAGAGCAAAGATTCAGCACCCGACTCTCAATATCAAGTTCTTCCAATAACATTGGAATCCCTTCCTGAAGCTCTTTAGGAATAGATAACCGGAGCGAGTTATCTGCATCTGAACTGATTTCTTCTTCAAAATCTGAATCACTATCTGGCAGCTGATCCCCATCCTCGGGGAAGGGTAAAAATGACTGAAAAGTATTTGAGCCACGAACAGGGGCGCTGTTATCTCCAGTAAACTTTCGAGGTTTCAGGCATTGGCAATTGCTACCCCTCACACCCCCAGCTCCACAGTCACAAAAGAACCGGCTTGAACGTGAATAGACAACACGATGACCCCGATGACAAACCTTGGCACAGACAGAGCAGCAGCCTTTGGATACAGTCAAGTCACAAGTATAGCAGAAATACCAATGTTGCTCCATGAAATTGCTGCCACTGGAAGTAAATGTGCAAACTTTAGAGGCAAGGGCTCTTTCACTGTTAGCATCCTCTTCATCATCCTTATCTATGCTAAGAACCTCTCCATCAGAAGTTGCATCATCCTCATCCTCATCTACAGAAGTTGCATCACATTCAAGAGAGGTTGACCCCCCTTCTTGATTGGCAGAGAGAATATATGTCTCAGAATTTTTTCTAGATCCAACCAGCCGAGCAGTAGCATGTCCTACCCCAAGACTATTGCCAGAAGAACACTTCTTAGTTGCCTTTTGCAAGGAAATTTTACCAGATCCACAATCACTCAATATAGTTTCAATAAAGCCAAATAGAAACTTCAGTCCGGGAAGCAGATTTTCATTGGCCACCAGTTTCTCCATCAACATTATAGTCCTCATCAGAAGCTGTTTCATCAAAAACTCTCCTCTAGAAATTTGAACAATGAAATTGAAAAAAGCCTTTGCTACATGTATATCAAACAACAAAAAGGCAGAATCAAGTGACCCCAATGCAGAATTAAATATATGCTGCTGCAGTTCTTTTGATAGTTGTTCAGAGGGTGGTGATACAAGACACAGAATAAAATTCATTGTTGACTCCCTAAGAGAAATGGAGCTCCCATTTGCACAGTTCACCCCACTATCTGATTTAATTATGCTTCCTAAAAGCCTCCTCTCCAACCACTGAGATACACAATTTACATCTCTGTCTAGAAATCTCTTTTGTATCTTCATTCTGAGGTCAGGAAATTGCTCACCAGACAAAAGATCCACAAAGAAACCAAGAACCTTCACATTCACTGATTCAGAGAAGCAGGAATCTAAAGAATCTATTAGAACCAAGCAATCACCAAGATGCAACTGCAAAACCTTATTCATCTTTTCAGGCAATTTTTCAACACCGAGATAGAAACGAAATAATATAACAGACTCTGAAGGGTCTCTTCTTAGGCTGTTTAACATATCAATAATTTTACAGACTATCCATTCACGAAGACTGCAATCACATGCTCCTCCAGCATTGACATCCTTCAGAAATCCTTCCATTTGTTTCATTAGAATTAAATCTTCATAACATGACAATTCCAGTTCAGCACTCAAGCATTCATAGATACTGTCGCATTGCTCATGGACACTTTCAAAGATCCGATCATACTTGATGATTGTTACTGCATCAAGAACTTGTTCAAGAACTTCAGTCCCCACGTTAACAATACTTCCTGCTTCTTTTATTCTAAGTAAACCATTTAAGGCAAAGATAATACCTCTTATACTAAGAATACAAGAAAACATGGTAGCACTGGGAGTAGAAAGATTAAAAGGAAAACCATGCAATAGGCACTCCCAAGAAGCTTTAGAAAGAATACCAGAGGCCTTTTTATCAACAATAGTATCCAGCCTTGATATAATGCTAAGAATAGACTGCAACTCGCCTGCATTGGAACCACTCCTCTCCAAGAGCTCATCCTGCAGGCTTTGGTCCATTTCAGCATGTTTCAGAAGCAACAATGGTGAAAACCCAGAAACCAGTTTTTGCTTGTTACTAAGGATATCAAGGAAAGCGGTTTGACAAACTTGTAAATACTTGTTCAGCAATGATGAGAACAGCTTTACTAGCAAAGCAAATTGGCCAGACTCAATCACGGAAGAAATCATGTTTCCAGCACATTTAACATATTTATCATCACCCAAACCATTCTCAGTCCAGGATAGACCATCTCCGGAAATATAATCGTCCATGATATATTTACATATGCCAACATTAGTGAACGACAGCACCAGAGAAAGCCACATTCCACTTCTGAGGAAATACCAATCTAATTGCTCAATGCATTCTGGTATGGAAAAAACATTTAAATGCTGAAGCAGGCTCAATATAACATCTGGAGAAATAGTTAAATTCTCAATGCCCTCTGGATGGCCAAGGAGTAAATGGCTGAAGTGGAAAAAATGCAACATATTTGACAGATCCACAGGATGGTCTTGATCCCACGCTATAATTGAATGGACCGCATCAAAGCCTACATAAGGAATATCCCAACAAAGAGAGAAAACATATCTTTCAACAATTAGATCTTCAACTGCAGCAGCTCTTTTACCCCTCCAAAATCCGAGAATCAGCAAAAAAGTAAAATATATCTCTTCCCAGTTCAAAGCTAAGCTATCAATTGCCAAACCTTCCCTGACAAGAGTAGATGACCCAGAAATATCAATTAGGTGTCCAATCAAGCTACTCACAAAAGTTTCCTCTCCAATCAATCCACCTCCAATGTTTCTAAATGCAGTTGAAGACCAAGATGACATGTGATCATTAACTTTGTTTTGGATGGATGAGCCAGAAAGTGGTGCTTCTCTCAACTTAGATCGCACATCTAAGAGCAATGATGTTGGACAAGTATGTTGGTGAAATATCATATGACGAAGAATTAAGATCAACCTTGAAACTACTAAAGCCCAACATGTTAATAGTGTGCTGTTCAAATCTAATGTTGAATTAGCAACATCTTTGAGGGATGAAAATATTAATTTTGCCATCGCTGCCTTTTCTCCTTCAGAAGACAGGTGAAATGCCATAAGAACTACCTCAATATGAAACAGCAAGGGAAGAGTACCAGCAAGATCATTGATACTTGGGCACTTAATGCAGACTGCTTTTGCCTTCTCAACAACAAAGGCAACATATACCCTGCAAATCTTTGTTCTCAACTGACTACCAGAAGAACCAACTCTAGAAAACAATGTGTGAGCAAGCAGGGTCAAGGTTCTATCATTGTAGCAGAAGGAACCATTCTCAACAGTCAAGATTTTATCCACAAGGTAGTCTTCAAGAGAATCATTCAAAGCATGATTAGTGAGAAGGTTGCGTAAAAGATCAAAACAAAGATCATGGATATGTCCAATCTTTCCATCATCATGCAATGGAGTGCAACTATCAGACATATTATCTTCACAACAACAGCCCTGACAAATGAGTACGGAAAGCAAAATATCAATGTCTCTACTGCTGAGTTTGTTGCAGGCATCAGCATAAAGAGAGGGATGCCACTCAGCAGAGAAGATACATGTTTTTAGAAAACTCAAAAGTTCTACAGCAGCTTGCATTGGCATATTTTGGTAGCTGGAACTAGAAACTAATGCATTAACAGGTGGTTGTTCACATCCATCAGTAGATCCAACAGACCGCCCAGTTTCAGAAAAAAGATCTCCAAAAAGAGCCTCATCCTCATGGCATACTGCATTTTCAACTTCAGATGTTCCAGTAACTTTTACCAAACTAGAATGAGACCTTTCCAATTTTGGCCTTAACTTCAGTCCTTCGGAATGAAGGAACAAAGCAAGTTGCATTAAATTGGTGATCCATTGACTTGACACAGGAAATATCAATTTTATAATCTCTTCAAAAGTAAATCCCTTCAGCAAAGGAACAGATTCATGATGACTGAACTGTGAGTCAGTAGAACTGCCAACACAGTGCTCCTCCATGTTTTTCCATTCAAAAGGAATTTGATGTGTTTGTCTTTTCAGATCATTAATGAGCTTCAGCATATAAACAACAAATCGGGGGAAGTAAGCAAGGGGGGGCTTCAAATTGGGAGAAGATTTGTCATACGTCCAAACAGAAGAATCCAAACTCTCCAATATAGCTGCTATGATACATGTTTGAATATTCTGGGCAACATTGCTATTGCCAAAAATAACCTGAATACTGTGAATAAATTCTTCAATAACCATTAAAACAATGCTATCAAAACTTCCTTCAGTGGTAGCATAGGTATTCACAAACTCCAGCTTAATTCTAAACAAACTACATAGAGTATCACAAAATGTGGCAACTGCCTTCATCAATGTGGCATCGTATTCAACATATGGAACATCCTTTAAAAGACTTCCAAGTATCTTTAAAATCCTCAAAATGAAGGACAGTCTCCTTCGAAAATTTTGACTCAGAGCCCTCTCATCCAATACATCTTTTACTTTAGCTAGCTTATTGCACAGCAAGATCAAGCGAGGAGTGTATTTTCCATGGACAACTGCCCAGTGCTGGGATAGAAAGAGAAAATTATTGAAATATTGATCACAAGTTTTTTCAATGAATCCAGATTCTTGCCTATCACGAGGCAAGCACTCAGAGGCCAAAGTTTTTAGAAGCCAATCCATTGATTTTTCTTCCTTTGAGCATCTGAAGCCTTTTAAAGATTAAAAAAAAATACAAGCAGTGGTTAGATTAGAAGAAAAACCGTGACAAGACAGCAATTGACTGATTTTGGGTAGTAACATTATACCTTCTAGGTGGCATTTTTTGTAGTCATCCACAAAATCACTACAACAATCATCAACAATTGGCAAAATATCTACCAAGGCACTTGCAGTTGTAGGCTGAAACACGTCTGCAACTACATTTATTCCATCAACCAAAGCCATCTCTAAAAGGTGTATCATGTTGTTCTGGAAGACGCACCAATAATGAGTAATACCAAAAAGAAAAAATACCAACTACTTTTAACAAAAAAAACACAGGTCAGAGCAATTAATAAAGAAGAAAATCAATTTATCCTGCGCCCACCAGAATGTACTTTGTTCTAAATATATATTAGTAAAAAGACTTTTTTCTTCGTCCGGGCTAGAAATCAGAAAGACCTATTAGCATACAATACCGTGATGATAAAGAAGGAACCAACAAAAATGGGCCCAATATACAATTTTGTCATTCAACATCATAAACATCTCATGAAGGCTTAAGGCAACTTGGGCATATACTTTAGAATTTGTTGCCAGATCTATTATTGCACATGTTTGTCCATCTAACTTATTCTTGAGACAGTTCTTTGGCAAATGTCCAGTGAGGTTAGGGAACAGTACAATTTTGATATTATTACATGTAAAACATCTCTTTTATTTTTAAATACTCAATTTTCTGTTCTTTAGAGGTTTTCATCATCTTTAACGCAACATCTTCATTTTTTTTATTTTCTTTAACAATCGATCATTGGACAACGGGTACTCCATCCTAGAGGTACAACACTCAAATTCCATTAATTGCAATGGGAATAGGCTACCCACTATCGTATAGCTTCCAATCTTCTTTAATGTATTTCTAGTTATATTTTCAAAAAATGTATTGTGTCATATTGATTACACAATAATAAGCTTATAAAAAATCCTATGTGACTGTTTACTTAATAGAATCGTGTCATTGATCCGCCCTATGAAGTAAAATTTAAATTTCATTCAAATAATTCTCTCTGATCGGATTGTATATTATCACTCATTTGAGAATTTACACACAAAAAAAAATAGACCTCTCTATATGTATTGCCGAAAATTCAATAAAGTGTGCACCCTAGTTCCATTAAATTTTCACCTATAGACCTTCGGCACTTGCAAAATACAAAATTCATAAACATACCTGAATTCCTAGATCATCACTATCAAATCCGGAATTCTCCAAATAGCACAAAGCAAACTCTATAGACTGCTGCACAATTGCAACCAGCACGCCCTTGGATTGCTCCACTATTCATGCAAATCAAATCACAAAATGTACAGTCAAAACTCAAAAAAAAAAAAATCATTTCAAATAATACAAAAAACAGAAAAGAAAAACAGAAGGTAAAACTTGGACGCAGTATTGTTGATGCTTTGTCCAATCAGAATTGAAATAGTTTCGTCTCAATAACTTACATAATAAACGTTTCTATTAAAGCTCAACACAAACAACAGAGATTACTGTATCGAAACTCAATCTGATTGGAGAACAGCGCCAAAACTACATATGCAACAGTCTGTCTAAGTTTTGTCTAAAAACATAAAAACACTCGCACAGCAACAACAACAATCACACAAGTCAAATCGTATAACAGAAAAAAGCAAAAGAAATCAAGTTCTTGTGATATTGAACAGAAAATAATACCTGACAAAGATCGAGAAGCGGACGCGATTGCGTAGGCGAATGAAGAAATCCCGTGAATCTGTTCGTCAGTCCAAGAAAGGAAGCGTGAGGTTCCGTCATCAGAAGATTGGAGACCGCCGCGGAGGACCGAGCAGAAGGTGTTTAGACCTAACCGAACGTCGTCATCGGTGCGGAACTTCTGGATAAACTCGCCGGAGGAGGACGGGGAAAGAACGTCAGCGAGGACGGAGAGGCCATCGGCCATTACGGAACGGATCAAGAAAGAGGAACAGGTTTGCAGAGTGAGTGTTTTGGTTAGGAAGTGGAATTGAGTAAAAGAGGGTGCAAGAAGGGGTTTATGGTATTTATAGTGTTGAGGGCGGGGATGAATGAATTGGAGAAGAAGAAAGGGACACAGATATACTATTGATGCTGCTTTCTTAGTTTGCTTAATGAGAAAGCACCAATTTCCCAATTCTCATTTCATTGCACTTTCACTCTTCTCCCAGTGCCAAAAGAGAAAAATAAACCCCCAAATGTTAAAATAGAAATCTAAAAGCCCTATGTTAATATCCCTTATTGTAAACTAAAAAAGATTGGTTTCTTATATTTGTATGGTTTTTCACCTCATCTCTATTTGTTTATTTAAGACAAAGTTAAAATAACACTTAGATGGAATGCATAAAATGAGATATATAACTAGATCGCATAATTTAATCTTAGTTTAATACATCATTTGGTTTCTACTTTTAGAGGTTTGGTTTAAAGTGATCCTATCTTTTAAAAAAGTTCAGTAAAACTTCATATTTCGTTAAAAAATTTCAATCCATTAAAAACATAACTGTGCAAATGACATCGTGGTCAAACCTGAGTGAGTTTTGGAATTTAATGAATACGTGACTGAAAGAATTAAATGAAGAAAGAGAAACGTAAATGGTTCTTTGAAGAATTAAATGCAGCGAGAGAATACACCACTTTCACTAAATAACATTAGAGAACATTCATTCACACACAACCCAACCTATCCATATATCAACATCAAACGAATATAATCATAACCATTAACCATAAATATAACAGTCATGACTTCTTGCAGATTATCCTACTAACCATACATCAAGTGCATAACCTAATATTTCTAAAACAACTATGTTCCCTCCATGATCAAGTATTCAAGTCTCTCGGCTTCTCTGGACACTACCCAACAATGCACCACTTTTATACACCCACCTCCAGATTCCATCCTATATCACCCTATATACTATTCCACTCAATAATAATTAAAAAATGATTTAATTTTCGAAACCCATAAAACTAGATATTTCACTGTTAGGACGACACAATATATCTAAAACAAAGAATCTTTGCTTATTAACAACAAAAACCGTGACCATTAGATAACCTCTGCACCTCTCTTATCAATCCTTATATCTTCAAAGAAAACTTTTTTAGCTTCCCTAGACCTATTTTATGGACCCAAAATTTAAAATTTGCACAATGAAAACCTTAGCCCGTAACCCTTCACCATTCTTATAATCCACTCATGCAACCTCAGAATATCATTTGCGTACTTTACCTATCAACAAGGGACGTAGCAGCACATGCACAACAACAATTTCATGCATTTGGTATTAACCATATTATGATTTCCCTCCCAAGGTAGGTACCACGAAAACCATTAAATGTCATTCTAGCTCTCTGGATTCCAACGTCTACACTATACATCAAATATAATATTTCTCTTCATTTTACCGTGGCCCCCACATGCATTTAAACTCTTCATTTGTATAAAGAAAACATGTACTCATAAAACATTCCATGCAATTACAAAATAATAGTTTATTATACCCATAAACCCATGTTGGTATTTCTATTGAGAACACAACCCATCACCAATGCACTTTATTGTCATATTTCACTCATACAACACGTTAACACTTCATACTCTTATTTACATTCTTAACCTAGTCAATCCACGGCTACCCTCCAAAGATTCACAATATGCACTTATCCCTTACTACAAAACCACATGCATTGTAATCCTTCAACCCGTGCATTCATATTCTGGGAATAACATCCCAAACCATTTTTTTTCCTTAATAACCCACAACCTTCCAATTGGGTATACTATCTATTCGCACTGTTTCTCAAGATTAACAAGTTTCAAAGGAAACACATCATGCTCAATCAATACATCAAAACGTTAACTCCCCTCACCTAGGTTTTCTAGTGAATTCTTTAAAGGCCCCTTGGTTCCTAGAAAATCATGTGACTGCAACAAGGGCCCTTGCACAACTCCTTGGTACTCACAGTCTTCTCCCTATTACTCACTACGCTCAAGGTGGAGGACAAAAAGTGGTGGTTTCTCTTTTGCACACTCTCTCGAGTTGTTATGGAATGTAGCTTAGGGTTGCTTCTTATTTCGCACACAAGTTGCCAGAGGCCGTGCGTTCTTCCTCCCCCGCTGCCGTCGTCATTGAGGATACCCATTTAGTGGCTCCCCCGCGCCCCAGGGTCTCACCGGACTCCCTCCAGTACCCACCGGGATACGTTGGTGTGGTTTCCACTGGTCTCGGTCCGACAGTGGTGGTGATGACGTGATGAATGCGTGGAGCCCTCTGATGCAAATGCAATGGCGTTGTCATTCCATCATGATCAGAGAGTGATTTTGGACTAGGTTGGAGGATTTGTAGATGGTGTGGCTGCTAGGATTTGCACCTAACTTACGTCATTTTAATTTTTTTTAGATATTTACACAGTGCAACCTCTTCAAACGTGTCACGTATTCATCAAAGTACAACTCACTCAGGTTTGGCCACAGTGGCATTTAGACTGTTATGTTTCTAACGATATGAGAAAAAAAGACCGATTTGAACATTTTTTAACGAAATATGGGACCTTACTAAATGTTTTTATAAGGTATGATCACTTTGGACCAAACCTCTAAAAATAAGAACCAAATGATGTATTAAGCCTTTACTCTTTGTTGGTCACAATGTGCATCTTATTTTATAATAATACATTGATAAACTTTAATTAAATTTAAATAACTAGTCACATATGTTGAAAATGATTAGAAAGTATCATAAAAGACATTTAGGAAATTCTTAATTTGATATTTTTTATATAATAATATTTGTAATGAAAAGAAAAACTAAAGTTAAGATTTTTTTACTCGTTTTCATTATTTTATTTATTTATTATAATCATTTTGAATAATATTTATTATATTGTATTAGTCTTTTATTATATTGTTTTCTTATTTATTCTTTTTTAATAATATGTCAAATCATTATTAAAATGAGGTTACTTGTTTTATTTTATTCTATCAAAGGTGATATCATTCAATTAACTTAAAATCACAATAATATTTTATGTATTTGAAATCAAATTTATTTTATTCCTTCCTATCAACTATTAATTTTAATTACTCAGTCACATCACTAACACATGACCATGTATTAGTTACAAAATTTCTATGAATACCACTAAACCTTATTCTATAGGACTAAACCTAATTCTATTGACTTGAAATTTCTCTTTCTCATTCTTAAACAAGTCCTCAAGAGGCTTAATTATATACAGTCCATATAAGTAAACGTTTTTAGGTTATAAACAGTAGAAATGCATGCACTTAGTGTGTCAATGAAATGTATAAGCACTTCTTTTGTATATTTTATGTTTATGAAATTTAACTTCCTAATTGATTAATCAAAGAAATGGAGATGAATTAACTTCATGCATACTTTAAAGATATCTATAATTATTTTCGATCTCAGTTATAAAATAGTAAGTTATAATAAAATATTTGCATCAACATTTAAGTCTGAAATTTATTATCAATTTCATTACGTGAATGATCTGAAAACAAACATATTTAACTATTATTATAAGCAAAATTATCATAATTTATTATTATCCACTGCTTTATGGTATTATTATTATTCTCGTTTAAATATATCACATAGTTATTATAATTTTTTAGATGCAATCAAAACTATTTTTCAGTAACAGTGAATAAACTGAACTCTACAAAAAAAATACTAGTTTATGCCAATATTTGTTAATATACAAGTATATTAAAATGAACACATTTTTTTAGCAAATATTTGTTAAATAATTTGAATCATAGTGCATAAAATTAATTATTCATGAAAAACAATACACGCACATATGCATCTTTTATCCAAACCAAATCCTAAAGAAATATCTTCCAAACAGGTTTTGAAGACATCTTTGGAACAGTTTTTGAAAATATAATTCTCGAAACATATTTCCAAAATAAACTGTTTACTGAGTTTAAGATTTAATTCCTAAAAAAACGAACATACAAACATAAAAACAATTACGCCTATGAATTTACTTGTAAATGGTGTAAAATAAAAAATAAATTGACGAGTAAATGAATTATTTTGAGAAATTAATTGCCATGAACCTCGACAAAAAAACGGGCAACTGTCAGATTAGGCACAATTTTCCCTAACCTCTACTTCCCAAATATCAAACCTATTAAACCATAATTTGAAATCATGAAAAATTAATCAAGTTATGAAGTCATGAATCTATGCCAAAACGTTTTACCAAGATTGTCAATGGCTATGGTAATCAATTCTTTTAACATAAAGAAACCAATCAAGGGACCAAAATCAACATAGCATTGCAAGGTGGCAGAAGGAAATTTAAAATTTAATGATGCTAAAGATCTACAAATTCTACCTACAAAATTGAAAAGTTAACTACCAGAGAAATGTCTTAATTGTGATTTTCATCTAAGGTTCTGGCTTGACTACCATCCAACAGTTCTTTCACACAAAATTTATTTAAGTTTTCATACATTTTCTTCCATTGGTTAGCCATTTGCATTGCCCTTTGGTAATCATGTTTTAGTTTCTCCGTCTCCATTTCAGAAGCAGCAGCTGATCCTTGATGCTGAGACATAGGTTAAAAACAACGTTAATCACAATCAAAATCAGGTAATGACCGTCCTTTAATAAGAAGAGAAATCACAGACAAACCTGAAGTTCCTTAACGTAATTAGATATCACATGAGAACTGAGGTATGAAGGATCTCCGGAACTCCTGTCACCCCCAAGACTGATCGTAGTGTTCATATCTGAGTCTTCATGTATGGAATTTGCATATTTTTCCAATGGAGGGGGTAAATTAGCCCCTTGCTTTCTTGATGATGTTTGTACATTAGAAGATATGTGATTACTTGAGTTTTCTCGTCTAACAACAAGAATATTATTTACAGGCCCTGGAGAATCCACAATAATTAACATTAAATTTTAGCATGACTCAATTTGAGAACATACATGTAATCATAGTCATTAGATATGTCATCCGAGAGAAACCCTAAACAATAACCAAGTGAGTAAAAAAGCTATCCTGCAGAACATATTGAGAAAAAGAAATAAGAGTATTCTCATCTAAGTTAAATAACAACAGGTCGCATATCAAAGACATTAGGCAAAAATAAAAGTTTAAAAAAAGAAAGGCTCAATATAATGAATAAATGTGGTACGTTAGGTATCATACATGCGGTACGTTAGCTGCTTTACCATATAATGAATAAATTGCCAGTCTTCACTATATTCTAATTTTGCAAATGAAAATAACTTTGAGCATTGAAAAGGCAGAAATTCATTTGAAAAATAGCATAGAATATGCATTACTAAAGATAGATGCTATCCAATCTCTTTCTGCAAAGCACAGGTCATATTTCACTGTTTATACAATACCTTTAGCATGTTTGAACACTCGGACATTGGTTCGAGTTCTTGCATCCCAAACACGAACCATTCCATCCTCTGACCCGGATATTAACAAATTCTCACTCATGCTATATGCTAAGCAAGTAACTCTCTTGCTGTTACATTGAAGAACAAAATTAGTTAAATGACAATGCATAGATCAAACCAATTTTTTATTCTAAAATTAACATGACCACTAGGAAAGAGGAACGTGAGTTGCTACAAAATAAACTAAAATTATAAAGAATGTATCTGCTTATGAATAAAACATGGTTCATTTACTTGGTTACTGCATAAATTCCAGTAATCAAAATATTCAAACAAATTTTGAAGCATCAGCCAACGGCTTCGACTTGGCATTGATATGTGCTGAGGATATGGGTTTTAAATACTAAAGAGTCAGTAAACAAGGAAAATATTCCGTAGATGTGTGAATAGATTGACCTTAAAACATCAACTGATTCTGATTGATATAAAACAAGCTTGTAATTTATCTTCATTACCTTTTGTTAACAATGAACAACAATTTGATAAAACTAAGTGGATAGCTAGAACCGTAGCTATCAATCTAGGATAGTTGTGCAGAGCACTGACCCCGAAATTCCTATAGCAGGATTTCCACTATCGAGAAATTTAACATACTAGTTAAATTCATACACAAACTAGTATACATGTGAATATTCAAAATTAGAGACAGAAAACAAGGATGAAAACATGAAATACCTGTGTTGGAGAGAAACAGAACTGCCATTTATTGCAACAAAACGAAAAGGGCGGAACAAACTCTTACAAGAGGGAACTATGAAAGATTGAACAGAACAAAGATAGCAACAACAAAACATTGGACATAGTGCCAGAGAACAAAGGAAGGATACAAACAGAGGGAAGGGTACCAGAAACATCAGAATTGGCCAGAGATAGTGCCAGAGAATTGTGGGTCATCTTTCAGAGACACAAGAAAGCATATAGAGTTCGATTGTGAAACGCAAATAAGGGAGCAAAGTCCCAAAATTGTCCTCTAAATTAAAATTAAACAACCCAGTGTTGAGTGGACTAACAAGTTTTCAATTCAATCCTTCAAGATTGTTGCCCCTACGAATACCATGAATGGTTGTGATAGATGTCGTGCCTTATGCTGCTTCATGTGCCATAGCAAGCCTTGAGATGCAATGGATTTCAATGGAATAGGCAATAGCCATTGTTCCTACCATACTCAATAATTCCACATCGTTTAGAAGTCAAGGTCAAACATAGTTTAAATACTCCTTTCACCCTTTAAGATGTCTTGTAAAGACAAAACCTTGACAGAGCTCTGGTCTCCAAAGCACACAATACCTTATGGTGATTGATTCTAACAATGTCACTCGACACTTGGGATCGGAACATTGACACCCACCATGGAGCTGATAACGGAACCATTGGTCCCTTAAGCCCTCCGCTGGAAATGACTTAGATCTCAACTAAGAGGCTTATGTTCCTACCACACCCAATAGTTTCACATCGCTTAGGAGTCGAGCCTAATACAGTTTAAATACTTCTTTCTTCCTCTGAGGTGCCTTTTAAGGACAAAAATTATAATAGAGCACCGATCTCCAAAGCAGACAATAATTCAGATGTATGGTGATTGATCCTAACGATATCACTCGACGAACTTAGGATCGGAACATTGGTGTCTCAGAGGGTAGAAGGAGGAAGGAGTATTTAAACTACTCTCAACTTCAACTCCTAAGCAATGTGGGAATATTGGGTGTGACACAATGGCAATATAATGCACAAGTGACAATCCTATAGCTAAAAGCGTAGAAACATTTAATGCTTTAAAAAAAAGTTTCCATTGTTTAACTCAAACTCAAATCAAACATGGATTGATGTTTTGTTCAAAAGCTATTACAACTCATTTTGTATTTTCTTGTAGTAAGAGAAAAGAATAACCAATGAGAACAATCAATCATTTTTTGAAATAGGTTGAACTAATAAATTGGAATCAGTTGGTTGGGTGTACAAACTACAAATGTCAACATAAACAATATCAAATTCTTCGGTTATTGTAATCAGTAAGGGGACTAAAGGTTTCTTTGAATTCATCATAGCTAACAATTAAATTCTGTGGGAACTTGATATTCACTTTAGTTATCCATAAATTCTTAACAAAACTAAAGGCTCCCAGGTCCCAAGTTGTTGCTCTAAGATCAATATTGCAATTGGCGCAATTCAAAGAGAGAATTGCAATTAAAACAGTTAGGTGTATTTGAAAAACTAACATCAAGAGATAAGACATCATCAATAAATCCATACTTCTTAAAATAAACACAAGAGAAGAAAAGACAACCTCTGGTTAGAAAAAGAACCAATGATATGCATCCCACAATTATTACTAGCAACGCTTTCAGTGCTAAGTGCCGCAATAAATATCTTTCCATCTCTACTGCCAGCATAAAAGACATGTTCAGCTGGATCCAATGCAATGGAATCAATATGTGAAGGGAATACTATATTTCTTAGTAGTGTTCCCCTAGATAAGCTCCATACCTAAGAGAAGAAGAAATTACAATCCAATTGAGTTGATAACAAACATTCAAACATACACGTAAAAACATAAACTATCTAAAAATATACGATTAATTGACAGCAAGTATAAAACTCTATAAAATTACTAACATTTTTCATGCAGAAATATATTATATCCTCAATAGAAATAATTTTAGATGATTTAGAAATATGTACATGTGCAATTTAATAATAGGTATTGATTTACGTATTAAATCTAAAAAGCATATTGTAAGTTTAAATAGTTGTACAGTTTACTATCAATTAATTTCTAAATTAGATCAACTTTTTGTAGACATTCCTGAGAACTTTTAATCAGCAGTTCACTTAATAAAATTAATATTTTCGTAAAAAGTTATTAAAGATACTTTGCTTTACAATATGTCACACTTTTGTATCAATTGATTTTATAGTATTTATGTAAATCAGTCAAATCAAAACCAGTTGAACAGGGCCAAGGAGTCCGATAAGATGAATGCGGATCTGAAGTCCAGAAAACAGAATAAGAGGCACAGAGAGGTTGAAATGAACAAAGAAGCAAAGCTCAAGGGGTTTTTCCAAGTGGGTTAGGCATCGTTTTTATTTTTCAAGAAAATGAGTCTTTCTTATGCAAAGCAGGATCGGGCAGCTCCACAGTTCTATGTCTAAGATTCTGCAATCCCACTGTTCAGACCAAATTGCATCTTTCATGAGGATCAAGATTACAGCGAGTGTGAAAATATCGCAAATCATGTGATCCTATGACCAAAATTGAGATTTTGACAACAATGTCAATGGCACCAAATAAACTATAACAGATGGCTTCCACCCATACTAAAAAAGTTATTCATTTGAGTTATCTTGCTAAACATAAATTATTAGAATTTACAACTCGTAGAGATAGACAATTCAAGCAGGCAACAGTAAATACATTCTTGTTCTTGAGTAAACGTACTTCATTGATTATCTATTTTTCTACTACACCACCACCACAAAAAGACAGTAAAACAAACCTTGCAAGTTTTATCCTCAGAAGCTGACACAATAATTGCATTGCACCCTCCATTACCAATCACAACATCAGTCACGCACAGGGTGTGCCCGGAAAAACTATACTCATAAAGATTATTAGCCAGCTGACCTCTGAATTCATCGAATATCCTGAACCACGAAATGCAGAGCAGCAAATGCCACTATAGTTAGCACTGCTGCTACCACCCAAGCTGTACACTATCCTAATAGGAAATTCACTACGAAACAAAAACAAAGAAAAAGGGAGAGAAAAGTACATGAAGAGAGACCAAACTCTTACGGTTCCATCTCCACAACCAGATACCAACAGCGAGTCATCTTCAGAAAAAACCAGACAAGTAACCGCCCCTAAATGTGCATGCCACTTCTTAAGCAATCTACCGGTTTCAACCTTACAATCAATGCAAGCAACTCAGCACGGTACAGTAAACAGAAACAGACACAAATTAAGTCCCCGCTTTCAATTCATAATTCTCCACAGCCTAACACCAAAAAATCTTCAGTACATGTTTAGATCATATTTCATTCCGCTTAAGTAAGTGTAAAGTATGTAATCCCAGCCATAGGCGAGAAAACCAGACCGTATGTAATCCCAGTCATTGATGAGAAAACCAGACCATTGAAAAAAAAATGGATGACGAAACAAAAAACTTACTTCCCACAAGTAAATATCCCCAGACAAAGCTCCACCAGCAATGAAGGTTCCCAGGTGATTTGAAGCAAGGGGCTTAATAGGTTCAGCGGGAAAGCTCTTCACTTCAACTTGAGGCTGAACACGAATTATTCATTATTATTAATAATTTTCATCATATAAGAAAATGTTACATAATAATAAGAAGAAGCAGAAGAAAAGGGAACAACCTTGGACCAGGACCAGAAGAGAACAGAACCAGATGTTGCTGAAGGTTCTCGAAGCTGAGAGGAGGCGATGAAGCGAGGACCAACGGCGACAAGGCCGTGAGAAGGGGAGGAGCAAGATTTATAGCGGAGCTGCTCCGCGCCGGTGTGAAGATCCCAGCACCCTATTCCGCCGTCTAGAGACGACGACGCCAAAACAACCTCCATCCTTCGTTGAAGCACAGAACGTATACCAAGAGACTTCAACGTCACACGGCCGAATAACAAACGAAGAATCGATGGAAGCGAGACTTAGCTATTGAGCAGTAGTGTTAGGCGAAGACGCTTCTCTGTTTCGGAGGAGGCTACACCTTAAAATTAAAGGGTTTTGTTTGGATATTTGTCCGGCTAGGGTTTTATGGGTTTTTATAATTAAATCTTATCTATTTGTATTTAAATTTTGTGAGAAAACATTATAATTTGTTTGAGAGTTTAATGATCATATATCTAGTGATTGAATTATAATAAGGATTAAATATTGTTTTAGTCTTTAAACTATCAAACGATTTTAGGTTTAGTCTCTCTCTCGAAAGGTTTATTCATTTTAGTCCTCTTACTTTTGAAAGTCTTATGTTTAGTCTTTAAAATTGAACAGCGTTAAGTTTTCTTTGACGTGACAAATGGCGAGCCCACATGTGATGCTAGCTTCCCTTGTGCCAAGTTTCATTTTAAAAAAAAACAAAAAATGTCACCAATCTCAACCCTAGAAACGCTTATCTTCTCCAAACAGAAACCTAATCCTCTTCTGCCGTCAACCACGCCGCGTTGCCGCAAGGCCGCCACTACCGAAAAGCTGCCATCAACATCACGAATCCTTCAAGTTCACATCGGACCACCACCATGAGCAACCATTCGCTGCCATCGCGAGCCTCTACAGTCTCCATCATCAGATCGCGCAAACAACCCCCAAGTCGCTACGATTTCAAAGTGCGAGCATCCTCCTGCGCTAGCCATCCTTCATCGTCCTTCACCGTCAATGCCCCATAGAGACCACCCAGAGCTCCTTCTTTGTGTCGCAAGCGGCATCGTTTAACCTCCTTCCACAACCAAAGGGGCAAATCACCACCAACATCCAACAACATCATCTTCCCAAATTGCTAGCAACACTGCAAGCTCCAGCACCACCAACAATTTGCTAAATTTTTTATCTTATTGTCCTTAATAATTATAACTATAACTTTTCATCTGTCTCCCTTGTTCTGAAACATTTACATATCTATTCACTAGGGGAATAGGCATCCAAGCAGTCAATTTTTTATCTTATTGTCCCTAATAATTATAACTATAACTTTTCATCTATCTCCTTTGTTCTGAAACATTTACAGATCTGTTCACTATAATTTTTGTTTTCCCTCCACTACGATATTGGTTGTGTTCTTATGGATGTTCTGTTATGCAGATTGGTCGTCCAGGGAGGTTTGGGCACCTAGGTTTAGTCGTGACTTTCATTCAAAATTCCTATAGATTTCTCATGGTTTCATTTATTTTTTCTATATATAGAATTGAACAAGAACTTAGCACTGAAATAAAACAAATTCCGCCACCAACAATCATCTTTCCGCCGCGCAAAAGCCTTCAACCTGCAAACGCAACCAAAGAAACAAAAGCAACACGTGGCACACATTAACGAGGGAAGCTGACATCACACGTGGGCTCGCCGTTTGCCACGTCAAAGAAAACTTAAACTTAACGTCGTTCAATTTTAAGGACTAAACATAAGAGTTTCAAAACTAAGAGGACTAAAATGAACAAACCTTTTGAAGAGGGACTAAACCCAAAATCGCTTGATAGTTTAAGAACTAAAAACATATTTAACCCTTATAATAGTAATAAGTCTTAATATCTATTTTTTTATTTTTGTATAATGTGATTATTCCCATTAATTTCTTGTTTTATTATTTTTTCAATTTAATTATTTTTTATTTTTTAAAATGGTACTAGGATTAGGTTAGAGTTGATATATGTTATTTGTTTAGCATATTTTTTCGCTTTTTTTCAGACCATCCATTAATGTCTAGTCTTAGATATGTATCCATTAATGTTTAGTCTTATATATGTATATACTTCGGCATGAGGGATGTGTTGGAAATTTCACGTCGATTAAAAATAAAATTTATAATCTCACGTTCGAGATATATATACTCCAGACATAAGTGATATATTAAAATCACATCCACTAGAGATATCGTGGTATATTAAAATCACATCTACTAGACATAAGTGGTATAATAAAATTACTTCACTGTCATGATAATGAGAAAAAAAAACCTGATTACTTGATTGTTATGAGAAATCATTAAATCCCAATTGCTTTACTGCCATGGACAATTAAGTTTACAAAATGACAACCACGTCACTCATGTGAACATTGTACCAAGAATCACATTAAATAAAATTATAAAAATAGGATCAAAATAAATATTAACTCTAATAATAAATAATAATATGTAACTATTTTACATTTTAAACGTATAATCTATTCATTCTGTCGTTTTATTGAATATCTTTGTTGAATGATCCTATTATATTTCATCATCTGTAATTTTTTTTTTATGTATTTGCGTTTACAAGAATTATGTTCCTTGATGACAAGTTAGACCGTGAATATATTTTTTTTATCTGTTATCTTTGTCAAAGACTGTGTTTGAATTGATACCAATAAAATTGAACATAATGAAATATACCATAAATATTGTTAAGAATTATAAAAGGTTTAATTATTTTTTTTATAAATGTTAATTAGTCATCCAATATTTTTTTTGTTTTAATTTGATATCGTTTGTAAAAATTAATACATTTTAATAAAATTTGGTACAATTCAATCCTTTTCGTTAAATTTTTTGAACATATCAAGATCAAATTATATCAACTTTTATAAATTAAAACCAAATTAAGACTAAAAAAATTAGACAATTAACTTAACATTTTTAAACAAAAAATAGAGATCAAACGATTAATTATAAAGAGGTGACATATAATGAAAATTATAAGAACCTGTTTTGATTAATTTTATTAAATTTTTTTTATCAATTTAGACAAAAAATGAGCCTTTTGTTTATTTTATAATTTCACGGCAACATGTCCAAACAATGAAATAGAGATTTCATTTCATTATTCTCTATTGTACTCACTTCTTTAAAAAAAAATTCATTACATATAATCTATTTTGGTTTATAAAAATTAAGTAAACTGATAAATGGTAGCATGATGATTGTTTAGTAATATAACAAATATTACAATTTTAGACCTCCGGAATGCTTTATACCAACTTCGGTGGCACAGCATATTAACTAACGCCCCCACCATACCATATCATACCAATCCATGCTAGCCATAGATACATCTCTCTCATCTCCCAGAGAAAAATCTGCATCGTACTACATTTGCTGCAAATTAGAGAAGATGTAGACTTCAATAGTTAAAATATCTAGGTTAAATTACTCTTTTGGTTCTCATATTTATTCGTGAATCTCAACTAGGTCTTTTTTTTGTCCCAATTGAATCCAAATACTTGTTAATTTGAGACAACAAAGCTCTCTCCGTTAATTTTGGACTGACGTCGTCCGCACATGGTGAGCTGTAAATATTTTTATATGCGTGACAATATGTATTAAGTTGAATGAGTGTTCTTTTGTATAATGAAACATTCAATGTGGGCAACTAAATTTTTTATGTTGGTAGCCCTAAGCCCTAATATTTAAATGAACCCTGACATCGAAAGTTTATACTTGTTCGTGCTGGGGAGGAAGAGTTCTGGAAGCAGAGTTGTGAAAGCAGTGTTTATATTTGAGCTCATCAAATGTCTGCTTCATCTTCTTCTTGCAAATGCTTGGGTTCGGGGTTTCAACAGAGTTGTGGCAGTGTCAGCAGGTTGGGTGTAAAACCCACTTGCTTCTGTGGTCACAATGCAGTCTTCCGCATTTTGAGAACCCCTAAAAACAAGGGCAAAAGATTTTGGGGATACCCTAACTTCAAGGTAAGTTTAATGGATGCAATAATCTGACTTTTAATGTGGTTTTATTCTTCGAGAGGGTGGGAGTCAAGATTGCGTTGACGACAGAGTGTGTTTTCTTCTTGGATGCAACTTCTTTCAATGGTGCAGTGAAGATGTAATTCATGAACGAAATGTGGTCACTGTAGAAGAAAGTGGAAGAAATAAAGAAGTGGGTGGAAGTTTGATGAAGATGGAACAAAGTCTGATGAAGATGGAAGAGAGAGATGTTGAAAAGCTGAAAATAGCCTGTTTACAGAAAATTGTTGTTAGTCTGGAAAAGTGGTTGAAGGTGTTAACGGGGATGGTGGTTATTATATGTGTTTGTAATGTAATTGTGATATCAATGTTGATGAAACTAAGTTGATTTGTTAGTGGAAGTGTATGTAATATAATTTGATATTTGGAACGTTATTGTCTGTTTTATTTATAAAGGTGACTTCTTAGTGTTTAATACTGTCTTATTTGTTATATTTCATTTGCTAATACAGAATAAGTTAAAGAAAGTGCACAAGTAACATCATATTGTCTTATAATATCTTATAACAAAACAAATATTGTCTTACAATGACAAAACCTCATAACAAACCTGATGAAATTACACCAAAAGATAACAACCTAATACAGATTACACCAATGCAGATTACATTGTCTTACTCAGTGCATAACAAACCTGATAACATCCTAATGAAATTACACCAAAAGATAACTGATAAAACATTGTTCCTTCATCAATACATATTACATGATATTTAAAACAGTGTATTCAAAATGGAAGTAAATATGACTTCATTGATGAGAAGGAAGCACAGTAGACTCCTGAGTAGCTTGGTCAGCAGGGACATGTGTTGTTGAAGGTATTGTGACTTCTGTTTGTTGACTAGGTTGGTCAGGAGGCACTTATGTTTGTTGAGTAGGTTGGTCAGGAGGCACATCTGTTGGGCTAGGTCGTTGTGGACAAGATCTTTTGTTGTGTCCCATTTCTTTGTAGAGAGCACATGTTTTTTTGCTCTCACCCTTTCTTAATTCACTGTCATTCTTCTTCAACTCTCAAGCCTGTAGTCTTCGTTTTTTCTTATTGGGCCTTCCTGGCATTGCCCTTTTCTTTGGGGGTAATACATCTGGATATGGTGTAATCTCCCACATGTGTTGACCGTTGATAGGATAAATGATGGTGTTGTAGGTCTCTTCATAAGTAGACTTCCTAAACCAATGTCCAATGTAGTCTTCTGCATTTAATCATCATTATGATTTTCAACCTTTATTTGGACTATTGAACCTGAATTTCTTTACAGAAGCTCATGACCATAATCATGGAGTCTTCTGAATTGTTCTTTGAATGACCCCTCAACATTATATTTTGCCATGGATCTTGCCATAAAAGCCATATTTCTAGAGATTCCTACATTCCATTTCCTACTGAGTTTGTCCCTAATGTCCATGACCTTAATATTAGGGTTCTCTTTGACAATTTTTTCCATCCTTTGACTCAACCATTTGGTAGTTATCAACTTCACATTGAAATCTCTACTACAGCTGTGATCATCAATCACTTTTCTTAACTGCCATGACTTGCTACCACACATATAAGCACAATAAGCATACCATTTGCATTTCCCATTACCCCCCAAACATTTTACAATAACCCTCTTCTTGTCATTCTTAATGAATTTTAAATTTCTACCAGTACTTAGTGCATATGTCATAATTGCATCAGTGAATCCCTTTTTCTCAGTGAAATAGGTTCCTACTTCCCATTTATATTCCCCCAAACTTTTAGGCATAGTAAATGTGGGGAACAAAGTTTTGGGAATGGAATCATCATCGTTCTCACTATCTGGACCACTATCCAACTCATCTGACACCCACTCAATGTCAGACAAGCCACAAACATAATGCATGGAATCATTATCAGTTGTCCTTAAACATTCACCTACTGGACTGCAAGGTTGTCCTTTAGAAGTCCCAATGTCACACTCAACCCTGACATCAACTAGACTTTCTTCTCTAATAGAGTCATCTACATTTTCATATTCACCATCATCTACATCCTCATCCTCATCATCAGCATCATCTCCAACATCATGTCCACCATCATCATCACCATCATGTCCACCCTCATCCTCATCCTCATGTCCACCCTCATCCTCATCCTTATCTTTTTGTACATCATGTAGCTCAAAATCATGTACTTCAGCCTCCTCTACATCATGTACTTCTTCCTCCTCTACATCATGTACTTCTTCCTCCTCTACATCAGGCTGAACCTCACCCTCACCCTCCTCCCTTTCTCTACCAACTTGTTCACCATCACCCTTACCCTCCTCCACTTGTCTTGCAACATGAACTTCATCATTAACATCACCATCAACCCAATCAATCATTTATATTATGTCTGGTTCCATGGTATTATGAACCACGTACAGAGGAACTTCATCATTTAACCTTACAATATTCAGTATATGCATGACACCCCTATCATCAGTCAATAATTCTAACCTATCTGGCACTACTGACTGACCTCTTAAACTGTACTAAAGTTCTTTTATGTCTATATGACCTAAGGCTTTCACTGAAGCTAATATTCCAAAATAGCTCCACAGGTCTGGATCACAAGACCATTATGCTATCTCTTCATCAAATTTTAAATTTCCATTATCTTGTGTAACAAAATGGCCAGTACGGTGGACCACAACTTTAATACGTTCATCAGCCATGCTATTTTATGTATGAAGCACAAGATTTAAAGACCTGTATGTTATGGGGGGAAAAAAATTATTATTACACTCCCTACTCACTAAGAAAACACTCACACATAAAGGGGACAGGGAAGAAACTAACATCCCCACTAAGGAAACACTCATACAGACAAGAGGACCACTACTTCTATACAATTTCAAAAATAAAATTTTGGGACCACAATGTCTACAGTGTATTAGACATTTAGATGCAAAATCGGGCCCCATCATACAATAAGATACCAAATTTGGGACCCATCACAGAACAACAAAGCAAGAAGATAACACACACATGTTATAAAGATAGAACAACAAAATCGGGACCACAACGCATAAAGATAGCAATATAGCAATATCGGTACATCCGCGTAAACGAAACACATAGCAAACTAACCTTAACTGGCGTAAAATTCACTTCGGTTTGTCCACCTCCACGTGGTTGTCTTCGTCTACTTCTTCTTCTTGCGAAATGAAATCCCTAACTCTGACACTCACTCACTCCCCAAGTTAAATCCCTAACTCACCAGATAACAATCCCTAATTCCCTAATGCAACTTCATTAAAAAAAAAATCCCTAAATACAAATATCCATGTCAAAAACTATTTTTTTAAATGCAAATTTCCACGTAATTGAATAAGTATAAATGAGCTACTAATATCTGCATCCACGTCATCACAGTTAGACAACATCAGTCCAAAATTAACAGAATGGGCTTTATTGCTTCAAATTAACAAGTATTTTGATTCAATTGGGACAAAAGAAAAACGAAGACCCAGTTCAGATTCAAGAACAAATATGAGGAACAAAATACTAATTTAACCAAATATCTAAGATGGAAGGCACGATAGGTCCAATTCCCAAAAGCATGGATAAGAGAATTCCTCAAAATCCAGTACACAGTGATAGAAATAATAGCACTGTTAACAGATGTCATAATTATTTGTATTTACACAATCGCGTAAACTTTCAGGAAAAACTAATTCTTTGACATGGTATAAAAGCTTATATCACAAAATTGTTAGAAATTAAATGGTCGTGTTTTTTAAAATAAAATTATTCCAGCTCATTTAAAAAAGAAAATAAATCTACACCAGAACTGGAACTGATAGTGTTTGAAGCCATAGCATCATTCAATCTCTGCTGCTATTTTAGAAATACTTTCTTGAGCATTGTAACTGCGTGACATACTGCCAAAAACTACCAATAGTCACCACAGGAACAAACTCCATCCCTAAAATGATGGAATCGATTCACGTCTCTTACAAGAATCTCTCTGTTAGCAAATTTTGAAATAAATTTTGTTACAGCATGACAGTCTTCACACAATCTCAAGTTTTTTCTGATCCTTATGGTTTCACCTTTTGCAGTATTAATGAGTCCAAAGGCAACTGCAAGCTTCTCGCTATGTCCCAGTACAATTCTTTCCTTCTCTTCTTCGTCAAGATCATAGAGAACAACATTTGTCTGTGGAACGTAACCCTGCTCCTTCATCTCAGTTGACAACTTAAGTACCAATGCCTGAACCTCTTCAATTTGTGGGTTATGCTCGTCAACGGAGACAAACGAGTATACCTTCCTTTTCACTTCAATCCAGCTGCAACCTGGAAGCTTTTGAAGGCCACGAGCTTCCAGTAGCTTCATCACACTCTTTGCTTCACCCCACATCTTAGCTTCTGCATAAATATCTGCTAAAAGCACATAATTTCCAGCATTCTCAGGCTCCAACTCAAAAAGCATAGTACTTGCTCTCTCCGCAAGTTCAACGTTACAGTGGATCCTACAAGACCCAAGAAGTGAACCCCAAACTGTGGGCCCGGGTTCAAAATGCATATCTTCTATTAGTTTGATTGCTTCATCTAACCTGTTAGCTCGTCCAAGAAGATCCACCACACAAGCATAATGCTCCATACCAGGATGGATCCTGTACTTACTAAGCATGGATTCAAATAAAATCTTTCCTTCCTCAACAAGGCCCGCATGACTGCAAGCACCCAGAACAGTAATGAATGTTATATAACTCGGTGAAATTCCTTGGTGGGTCATGTTTTCAAAAATTTGGATTGCTTTCTTTCCGAAACCATGCATGCCGTAAATAGAAATCAAAGAATTCCAAGAAACAACATCACGATTCTTCATGCTATCAAACACCCTCTGTCCCATCGAAATCTCACCACATCTTCCATACATTGTAATAAGCGCACTAAGAACGGGCAGTATAGAATCAAGACCCCGTCTAAGGATATAACCATGAATCAACTTCCCTTGTTCTAATGCAGCGAGGCCTCCACAAGCTTGAAGTACACTAACCATTGTAACCGAATTTGGAACTGAATCACATGCCTCAAGCATCATTAACTGAAACAGTTCCAGTGCTTTCATAGGCATATCATTCTTCGCAAAACATGCAATCATAGCGCTCCATGAGACAAAGTTCTTGGTAGGCATTGCACAAAACACGGAATTTGCATAAGACACACTGCCAAACTTAGCATACACATCTAACAGAGTTGTCATAACATGAATATTTGCTTCATATCCATGTCGTAGAATATGGGCATGAATCTCCTTGCCCTTCCGGAGAGGGCAGACTGACAGCTCTGAAACAACGCAAGCCTTGAGCACATACGTATACGTGAACCTATCCGATGGGACCCCAGTGCAATTCATCTGAGCATACAAATCTAGCAGCTCCTCACCACGACCCACCATTGCCAGTGCTCGGAAGAGTGCATTCCATACATATATGGTTCTCTCCAGCGTTTCATCAAATACCTTGCGAGCACGATCAATAGACCCGAGCTCATAGTACATATTGATAAGTTTAGTAGCTAAAAACGGGTCTTGATCAAAACCCCTGTTGGTAAGATGGCGATGAATGTCAAGGCCATCGGAGAGCGAGTTCTGCTGGGCACATGAAAAGATTAAATGCTCAAAAGTTTGCTGAGTTGGATTAGGCTCAAAGCACAGGAGATTAATAGCCTGCTTAAGGTTCCCTCCTTTGCATAATGACTGTATCAATTGGTTGTTGTTGCTCTTTATGTCTTTGATGGGGTTTGTTGAAGGGTTCAACGAAGCAAAAGTGACAGGCAGTCTTGAATACACGCGGGAAGTGCAACATAGGTGGCTTTGAGATGGAGTATGTCTGATAATTTGGGGAATCTGAAGCACCCACATCAGACAATATTTTGATGCAACTCTCCTCCCAAAAGGCTTCGTCAGTGTTTCTGATATAAAGGAATAACTTCAATGGTTTTCCAAACCAATCTCACATCTGTAAGTAACATTAAGCAAGAAAGACACCATAAACAACTCAAAATTTAAGAAATTTAAGAAATAATGACATAATAAGCTCCGGCACATTTTTTACTTCAAGAACAACAAATAGGATATACCTAGGTTGTCTATGTTGTACTTCGTAATCCTGTTTCAGTGTTTTATTAAAGATAAATATACACTGCACTAATAATGCAACCAATAGACATAACCTTATACAATTTCCCCAACAAAAAACATACCAGAGGCGACAGTAGTGAGACAAAAGCTTCAAGTTTTGAGTGAGAGTTGTTAGAGTGGAGTGGTCTATGTTGTTATTTTGAAGGCAGAATTGTTGCAGATACTCACCGGAGCACACTGCATATGAATTCCACGGGTTTATGTAGATATTTCAAAGGGTATTTTCTTTTCTTTTATCAAACCGCATCCCCACGGTGCAATGGGTCGGGTCAGCTCGAATTATTGCTAACGGGTTGATGAAGATTATACAACAGTTCGAATTTTCTTTGCACCTCCACTCATTTCTTCTTCTATTTTAATAATCTCGAAATTACATTTCTTTTTAATAGATTTTAAAATTTATTATTTTTTTTAAAATCTTCAACAAATTTTAAAATTTATTGAAATTTCTTTTAACGAATTTCAAAATTAAAAAAAAAATTCAATAAATTTTAAACTTCGTTGAAACACAACAAATAAAGTATAAGATTTTTTTAACAAAAAAAAATAGTTTTGGAATTTAAAAAAGATGTGAAGGTAAAAAAGAAATGTGTAGAAGTAAAAGAAAAAACCTTCCAATTACAACTCTCAGACCAGCCTATAATTAAAATTATGTACCCAAAAAAATATGATTAAGATTAGATTATATGATATGGAAATTTAATTTAACTATGTACTATTAAACAAGTTTAAACAAAGTGTAAGATTTTGGTCGTATTAATAAATAAATTGTAAGTTTAATTAAATTTTACAAAATTAATTGTTTTTAATTGATATGTATTAAGTATTCAAATGATAATGATTCTATTTGAAAAATAAATTAATTTCAATTTTATAAAATTAACTTATTATTTTAAATTTATTTTATGTCTGATATGTGAAGCGAGATCACTTTAATTGTTTTCTCCCTTTCTCAATTGCGTGTATATGTTTTGTAGATTGTTGTTTTTCTACACTTTCACACGG
The DNA here is from genome assembly GCF_029865625.1 of Vigna umbellata. NCBI lineage: Eukaryota > Viridiplantae > Streptophyta > Magnoliopsida > Fabales > Fabaceae > Vigna > Vigna umbellata. The sequence continues at coordinate 11,603,350 of NC_142168.1, read as the reverse complement.
TTTTCAAATCCAAACACCACTTACATTTTATTACTTCGCAGTATGTAGCTGCCTATTTTTTCTGGAAAAAAACAGTTATAATGGTTTTATAAGTTAATGTGTTGTCGCTCTTTTTCGTTTGAAGATCAGGAGATGTGGCTTATCTTTATCACCTCAATAATAATGTAAAGACTAAAAAATTAATTATGGGAAGAAAAGTTATACATTGAACAAAAATTTATACCTTTTTTATTATTGAATAAATATGTTTTTAGTTTTCTAATTTTAAAATAAATTTGAAATTTAACAATGAAACTTTAATACAAAGAAAGTTGGTGGGTGTTGATTTTTTTAAACATGTTGATAGGTGTTAGATTTTCTAACTTGAACTTATATCCGGTGATGTATACTTATGAAGAAATTAGCATCTTCACTTTCTGCTTTAAAGATTCCTTGCTTATATATAATAGATGATGCACTGGATAGATGAACCACTTCACAAAAACACAACTTCAAACTGACAGAATTTTAAAGATGAAATATTTTTTTAAAAAAAGAAGTGAACAAGTGGCAATATAATAGTGAAATACCAGCTTTTAGAGCTTTCCAATTTCCATGCGTTGTTTAATTGTTTATTTGAACCGGGAAAAGAGAGTAGAAGCTGTGATTCTGAAAATGGATGCCATGTTATAATAAGGTTTAATTGCTTCCTTTGTCCCCAGTTTGGTTGAATTGTGTCAAATTCATCCTCATTTTTAAAAAAGTTTCATTGTCATCCTCACGTGGTGTAAAAGTTTCATTGTCGTCCTCACGTGGTGTAAAAGTGTCAATTGAATCCAAATATAGAAAAAATTTGTGTCAAAGTAGTCATTTTTCCTATATATCTGTGTCTTCCTTTCATACAATCAAGTACAGATATTCATTTTACCTTATCCAATTTAAGGCTTTTCATAGCTCCAGAGAAGTGACATATGAAAGGAAGACACAGAGATATAGGAAAAATGACTACTTTGACACAAATTTTTTTTATGTTTGGATTCAATTGACACTTTTATACCACGTGAGGACGACAATGAAACTTTTTAAAAAATGAGAATGAATTTGACACAATTCAACCAAACTGGAGAAAAGGATGCAATTAAACCTTATAATAAAGAGACAGAAACAAAAACAAGTGAACGAGTCAAGCTCACTGTTTTCTATCTGTTGTGTGTATGAAAGAAAGAGCATGGAAAACCACAGTCTCCCTCTGGAGTTGACAAGAGAAATTCTTCTGAGATTGCCAGCGAGATCTGTGTTGCGTTTTAAGTGCGTGTGCAAATCATGGTATTCTCTCATTTCCACTCCTCAATTTGGTATTTCCCATTATGACTTAGCTGCTTCACCCTCTCATAGACTTCTTATCAAATCGAAGGATTTTCATGTTCAATCCATTGATATAGACGCACGCCTTTTCAAGCAATCCATTGCGGTGCATTTTCTTTGCCTCCCTCCACCACCCTTACGCCCCAGTGATGATTTTCGTTACAAATATGGGCTTCTGGGTTCATGCAGAGGACTGGTACTTTTGTACTACCAGGGAGATCTCATTCTTTGGAACCCAACAATAGGTGTTCATAAACGATTCCCAAACTTTGAATGTGACTTAGCCGATGAAATTCTGCATGCTTTTGTGTATGATACATCGACAACTAACTACTATTTGATTCTTATTGGAACGGACGAGTCTCAAAGTGATGAGCGCAGAGCTGAAATCCTGGTTTTCTCTTTTAAAACTGCTTTGTATGTTCCATTTAAGAGCTTTTATTTTCCATTCAAGTGTATGGGAGACAAATTCAGCGCTGGGGTATTGTTCGGTGGGGCTGTTCATTGGTTGGTTTTGACACAGGATGAAGATCTCCCTGTGATTATTGCCTTTGATATGATACACAAAAGGTTATCAGAAATTCCTCTCTTTGACCATTTCACTACACAAAGATACAGACTTTATAGTTTTGGGGTAATGGGAGAATGTCTCAGTGTGTGTTGCTCTGTCAGAGGCCGTACGACTGCAGAAATATGGATGATGAAAGAATATAAAGTGCAGTCATCTTGGACTATGTGTGTGGTCGTACCCTTTTATAAATTTCTCAACGACCGTTTTTGCCCCATTTGCACCACTAAGGATGGTGAAATTTTTGGATCAAACATTGGAGGAAGATTAGAGAAACGTAATCATAAAGGAGAGCTGCTTGAGTTTCTCAATTTTGGTGGAGGGGGAGAGTTGTTCTGTTTCAATCTACAGTCTGCTGTGTATAGAGAGAGTCTACTGTCTCCAAATAATGAAGACGAGCAGCAGTAACAGACAAGAAAATTCAAGGTATGCACTGTTCTCCGATTCCTTTCCCCATTATACTCTTTCTTTTCATCTTGGTTATGGAATATCAAACTCTATAATGTATGCTGTGTGGCAAATGATTTTTTCTCTTATTTTCCACCATCTCTAATCTCCATCCTAGCTGATGATAAGTGTTTTACTGATTTTTAAATTAAATGAGACCTGATACTTGGGAAGATGAGGTTTGATGGTGGTGGATTCAATGAACTTTGCTTAGATAAATATTTGATGCCTTCTTACTCATAAACTTTAATAATCAATCAAATGTAAGAAAAACAACTTTTTTAAGAGTACAGATAATCAGGATTTTGCATGACATTTTACTATATCATTGTTTTTCTACTAAAATCTTAGAGAATATCCAGCTAATATCGTAACATTTACACATTCTTGTTTCCTGCAGGCCATGAAATATACATCTACCTTGAACTGATGACACGGCTAGCAGGAACATAGCACTTAGAAGTGAATCCTTACATATTACATTAAAATCAGTTTTAATGCAGGAATAGTGGTGGTGATTTCAGTAAAGTTGGATTATCACAGACTTTGTAATTTACTTGTGTTTCAGACTATCTTTAGATTATCTTTTTTTGCTCTTAATGCTATGGTGTTTGCAATTTGTTTCTCCTGTGCGCTTTTACATAGTTCTCAGATTCAAGCCAACTTATTTGGTTCTTTCTATACTGTTTTACAAAGTTCACAAACAATCTCCCAGCTCTAATCTCACAAATTAATAACCTCAGAACGTGGAGTTCCTCAACCAACCTTGGTATAAAGCATAGTATGTTATCAAATTATGGTAACGTATACTTTAAACATCTTATTATTATGGTAAGTTTTTCAGTCTGTTTTCCTCCCTGACATTCTCAGAAGAAATTGTATGCTGAAAATTTTGAATTTTGGTTTAAGTTTTGCTCTAAAGGAAACTAAATATGCTCCTTTGCTATCACCATATGTATAACATGATGCAATTTTTTATGACAAGAATTTCCGGATTTTATTTCAAAATCTTCAAGTGTTAGCAAGAGATTTTATGTATTGAATCTGAGGGCACTGAGGTTACAAATTGTAGTAAATAATTTTGGCTACACCGTTTTGAAAAAAATAAATATTTTTTATTGCTGAAGTTTTTTAATATTAGTTTCCTCAAAATTAAATTTTTACTGGTGGATAAAGTAATTTTATTCCATGGAAAGATTTATATTAGATTTTTTATGATAGAAAATTATCTTCTTATTGAATACAACAATAAATATGCGAATGTCACAGTGACGAATTAATGAAAATTTTGTCAAAAATATTTTCATTTTTAATAAAAATCAAAATAAGAAGACAATCTAGCAAATTGATGAATTAATCAAAATTTACTACACATATTTAATAAAAATAAAAATTCTATAATAAGAACCATCAAAATTCTTTTTGATTGAATTCAAAATTGATACATTGACCAACCAAATATTTACAAATATATATGGTACTCTTATAATGTTTAAAAAAACTTACATAAAGTCCAAAGACAATAAACTAAAAAAAAACGAAATAGAAACCAACATTCCCTCAATAAACTTACAAAATTAAAATAAATTAGAGAAGTTCTAAATGTTTAAAATTTATTTTATAAAAATCATAATTACAAGAGTTCTTTCACAAAAAATTTCATAATCCTCTATACTTTTTGTTAGCATCTTTTACAAATATTATGAAACAAAAAAGCATCGAATGTACTGTGGAAGTCTCTAGTTCAATGTTTTTTTCGGCTTGTTTCCAATTCAATCACGACAGCACCACTGGTCATGTCGTCTCTCCTAAAGAAGAAGTTTTTTTTTTTTAAATAATGATCTAAAGAAGTGATCAGCCTCACAAAGAAGACAGACAAGGTTTGTTACCCACACACAGGTCAGGCTTATCATCTTCTCCATCTCTTTACGAACCCTTCAAATTCCTTATGAAAAATTCTCTAATTGATGTGTTTTTTACTTGCTATTTGTTGCTTAAGGTCTGTTTTTGTGTTTCACATGAGTGAGAGCATTTAGTGCCTCGAATTTGGAAGATAGGCCGATGTTCAGTTAATCCTCACACATACACCCTGATTATAGCTACATCTGATATGAGTTGAAGCTATACTTTTCTTTTTCAGGTGGAATGCAGTGCATTATATGTAGATTTCATTTTCAACCATCTTGTGCTTTAAGCTTGCTTAAAGGGACTAACTTTTCTTATCTGAACCACGCATTTTTCTTTTCTTAGCCAGGCTAAATGTGTTTGAAGTCGGTGTTATCCTTTCCTCACATCAACTTAATTTGTGTCATTAACCTATAATTAAAATTCTAAACTAGCACAATCAAGATGTCAGACCAAACTAAGAGGAACTCCCTTTTCTTATGGATATTGTATTCAACATCAGGAATCCAATTATAAGTTTAAGTTTCATCTTTACTAGACAAAATCCAAGTTTAAGTTTAAGTTTAGATTGAAAATTGTGTGAATGTTACTAATTACTTAGGAGAACTAAAATGTTAATTATATTGATCCCCATGATTTTATTCATGATTCATATTAATGCGTTAAACAATTAACATGAATTTCCTAATCAACTTTCAGGACATAGAAACCTGCAATGGATTCAACGGCCCTTAGCCACCTACACTTTGTTTTCATCCCCTTAATGGCCCCTGGTCATCTTCTCCCCATGGTAGACATGGCCAAATTGTTGGCCCAACGCCAAGTGAAAGTGAGCATAGTGACCACACCCCTCAATTCCATCCAATTCCAAGCTAGCATAGACAAAGAGATTCAATCTGGCTCACCCATTCAAATTCTAAATGTCCAATTTCCATGTGCGGAAGCTGGTCTACCAGAGGGATGTGAGAGCCTAGACGCTTTGCCTTCAATGGATCTACTAAACAACTTCAACACTGCCTTAGACTTGTTGCAGCAGCCACTACAAGAGCTACTTGAAAAGCAAAAACCCTTGCCAAGCTGCATAATTGCCGACCAACATATCCTTTGTGTGTCTGAAGTTGCAAACAAGTTGCATGTTCCAATAATAGTATTTGACGGAACCAGTTGTTTCTTTCTGCTATGCAAATACAATTTACAAAAGGATAAAGTCTATGAAGCTGTGTCAGCTGAAGAGAAATTTCTTATCCCTGGAATTCCCCATAGAATTGAACTGCAAAGATCTCAACTCCCCGGGATGTTCAATCCCGGCACAGACCCCAAGTTGAATGCTCGACGCGAGAAAGTATTGGAAGTTGCAGAAAAATCATATGGGATAGTGGTTAATAGTTTCGAAGAGCTGGAAGCAGAATATGTTAAAGAGTATAAAAGATTTTCGGGTCATAAAGTATGGTGTGTTGGCCCTGTGTCGTTGTCCAATAGGGATGATATTGACAAGTCTCTAAGAAGTAGGAGAGACTTAAGTAATGAGAATGAATACATGAAGTGGCTAGATTCAAGGTCTCCGAGGTCAGTGATTTTTGCCTGCTTTGGTAGCCTAAACCGTGCAACACCAGAGCAGTTGATAGAGCTCGGGATAGGATTGGAAGCGACGAAAAGGCCATTCATTTGGGTGCTTAGAGGTGCATATGGAAGAGAGGAGATGGAGAAATGGCTGGTGGAAGATGGGTTTGAAGAAAGGGTGAAAGGGAGAGGGCTTTTGATCAAGGGTTGGGTGCCACAAGTGTTGATCTTATCACATAGAGCAATAGGAGTGTTCGTGACACATTGTGGATGGAATTCCACACTCGAAGGGATTTGTGCTGGCGTGCCATTGGTAACTTTTCCTCTTTTTGCTGAACAGTTCCTCAATGAGCAACTTGTCGTAGAAGTGTTGAAGATTGGGGTGAGTGTGGGAGCTGAATCTGTTGTGCATTTGGGAGAGGAACATAAGTCTCGGGTTCAGGTGACGAGGGAAAATATTAAGAATTCTATTGAGAACGTAATGGGTGAAGGCCAAGAAAAAGAAGAGAGAAGGGAAAGGGCTAGAAAGTATGCAGATATGGCAAGGAAAGCAATAGAACAAGGTGGCTCTTCTCACCGCAACATGTCCCTACTAATTGATCACATTGTGCATGTCAAAGGGTTACACCAAGACTAAGACGAAAATGGATTCATCCTTGTTTGTTTTGCTTTGTGTTGTAAGGTGGAATACTTCTGGTAAGTTTGTGTATTAACCATGAAAAAACAACTGAAGATATTTTTCTGGTTTGTTGTGTTGTGTTATCCATCTTAATCATGTGTTGGGTGTTTGGTGTTTTAAATATCAAAATCAATGTAATTTTGGACTTCTAGCATATACATCACAGAAAAGCAACAGAGAATCCAAAAGCAACAAAAACAATGATGTTAGTCTTTAACCACTTTCTGTCTGGGAAATGTCTATAAAAGAATGTGGGAAAAGATGTAGAGAAAGAAATTGGTGTAAATGATAAATGATAGGTATTGTAATAGTAAAGGAAAAAGGGAAAAGAAACATAGATTGCATCAGAGAAAAAGCGCCGAGGAAAGCAAGACATGAACAACCACACTCTTCCTCTTCTCCCTCTGGAAGTGATCAGAGAAATTCTTCTGTTATTGCCGGTGAAATCCCTTTTGCGTTTCAAGTGTGTTTCCAAGTCATGGCTTTCTCTCATTTCCGATACCCAATTTGGCGTTTCCCATTACGACCTAGCTACCACACCCACCCATCGAATCCTTATGAGATCAAACGATTTTTATGCTCAATCCATTGACAGAAACGCACCGTTTATAGATCACGGAGAGGGTACTCTGTGTTTGCTTCGTGCTGTGCATCTCCTTCTTCCCCCTCCTTCTCCCCCTCGCATTCCAGATTTTTTTCACTTCGGTGATTTTCGCAATCAGCCTCACATTTTGGGCTCCTGCAGAGGGTTTGTTCTCTTGTACTACCAGAGGAGCGATGATCTCATTCTCTGGAATCCCTCAATTGGTGTTCATAAACAATTACCACACTTTCAATAGAATAACATAACCCGTGAGTTTCTCTATGGTTTTGGGTATGACCCATCTGAAGATGACTACTAGATTACAATTGTTTCATTCTCGTCTTCGTTTTCTGCTGAAATTGAAACCCACGTTTTCTCCTTCAAAACTGCTTCCTGGAACAGTGTTCTTGTCAATGTTCCATATTCAGATCCTGGCAATTGCCTTGCTGTCAGAGCTGGGTTACTCTTCAATGTGACCCCTCATTGGTTGGTTTTGTCCAAGGAGAAAAATGTTTTCTGGATTTTATTTCAAAACCTTCGAGTGTTTGCCAGAGATTTTACGTATTGAATATGAGGGCACTAAGGTTACAAATTGTAGTAAATAATTTTGGCTGCACCGTTTTAAAAAAATTAAATACTTTTTTTGTTGCTGAAATTTTTTAATATTAGTTCCCCCAAAGTTAATTTTTACTGGTGGATAAAGTAATTTTATTCCATGAAAAGATTTATTTTAGATTTTTTTTATAATAGAAAATCCTCTCTTGATTTTCAATACAAGAAAAACTTGAAGATAAGTTTTACTATTAACACGATTTGTTGAAGACATGAATATTATGGCTTAAAATGTAATTATAAAGTAAATTTTAAATAATTGAAACTGTTTGTAATTTATATTAATTTTATAAATTTTCTGGATAATTTTTTTATTTTGTTTATTTTATAAAATGTTAAGTGGTCATAAATGTGTTTTGTTAAACAAATAATTTGTTTCTATTTTTAATTTTCAAATTATTTTTGGATATGATGTCTTTGTGATTTTTTTTTATGATTTTTTAGGTGATTTAAATATTTGTGCCTATATGTAAGGTACCACATACAGGTGTAGACACCTTGGATGATCATTATAGGAAAATTTGATTTTTCATTAAAGGAGGATTATTTTGGTTCTTTGATTAAAACTTTGATTTTTATTAAAGATTAATTTCTTTGTCATGAATCTTTATTGACTTATCAATATGTTAGATACTGGACGGTCTATAGAGGTTGGCTTGAGGTGAATGGCCTAAGAAGGTCGATTTGAGGTGGACGTCCTGATAAAGGTCAACCTTAGGGTGTTGGCCTGTAAAGATTGGCATACCGGAGCTCAGCTTGTTGGAGGTCGGCCTTGGGCGCTCACCTTAGTGTGCTCAGCCTGAGCTCAATGGAGCTTGGCATTAGGCGCTCGACCTATGGAGCTCGACATGAATTGCTCGACTTGAGTTGGATGACCTAAAATAGCTTGGCTTATCAGAGCTCGGTTAGGGGAACAACTCAGCTTGGAGTTCGGCCTTGAAGTTCAGTCTGGGTGGATGACATGAAGCTCAGCCTTCGGGAGAAATGGACCTAAGGAGCTCGGTCTTGAGAGAGTTTAACCATATGGTACAACGTACAACATAACCCATCTCAGCTTGGAGCTCAACCTTGAAGTTTAGCCTATGTGGACGACATGGAACTTGACCTTCGAAATAGAACGACCTAAGGAGCTCGGTCTTGAGAGAGTTTGGCCATAGAGTACAACATACAACATAACCCATCATACAATAACTATAACAAAGGATATTCGCCAAATACCACATCAATACATAACAACATATCACAATGTTCATCACAAACTTCATCTCACGTGTCAAGAAGATTATCAAATAATTAGAGGTTTTACCTTTCTTGAAGAATTGCTACTTCCTCTCTTCAAATATCTTTTATCTTCTTTTTCTAATTTCTTTGTCTCTTTTGATTGAACATTTCTCTTTGTTGTTTGTGCTCTCCGGAAGTGTGTTTTTAGAGTATATGACCCCTAAGTGAGTGTGTATGGATGATTGTGAATAGTATTGGCACCATGGAAGACTCAAAGTCAAAGAACCTTTTTTTTTCCTCCTCTACTCTTTAAGTTGCTCTTTTTTTCATGTTGTTTCCCTCTTACTCCTTAATCTCTTCCTTTTCCTTTTATTTTTCCAGCCTTCTCGAGCCATGCAAAAAGAAACCAAAGTCAAAGGGTGGTTGCATCTTGCCACTCGATTGCTTCCTGCAACTTAGCCGCCCTACTTCCTACTCCTCACTCCAAGCAAATGCAATTTCCCTTTTTGTACACCAATTAACCGCAGTGTAAACCTATTCACGACTGACCACATTATACTTAAGTTAAAAAAGGAAAGACATAGGTCTACGTATCAAATAACTCGTGAAACTTGTTGACCTTACTAAACATGCTTGCCTACTTGGACCATGTTCTTTTTTTTCTTTTTTAATAAAAATAAGGTAAATAAATAAAAAATAAATTAAAATTAAATAAATTAAAATAAATTTTGATCTTCATTTTCTTATTTAGCTACATAGATGAAATTTTGGGTATTGACACAAATATTTTCATCTTTGATAAAAACAAAAATAGGGAGATACCACGATATATCAGATAAATGAATCAATGAAGATTCGTCACAAAGGAGTTCATTTTTTATAAGAATAAGAGTTCTATGACAAGAACCAAGAAAGTTCTCTCTTACTGAATTCAAAAATGATATACTAACCAACCAATGAAGATTCGCCATAAATATTCCCATTTTTAATAAAAACAAGAGTAGGGAGACAACACGATATAATAAATTGATAAAAACAATGAAAATTCACCACAAAGGGATCTATCTTTGATAAGAAATAAAGGTCTATGACAAGAATGAAGAGAGTCTTCTCTTACTGAATTCAAAATTGATATATTGACCAACCAAGATGTTTACTAATGTATTTGATATCCCTATATATAAACACAAATGTTTAAACAACTTAAGAAACCTTAAAAAAAACTTAAATAATACAAAATTAAAATAGAAAAAACTATTCACTCGAGTAACTTACAAAATTAAAATAAATTACAAACGTTCTAGATAGTTAAAATTTATTTTATAATTGTGTTTCGAGTCATAATTTTCGTGTTCTTTGAATTGTAAAGACTTTTTCTCAAATTCTTATTGAATGAGTTCTTTGTCCTTTTATTTGCATTTTTAAAAAATATTATGTTGAAAAAAGCATCTAAAGTACCGTGGAAGTCTTTACTTCAATATATTTTTCTGCTTGTTTTCCAATTCAATCACGACAGCACCACTGGTCAAGTTGTCTTTCCTAAAGAAGTTTTTTATAGGTAATGATCTAAAGAAGTGATCAGCCTCACGAAGAAGACACACAAGGTTTGTTACCAACACACAGGTCAGGCTTATCATCTTCTCCAGCTTTGCACCGAAACCTTCAGATTCCTTATGAAAAGTCGTGCTAATAAATTATCTGTGTGGTGTGTTTTTTTACTTGCTATTTGCTGCTTATGGTCTGTTTCTGTGTGTCACATGGGTTAGAGCTTTTAGTGCCTCGAATTTGGAAGAGAGACCGATGTTCAATTGATACTCACATTTGAAGCTATACTTTTCTTTTTCAGGTGGCATATACTGGATTATATATAGATTTCACTTTTAACCACGCACGTATATGCTTGACATCTTGTGCTCTATAAGGGACTATCTTTTCTTATCTGAACCACGCATCTTTCTTTTCTTAGCCAGGCTAAATGTGTTTGAAGTCGGTGTTATCCTTTCCTCACATCAACTTTGTGTCATTAACCTAAAATTAGTAATTTTACAATCATTTGTTAGATATTAATAATTAAACTTCTAAACTAGCACAATCAAGATGTCGAACCAAAACTCAGAGGAACTCCCTTCTTATGGTTGTTGTATTTAACATCAGGAATCCAAGTTATGTTTAAGTTTCATCTTCACTAAATTTACAAATTTATTATCTTAAGCTTTTAGATTGAAAATGGTGTGAATGTTATTGACTATTTAAGAGAACTAAAATGTTAATTATATTGATCTACATGATTTTATTCATATTAAGGTGTTAAACAAGTAACATGAATTTCCTAATCAATTTTCAGGACACAGAAACCTGCAATGGATTCAACGGCCCTTAGCCATCTCCACTTTGTTTTCATCCCCTTAATGGCGCCTGGTCATCTTCTCCCCATGGTAGATATGGCCAAATTGTTGGCACGACGCCAAGTGAAAGTGAGCATAGTGACCACACCCCTCAATTCCATCCAATTCCAAGCTAGCATAGACAAAGAGATTCAATCTGGCTCACCCATTCAAATTCTAAACGTTAAATTTCCATGTGCGGAAGCTGGACTACCAGAGGGATGTGAGAGTGCGGACGCTTTGCCTTCTATGGATCTACTAAACAACTTCAACACTGCCTTAGACTTGTTGCAGCAGCCACTACAAGAGCTACTTGAAAAGCAAAAACCCTTGCCAAGCTGCATAATTGCCGACCAATATATCATGTGTGTGTCTGAAGTTGCAAACAAGTTGCATGTTCCAATAATAGTATTTGACGGAACCAGTTGTTTCTTTCTGCTATGCAAATACAATTTACAAAAGGATAAAGTCTATGAAGCTGTGTCAGCTGAAGAGAAATTTATTATCCCCGGAATTCCCCATAGAATTGAACTGCAAAGATCTCAACTCCCCGGGATGTTCAATCCCGGCACAGACCACGAGTTTAATGCTCGACGCGAGAAAGTATTGGAAGTTGCAGAAAAATCATATGGGATAGTGGTTAATAGTTTCGAAGAGCTGGAAGCAGAATATGTTAAAGAGTATAAAAGATTTTCGGGTCATAAAGTATGGTGTGTTGGCCCTGTGTCGTTGTCCAATAGGGATGATATTGACAAGTCTCTAAGAAGTAGGAGAGACTTAAGTAATGAGAATGAATACATGAAGTGGCTAGATTCATGGTCTCCGAGGTCGGTGATTTATGTCTGCTTTGGTAGCCTAAACCGTGCAACACCAGAGCAGTTGATAGAGCTCGGGATAGGATTGGAAGCGACTAAAAGGCCATTCATTTGGGTGCTTAGAGGTGCATATGGAAGAGAGGAGATGGAGAAATGGCTGGTGGAAGATGGGTTTGAAGAAAGGGTGAAAGGGAGAGGGCTTTTGATCAAGGGTTGGGTGCCACAAGTGTTGATCTTATCACATAGAGCAATAGGAGTGTTCGTGACACATTGTGGATGGAATTCCACACTCGAAGGGATTTGTGCTGGCGTGCCATTGGTAACTTTTCCTCTTTTTGCTGAACAGTTCCTCAATGAGCAACTTGTCGTAGAAGTGTTGAAGATTGGGGTGAGTGTGGGAGCTGAATCTGTTGTGCATTTGGGAGAGGAACATAAGTCTCGGGTTCAGGTGACTAGGGAAAATCTTAAGGATTCTATTGAGAACGTAATGGGTGAAGGCCAAGAAAAAGAAGAGAGAAGGGAAAGGGCTAGAAAGTATGCAGATATGGCAAGGAAAGCAATAGAACAAGGTGGCTCTTCTCACCGCAACATGTCCCTACTAATTGATCACATTGTGCATGTCAAAGGGTTACACCAAGACTAAGACGAAAATGGATTCATCCTTGTTTGTTTTGCTTTGTGTTGTAAGGTGGAATACTTTTGGTAAGTTTGTGTATTAACCATGAGAAAACAACTGAAGATATTTTTCTGGTTTGTTGTGTTGTGTTATCCATCTTAATCATGTGTTGGGTGTTTGGTGTTTTAAATATCAAAATCAATGTAATTTTGGACTTATAGCATATACATCACAGAAAAGCAACAGAGAATCCAAAAGCAACAAAAACAATGATGTTAGTCTTTAACCACTTTCTGTCTGGGAAATGTCTATAAAAGAATGTGAGAAAAGATGTAGAGAAAGAAATTGGTGTAAATGATAAATGATAGGTATTGTAATAGTAAAGGAAAAAGGGAAAAGAAACAGAGATTGCATCAGAGAAAAAGCGCCGAGGAAAGCAAGACATGAACAACCACACTCTTCCTCTTCTCCCTCTGGAATTGATCAGAGAAATTCTTCTGTTATTGCCGGTGAAATCCCTTTTGCGTTTCAAGTGTGTTTCCAAGTCATGGCTTTCTCTCATTTCCGATACCCAATTTGGCGTTTCCCATTACGACCTAGCTGCCAGACCCACCCATCGAATCCTTATGAGATCAAACGATTTTTATGCTCAATCCATTGACAGAAACGCACCGTTTATAGATCACGGAGAGGGTACTCTGTGTTTGCTTCGTGCTGTGCATCTCCTTCTTCCCCCTCCTTCTCCCCCTCGCATTCCAGATTTTTTTCACTTCGATGATTTTCGCAATCAGCCTCACATTTTGGGCTCCTGCAGAGGGTTTGTTCTCTTGTACTACGAGAGGAGCGATGATCTCATTCTCTGGAATCCCTCAATTGGTGTTCATAAACAATTACCACACTTTCAATATGATAACATAACCCGTGAGTTCCTCTATGGTTTTGGGTATGACCCATCTAAAGATGACTATTTGATTACCATTATTCCATTCTCGTCATCGTTTTCTGCTGAAATTGAAACCCACGTTTTCTCCTTCAAAACTGCTTCCTGGAACAGTGTCCTTGTCAATGTTCCATATTCAGATCCTGGCAATTGTCTTGCTTTCAGAGCTGGGTCACTCTTCAATGAAACCCTTCATTGGTTGGTTTTGTCCAAGGAGAAAAAGGTTCTTGTCATTCTTGCCTTTGATCTGGTACAGAGGAGTTTTTCAGAGATTTCTCTCTTGGATCATTTATCTACGGAAAAATGTCGAGTTTGTGGTTTGAGGGTAATGGGAGGATGTCTCTCTGTGTGTTACTCGGTCGAAGGCAGTGGAACTACTGAAATATGGGTGATGAAAGAATACAAAGTGCAGTCTTCTTGGACTAAGCTCATTGTTGTACCTACTAGTGACTTTTCCCCGATATGCATCACCAAAGATGGTGGAATTTTTGGATCGGATATGAGAAGTTTAGAGAAGTATAGCGATAAAGGAGAGCTCCTAGAGCATCGTGCATATGGTGTACAAGAAGAGTTGTTCTACTGTCTCAATCTACAGTGTGCTTGGTATAGAGAGAGTTTAATGTCACTTCCCACTGTCATTCGGAATACAAGTGAAGATGACCATCAGCAACTGATAAGAAAAATTAGGGTATGAACTGTTCAATCTCTTTCACCATTGTATTATTGTTCATCTTGCGGGTCATATTTCTTTATTTTTTAAATTAAAATATTAAATGCATGGATAGATGGTATTTGGTGGTGATGGATTCAATTTATGGATAAAAATAAAATATTTGATGTCTTGATAACCATGTTACTGTTTACTGCAAAATTCTTAAGAGGATGTCCAATTAACATCTAACATTTACAATAAGCCAATGTTTTCTGCAGGCCGCAAAATTGACAAGAATATATAGTTAGCTCGATGTCACTTCCTTCAATTGGTGACACTACCAGCAGAAAGCAACTTGGAAGAGAATGTCATGTGTATCTATGATATTAAATTATCTTATCCTAGTGCAGAACTAGCGTCCATTTTAGTGGCGATTTCAGTAGAGTTGCAGTATGACCAGACCTTAACTATGTCCCAAAGGTGGAGTTAGCAAAACTTTTATGGGATTATTGCTTGCAGTTTGTTCCTCCAAGGCTCGTTTACGTAGATCTTATATCCAAACCCTAGTTACTTGATTATTTACCTCGATTTACCAACCCCATTACCAGTCTTACTAATTAATGACCCCGTAGCCATACTCGCTTTATATGTTGTTGTTTTCTAACAATAAACTTCTCGGCTTTTATTTCAAAGCCATCAAATGTTAGTTACAGATTTTGTTTATTTAATCAATTGGCACTTTTAGACATCTATTCGTTGTCATTTACGGCTTCAGATAAGTCATCTCACTCAGTTGCTGCAGTATATCATAATCCGAAGTTTCCATCAACAACTCAAGGATTTAAAGAAAATAATAACAATTTGCAAGATTGAATCTCTATAATGACCACATCCTTAAATTTATTGCTAGTAATACATAAACATAGTATCAGTTTTTTGAGCAGTAGTCGATACATGGCCGCACACCCATCCCCATGTTAATTTTTCTATTCATATCATGACCATATTACAATTTCCATAAAGAAAGTAAGTTCAGCATTTAGAAGGAGTTATTATACAATTATGAATGGGTGGTAATATTAAGTTAAGGAGAAGCATTCTTTGAAAAAGTGGAGGATGTGTCAAGGCTGCTAGGTGGAGGGAATAGTGGAGGAAAAGGAAAGGGAAAAGCTGGAGGTGATGGGGATGGAGTTAAGCCTGGTACTGTTGGGAAAGGAAATGGGTTAGGAACAATTGGTGATGTTTCTGGTGGCTGTAATGGGTTAGGATTTAGAGATGGTGGCTGAAATGGGTTGGGTACAGTAGGTGGTGGAAACAATGGGTTAGGAGGAAATGAGAAGGTATTAGGGTCAGCTATTTTCTGATCCAAAGGTTGAACCTTAGGGGACTTATTGGTAATTCTTGGAGGAACTGGTATTGACACTGATATTCCTAAAACGGGTGGCAAAAGAGGGAGTGGTGGCAGTAATGGTGGAAGGTCAGGTAATCCAGGAATGGGAGGAAGGAGACCACCAGGTGTCTTTGGGTCCTGAAGTGGAGGAGGAAATGATGGATCTATTTTTGGAGGGAAGATAGTTTTCACAGAATCAAGGCCTTTCGCGTTTTGATTGCTTGGTTTTTGGTTACAAAGATTTGGCTGTTTAAGAGGCTTGAATGAGAAAAAGCCAGCTGAGAATATGTGTAGTCCTTGCTTTCTGGACTTGAGGCGCAAAGAGGAAGAGGTTGCTGCGGAGGCCACAGCACAGTAAGGCTCACTGCTATTTATTAATTTCACAGTGCATCCCTTGATGCTCTTCACATGTTTGCTCACTGAGAAAGGTAACTTTACCTTGAACTCCCCATGCTCATCTGTCTTCACTTCTTTCTGGAACCTTGGCTTTGTAGTCTCATATCCATCTTTGCATTCTACAGCAACTGATGCACCTGCCATCAAGAGTATAGAAAAACACAAGACAGCATAAAAATATAAAAAATTAGACATTGTCCGTTACTGTTAAAGATATGAAACTGTGGACCTTAACTCAAGCAGTGAAAACGCACCTGAAATGAAGTGGTTGCCCATGGAGAAATCCTGTTGGAAGCACGTATCACAGTAAACAGTGCCAACCACAACAGCAGAGGGAAGCTTCTTGTTATGGCTAGCCTCAGAATGAGTTGTACCAAATGTGAGACTGAGAAATAGTATTACAAGAAACCAAGACATTCTCGGGTTTACTTCTCTTAGAAACTCTTGTCTAAGAGTAAAAGCTATAGTGGGTTATTCTGCTTCCAAGTAAAGGCTATATCTTGCACACTATATTTTCTTTGTTACCTCTTGCTGTCTTTTACATAGAGAGTCAAGTACAATAAATTTTTATAGCCTACAGATGACGAGACTATTTATGTCTATCATGCGGAAGCCAGTCAACTGTCAACTAAAATGCAGTAATTGCAGGCTTGTTTTCCCATCACCAAACAGCTAAAGGAGGTAATTTGGTGGGTGGAAAGGTTATATAAAGAGAAGCTCGTAGCTACTGTTTTATTTAATTGAATGTTTGTTTTTTTATCTGTATGAGAATACAAGAAATGGTATGGTTGTGTCCCTGTTGGTTCACGAGACAGAGAAAGTAGCCACAGAATCTGTGGGCATAATATACAAGACACGACCCTGCTGGATTCACATTGAGAGCTACCATAAACTGTGTTAGCATTACCTGTTTGGATATGAATTCCAAGCTGCAACGTGTGAGCATCTTGTGATGCAGATATGCATGAGTATTTTACTATTATAATAAATGGTCTAGGGATTTTAATATGATGGGTTATGTTTTTTAGGAGATAAGCATATGATAAAACAGAGACAAAATAACAAATTGTTGCAGAAATGACACTTATTCTCACCTCACAGTTCAAAGCTAAAACAAAAATATTTTCAGCCGAGTATAAACAAAATGGTGTTAGTACATCTTTTTTTGGACAAAATATTATGATTATTTATGTTCTAGATATGATAAATCAATAGGCATAACTTTACTAAACCTTTGAATTACCTTCCACTTATTTGCTGTTAGTTTTAACTTTGGTTGTGTTGTGTCAAAGTTAACATCCATGTAAATATGTTTTTTTTTATCAGCAAAGTATATATATATATATATATATATATATATATATATATATATATATATATATATATATATATATATATATATATATATATATTGGAACAATTGGGTGCCGCAACCTTTATACAAAAAATATTTATACAAAAAATATTTACATTGTTTCCTGCTTTAGGTATCCAAAAGCATGATTAAAACCTCTATTTGATATCAAAATATCTCTATCTTATACTCATCTAGTCTATTCTTGATATATACATGAAAACAGATGGGAATACAAAATAGTGAATTAAATCATTAATGTGCAGCATCAGTCTTTATGGTATTTTTACCATCGCTTCAGATTGTGCATATTAACATATTAAAAACTAGCTCAATTTCAAAAATGAGTGTGGCAAGCTTTAAACAAAGTGAATCTCATTAAGGTCATTTGATTCTACACTGCAGCAACATATTGATCCAGTTTTCATTTGCAGAAATTGAAAAAATAAAAACTCTAGAGTAAATAACCTAAGTCAAGGGTTGGTTTTTTTATCACTCTGTTCTTCTATTCAGTTTATTTGATGTTCATGTTATTACAGTCAAAATAAACACATATACTTTGAAAATGTAACATACTGGTCGAAATTTACTAGTATGATAAAATTAATTTTTTTAATATAAACTCGAAAACAGATTCTCAGTAATTGCTCACTGTAAACTCTAAATTATACCATACCAATAAAGAAAAGATTGTTTTATTAATGTAATTTAGGAAAAACTCTCATTT
This sequence comes from Vigna umbellata, assembly GCF_029865625.1. Lineage (NCBI taxonomy): Eukaryota > Viridiplantae > Streptophyta > Magnoliopsida > Fabales > Fabaceae > Vigna > Vigna umbellata. The sequence continues at coordinate 11,585,157 of NC_142168.1, read as the reverse complement.
CTATTTAATATATTTTAAAACATTAAAATTAGTGTTAATGAGTATATCTTAGTGACACAATAGGAGACAACACAAACCAAGCCGAAGATCGCACAATTAGTGTACTTCCTTGGCTTCCGATCAATTGGGGAATACTTCCACTGTATGGGCAGCTCAATTTACAGTGATCACGATATGCACACCCATAGCACTGTATATATAAAAAGTAGAAGCAGGTCAAGTAGTTCATTTTGTTTACAGTGGAACACTATAAAATTGCCTTTGCTCATTAATAGAAGATTAAAGGGTGTGAATGAGTTATTTGAAACTTTTTCTATCATTTGAGCAAGTAAAATTATTTGTCGAACATTTCGTCCAAATGCAAGGTTATAAGATTTCAAAAATTGTTTTAACTCCAAACGTTATTAAATATTCAAGTGAAACCAAGTTTTAGCAAGGTATTATCACATGTATAAGATCACTCCAACAATCATTTTCTTCGAATGAATAATGTAAATCAATAAATTAAGATATTGTAACAAAATATCCATTAATAAACTGATTTAGTATATTAGTGCTAATTAATCCAAAAGAGTACACAACTATTGCCTCGTCCAATAAATGGGTAATGGCTCCCAAGTCCCTATTGTATTCTTCAAAGCAAAAAGTTATTTCCAGATGTTCGAATTAGACTTTTCTCTTATTTTCTGTCAATTTAGATTTGACAAAACTACGCATTCAATGTCAAATGTTACTAATATAAGATGAAACAATTTTCATAAAAACAAAATCTGCCAAATTTGCTATTTTAAATAGGCTTAATTACCTACTTAGTCCCCATGTTAGGAGGTAATTTTCTGTTTAGTACCCGGTTTTAAAAATGTAGGCATTTGGTACCTATGTTTTGAAATTTGTATCAATTCAATCCTATCCATTATATTGTAAGTAACGGCGTTAAATGTTAAATGATGTGGACGACCGTGGACGAGCGTGCACGCTCGTCCAGCGAGAAGAGGACGCTCGCCCTGTGGACGCAAGTGAACGAACGCTCGCCCAGCGAGAAGTGGACGCTCGTCCAGCAAGTACGTTCAGTGGACGCTCGTCCAGCGAAGCGAACGCCCAGTCAGGCAGAAGAGGACGCTCGTCCAGCGAACTAAGAGGACGCTCGTCCAGAAGCGCTCAGTGGACGCTCGGCATCGAGAAGTGGACGTTCGTCCAGAAGCGCTCAGTGGACGCTCGTCCAGAAGCGCTCAGTGGACGTTCTTCCACATCATTTAACATTTAACACCATTATTTACAATATAACGGATAGGATTGAATTGATACAAATTTCAAAACATAGGTACCAAATGCCTACATTTTTTAAACCGGGTACTAAACAGAAAATTACCTCCTAACATGGGGACTAAGTAGGTAATTAAGCCTTTTAAATACTAGGTTAGATTGTTTACCAGTATAGTAAAGAAATAAGCAAGTGAGCTAAACAAAAGGAAAATAAACCTAATTTAAAAGTTGACATGCAATGTGAAATCTAAACAGAGGACTCTTCTGCAAAGAATTTTAACCTATTCCTAAAACAAGAAATCACAGAACCGTTGAACATTCTAATGTACACGACACATTAGTTTTGTGGGCCATTCCACCTTGTGAACTTCAAAAAGAAAAAGTACTACCCCGGCAAATCCATTCAACTCGACCTTCTTTTTTCCTCAACGGTTCTAACTGTATACAACCAGACCAAACCAGTGCAGCAAATGAAGCCGAAATGGCTTCATAAGATTCAATGCCATTAATCACTGCCAATTAAAATGAACAATCCACCCCACTACCTAAAATCTAAAATGACACACACTTCACGCTTCTAAAGAAAAAGTGGTGGCAGAGGGTATCTGTGAAAGATCATGAAGATGATACTCTTTTTTTTTAAGATCTTCGTCTATCAATATAGACAACAGCTGTCATATTCCATCCCAGAAGACAATTATCGACAGTGACAGCTAAGTGGGAAATGTTAGATGAACAAGACTTCACAAAATCTGCTTACTCCACGCGCTTTGTAATTCTAATTACAATAGCTCCTTGTCATAAAATGCAAGAAGCTGCTTCACATGATTATGCCAGGCAGTTACATTTTGCCCATCCACTGTTACCCAGTCAACAACTGTCGATGCTGGTTGCTCCCACCACTCATCAAGCTGCAAAAGATGTTACAATTTAATAATAGAACAAAATTAGGATGGAAACTTGAACAGTCATGCAGCATTAGATATAATTGTCCTACTAATTGTCTGACATGTTGGTCATTATGCATAAAAATTAAGAGCAGCAGCGTATTATTAAAATGTGATAGAAAATAACTTATTGTACATTAATTGTTTTATATTAGTTCTTTATCGAAATTAGAAACTGCCTTGATGCTAGTTGGTCATAGACAATAACTGAAGGGAGCTATGTACATTTGACAGTAGGGTGTGTAATTAGAGAGGTGTTGCTGTTTGCAGTTTGTGGATAAGAATACTTTTTTGTAGGAAACCTTTGTCTCAGCGAAAGCATGTATTTTGCCATAAAAACTTCAAGGTGAGAAATATAGAAAGAATATTTGAAATTAACTTCATCATAAGTTTAAATGAACTTGTGCACAAGCTAATTAATAAAAGTTATCATACAGCTTCTTCATAAGATAAAAAACTTATCCATTGGTGCTCTATCAAATTGAATTAAAAATATATCTCCTCCACTTCACTTTCTCCGCACTTCAAGGAGGAGTTTTGATGTGTTCCCCGTGTGAATTGCTTCTTTCTTATCTGTTTCTATGCTATGCCAAACTACAAAATGCATTTAAAATTGTGTTTTCTTTCTTGGCTCTCTAACAATTTTTCTTGCAACAAATCATCATAGTAATAATAACAGTATAACTCACCAATCCACCGACATATTTGCAATCTTCCAAGCTCTGTTGAGCACTCAAAATAGCAGCCTTAAGTTCAGGCAACCATTCTTCCATGATAGTTTTATCCTGTTTTGCAGCCAAACTCAAAGAAAAACTCGTTGTCCTGCATCAATGTATCAGATGTCAAAGAAAAACGGTTTTCAACAAGTTCGGAAGATGTTTAGGAAGGATTATTTTTCCCTGATCTCAGCTGTTTTTGGGAAAAAAGTTATTTGCAATTTCAGCTGTTTGTTTGGAACAATAGCTGAAATTTGTAAACTTTTTCTTTTCTAGAAAAAATATGTCACTTTTGTGAATCTGAAAATTTGTTTTGTAGGTTATGATTATTTTACAACAGTTTCTTATCAGCAATGAACTATCCTTTTTCTTATCTAAAAAGCTGATTTGTTTGTTTCAAACAATATTATCCTAAAAACTACTTTTCACTAAACATACCCAACCAAAAACTATATTTTATAATAATCAAATATACGTACAATCAATTATTAAAATAATTTAGTTTTCACAGCTATCCAAAATACAACATCAGAAGTGTGTCTCTAAACAGATGGGAAAATAAAATTAATTAGATCTTTCTCTTGCCAATACATAAATTTTGAATCTGCTAGAAACACTAACCACGAATGCACATTGGATTCAGGGGTTAGAATGTTAGATACATATTTACCTTTCATATTCTTGTTGAACAAAGCCAGCATGATTCAACAAGGCATTTCCGCTCTGGACAAGATCTCGTCTAATATAAACAAGATTAATAGCCTTTAATAAATCTTCCAACACACTAGCTTCAGAGCCACGAAGTTTCAAACAGAACTCCAGGGACTGCAGCACAGATGCTAGAGCAGCATCTGGACCCTCCAAGCCTGTCCATTTAACACAAAAACTATTGAATATACAAAAATAGCTTTAGCCACCATAAAGGATCCATAGAAAACAAATCTTTATGCCGTATTCTTCAAATTGCAGGTTAATGAAAACAATAAGATGCAGTAAATACATTGATTCAAAACAACAAAATATCAAATATAATCTCATAATACATTGATAGGCATACCCAGATATTTCATTCAGAATGACAATTTTAGACTATTTAGTGTAACAGTAATTAGTGTTTAACGTGTTCTATCTACTAAATTATGTTTATCTTGTTTAGATATAGAGAAGAAAAATAAAGTGTTTAAACTTAAATTGTCCTGATAAAACTTAACACATGAATATAACCATACTCCAGTTAAGAGGAAATGAAAACCACAAGGGTTGTAGTTTCTGTTTACGGAGGCCAGAAATAGTCTACTCATTTGTGCTATTGGTAATTACTAAAGTGACAGTCTACAATGGCAATATATTAAACCATCATATATGGGTACCTCAAGAAAGAGCCTATCAACAAACAATATATATACTCACTAGCAGGATACTGAAGTGCAGCTGAAACACGACATATTGAAGGAATTGCTGATGGATCCCGAGCACCAGCTCTTGCTGTCAAAATAGCTGCACTTACTTCTGCATTTGTAACTGCTTCCTGGCCAGGTGGTCCACTAGCGCCCATGGCCTCAAGCAGTGCCTGAACCAGAAGTTAACAAAAATTTAAGTTGAAGCACATTTCAATATACATGGACAAATAAAATTTTAAAGAAAATTTCAGAAACCATTAAAAGTTCACTGCCAGATGGTGGCTTAGAATTAGGGGATACAATCCAATTTTATTGCAGAAAAACTGTCCTCTTACCAGTTTCAGTGTGATGTGATGCCAGAGATCACAAACGTAAAATAGAAATGACTCTTGTCTCTACACTGCATTTATTCAAGAGACCTGGCCTTTAGGTGTCAATTCTCACTCTTAAAGAAAAGATCGATCTCTATTTTTCTTCCTATTATTTATATCTTGTCATTTCTATCTCTCTAATTAACAACCCAGCTAACTGACTAATAGGAACTAGGCCATCTTAAATTGGGATGTGCGAGATTTTAAAGGTTGGCAACAGATTTAAGTTGCAATACTAAATTTGCATCACAATAATCCTATTTAAATTTAAACTTAAATAATATATCATCACAGAAAAGGTAGAGGTTATAAGGTGTTGTTAGTAGGATATTGAGTGTACTACTGGAAACTGTTAGAAGATTTTAGAGATCTCTCTGTAATTATTACAATAGGGTTACAGTTCTCTATATACAGAGGTTGATCTACTGTTTCAGATAAATCAATTGAGTGAGAATCTTCTTTCTTTCAGATAAATCCTTTCAAGTTAAGGTTATTTAAATGAGATTCAATCCAGAGAACCAGTTGGGTAACCAAGTGGAGTGGGCTGTCATGTTACTTTGGAACACCAATTTCTAATTATTCATTATAAAGTTTATAGTAAAAGCAAGAGTGAAATTCGGTGTCTGAGTGCAGTTTATTCAGTTCCAAGGGTATTTGATTGGAGTGTAATGCACATATTGCCCCTAAACTAGTCATAAGGTACAATTATATATATTTTTTGTACCAGCTTCAATACAGATTTCCATTTCACATATGCCAAAAAGATTCAGTAAGTTTGATGCACTTTTAGAGTTATTTTAATCAATCCATGTTCCTCTCTGTATCTGGAATTTTTTAATTGGGATGATTTTTTAACCCTCCCTTCCCCACCCTCCAAATTACACTTAGTTTTATATGAATAATTTCACTCTATCCCACCAAAAAAAGAGTAGAATGCATTGAACACTAGACACCGAATCTAATCAAGTTTATATTTAAATGAACTCAGAACCTTTGACAACCAAGAGGTAGAAATAGAAGATTCTAAAGTAGATCATGCAAATTAATTTCATATATCAAATCCAAAAAATTCAGAACATTAGTTTTATTCTAATGTATGTTTACTGAACAGGTAAGTGAAAAAGTTGTTTGTGGAGCATTATAAACCTGTGGAGAAGAAGGAAGCATGTAGAGACTATTATCTGGACTTTGAGAAAATGCAGACACTTCTTTCTCAATGAGATCCTTTGCACTATTTGAAGCCTCGGCAACAGCAGCACATGCTGGAATTATAGTGCTTGAAGCATATTCCCTAGCAGTTAATGGTTGCTGACTCCAAAATGAAGCAGCATCCTGCATTATTGTATTGAAAACAAAATAAAAACTAAAATCAAAGTACTGTTTATTAAAACCAAAATTACCGGAATAAATACAACAAAAAAGATGAGTTCAAATAAATTTTGGAACTTAGGGGAAAAGAAAAATGTCAAGGCACAGTAGGCACAATCATATTCATGGTCTCAGTAGTCAGCGCATATAACAATTCACTGTAAATGCACCTATGTCCCCTCACAGACAAAAACCAATTAATGGATAACTCAAGTTTTAAACCAGTGACTATTATAGGATTCAAACGGCTGTCACCATTCACAAGGCACAGTGGGTGCAATCGTATTCACGGTCTCAGTAGTCAATGCATATAACAATTCACAGTAAATGCATTTATGTCCCCACACAGACAAACCAACTAATAAACAATTCAAGTTTTAAACCAGTGACTATTCTAGGATTCGAACAGGGTATGCCGTTCACGAGGATGAACAGTAACTATACCAGTTTTATTTCACCTAACAGGAATTACTGAAACAATGGAACATTACCATATTTGCTTTGAGGAGTGCTGTATATATGGTCTCAAGTTCTGATCTACGAGAATCAAACTCTTCAATCTTTTTCCACTTTTTTTTTAGAGAATCTTCAGCTTCTTTCCTCTCAGCACACAACTTATTCAAGCGTTGTATTTCAGACATCAAGGTGTTCAAGCTTGCCTTTAAACCAGCAACTTCTCTTTCCTTGGCCCAAACATCTAGCTGAACAGATGGAAAACATATACAGAATAACTGGTAAAATCCTAACTCAAATATTGATCTGAAATATATAACTAGCATTAGGAAATGAACAGAATTGAAAGGGGGAAAAGTTGTATCTTTTTTCTCCTAACTTTTATGCAGTAAAGTAAGTTGGAAAATCTAAAAAAGAATCTAACTCGTTTAATTGAAAATGTAGAAAGTATAGATTTCTCAAAGATAAATTCTTATTTTACCCACATTAAAGGCTGATACATAAAAAAATATTGCCGCGGTTAAACATGTCCGGATGTCCCTAACTTGGTCATAGTAGCAACAAAAATGGAAAATCTTATATATAAAGTTCTTCTAGAATCCCCATGTTTTATTAATTTTATTTCACTGGTAATATCAAATTTCAGAATCTCCCTCGATGAAGTAAATAAAATGTGTTGCTTCACAACAGCGCCTGACTATAGGCCAGTTTCATGGATGTTGGACACAGGGGATGAGAATACAAAATTTATTTGAATAAACTAAAATAACCTGGTTTATATAGGCCAGATTACAAGTACACAACTTCACAATGTTTCCCCCTAACAAGAACTCTCGTATTAGCATGTTTGCTTTTGCATTGTGATCATTATGACACACGTCCCTTTGATTTCCCAATCAAGGACTCTTCTCTGTTTTCTGAGAAAATTGTGGCAGTCATACACACATTTACTACAAGCAACCAAACAGCAATGTACGTATAGCAAAACGCAAGCATTATTCTGTTTAAATTATTGTACAGTAACAATCCCCCTTAAAACAGCCCTGCAATAACTACCTGCATCATATAACACAACAACCTGATAACTGTCTAATACTGCCCATTGATTCCGACATTTATTTCCTACCATATACCTTAAATAGTTTGGGATTGTTTGGCCTATTAATAGACTAAATTAAAATAATTGCACTTGGAGATAATTTTTCACAAAAGCAAATCTTACGTGCAGTTGTTTCTTTTTCTCTCTAGTTAAAGTTCTGCTTCAGCAGGAGGAAGTGCCATATAAACAAATCAATCATGTATACATATACCATGTTACACATTAATAGCAAAATAATATACATGTGATCTTTACAAAAGAAGCTTAAGATAGCATTTGAATCCAAAGAAACAAATTTTAACAAAAACAAAATGATTGCTAGGAACCCGAAGAGAGAAAATAACGATTAACAGATCATCCAACAAACTCAGTTACATAAACTAATAGCCAAACACAGATATATTTAGTATATTTATTCCTACTGGGTATCCAAATTTTACTAATATTCTGTTCGGACCTAGGACTACCACAATCTTCATAAACATGATAAGTATTTGATTAGGAAAGTAAGAAAAAAATCTGCACTGTTTTAAGCATTGATTCTTCCTATCATAAGTTATGCCGCCAAAACAATATCCATATATACTCCAGTCTCAACATTTCTGATTTCTCTATGGTGACTCGTCAAATAGTGCTAATTCTTCCCACCATACATGTTGTTAATCTAACTATTGGTTATTTATTGGAGGAAAGCTTACAAATTATTATCATTACAAAAGGTGACAATAGATTGAAAAAATATATATAACTCACTGAAAAGAACATAATGCACTGTATGTTTTTCACAATGATACCTCAAGTTGTCTAAGACTTCCAACATTCTGGGATGTACTCCCAATACTAATTGGGCGTGAAGAAGCATCAGTGCTTCCATGCAGACGTTTCATAAGTTTTTCGCAGGTTTCCCTTGCTTCTGCAGCCTTGTTGAGTGCATCTTCAGTGGCCAAAAATTGTTGAACATGAGCTTTCTAAGAACAAAGAAAGCACCAGTTCAATAACTCTTTGTACAACAACAGAATATGTAGTTTAAGGATGAAAAAAATACCTGTCTATCAAGAAGCTGATTTTGACTCCCTCCTGGTGGCACATCAACCCCAATCTTTCCATTGCCATAAAGTTGATACTGTAGAGGAGAGCTCCCATCAGATGACGAAACATCCATAACTATGTTATTTTCATATTTGTACCTGATTAAAGAATGAAAATTTCGATTATAACAGCAATAGCATATGTGATACCCTTGCTAATAAGCACTACTACACACTTTTTTCCTGGATGGGAGGGGAACATAATCACTGTAAGCTTCTTGGGGATATTTTACCAGTATAGCATTTGTGACCATGTTTTTTTTTAAGTTATAATAACAATGATTGATGACAGAAAGTTCAGAATTCAAATAATATGGGCAGAGGCATGAGTAACAGCGGAACATGAAAAACAAATTATGGGCATTAAAATACCTCAAGGTCTCTGCATCAGCTCTAACATCAATTTTCTCTATTTCTCTGGAGATTAGACTTTTCAGCCGTACAGTGTATGCAGTAATTGCCTGAAGCAATTGAGGAGGACTCTTCAGGCAATTTATGATAACAGTTCTAACCTCGTCAGGAATTTGCCCATCATAGTCAAACCCCAACTTTGCTGTTTCTGCCTGAGGATTTAAATGAATGCCACTTCCTTCGTAAGCTGGAAAAGAATTCCGTATTTTTTCAACCATATGAGCTACAAGGGATTCACAAGCCTTTCTAATATTCTTTTCCCTCGTGGTTTCAATGAGAATGACATCATCCGCAGATTTACTGCCCTTAACAGTAGAATAAACAGCCTCCTTCTCACCTTTGGCACTAAAACTATTGGTCATTTCAACAGAAGAATCCACACCTGATCTTTGAGACTCCATCGCTTGATTTACATAGTAATAGAGACGTTTATGATATTCGGCAAATATTTTTGCTGCCTCATCACACTGTTGATCATAAGTCTCCAACATCACTTGCTTATGCCTGCACAAAGGATGAAGAAATATACTTTTGTTGTCTCGAATTTCAATCATTCAATACCAGAATCACCATAAACTCATAATTTATTTTCCTCTCTCTTTCATATTATTGGTACGACGACAAAAAGCGCATAAAATGCTAGGATAACATCAGAAACACATTATTATACTAACAAGAGATCACACCGTGACAGCACTATTACTAGAGACAATGTTATAACTATAAACATACACTCACTTCCTCTTCCATCTCCTTTTCACCTCATTTTCTTCCTATCTTTTTTCTTTTTCTTCCACAACATAACTTATAACACATGTCACTTTCTCTCCTTTTTTTTTCTTCTGTTTGTCTCCACCTGAGAACATCCTAAGACGAGGTGTGTTATCAAAACTCCTAAACTATTCAACACAAAACAAAGAGGTATTTTTATCATTTCACTACGATATCTTTCATCTCATTTCCACTTCACTTCTTTTCCTAACTCCCTCATTATTTCACATTGTATCATTTATGAAATCTCTAATCAATCACTTTTTTTATGTCTCACAACCTTCACCTGTACTTCCCATACATTCATCATTTTCACAAACTGTTTTGTTCATCTTCTCTGACCTAATGAACAAGAAATATGCAAACTCCACTGCAACCAACCAGAATGAAAATTACCAATTACATATACACACACTGTTCAAATTTTGAGCACATTCAGAAAAATAACCAAAACCTGTAATTGGCTCGTTCATCGAGCATTCTCTTTCTCTCAGTCTCCTCTCTGGAAACCTCGAGCATCTTCGCCCGCAAATCCTTCCTCCGCCTCCTCACAATGTTCCTCAGCCTCTCCACCTCCTTCGCCGCCAAATCCCGCTCCTGCAATGCCGCCTCCCTCGTCGTCGCAGTCTCGGAACCCTCGCCGGCGATGAGCGCCCTCTCCTTCTTCCTCGCGCCCTTCCCCCTCACCTCCTCTTTCGCCTCGCCGCCGCCATCCCCGCCGTGCACGGTGATGTTCCTGCGAATGTTCCGCACCGTCTTCTCAGACTTGGCGCGCGTGACGAGGAAGTTCCAGACCGGAATCATATTTCCGCGGCAAATCCGGCGGATTGACTCGACGGACGGCAGGTGCGACTTGCCGGCTGCGTAGGTACCTAGCGGACGGTACCCCATCTCTTTGTGTAGCCATTCGAGAATGGCCTCCGGCGAAGATGGCGCCGACGATGCTGCGCTCTGCATGATAACTATGACGCAGAGCGTTGTGGTGGTAGCTTTGGCTTAAGTTCGTGATTCGTGACTCGGTGAAGCTGCTCGTGTTTTTTAGGGATGGATCTGAGAAATTGAAGTGGAGTGGTTGGTGGTGGACTTCTGCTCTGCACACTCTCTGTTCTGTTCTCTTTTCTTCAATTGAAGGGATGAAAATTATAACCAAGAGGTTTTTGGGATTTTGAAATTCTTGTTTATATGTGAGCAAGGAGCGCATTGTATCTGTATTTCTTTCAACTTTAACAACAAGTAAATGAAAGAAAATATTTTTATTATTAAAAATATCTTTTATAAATCATTACATTCACCAAAGGACGTATAATTACACTTGCATTTATTGTATTCTTTTTATTTGCACTCAACGTCCTATCTTAATTTTGCAAAAACGTTGATACGGTAATTCTAAAAACTTCTTAGGTTGGACTTACATGCTACAGGATGGTTTGTTTTATGATCTACATTCAACTAAATTAAGTTTCTTTTAAAATTGTAATTTGCATATTTGGATTATAAGAAAAACTAAAATTAATAAAAAAAAAATACTCTTTTATTGAAGTAAAAATAAAGGTTTCATGAATAATTCTAATAATATTAGTTAAAAAATATTATAATGTTAACTTGAAAATATATATTTACGTTAACCAGTAAATAGTCACGTTAAAGTCAACAATAAAAATAAAACTAATAAAAGAATACTCTATTATTGAAGTAAAAGAAAAACTGTATTTAACATCAAATAAGAAAAATACTTTAGCGTTGATAAAAAAAATCTCTTACTAAGATGATTTGAGAAATAACATTGTTTTACTTGTAATTATTATGTATGTAATTATAAATTTTGATATGTGTATAGAAATGTCAGTTATAATTCGTATATCAATTTGGTTTATCTCTAAGTTTGAGGATGATTGTTTTAGAAAAAAATTAAATTTTTAAATGTAAATCAAATTATAGTTTAGTTAACCTATGAATTAAACAAGTTAAAATTAGATTTAACGGATAATTTTTTATTAGTTTTTTATTTATGAAAACGAAAACAAAACAAATTTAATTTTTAGTAAGAATAATAAAGTCAGTGACATGTTATTTGATTAATCATTTAATTCGTCTTATTCTAATTATTCTTGTTTCTATATTAAAAATATCATTTCTTTAAATGAAAGATTACAAAATAAAATAAAAGATGATTTTTTTTAACAATATAATTATTTATATTGAAAATAATAGCACAAAGTTATAATTTTAATTCAATTATTGATGAGTTTAATAATTTTATGGGAGAAAATCAATCATTTGTATGTGTGATTGGTTTTATTGTTAAAATTATATTAAATTATGTATTTATTTTTATTGTAATAATGACAACGATTAAATATATAAATTTTGAGTATATTATTTTGGCTCTCAGAAAAATATTGGTCAAAATATGTATATGTTTTAAAATAGCTCAAAATGAATATTTGTTTAGTTGTAGTTGTGATGATATGTTTAGTTATGTGAATCAGTCTATATATGTGAGTAATTAGAACAATTATTAAGAATTAGAACTTCGGACAAACCTTTTGAGCCAAAGGTTTTTATAAGTAAAGGAAACTGATGCTATTATATATATATATATATATATATATATATATATATATATATATATTAATGTTTTAATTGAATATATTAAGTTATGGAGTGGTAGTGTTGTTGTGACTAATTTGTTTTTGAGCTTAATTGAAATAGCTTGAAAGTGTGATATGTACATTCAATCATGTTTGAATTAGTGTGATTGAAATGGTGGTGAGATTATTAAATTATTTAGGATGTGTCATTTTTAATCATTTGATCCATCCAATGTGTTTTGTATTTGTATATATGCCTTTTAAGAACTAAGAAACATGTAAGAGTAGTTATATAGGTCAAATATATGATATGATACATTTATTGAGTTTTTGGTTTTATGCAAACTTGCTCGATTAGCCAAATCATCGATAAGTGAGATTGAAAAATAAATCATAAAGAACTTCAAATCTTTTCATACGTTGGGTGACTTGAAGTTGACAAGTGAGCTTGATAAAACAAGCTCTTAAGGGTGTGGTTGCTCATCGAATGGAATGATCGTTTGGCAACATTATTTAGATAATTCCAGTAGCTCAGGGTGGTTTAGGGTCATAGGGCTACATTCACCGAGTGAATTAAATGAAACTTAGCTCCAAGGCTTAAGTCCCTGGGTGAGTATACTTTTATGGGTGTCACGTTGAGCAAAAATATAATTCGTCAAATAAGTATGAGTTGAAGGAACAACATATATCAAAGTCATTATACGAATATGATGGTTAGACGATATATCATAGTTTTGAGAAAAATATTTGTTGTATCATATTAAATATGGGTGAAGGTGGATTGAACCAATGTTTGTTATGCTATAATTAATATATTGGTTATAACTATTTTATCTTATGTGTGAATGTATGATTGTGGTTATTTCAAAGGGAATATATCATGTTGTCCAGTGTCACCGTGTGTATCGAGTGAGAGTTGCGAATGTGAAGTGATCATAACTCTACTAAACTCACAAACTCATATAAATAATAAAGTTTAGACAATGAAAGTTAATGAAAATTTCTAGTATACAAGATCGATATAAAATAATATTGTGACTTAAAAAATAGAATGAACTAATTCTATCATGAGAAAATTAAACCAAATGGAGTAGGATCGTTAAATGCTATCCAGTCTGCTATTACATGATAAGAACAAGACTTTACATATATTCGACTTAATATATGTATATTTCAAAATTGAGTTTAAAAAATGTTCTACTAAAAACAAAATGGTATGATTATGAATGTTTAAATATTTGTATTGATCGGTACCTAGCATAGATGATTTTTAAAAAAAATTATTACTTACCCTATTGTTATTATCGTGATTTATCCACCCATTATAATTGTTTATTACATAAACAAAAAAGATAGTACACATAGTGATTTTTAGAAAATAGTTGTCATTAGATATATAAGTTTTATATTATATAATCATTCAATGGAATTCTATATATGTGGAAGTAAAAGTTTTTCTGAGGGTATTCTAAATGTATCTTAAATACTTATATACTTGTAAGTTTATTTATGCTTAATACCAAATACCAATTGTGTGAATATATAATTAGTAATATAATTTTGGTAACTAGGGTCGTAATAACGCAAATATATAATAATTATATAATTAGTAATATAATTTTGTTAATTAGGATCGTTATAGTGCAGATATATAATAATAGAACTTAAATTATTAATATTTATAAATTAAATTTTAATTATTAATTATAGTAGAATCACTTAAACTTATAATATCAAATATAATATATAGAAAATATATAATGAATGGATGAGTAAACTATAATTGTTTTTAATATTAGAAAATTTTAAAAAAAATATATGTTCAATATTGAATTGAATAGGAAAAAAAAATCCGAATTGCCTTATTTGCATTAAGTAAATAAATGCATTACGTACTTAGTTTACATATTAAAAATATTTTATTTTAGATATTACTTATTCTTTTAATCAATATCTTCTAATTTTAGAAATTAAAGATAAAGATAAAGAAAAAGGTAACAACGGTTAGAAAATAAAACAACATAAAAGTAACCAAAATTTTAATTATTAAATTCAAAATAGTTATATTGGTAGAGAATAAAAACACATTGATATTTATAAAACATCATCATAAATCTAAATATAATTGATTTGATCAATATAAATTTTAATTAAAATAATTCATATGTATATATTCATAAACAATTATTTATTTTCATATTTAACATATACAAATCAACATCTCTTTGTCAACTGACACCATCTTCAGCATCAGTTTAACAACAAATTAAAAACTAGAATTCTAATAAAAACAAACTTTCAGCTTTGAAATAAAGATTCTTGACACTCATTTTTATTTATATTAATAATATATGTTTCAAATAAAGTTATATATTTAAATTTTTATATTACGGTTTTAATGATTTTATAATTTACAATTTTTAAAAACTTTAATTTTATGCAATAAATTATCTTATGCATTAATTTGTTTTCTTTTTTCCCTCTGAAACATACCAGGTATCTTCTAGGTTCATCCTATATCATTTTGATATATTGTTGTAGTTTTGATGCGAGTGTAACAACATGGGATTTGCAGGTGCAACTTGTCTCAATGAATGATTATGGTTTAGATATTTTATTTTTAATAGAAACAAAAGAAAAAAAAAGTCATTGTCCTTCCGAATTTAATACCATAAAGTTTTTGATGGGTTATTCATTTTATATATTCCTCTACCAAATACTCACCCACCAAGAGAACCAAGAGAAGAAAGAAAGAAAGAAGGAAAGAAGGGAGAGAGAAAGATTGAAGTTTTTTTTTTTTAACTTCCTATAATCTCCAATCAAAAAAATCTTTTACTTCCTAAATCGTAACAAACTCAATCTTCTTGGGCTTATTTATCCCTCCTTTATTTATTTTTTTAACAACAACAATTTGAGGTATGTTTTTTCTTTTCCTTTCGTTTTTGAAAGATTCTGCCTTTGTCCTTTATATGGCATGCCCTCTTTCGTTTTCCATGGCTTGATTGCCTTCTTATTTGATAATCGCAACTGGGTATCTCTCTGTTTCCTTTTTCTATTCTTTTCTGGGTTCATCGATTTGGGTGTTTTTCTTGATTGATTTCTTTTTTTGTGGGAAATTCAGGTGTCTCTCTAGAAAATTGATTCCTTTTATTTTTATCTCTCTCCCCCTCTTTTTAATGTTCAATTCCTATGATGGGGGTGTGGTTTGCTTATATGTTCGAGGTTGTTGCCAAAATAGTAAAACTAGTGATTGTGATTTTTTATCTGAAAGGAAAATGATGATCTTTCTGCTGGTCGATGTACTAGTATAACTTACCAGTGAAGTAATGCATAATTTTTGCCACAATTTAAAGGAACATCGTTTATAGATTATAGCTTTTCCTTAAAACACTCAAATTTATATTAAACTTTTTTATTTTTTGGTGTTCTGCAAGTTTGATTGTACTTTTCTTTTCCCTAGAAAAGAAAAGTATGTTAATCTTATTTTGGAGTTCTGATTTGGCAATCATGTTTTGTGTGCGTGATGCTTTGAATTTGGAGCATCGGCATTTGTTGAATTGCATTGTTCAACACAGGCATTTGGAAAACTCTGTTATTTTGATTTGTCAATTGCATGACTGCAAACTTGTTCTTCAACCTTTCCAAATGGTTTGTTCAGTGATATTATGTAGTTTTGGTGTGTTTCAGGTCATCAAGAGATTTATCTGCACATCCAGATAACTGATCAACTTATCAGAAGAGGGAGGTACTAGTTTGCGGAGGCAGTTGGACTTCTGCGAGCTTAGAATCCTCTCTCTCTATTTATTGATGGAAATGTAGTAATTATTCTTGGTTACTGATTTTCGGGGGCTATTTTCTCAAAGCGTGCATATAGCAGCATCAATGTTCTGGTGACATCTGAGTTGAGTAGGGTGAAGGATTCAAGTTGAAAGAGAGAGAAATATTGAAGCTTAAACAATGGGTTCAGTTTGTAGCTGTTTTAACGTTAATGACATTGAAGATTATTTGAATCCAAATAGTCCTGTATACAGGAACTGTATGTGTTTTGGTTGTTTCATACAGTATTTTTTGACTGTGGTATGTCTCCAAATTTTGGAATTCCTCTGTTTCTGTCCTTTCGCATCCTCTTATTTTTCTTAATTCACTTTCAGACTGTCTGACCATATGCTTCTTCTTTATTGTCCTGTTGCTCAGGACTATGCAATGTAAACAAATACTTAAGTTGAAGTCATGTGGAAATTACTGTATTTTTTTATCTAGTATTTTGAAAAACGTTTTAGGCATGAACTAGATGTCTGAATGAGTGTAAACATTACAAATGGTGATCTATTTCATATATGCTTTTTGTTATATTGTTAATCTAAGTTAAATGTTTTAACTGATGATAACTATTAGTGCTAGAAGAAGTGAGTCTTACATTTAAGTTACGCCTTAGCTCATTGTGAGATATCTTTTTCTTGAAACCCAGGTGCTAACTTCTTTGCAACCTATAATTTAGCTTACAAAAGCTTTGCTGCATATGTTAACCCAGTATTTTGGTGTTAATTCAATTGTATTAATTGTTGTGTATACTAATATTCAGTAATGACGTGAACTGTACTCTATATACAATATAACTCTATTCTAATCTTCCTCAATTTTCAGTATGCCTCAATATTCCGTAGAGGGGAAGTGCATGCGGTTCCTTCATCTATACAGGGTGCAGCATCTATGACTTCTACAGCTTCACTTGATAATTCTCTATCTGACACTTATCGTTCTCCTCCAAGGCCGTTGCCTTATGATGCGGATCCCAGGTTTTTCCGTTCGCAGCGTGATGGACTAGTGTCAAGACGTGAGAAGGGTTCAAGTCATTTGAATGAAGAGTCAGAACCTCTGAGAGATGATGGAGAAGCTGACTCAGAATCTTTAAATTTAGATGGCAAATGGAATGATACCAGTGAAGATGGAGCAAAAGAATACCGTAAGTCCACCGTGAGACTTTCATCAGCAAAATTTACAACTGGAGATGGGGTTATCTATTCATCATCGGAAGAGGAGGAATGCTGTCCGACTTGTCTAGAAGGTAATACATTTTTAGCTCAATTTTTCATCACAAGATCACATGATGCTGCGGCTCAATTTTGCATGAAATATTGGTTTGCAACGAAGTTATCAGTCCTGGATAGCAGACAGAATGCTCAATTTCAGAACTGCTACAGAAGTTAAATAGTTTGTACTACACGTTAAGTAATGGGAAAAAAAAAATTATTCTACGCATGACTAGTTAGTCAGTAACCATTATCATGTCAGAAGTTTTGGCTTGTTGGCTTTTCTTCTGTACAATAAATAGTATCAACTTATTTATAGCTCTTAATTGCAAATCAGTGCTAATCATTAAAGTAAGGAAACAACATTAATATATAATATCACACGCATATATTAGGAAAAAAGGGTGGCACGATACATCAGACTCACACTTAGAGGGTTTCAAAAGGGTAGATGAGCCTAACTCATCTAGAGGCTATTTCCATAATTTGTATTTGTGAAGTCCACAGCTCTGTCACATGGCTGCAATCTTACCGCTATACCAAGGATCACCGCTAGAACTTGCTACCTCCAACCTCTTTGAAAAAAATAAAATAAAGAACACATAATGTGATACAATCTCCCTTAGCTCAAGACAGAAAGAATCAGTCAAAGAACGGCACAAGTGACCTTTCTGAATTTGTGAGGACATGAACAAAACAGAAAAAATGAGGGTTGGCTGGAAAGACCGGGGAAACACTGTATTGAGAATTGAAACTTTTTCAGATACTTATGTTTGTCTCAATTATTTTTTTCTTGCAGAATACACCGAAGAGAATCCAAAGATAGTGACAAAATGCTCTCATCATTTTCACCTTGGTTGCATATATGAGTGGATGGAAAGAAGTGACAACTGTCCTGTTTGTGGGAAGGTAATGTTTACTTGGTATTTTCTGAATGATTTCTTTCTGAATTTGCTCAGTTCATCAGAGATTAGATCATAGAACACATAAAAACAGTAGTATGGGAACCAGGTTGAACCAGTCAGTTCAACCAGAAACCTGAGAACTGACCATGTTTGCCTGTCTAACTGAAAAATTTATGATTTTGCTACCCATTTGTCATATTGGACAGAGTATGTGCTATTATGGCAAAATGAAGAACAAAATGAGACTCTCACCGAAATAACCGTATATTTATGAGAATCACCCTTCAAGGCTCAATACATACGATTCCCATTTCACACTCCTCCCATTATATTACATTTTATTTTCCATCTCCTTCTATACATACGTTCACAATGGGCATATCACGAGACTTGTAGGTACAGATAATATTTCAGGAAAAAACTGAAACATTTCATGTTATAGAACGAAGGTATATTTTAAAAAAAGGTATAGCATTCATTCTTTTAGAATAAATAACATGTATATTTCCTTTTTATTCCTCAAAAAGGTAGAGCAGCTTGAGCCTGATGCTTTATTTTAATAACTTGGCTGTCTTAAACTTCCACCTAACTTGCATTGAGGTTGTTTATGTGCGAAATGCTTCTTGTTTGTCAGTTTTCATGTTTGTCTGTCCATGCTTGATTCTAATACTATATGTAGACTTTGAGACAATCATTTAAGATGCTATTATTTCAATATTGATTAAATATACCACAGTTAAATAAGTAGAGTCGAGCATGACTATAAAGCTAGAACTTAGATAATAATTTATGTATGTTTTGTGCATTCTGTATTGGAGTCTACTGAATCATGATACTTATTTATATTATGATGCAGGTGATGGTATTCGATGAAACGACTTAATCTCTTACATAAGGTTTATATCGTGGATGATACCAAGAACAGAGGAAAGGGAAAAAAAAAATACAAGTACAGACATTGTGAATACTTCAGATTAAGATCTTATCATGTATAGGAAGTATATAACTTATATGATCCACCACTTTAAGTTCAATCTCATCCAAGTTGTTTCTTTTATTTATACATTTGTCCCTTGTCAAAACTTGCGCTATTACAAGAAAATGCCATTTTAGATGGGAACTTTGTCATGGTTTCAACACTTTGCTTGGTTGGGTGTACTGCTATTTTCTATTTCATCAAAATAAATTGTCTGTGCAATTGGTCCGATCTAAACCATTATTTAAAACTCGAGCCTTTTAATCTTCACCATGCTAGAGTGAGGTTGCATATTCAACATATTTACACTTATAACTCAAAGAAAGCTTCATTGAACGTATCGACTATCTATTTATATTATTATAGTTGTGAAGTATCATTGGATTTCTAAGTAATAGGAAATGGCCAAAAATCCTCGTTAGTGGTTACAATGATATAATATGACAAATTGAGGAGTAATGCAACAATATTTTTTTTAATATCAAACATTGTATTTTGTTGATCCTCTATTATTAATAAATAATAATGGTGCAAAGCTCCAAAAGATTATCCCTAAGCTCTTGTGAAAACGAAAGAAAAAACAGCAAAGGCAAAAACGAGCGCAACCTTAATGGCATCTAAAAGCACCAAAATGGAGGACGAAGGAATTCATCGTACTTTACGTAATCGTGCTCATGCAAAAACAAACATGAAGATTCTCTTCACATGGATGATGACCATGGCTTCTTCATGGATAATTTATATCGGATTTGCTCAAGATAAATTACTTGTTTTTTTTGCTTGCACATGCTGGGTCGTATGGAAAAATCAGAATGCGAAAATTTTTGAAGACAATTTTGGTGGAATTGATTCATAGTC
Source organism: Vigna umbellata (assembly GCF_029865625.1). NCBI lineage: Eukaryota > Viridiplantae > Streptophyta > Magnoliopsida > Fabales > Fabaceae > Vigna > Vigna umbellata. The sequence continues at coordinate 11,564,910 of NC_142168.1, read as the reverse complement.
AACTAGATTCTTTCTACCTTATATCTTCTCATGATGTTACTTTGACTATATAGAGTACGTTGTTTTTTTTTCCTGGAGATCGAAACCCAATGAGGGTTTGTATTTGGAGTATACATAATTAATTAATTTTTGTTCATTTATATATTATTATATTGTCCTTTGATTATTTAATATAAAAATAGCAAAAAAAACCTATAGCTCATTATCAAGTAATAATAATAATATTACAAATGTGAATTATTAATGATATATTATCAATTCAGATTTAGTAAAAATAAAAAAGACCTGAATTTTGTCTTCATATAAGCAAGAGTTTCACAGTTTATAGAGTATTTTCTTATTTCCAAGGTTTGATTCTTACTACAGAGGGAAATTGAAGCTGAAAGTCAAGTTGTAGCAACCTGAAAAGCTCTCAAGAAGACTTCAGGGGGTTGTCCACCACTCAACTTGTGATTTCCATTAATCTGCCAAATGATTAAGTCAGTCACTTCGATTCTTATCATATGAAACTGAAAAAACAAACTGAGATTTTAACATTGTATACACCGACCACGTAATATGGAACTCCTGTAATGTTCCCTGAATATGTTTTGAGCTCTTCCTCCACCTAGACAGATAGAAACATGGAAACCGTGATCAGCGTTGATCCATTTCATGACTTCCTGATAATAACTAAGAGATCATGCTAACATTTTGATGTTTTATATTCAATGGAGTTTGATTATATGTATAAATTTGTTTTACCTCCCTCAAACCATTGTTGGGGTCCTTAAGAAACTCTTCTGCTCCTTCTATACCAACCTTTGCAGCAGATTCCAGAAGAAACTTACTGTATCCAAATTAAAAACATTAATTAATGTCTGTATTTTTAGAGAACACATTATCATACCACAGAAGAAAACCCATCATCTCAATTTCTATCACCCAGTTTTTCATACTGAACTTTCGATTCCACTTTATTGGTAAACAACCAAAAGGATCACAGAAGAAAAAGCAAAAAAGAAGAAGCACAGAAGCACTTACTGGTCACCAATGTATTTTCCCTGTGTGAAATAGCCAATATTAAGTTCTTCAACTAGATCATGCTGCTTGTCAAGACCCTGCTGTCTAGCAAAATATATAAGCCTGTGGCTGTCCATAGTGTTTCCCCTGCGCATAATCAAAACCATGTTAGCTGAAAATTGGTTAGATAACTCTTCTTCAGAACACTCACTTCTATAGTGCTTTTTGGATGTTTGTCCATTGATGAATTATAAAACCACTTTCAATCTTACGTGAGTCCAGACAAACTATATTCCAGACCAACATTCTTGAACACCTGTCAAATACCAAATTGACAAAATGACTTGCTCAAAATTCTTGGTAAGGATGAAACATAGACAACACAACCTAGGACAACAGAGTGATCAACAAATATAAACCTCTGACATCCGAGCTTCCATCCGTACTGATTGGGATCCAAACTTTCTTCTGTAATACTCCCTCTTGTCAATGCCTTCTTTGGGGGCATCAGGGTTAAGTTGAAAGGGATGCCATATTATCTGTAAGTTCAGTTAAACGGAAAATTAACACTGGAAATGCCAGACATATTTGGTGGCAAGAAACACAAAAACATGAGGAGTATGTCAGACCTCAAAGCTGTATTTATCATTGGAGGCAGCTATGGCCTTGTCTAGGTTCTTTTTGCCAACAAAGCACCATGGACACACAGTATCAGAACTAACATCAATTCTTACAAGTTTCTTTTCAGATGTCCCGCTCATGATTCTGCTGTATCTGCAATACCTTTACAACATAATAAGCACTTATCAAATAAGATTGCTATGCCAAGGAGTAAGAATAGTTTTGATCTATTACCATTCATTTTTAAGAAAAAAGAGACAAAAAAAATAAAATAATACTCGTCAGTCATATTTTCTTCTAACGGCACCACATGCTTTTGTTCGAAAATTAAGGCTGAACTTAAAAAGGTCAGATATTTCTCCATTCTTCTATTCCTAATTTGATCGGGTAAACTATAAAGACAATAATATTCAGACAAAGCAAAGATGCAGTTTCGTAATTGCTCTCAGTATTGTTCTTCTATCATATTACAATTTCATCTTGATAATTCCTATCATAAAGGTTTGCACTGTATATCAATCAAAATTACTTAAGTAAAACTTCATATTCTAATTAGAGAATAACAAAAGAAGGGCCTAAAGAATTACATGCACCTGGCAACACTTAATCCCCCCTATACTCTCAATCATTGAAGAACAAGCTATCAATTTGCAGTACAAAAGAAGATGGTCGGACAGAAAATCTTTTGCTCCAAAGGAATCCCATGATCAGAAACAACCCAACAACAACTCAAAAACAAAAATTACAAAACATAACGATCTAGTTTGAAAAGAGAGAAAAAAAAACAAACCTTTTGAGCTAGAAGCAAATGGGAAGTGAGAATAATGATGAACCCACAAATTTGCAGTGAGAAAAAGTAAAGTAAGAATACCTGGATGAGTAAACAGAGCTGAGAGGGACGAAATTCAAAAGCTTTGCCACGCTCACAGAAATTGTAATTAGAATTTGATTCAGTTGTATGACAATGGGAAATTAGAACTGGAACATCTATCTCACTGTGTCTTTTTTTTTTTTACTTATGATTTTGTATTCTTACCTTTCGTTCCCCAACGTGTTCAAAAGTCGTCCTTCCAGGTTGTTTGTTCAGACCCAACCACCCCAAACCCGATAATATATTGTTTTTCACATGCTGCTATTCTTCTTCTTATTCTTATATTTAAAATTATTTAAATCATAAATGAATTTTAGTACATCGAATAAGTTTTTATCATAAAATCGGTAAAACATACACGAGACTATAGCAAATTTTTTTATACGCTATTTATCAGTGGATTTTTCATACTTTCTACTATAAATTAAAAGTCAGTGTTGACTTTAATAATAATGTTTGAAGAGTTCTTGGTCAGGAACCCTAGAGCCAGAATAACATGTTGTAGAATCTAAGCTAGCATGGCTGGTGAAATCAAACTTTTTTTTCATCTGTATTTTTTCTCAGGAGAGGAATTATCGTGTTTCTGAAGCAAAATTTTATTGTTGATGCATTAATATTTTAGTTGTGCAAGTTATTCTTATTATTTGTTTTATTTCAACAGTAATTCTGATATTTTGGTAAATAAGTTGTTTAGCAAAATATAAGTTGGAATAGAAAAACCAGAGGAGGCACTGAGTGCTAAAAACCAACCGATTAAGATTTTTTATATTGGATACAAAGTTTTACATAAGAAATACACATAAATTTATATACACATAAGATACATATCTTAATAAGAAGCTTTTTCGAACGATACAAAAACAAATGTGCCAATCGATTTAGAAGTCTTTTAAAACTCATTAAGAAATCTCCCTTTACCTCAAATTCATCAAACAATTTAAAAAATATAATTTATTATTTTCTCACTCAGAAACAAAGACTTTATCCTTCTTTCACAAAATTCTAACATGTGTTTCATTAGTAATATAATTATAAATATTATCTTTTACATATCAAATAAAACTACATACTTGTTGTTGCTATTAAAGTGTTATTTTTCATTAGACATAAAATCTGGATTTTGTGTAGCAAAAACAAGAAGATGGTATTTCTTTACACACAAAAGTCTTTCATCTTTCATCTTTTTCTTCCATGATAATTTGTACCACTTCAAACAATCATATTTATATTTACCTCTAAGTAAATATAGTCCTAAACCATACACTTGTTCTTTGCTTAATTACCAATTTTAATTTTGATACAAAAAATGATCGAGTTCATAATCATAAAACCGATTGTAATAACATCATAATTACACTAAGCTGATGACATGATATCCAATCTCAACAAAAGCACAATGTTTTGATGAACTTGGAGTAATCCCTCGTGGATTTCTTGAGTTTCTACGTTTTTTTATAACCAAAACTGCCTCTATTTTTTTCTTTCTTGACTAATAAACCACTTACATAATTTGACTTTTAGTTGGACAATCATGCATATATTCATTGAGCAAAAAGTCACGAGTATTTGTATTTTTGACTAAGCAAACATATGTGACTTAGCGAGAAGATGCAGCAACTCTCGTTCTCAAAGATTTTTCAGTTTCACGTACCTTGATCTAAAATAAACAAACTAACCTAACAATATTACAAAAAGAAGAAAACATTACATCTTTCTACGAAAATAACAGAAAAATAATGAATAAATACAAATTTAAATAGTTAAATAAACATGAATATAATAAATATATTTCACACTTATCATATGTATTTTTTACATTTTTTTTTGCATGATTTATCATTTGTAGTTTCGTATAGTCTACTCTTCACATTCTTTTATATCATGTAATTTTTATATTTTTATAGAATATACTCTTTACATTTTATGTCCTTTGTAATTTTATATAGTCCACTCTTACCATTTTTCTGCATTGTCCAATCTTTATATTTTTACTGGGTCTATTTTTATACTTTTTTTGCAAGATCTACCATTTATTGTTTTAGATAGCCTATTCTTCACAGTTTTGTTGCATCGTCTAACCTTTACATTTTTATAGAATCTATTCTACTTAATATTTTTTGCATCGTTCGTCCTTTCTACTATTAGAGACTGTACTCTTTATATTTTTTTTGTATTGTGTAATTAATGTTTCATTTAAATTTGAATTTGAATTCATCATTTGAATAACTCAATCATAATATATTATTTAAAATAATTATATACAATTTATTTTATTAAAAAATATATAATTTTTTTTTAATACATTCTCATTATAAAAGATGATTAAAATATTATTATTTAATTTTATAAAATTAAATAGTAATTATACTTCTATAAACTTAAATTAATATAATAAATATATTATAAATTTTTAAAGTTCCCCAAGGATACAAATACTGTATTAAATAAAAACAAGGTAGCTACCTCTTGCTCTTAGATATGACCAAATTTTACTTTGGGGCATTGGATGGCCAAATTGTTTGAAGTAGGATGAGAGTATTTGTGACTTAGGCTTCTTTCTTAAATCTTGCAATTTTGTTAAGAATTCACCTAATATGAGAGTATTTGTTTGTAACATCTTTCTTTATAAAAGTTTTCATTCTTACATCTACTTCTCTTACAAACACTTACAAAATTTGTTGCCAAAATTTTCCTGTAAAGGCCTGGATTCGATCATATACAATGAATTTAGAATTTCCCATACATCTGTTATCCTAATTGCTACTCTTTTAACCTCAAAGAAAACACATTCTCCTTTCTTTAATAACAATTTCATATACAATCACACTCATCAATCCATCCAAACTCTTAGGTATGTTATAAATGCATTCCAATAAATGCATTACACTCGGCTACAATTACAACTTGATATACAATCACATTCATCAAACTGCCAAGAACAATGCCAGATATATCTTATTAAACTTGACTACTTCAAAAGCTTAGTAGCCACATCGTCAAATCCCCACCTCCACTTAGATTTTGGGTTAATAATGGTTTTGGACGATAAGGTATAATAACTATTGATGTTTGTGACATCTGCTTGTTCTTGCAACAACAGAGCAAGCTCAAGTTCTACCTCCACTTCACCCATTTCAGGTCGTTCGTCAGGTTCATCCTCTATGCATTTCAAGGCTATGTCTATAAACACTTGCCAACACTCCGGTGCAATCTTTCCTTTGATTTTCAGATCAATATTCTCCTCAATAGACTTCCCCATAAGTTCTTGTGACATTGGAAATTTTTTTGTTCCCCTTACAACTTGTAGCAGAACAACACCAAATGCGTAAACATCACATTTATGTGTGACAGTACCGTCCCTTACGTACTCCAGAGGTAAGTGGCTAGGACGACCTAAATGTGAAAGTATCATCAGCCTTGTTCAATTTAATTGACAAAAATTTGTTGCAGTAAGCTCAATAAAACCGGTAATTATTCTGTAGCAGTATATAATTATAAGATACTTATAGAACAATTACCTATAATTTCCGATTGAATTGGTTTTGACTGTTCTTTGAAATGTGCTCCCATTAAACTAAGGCCGAAACCTGAGAGTTTTGGGTGCATGTTCTCATCCAAAAGAATGATGAGAGGACTGATGTTGCGGTGAATGATGGTGCGCTTGAGTCCGGCATGAAGGTAGTGTATTCCACGCGCTGCTCCTATGCAAATCTCTATCCTTTTTTTCCATGGCAGTGCTTCCCTAACCTCATCTCCCAGGTATCGATCTAGAGATCCATTGGACATGTATTCTTGCACAATGGTCTTCTCTTTTTTGTGGTTGCAAAATCCTACAATAGACACACAATTTGGGTGATGAAGCTGAAACAGTAACTCTACTTCTCTTTTGAATATTTCACTTTCTACCCCTTCATAATTCCCCTTAAATCGCCTCACTGCGACTGCGTAATCAGAACCATCAATATGCTGGAGACAACCTTTGTATACTTTAACCCATCCTCCTCGTGCAATTAGTCTGTTATTATCAAAATTGTTGGTTGATTTCTGAATATCAGCAAGAGAAAAATGACGACACAACTCTTCTATTACTGTTGGATATTGTCTTCCGGATGAACTTGACTCACCAAAACATTTCAGAAACATTATTACGTTTCTTGCCACTGAGATTGAACTGAGTGTCTATGTAGTACATACACCCATGGTTATATTTTAAAGCTTCTTTTTAGACACTGTATTCGTATTAATTTGGATCAATAATTTAATTTATTGATCAACATCAGATATAATGAATATGGACAGCTTTTCTTCTTCAACCACTCAAGGAGGTGGGTCAGGGGATCGTCAAGATAAGGTGTTTTTGGGTGAGCGGTAGGTTTGGAATTGTCTACAAGTAAGACCATAATTTCATTCAGTTAAAACCTTCAACAAAATATGATACATCATTAAACTTGTTTCACATATATTTACTATCCTTGAATGATATATTTTTAGGATCAGCTTTCCAATGGACAAACAATTGTTGTCAAGTGATTCTAGGCATTTTTGTTCACCAAAAATCGAAGCTGTAGTTTTAGGAGATAATAATTATTAGAACATAATAAGAAGCTCTCAGAAAAAGAAGAAGGAATGTTATATTGCAAATTTGTTCATTACAAGTCAATAGGTATAGAAAGAATGCTAGAAAAAAAAATCCCTAACATTTTTTACATAACTCCCTTTACATGCCCACACCCAACAACAATTTGACAAATCTCTCCTTCATCTGTTCCATATCTGAATTAATATCAGACTTGAATATTAACTTTACAGACAAATCTAATAAAAGTCATCAACAAAAATTTTATTGTAATAGGAAGGGAGAAACAATGTTACAATTTGGTTGTTTTTTCTTTTTACTGTATTGTTTGAGTTACACTTAGTAAGGTCTAGGAGAAAAGAAAAACATTAATGGAAAATTTTGTCAGGTAAAGATATCATATATCTTAATCTATTTAAGCTTGATTCCTATAATTAATGTTTTTTACATATAATATAAAATATTTTTGAAAAATGTTTCTTTAACAATGGCCACAACTTTTTAACAACAGTCAGGTGTCAACATTTGATTGGTGCATTTCAAATAAATTTTAAAAAGCTAAAATGGTAACGTGGAGAGCAATTTGAGAAAGAAAGAATGTTTTATGGTTTTCTCCAAAATCAATTTCAAAGAGGAGTTGACACGAGTTAACGAGTCTTGGAAGATGCAAAAGGAGGAGATGACGGGAGAGATCAATTCCTTGACCAAGGAGAAGAAGGAGATTGAAAAAGGACAAATGTCGAGTGAGAACCAAATTGTTGATAATGTAATTGCAACTAAGGAAGAATGTCATCTAGGTAAGATAGAATTTGAAGAACTTAATAAAGTTGTGAATGTTCAAGTTGATATGTTTATTTTGCAAAAGCCTATTGAAGACTTGGAGCAGAAAAACATATTCAAATTCACTCAGAGGAATCAAAATTTTCTGATAAAGTTATCTTTGAGATAGAGATTGAAAACCTCCCAACTATACTTTCACAAAAGGAATATGAGGGAGGAGAAAAAGATCTAGGTATTACTGAAAGGAACAAGTTCGGTGTGGGTTAAAGAACATGAAAAAGTTTGGATGAAAGAAGACAAAATTTAAGTTTATGGGGGAGTTTTGTAGGAATAAACTTAAATTTAAGAATTATCAAATAATTATTAAGAGTGTAGTGTTTATTGCATGGGAGAGGAAGAACTAGGAAGTTCCTCTGTTATGTTTTACAATTATTATAATGTATTATTTGTAATAATTGGGAGCATTATGATCTGTAGATGAAAGACCTAATGTTAATCTTATGAATTGTAAGGCTTATGAGAAATGAAACCCACCATAAACATATTTAGAAATATCTAAACGAGTGTCATTTTCTAACAATTTGGTCCTAAGATGTAGCTGGTTTTATCATACAGAGCATGCTCAACTTCCAATGTTGGTTGTTCATCCTACATCTAATGTGATATATATCTACAAAGACTTGCCAACACTACGCTGCAATTTTCACTGCCTTCAAATTTGTACTAGCCAAAAACGATTACAATGACAACTTCATTTAAAATCTCATTCACAAAAATTCTGAGAACAAAGAAAGCTACAAAAGCTAGAGATATCTTAATCAAACCTTACTACTTCAAAAGCTCAAATTACTTATGGAACATGTCTTCTAAGTCGCTACATACAGTTTCCTGTTCTTTTAGGCCAATGACATACTAAAAATTCCCCCATGATTTTGGGATAATAAAGGTTTTGGAGAATACAGTATAACCACTAGCGATATTTGTGACAGAAATAGTACTTTTATAGAACAAAGATATCTGAAACAGCTAGAGAATATTCTGTAATTGAAAAGTGTATACTCATAATGAACAACTGAAAAATTCTAATAACCAATATTCAAAGAGACAAACAACAACTTCTAAAAATAAACGTTCTTCATGTCCATGGTAATGCAGAACCTATCAGAAAGATGAGAAGGCAAATCAGAAATAGTCAGAGAGAGAATAGAGAGCAACAGAAGTAACAGGTAGAGTTATACCACACACGTCCCTCACTGCACCAAGTCCTTCCATAAAATATTCTCTCTTCGTTGCCTTTTCACAATGGCCTCAGCTTGCGGATCACTTGCCACGTGACTTTTTTGCCTAACAACTTTTCCCTCCTTGTCACTGCATACGGTTTCCTGTTCTGTCAAGCCAATGACATACTTGAAAATTCCCTTCTGATTTTGGGATAATAATAGTTTTGGAGAATAAGGTATAATCACTATCGATATTTGTGACATCTACTTGTTCCTGCAACAATAAAGCAAGCTCAAGTTCCATCTCCACTTCACCCATTTCTGGTCGTTCGTCAGGTTCATCCTCTATACATCTCAAGGCTATGTCTATAAACACTTGCCAACACTCTGGTGCAATCTTGCCTTTGATTTTCGGATCAATATTCTCCTCAACACACTTCCCCATAAGTTCTTTTGGTATTGGAAAAAATCTTACTCCCGTTACAACTTCTAGCAGAACAATACCAAATGCGTAAACATCACATTTATGTGTGACAATACCATCCTTTATGTACTCTAGAGATAAGTAGTGAACAAGACCTAAATGTGAAAGTATCATAAGCTTTGTATAATTTAATTGACAAAAATTCATTGCAGTAAGTAAGTAAGCTCAATAAAACCGGTAATTATTTTTTAGCCTCATATAATTATATGATATATGTAGGATTTTAAGTATAAGAGACAAAAGAATGAAAGGAAAACTGATATATTTTATTGAGCATAACAATCAATATTTATGCTAAAAATTAAAACAAAATCTGAAACAAATTTGAGAAATATATGCTAAACTAATAACTAAATAATGCATAAAATCCTCCTAAGAAATAGTATAGGAATATGTCTTTATTTAACTGAATGGAGTCCTTCAATCACATGTTTTTGGAGTCACAGAATCCCAACAATGTCCTCCTTATCTTAAAGACAACATACATCAAGTTTTTTTTGTAGATATACAAATCCTGCTTGAGGAAGTGATTTTGTTAAAAAATCAACAAGTTGATTTTCAGTTTTGCAATACAGCAGTTGCTTGTCACCTTGCTTTTGCACCTCCCTTAGGAAATACAACTTTATCTTAAAATGTTTTGTTTTCCCATGAAACATAGGGTTCTTAAAAGTTGAAATTGCAGCTTGATTATCAACTAATAACCTGTGTACTTTCCTTTTGCTCCATGTATAGATCAGCCATAAGTTTTAGCCAAATTGCTTTATTTGCAACTGCAACAGCTACTACGTATTCGACTTTAGTGGTAGATTGTGCTATGACTTCTTGCTTCTTTGAATTCCATGAAAAAACTCCAAAACCAAATGTGAAAAAGTAGCCTAAAGTTTTTTTCTTGTCATCACTATCATCCCAATCACTATATGAATATCCATAAAGACTGAAATCTTTTTCGGGTTGAAACTTCACTCCTTAACCAATAGTACCCTTAATATATCTCAAGATTCTTTTGGCTACCTTAAAATGAATCTTACTAGCACAGTGCATATATCGTGACAACAAGCTTATTGCATAAGTAATGATCGGCTTGGTTGCAGTCAAATACATTAGACATCCTATTAAGCTTCTATACAATTTTTCACAACCTTTTCAGCTCCATCTTCAATGCTGAATTTCTCCTTTTGATTCATTGGCTTGCATTCCTTCATTTTTAACTTTCTAAGAATTTCCTTTGCATATTTTTCTAGACATACAAAGACTTCACCTCTATCTTGTTGCACCTGCATACCAAGGAAAAAAGACATTTTTCCAAGATCAATCATTTCAAAAGCTTCTTTCATTCCTCCTTTAAACTATTCAATCAGCTCCTTTGAATTTCCTATCATAAGTCAGTCATCAACATACAAGGAAATAATGACTATTCCAACATCCGTCTTCTTGACATACAAGGTAAACTCACTTATACTTTTTTCGAAGCCTAAGCTTATCAAATATGCATCAATTCTACCGTACCAAGACCTAGGGGCCAGCTTTATGCCATACAAGGCCTTTTTCAGGCAATAGACTTTCTGCTTTTGTCCATGAACTACAAATCCTTCAAGCTGCTCTATAAAAAATTTTCTTCCAAGTACCCCTTCAAAAAAAATGATTTAACATCCATATGTGATGTATAATCCAACCTTTTTGTGCAACAATAGCTAGCAACAACCTTATGGTATCCAACCTCGCAACCGGAAAAAAAGTTTCTGAAAAGTCTACCCTGAACATATGCGCATATCCCTTCACGATAAGCCTCGCCTTATGTTTGTTTACAGAACCATCAACATTAAACTTGGTTCTATAAACACATTTTACTCCAATGACATTTTTATCTTTAGGTTTCTCCGTGAGCTCCCATGTTTGATGTTTTTCAATCATATTAAGCTCCTCCTTCATTGCACTTACCCATTTTGAATCAGTTGCAGCTTCATTGTAGTCTACAGGCTCCATTACAACAACATTACATATTTGATAAATATCAGAGAGAGATCTAGTTCCTCTAACTGGCTTGTCATCCACATCTTCTTCGCTTTCTGATAAGTGTGATATTTACCTTATATTCACACTTAATTTAATCTCTTTTTCATGTGTTTGTGTAATAAGTCTCGTGGAAAGATGTAAAATTGTGTTTTATTGTTCATAGATTAGTTTAATTGTCTTTGTGTTTATTTTGCAGATGAATAAGGATTGGGGAAGATAAAAAAAAGTCCCTAAAAAATTCACTATGCATTATTCATCCGTTGACTAGCACTATTCATTTGTTGACCGAACACTGTTCATGTGTTGACTTTACTGTTCACATATTGACTTTTTTGCTTAAGCGAGTTTACTTTCGCTTGAGCGAGACTTATCACAGAGCTCATTTAATAGCTCGAAAACGCGAATAGAAGGGAGTTTTGGAAGGGGAAACGCTCCCAGAACTCAAGGACAGAGGTGTGGAGGCACGATTTCATTGTAGGAGCTCATGGAGGCCTCTTGGAGCTTGTGGGAACATCTCTTTTCTCCTCCCTGGGTCTCCTTCTTCTTCCATCCACCGTGCTTGTAAGACCTAGGGTTCATATTTATATATACTTTTTCTATCAATTGCTAGCATTTTTGTTTCCAATCTTAAAGCTTGCATGTAATATGAATGTTCATGACTTGATTTTAGGGTTTTATGGATTATGGGAACGTAAGATGGAACCTAGAACTAAAACAAGAGTCCTTGTGGTCATTGATTTTAGGGATGAAAGATGATTCACATGTTGTCTTAAGATCCTAGCTCATTAATGCGAGTTTGCTTGTTAGATTTTCCAAGGGATTGGAGTTTAATAGGGAAAACCTAGGCTCTTTCACTTAAGGGATTAGGGTTAAAGTGTTTTTGTGGATTGACTTTAGTAAATTGATGGAAAGGAGATGAAATTGGGTAAGCACAAGAGTGAAATGGGTGAAAACTAACCTGAGCAATGTCATTTCATATCATTTCTAATCTATGCCATATATATGTGTCTTCAATACCAAAGTCCAACCATGTATATATTTGTGATTTTATCTCTTTGCACATGCTTGTAAATGAATGTTGTTCTATTAAGTTTAGATGAGTTGTTAATCGCACAATTCTCTAGTATTACGAGTTTCTTGGGAAAACGATACCTGGTCTTACCATGGTTTATTACTTGAAACGATTCGGTATACTTGCCAAAATCACCCAACACTTTCCTCCTGAACTTGAAGCGATTTCTTCTCATTTTCCTTACCCCATTTTTCTTCCTCAAAGAATTGCACATCTCTGCTAACAATAATTTTATTACAATGTGGCAAGAATATTCTATAGGCTTTTGATGTTGAGTTATAGCCTACAAAGATTCCCACTTCTTCCTTTTTATCATATTTGTCTCTCTTGATCTATGGAATATAAAAGAAACACAAGCAGCCAAAGACTTTTAAATTTATCAATTTTGGTTTAAAACCATACCAAGCTTAAAATGAGGTTAATTTTGAAAGAGCTTTTGTTGGCAATCTATTCAACCAAAAAACAGAAGTGTTTGTAGCCTCTGCCCAAACTTTTTTCAGAAGATCTTTGTCATGAAGTAAACATCTCGTCATTTCCAAGACTGTTCTGGTTTTGCGCTCCACAACCTCATTTTGTTGTTGGGTATAAGGTGTTGTCAATTGATGTTTTATCCCTGCATCTTCACAAAACTTGTTGAACTTATTAGACGTATATTTTGTACCATTATCTGAACTTAATATCTACAACTTTCTTCCACTTTGATTTTCAACCCACAATTTAAACTTGTAAAATATGCTAGCAACCTCATTTTTGTTTTTCATGAAATAGATCCAACACATTCTTGATAAATCATCAATAAAAGCAATATAGTACTTACTGCCATTTAGAGATGGGGTTTTCTGAGGTCCTTCGACATCCGTATATATTAACTGCAACTTGTTTGTTACTCTTCAAGATTTGTGTTTTGGAAAAGACAACCTCGTTTGTTTTCCATATTGACAAGCAGCGGATACATGTGATTTCTCTTCCAAGTCAGGCAACCCTTACAAGATCATTCTTCCACAAATAGAGCAAAGCGCTATGATGAAAATGACTCATCCTTGTGCACAAACCAACATTTTGTCTTCAACCTTGTGCACAACAAACTGCTCTTCATCAATCAAATTCAAGGCAAAGTTTTTGCCTTTCATTTGAACTTTGAATAATTCTTTATTATCTGAATCTTTAATCATGCAGATTTTATCTTCAAATAAAACTTTATAGCCTTTCTCTAGAAGTGGTCAACACTCAACAAGTTTTGGTCGATTTCAAGAACGTATAGAATATCAGGAATTAATTTCAAGCTTGTGCAACCTTTAACCGCGATGGTTACTTTGTCCTTCACTGCTATTTTTGCTCTGTTTGCAATTCTGACTTTTGTGTTGTAGGTTGCATCAAGATCTTTGAATAATTCTTGATCGTAAGTCATGTGGTTCGTGCAATCACTATCAATTAACCAAATTTTTGTTGATCTTGCAGTAGCAAAACAAGAAATAACAAAAAGCTCTTCTTCTTCACCCTCTTCAACAACAACTTGTACATTCTCTTGTTTTTCTTTTTATGACTTGTAGATTTTCTCAACATGGCCTAATTATCCATATTTATGGCATTTCACATCTGGCCTCCACCAACATTTCGTTTGTGGATGATTGTTTTTCTTACAAAAAGGACATGATGGAAAAACATGAGAGGATTTGCTGTCATTTTTGTGGTTGAAACTTCCTGACTTGCCCTTTTTTTTTCGATGATTTAACTACTAAAGCCCCTTCAATATTACCTTCTTGTCTCATGAGTCTTCTTTGTTCCGGAGCCTGAAGTGCGGTCAAAAGTTCTGCCAAGGTAATAGTAGAAATTTTTTTTGAGTTCTCTAAGGAAGTCAATATGACTTCATATCTTTCTGAAATTCGAGAATCAAGAATGTCAATGCTAAAAAAACATATTTTGATTGTCTCCGAATCTTTCATCCTCAACATATCAAGTTCTCGAACCCAATTCAAAGTTTGCATTCCTTTGATTCTCTCACTACCTTCATACTCTTCCTTCAAAAACTTCTAGATTTCATGTGTCGTTTTCATTGTCGTTATTCTATTGAAAATGACCAAAGATATTGCTACGAACAACATTGATTTGGCTTTGGACTTTCGAAGCCTTCTTTCTTTGTGACTTTTCATTTGAGCAACTGTACGATTTTTTGGCAAGGAGACACTTCGTAGTCCTTTTCTACTACTTTACATACATTGTTAGCATCAAGATATGCTTCTATTTTGACAGGCCATATTTGATAGTTTAGTCTATCAAATACAGACACAAAAATGGTAGTAAAAGATGTTTCAGATTCCATCTTATGTGTGGTGGCTATTTGGTGGTTGTAAGTGTTTAAGTTATATCGTAAGATACCTTATTGCTGTTGATACTAATTGTAGAATTTAAAGTATACGATACAAAAGAATAAAAGAGAAAATGATATATTTTATTGAGCATAATAATAAATATTTATGCTACAAATTAAAACATAATCTAAAACAAATTTGAGAAATATTTGCTAAACTAATTAACTAAACCATGTATAAAATCCTCCTAAATAGCATAGAAATATATCTTTATTTAATTGATTAGACTCTTCAACCACACGTTCTTTGGAGTCACAGAATCTCATCAATGTATTACGCTACAATAACATACTTAAAGAACAATTACCTACAAGATCCGTTTGTATTGGTTTTGACTTTTCTTTGAAATGTGCTCCCATTATGCTAAGGCCGAAACTTGAGAGTTTTGGGTGCATGTTGTCATCCAAAAGAATGCTGGCAGAATTGATGCTGCGGTGAATGATGGTGCGCTTGAGTCCGGCATGAAGGTAGTGTAGTCCACGCGCTGCTCCTATGCAAATCTCTATCCTTTTTTTCCATGGCAGTGTTTCCCTAACCTCATCTAGGAGGTAGTAAAGTAGAGATCTATTGTATTCGTGCACAGTGATCTTCTCTTTTCTGTGGTTGCAAAATCCTACAATAGACACACAATTTGGATGATGAAGCTGACACAGTAACTCTACTTCTCTTTTGAACATTTCAATGTCTTCTACATTAAATCGCCTCACTGTGACTGCGTAATCAGAACCATCAATATGCTGGAGACAACCTTTGTATACTTTAACCCATCCTCGTGCAATTAGTCTCTTATGATCAAAATTGTTGGTTGACTTCTGAATATCAGCAAGAGAAAAATGATGACACAACTCTTCTATTACTGTTGGATATTGTCTTCCGGATGAACTTGACTCACCAAAACATTTCAGAAACATTATTACCTTTCTTGCCACAGATATTGAACTGAGTGTCTATTTAGTACATACACCCATGGTTATATTTTAAAGCTTTTTGCTAGACACTGTATTCTTACTAATTTCGATCAATGCTTTAATTTGTTGATCAACGTCAAATAAAGAATATGAACTTCTTTTCATCTTCAACCATTGAAGGTGTGGTTTCTTTTCCTGTCTGAAAAGATAAAGTGAAGCACACAATAATAGAAATAGAAAAAAGATAACTTGAGTGTCTCCACCATCAACCTTCTTGAATGTTTAAAGAAAGGTTTGAACTCGTTTCATCCGAATGTCTGTTAAACACACCAATGAGGGTTTGTATTTGGAGGATATATAATTAGTTAATTTTTATTCATTTATATGATAAACAATGTTAAGAGTTTCATGTCAGTCCTAATTGGGAACGAAGTATTGTAACAACATTATGTACAAGATAGAAATTTACTCTGCTCTCTTGGATTGTCTACTGTAAAACTCCTCCAGTAAATTTCTAAAAGTTTGTTAATTGCTTCAAATTGTTCATCTTTTAAGGGTGATAAATTATACTTGTACCAGTTGGGACCGATCAAACAGACTGGACGTCCCCTTAGCCATAATGGTCCAACCACGCTACCCCTCTGCTCGCCATCGGGAGGGGTCGGGCGTGATAGGCCGGACGTCCGTATGTCCATGATTACGCAACCTTGCCTTGCCATCCGAATAAACAACAACTCATATGAGGCCGACCGGTCATACTGCCAACTAACCAGATTGTCTATATGGGCCGGCCGATCGTAAGGTCAAACTTTGGGAGACCGGCCGGCCACATCGCTAATTAACCAGGTTTAAGGTAAGTATTGGTTAAAAGCTATTGGGCTGAATTTGGGCCGTGATTAACTTTTCACTAATCCCAAGCCCATAGCAAAAACTATAAATACAGATCCAGGGTGAGTGGCAGATAGGTTGCATTTACTGCACATTTATTACTGTTCTATCGAAAAACGCCATTGCTCTCAAACTGACTTTGGCATCGGAGAATCTTTCGTAGGTCTCCCACCCGCACGCAGAGAAGGAAATCGAGAAGTAAGGAGCGAGAACCGGACGTTCGAGAGACGAGAAGAGGAGGACGTGGAGGCATTGGACGACTCAGCCCCTACAACCGAAACATTTGGCGCCCACCGTGGGGCCGAGTTGCTTTTTAAACCCAATGGTGACCACGAGAAACATGAGCATGGACGACCCAATTGAGATGATCAGAATGTTACAACAGAAGATGGACGAGATGCAACAGCGTCATGAGGACGAGCTCGCGGCCGTCAAGGCCGAGTGTGAGGCCCGGATAGCCCGAGAGATTGCTGGAAAGGGAGGTGAGGACGAACGGGCGAAGGAGAAGGGAAAGGCCGCCGCGGAGGATCACACTGAGCACAATAGCGGACGCGATAAAACCTAGAAGCCGACAGAGTCCGAGGCCGAAGGGAGTAAAGCCAAATCAATACACGCGGAGAACGCCGCGGAGGATAGACGGATGATGGTGAAGCCTGAGCCTTCGTCCACACTATTACTCCCCTTTGCCCAACCAATCATGGATGTTCAGATATTGTCGGACCATTCCCCGTAGGCCGGGCCCAGAAGAAGTTCCTCCTAGTCGCAGTGGACTATTTCACGAAGTGGGTGGAGGCCGAGCCTTTGGCAACCATAACGGCCTCCCAAGTTCAGAAATTCTGTTGGAAGCTGGTGTGTCATTTTGGTCTCCCTCAGACGATCATCACAGATAATGGCCGGCAATTCATCGATAAAAAACTGACCGAATTTTTCGAGAGCTTGGGGATCAAGCACGTCACCAGTTCGGTGGAGCACCCCTAGACGAACGATCAGGTAGAGGCCATGAATAAAACCGTGGTTGCCGAGCAGAAGCGACGATTGGGAGAGAGAAAGGGAGCCTGGGTCGACGAGCTACCAGAAGTCCTGTGGGCTTACCGATGCACGCCCCATGGAACGACCGGGGAAACCCCTTTTAACCTAACATACGACACTGACGCCATGTTACTAGTCGAACTAGGAGAGCCCTCGTTACGACGTCAGGTCTACAGTTGAATGACCAAGACCTGCGAATCGAGCTAGATTCTCTGGGCGAACGTAGGGACCGAGCGGCGTTAAGAGCCAAAGCGTGCAAACGCATGGTTGAGCGAAAGTATAATTCCAAAGTTCGGCCGAGGAGCTTTCAGGAGGGCAACTTGGTGTGGAGAAAGGTTGGAGAGGGGCGCCGAGTGTCTACTCACGGCAAGTTGGCGGCAAAATGGGAGGGACCTTTCCGGGTGGTCGAAGTACTGGGAAATGGAGCGTACAGACTGCAACACGCGGACGGACGACCAATTCCAAACACTTGGAACGCCACGCATTTAAAATTTTATTTCAGTTGAATTATTCTTAAAAGTTGTATTTTCATTTTCAACGATTAATTCAATGACAGGATGTCTGTCTTCTCTCACAACTAGTCTCAATAAACACGAGGAAAGCACAAGTTAATGAACGGAGAGTTCCCCCGGGAACCACTTTCAACTTGGTCGGACGGTGAACGGAGAGTTCTTTTCGAAGAACCACTACCGTCCGAGCCTTCATAAAAGTCCAAGTTGATGAACGGAGAGTTCCCCCAGGAACCACTGTCAACTTGGTCGGACGGTGAACGGAGAGTTCTTTCTGAAGAACCACTGCCGTCCGAACCTTCAAAAAGTCCAAGTTGATGAACGGAGAGTTCCCCCGGGAACCACTGTCAACTTGGCCGGACGGTGAACGGAGAGTTCTTTCTGAAGAACCACTGCCGTCCGAGGCTTCAAAAAAGTCCAAGTTGATGAACGGAGAGTTCTCCCGGGAACCAGTGTCAACTTGAACGAACGGTAAATGGAGCAAGAGGCGAAAATAAATCTAACAACACGAAATTAAAAACAACCGGATGAATGAAAAGGTAATGTATTCATTAGCAAAGGCACCAAAAAATGCCAACATTAACAAAAGGACGACCCGACCAACATTTTGACAATCCATAATGTTGGACGGGCGGCCTCAACAATACATCAAAAAATCTGAATGAAAAATCCTAAAAGCAAAAAGCAAAAGGGGATCAATTATCGCCGTCATTCGCCTCTTCATCGTCATGTTCGACCTCCACCGCCTCGTCAGCTCCCGCGGCACCAGAGGGCCCTTTATTCTCCGACCCCTCGTCATCAGCCATGGTGTTGAGATCGACCAAGACGCCATCAAAGACGTCTTTCTTAATATCAAAACCCAAGGCTAAGGGTTCGTGTATACTGGTAAGGACGGACACCTGACGAAGGGCTTTGTTAAAACCCTCCTCGTGCTAAAAAACGATACTCGCCTCTAATTCGGATATCTTCTCCCTTGCTTTTGCGAGATCATCGATCAGAGCTTGGTTTGACTTGAGGAGCCCGACCTTAGAGCTTCTTTGACGAGCGACCTTCGTCTTCAATTGGCTGCACTCCTCCAGGAGTCATTCATGATCGTCCCGGGCGACGGTCAGGCGGTCGCTTGCATCAGCTGACTCCCTCTTGGCCTTCTCTAGGTCGGCCTCCAGCAGCTCGATCCTCTTATCATAATCATCGCTGGTCAGGATCAATTACTCCATGGCCGATTGGAGGAGGGCCGAATTCTTCTTCTTGGCCAAGAGTTCGGCACGGACCTCATCCACCCCCCGGCGGTCGGCAAACTCTTTCAAATATCAGGCGAGGGAGGCCGCCCGGGTGGACATTTCCAACATGGCGTTGGTTAGCTCCGCCTCAGAGAACGGCTTGATCAGAGCTCGCTGAGAGGAGCTCATATGGAATTTTGTCCGGTCACTCAAGTTGAATGTCGGACTAAATATCCCGCCCGGTAGTGGCGCCGAGGGGACTTTCTCTTTGCCCTTGCGAGCTTTCTTCGACGCCGACCGAGACGATGAAGCTTCCTTATCTTTATGACCCTCGCCTATAGGGTCTTTCCTTTTTTCGCACCAAGGGGGCAGCAGAGACGGTTGCCGCCTCAGAAGACAAATCCACAAACATGGCCACAAGGATTGGGACGGGATCTACAACGGGCGCCCGACTTGTGGGAACAGGTCCCCTGGTCGCTTCAAGGGGGGCCGATTGTGGTGGCGCCACGGGTACCGGGGGCAGCCGGCCAGTTGAAGAGGATCACCTCACGAGAGGAGGGCGAGGAGCGTTCGGTGCCTCCTTTGCCCGAGTTGAGGACGAACTAGCCCCGACTCGCTTCCTGGAGGCCATGAAGTTGGATTGGCGGGGTGCAGGAGACGTCATGAGATCTGGAAAAAATAAGAAAACTCAAACGTTAAGGTCGACATACTAAAGAAAAATGAATGCAACGTAGTAATACCATACCGAACGCTTTTCGTTGACAATCCTCATGACGAAGGCATTCGACCAAGTGACAGGCAGAAATTCGGCGGAGGAGGGCGTTAATGGTGCGCACGGCCTCTAAGTCGGCCGGACCCAGCACGCCCACGGAGAACACTTTTATTTTTCGGGGTTCCCTCGTCCAGTAAAAAGGGAACAAGGGATTGCCCGCGTAGTCATGGAACTCATGATGACCGGAAGCATCAATGATGATCTTGAAATATTGATTCTTGAAGTTCTTGAACGAGTCGGAGTACGGGTGGAAGAGTGTCACATCCCGAACGGAAGTTAGAGACATCCAACCGCCTTGAGAGGGCGGACGAACCTCGAAGTAGTGGAAGAAGACGGGGATTGTCGGAGTCACTCCCATGGCCAGGCACATTGCTAAAAATGCTTGCACGGCCGCCCAGGAGTTGGGATGCAGCTGTGCCGGGGCAACGTTGGCCTCCTGAAGGACGACCATCTGAAATTTCGTAAAGGGCACCCAGACGAAGAGTTGAGCAAAATAGACTGGCACCGTAAGGAGCCCGGTCGTATTCTGTCACCACAGTACCATCACCGTCCGACTCAAATGGGGAGTCGTCGACGCGGATACCGCCCTTGAGTAAAAAGATGGGGATCCCGTTGATTATCCGACCATCCGCCCCGCCCGGAAAGCTAGGCTCCCGGACCGTTTCCTCAAAAAACGACGACGACACCGAACTTGGAGAAGCATCGTGCTCACCATCGCCCCTCGTCGAACTCCCGCCCGATGACTCAGAAACAAAATCAATATGGACAACAGCCATTTATTACCTGAGGAAAAAAGAATACCGAGCTTGAATGAAAGCGGAGAAAGTGAAAATGACAACACCCTCTCTCCCTATTTATAGAAAAGTTTCTGTAACCGTCGAGTGCATCTGCACCGTCGAAGGCTAGCACGATCAACGCTCCAGATGCGAGGCCGCTTCAGCTTTCGCCACTGCAAATGTGACACGTGTATTTCCCGTCCAAATCCAAATCCAAAAAGTCGAAATCCCAAAGCCCATGAAATCCAGCCCAATACCAGTCCACTAACCCTCGCTACCCCATGGACAGGGCGAACACCAAAGTCCTACGTACACTAGGGCTTGGGGGGCTTGTGTACCAGTTAGGACCGGGCATCAAACAGACCGGACGTCTGCATAACCATAATGGTCCAACCACGCTACCCCTCTGCTCGTCATCGGGAGGGGTCGGGCGTGATAGGCCGGACGTCCGTATGTCCATGATTACGCAACATTGCTGCTTGCCATCCGAATAAACAACAACTCATATGAGGTCGGTCGGTCATACCGCCAACTAACCAGATTGCCTATATGGGTCAGCCGGTCGTAAGGCCAAACTTCAAAAGACCGACCGGCCACATCGCTAATTAACCAGGTTTAAGGTAAGTAGTGGTTAAAAGCTATTGGGCTGAATTTGGGCCGTGATTAACTTTTCACTAATCCCAAGCCCATAGCAAAAACTATAAATACAGATCCAGGGTGAGTGATAGATAGGTTGCATTTACTGCACATTTATTACTGTTCTGTCGAAAAACGCCATTGCTCTCAAACTGACTTTGGCATTGGAGAATCTTTCGCAGGTCTCCCACCCGCACGCAGAGAAGGAAATCGAGAAGTAAGGAGCGAGAACCGGACGTTCAAGAGACGAGAAGAGGAGGATGTGGAGGCATTGGACGACTCAGCCCCTACAACCGAAACAATACTCGTACAGAGGGTAGTGCCAATCAGTTTGAAAATTTGTTATTTGCCTGTGAAAGCTTGGTCTATGACTTTGCATCAACCTACTCTTGCAGGAATAGAAAAAAAAATTTGACGGGCTAATTCGGCCAAAAGAGAACAATGTTTTCAATTCAAAAATCCAAATCAACTTTGCTCGTCGATAGTCTGACAGGCCAGATCCACGGATGAATGAGGCCAACCTGACAACCTAACTTGGTTAAAAAAAGATTGAATTTGTATCACTACACTTCATATTAACATAAAATGAGAATTTAACTAAGGTTTGACAACTCGATCAAATAATCCGAACTATAACTTATTTTAGTCCTTTTCAATCCAGAATCAACCTTTTTTTATGTAAAAATAAAAAATTTTAGTATAACTCGTCAAGTTCTAGAAAAAAGAAGAGAAAGAAGCCGACAGGCTAGTTCACCAAGTCAACCAGACCAGATTATAAAGTTTAATCTGATTTCAATTGATAAACATAGTCTGATCTGAATTATTTTTGATAGACTAATATCGGGTTAGGCTTAAACAAGTTGAATTGGTCCATTTTACCACTCTAGTTTTAGGTATGGTTGAACATAGCGTTTAATGTCATGATTCATGTAATGCCAAAAGACTTGCTTGAAATCCTTACCATAATTTTTGCAATCCCTGCTTGCCTTCTTACAGAAGAACTGTGATACTCGTTTACAATTGTGGTCGTAAGATGTAGCTGGTTTTTGTCATACAGAGCATGCTTAACTTCCATTGTTGGTTGTTCATCCTGCATCCTACTGTGATATATATATATATATATATATATATATATATATATATATATATATATATATATATATATATATATATATATATAAAGACTTACCAACACTACGCTGCAACTTCAAATTTGTACTAGCCGAAAACGATTACAATCACAACTTCCTTTAAAATCACTTTCACAAAAATACTAAGAACAAAGAAAGCTACAAAAGCTAGAGATATCTTAATCAAACTTGACTACTTCAAAAGCTCACTAAATTGCCTATGGAACATGTCTTCTGAGTCACTGTATACGGTTTCCTGTTCTTTCAGGCCAATGACATACTCAAATCCCCCCTCTGATTTTGGGATAATAACGGTTTTGGACAATAAGGTATAATCGCTATCGGTATTTATGATATCTTCTTGTTCCTGCACCAACAGAGCAAGCTCAAGTTCCACCTCCACTTCACCCATTGCTGGTCGTTCATCAGGTTGCTTATTTATGCATCTTAAGGCGATGTCTATAAAGACTTGCCAACACTCTGGTGCAATCTCTCCTTTGATTTTCGGATCAATATTCTCCTCAATACACTTCTCCAGTAATTCTTTTTCTATTTCAAAATAAACCCGTTCAAAAATTCTTCTTACTCCCACAACTTCCAGTAGAGTCATACCAAATGAGTAAACATCCCATTTATCTGTGACATTATCGGTCGTAAATGACTCAACAGGTAAGTAACCACAAGTACCTAAAAAGAGAAACTATCATCAGCTTTGTTCAGTTTAATTCACACAAATTCATTGCAGTAAGTAAGCTCAATAAAACCGAAAACTATTCTGTAGCAGCATATAATTATAAGATATATTATTATACAATAACATAGATATGAACAATTACCTAAAAAATCCGTTTTTATTGGTTTTGGTTTTTCCTTGAAATGTGCTCCCAGTAAGCTAGAGCTGAAACCTGAGAGTTTTGGGTGCATGTTGTCGTCCAAAAGAATTTTTCTAGGCTTGATGTCATGGTGAATGATGGTGCGCTTGAGTCCGGCATGAAGGTAGTGTAGTCCACGCGCCGCTCCTATGCAAATCTGTATCCTTTTTTTCCATGGAAGTGCTTCCCTAACCTCACTTCGCAGGTGTCGATCCAGAGATCCATTGGACATGTTCTCATACACAATAATGCTCTCTGTTTCGTGGTTGCAAAATCCTACGATAGACACACAATTAGGATGGCGAAGCTGACACAGTAACTCTACTTCTCTTTTTAATATTTCACAGCTTTGCCCGTGAAATCGCTTCACTGCGACTTCGTAATAAGAACCATCATTGTGTTGGAGACAACCTCTGTATACTTTACCGACTGCTCCTTCAGCAATTTCTCTGTTATGATCAAAATTGTTGGTTGATTTCCGAATATCAGCAAGAGAAAAATGACGGCACAACTCTTCTATTACGGTTGGATATTGTCTCCTAGATGAACTTGAGTCACCAAAACATTTCAGAAACATTTTTAGATTTCTTGGCACAGAGATTGAAACTGAGTGTCTAATTAGTACCGACACCCATGGTTACATTTTAAATTTCTTGCTAAACACTATATTTTTTGTTAGTTTTGATAAAAAAGAGTTTAATATATTGATTAATATCAAATGAAAAATATGGACAGCTTTTGTTGTTTCATCATCGAAGGTGGTGGGACTGTCAAGATAAGGTGTGTGTTTCTTTTCCTTTTTGAAAAGGTAAAGTGAAGCACAAAATAATTGCTTCAAACATGTAGTTTATAAAAATTATAATATTTTTTTTCTCTAGTTTATAAGTTATTCTTCAGAGTTTTTTTTATAGCATTCTTTTAGTTGTTATTTGATTAAATATTTTCAGAAAAATTTTCAATTATTTTAATTTATAAATAATAAATATTATGAATTGGTTTTTATGATATCAAAAAATTTAGTTTTAAAGATTAAAATTCTGCTACTGCTATTGTTTTTTTTTCATTAATAATTTAAAAATTGAATTATTAATTACAATTTTTTGTCATTAAAATTTAGTTTTAATGATCATTAGGGAAATACTAATTACAATTATAGACAGATTACTAGTACTGACTAAATTATTCAAAATTTCTAAAATATGAATTAATTATAAGTGCTTTCAATTAAGGATGGAAGTAATTCTTAGCATTATTTAATTATAACCATTTCATCAATTTGAGTATTTTCAATTAAATTAAAATTAAAATATTATTATGTTGAGTGTTTAAAATATATTTTTTAAGTATTTTATTGTTTAATTTTATCATCAAAGATATGATTTAATTTGTCTCCAATTTATTAATTCAACTTGCTTTTTTTCTTCTTTAATCCGACGGGTTTATGGGTAGTTGTGTCCTTATTTCACTCCCACTATAAACACCAGTTACAAATTATCAGGTATAATAAATTTATGAATTTGATAACATTTACTCTAAAGGCTTTTTGAAGTTGGTCAATAATGGCAGTATTAATTTGAATAGTTATTTAAAGGTATTTCTATTCTTTTATATCTTTTGTATACCTGTGATATTATATATAGTCTTTGATTATTTTGATGTTTAGATATTTAAAAGTATTCCTAAGGAGAAATATATTTAAAGTTTGTTATGGAAGAAAAAAATCAAGATGTATTTCATAAATGGAAAGGTAGAATATTAAAGTTGAGAGATTATCAATTATTTAATTTTGTCATTGGTGGTATGGTTGAGTTTTCTTTCTAAACATATAGATGATAAATTTACTAAATTTGGAAATGATGTACATGGTTGTTGATATTTACTAAATTTTGTCAGTTGCCTGGAGTAGTACTGTATATTGTTTTGGAAGATTATGCTATCAATGACAATTATGATGAAGTTTTTGGATTGAAATATTGATGATTATCTATCTTAAAAAGTTGTTAAGCAATACTTTTAAACATACTAATACAGATAATAATTTTGCAGAAAACTAAGAGTAACATATTATGTATGCAATTTCATGAGTTTTATTGTGAAATTGGTTACAAGATATGCTTAATTGTGTAATTAATTATGACTCCATGCTTTCTATTTTGCAGGTGTCATGGGTTAATGAAATTGGACATAGGTTTCTGAGAAGTGATATTTTGATGGTAAATTCTTTATAAAAATCCTATAATTGTTCTATGATGTTATATAACATGATGAAAATACTATTTGACTATGAACAATATCTTATAATTTAAAATCTTGAATATTTTTCAAAATAGTATTATAAGTCTAGAATGAGTTGTAAGGAATAATTTATTTAGTTTGAGAACTTTCTCACCATATCAAGCTTAGTCTTTGTCAAAATAGGTTGGTTTGTAAAATTATAAGTAGGTTTTACTGATTTACATGAGTTTTAATTTTATCTCATATATTAGCATATTTTTGTCTTGATAAATATATTTTTGTTTAAAATAACATATAACTATTGAATATCATATTTTTTTGTTTATAATTTACAGAATAATGAATTTTATGTAAAAAAGAATATGTAATTTTTACTCAAAATACATAAATGACAAAAATAAAGAAACATATACTACGCATGTTTTCTGTATAGAAAACCATTGTTATCAACAATTTATAATAATAGGTTAATTTTCACACCCTGTCAATATAAAATTGCGAGTAAATTAAACTAATTATTATGATGTTTTGTAAAGTTATGTTTTTTTTAGCATTTACAAGAATATTTCTTTAGAAGATTATACTGTGTAATGTTTTAACCAATTAAAGAGACAAATATATAAAAATGATTAGAATGATGCTTTTTAAACAATAAAATAAATTACCACAAAAGTACAAAAAATTATTAGGAGTTTGAATAATTTCACAGAGTATTTAATACTATTCATTCTGTAACTTTACATTCTTAACCAGTAAGTAATTACGTGAAACATGATTCCAAAAATAATTATTTTAAAGTTAATAAATTTATCATGAAAATAATCTAATAACTCAGTATTATTTATATAAATCATTATATTTTTAATAATTTTATAAAATTTAATATTAGTTAATGATTATATCTTTATGTATATATTTTCCCTTTATAAGGTACAGCTATATACCACATTGCCGTGCTTATACATGGAGTACAAGAACATCAGATATGCAACTTGTCTCAATGAATATGGTACAAATATTTTATTTTAAACATAAACAAAAGAGTCACTGTCCTTCATATTTAGTTTTTATTTTTTATTTTACAGAAAAAAAGCATATTCAACATTTATTTCAAAATTAATCATAAATTATTGCATCCAACGTATGCAAACATTGAATAAAATTGAAATGGATGAATTAATAATATTATTTGGCTTATACAAAATAATTATATATATGATTGTGATATTTCAAGCATTCAATGCCTAAATAAAAGGAAGATCTTCAACCTAAGCTTTTGACACAAAACATTTACAAATATCGAAACATGCACTAAAGCGTAAAGATTAAATAAACATTTCCAGGGTTTGAACAAAAGTAAATTCAATATATTTTGACTAACACTAATCTCAGCCATTGAATTTTTTATTATGGTATCTGACGGTTATAACTGGCGGTTTGTCGGTGAATCACTACTTTGTGTTTCATGTTAGACTTTTGGAAAAGTTTTGAAGGGTTATAGATTCCTCCACCCACTCACCCACTGAAACAATGATGGGACATTAGAAGAGAGAAAAGCAGAGAGAAACCAAGAACTCGTCTGGTGATTCGTTCTGGCAATTTTTCCCAAAACTCCAAAACCCCCCTTTTATGGAACTAGATTTCCAACTTCACAAAAATTTCAATCTTCTATAGCTTTATCTGTATCGCACTCTTATTCTCTGCCCCCAATAAGAATTTCATTCAAAATTCTCTCAGGTGTTTTTTTTTTTTTGTTTTCGTTTTCAGAAATTTAACCGCTGTCCTTTTCCTCGCATGCCCTTTTTGGTTTTTGATAGTTTGGTTTCCTTCTTATTTGAGAATCGCAAATGGGTATTTCTTTTTTCAGTTTTTCTTCTGTGGGATTTTTTTTGGGTTGATTTTTTTCTTCTTGTGTGGGGGACTCCGGTGTTTCTTTTGACAATTGATGCATGTGATTTTTGTGTTTTTATCTTGTTGACTTTTCAATTTCTAGGATGGAGGGCGTGGTTTGCTTCTTTGTGTGTAGGTTGTTTTCTAAATAGTGAAACAGTGATTGTGATATTTCAGCTGAAACGGAAGTTGATCCTTCTGCTAGTTGATGTATTAGCACGACTAACCGGTTACCAGTGAAGTAACCAATCATTTTTGCCAAAAATTGAAGGAATATTGCATCTTATAGCTTTTCCTTGAAGCACTCATAGTTGCAGTACACTTTTTTGGTGTTTAGTTTTATTGCACGTATTTTTGCAATGATGTTTTTGCGTGTGTGATGCTTTGGATTTGGAGCATCAACATTAGTTGAATTGTATTGTTCAATTCAGGCTTATAGAAAAATCTGTTATTTTTATTTTCCAATTGCATGACTAGAAGCTTGTACTTTGCCCTTCTCAAATGGTTTTGGTTTCAGTGATATTTATTCAATTTCGATGTATGTTTCAGGTGATCAAGAGAATCAGAGCTTGCTCATCCATATAACAGATCATCTGAACAGAAGAGGGAGGGTACTGGTTTGCGGAGGCAATTGTACTTCTGCGAGCTTAGAATCCTCTCTCCTTTATTTATTAATGGAAGGATAGTCATTAGTCTTGTTTAGTGCTGTTGGGGACTCTTTTACATGTAGCAGCATCAATGTTTTGATGATCTTTGAGTTGAGTAGTGAAAATTTTTTAAATTGAAAGAGAGAAGGATATTGAAGCTGAAACAATGGGATCAGTTTGTTGCTGTTTTAATGTTGATGATTTTGAAGATTATGTGAATCCAAATAGTCCTGTATATAGGAACTGTATGTGTCTCAGTTGCTTCCTACAGAACGTTTTGACTGTGGTATGTTTCTAACTCCTAACACCCTGTCATGTTCCATTCCCTTGTTTTATTTTGATTCACTTTTGGACCCTGTCTTGCGTGTTCTGTCTGTAGTTTGATTTTGAAGTATTGCTTAATGTTAAACAACCGTTATTGTGCCTCCATAACTTTACAACTTGGTGTTTTTTCAACCCTTCACCATGGGAAATTTGTGAAGGGAGGCTCGTTATAGCATTGCCATGGACAATAGTGGCCTGTATATATGGCTGAATTTTTGCCTTCTTCATATTCTGACACCTGCTATGGTAACCTAGAGGTCTTTCTTCATGGTCATGTCTTGATGCACTATCTGTGCTGAGAATTCCCTACGTGTGAAGTGGCAAACATACCTTTTACATTTGTAGGAGCTTCTGTTGTTTTTTGTTATTATTATGTATACATGCTTCCTGTTTATTGTTCTGTCGCTCAGAACTATATAATGTGAAAAATACTCATAATTGAAGTCATATGTTGAGATTGCTGTCATTTTCATTAGTATTTTGAAAAACCTTTTAGTATTGAAATAGATTTCCCAATCATCCAAAACAGTATAAATTGTGATGTATTTCATATATGCATTTTTTCTAAACTTCTGGTCTAAAGTAAATATTAAGGTTGTCAAAATTGAGAGTTTGCATAAACTCATGGAAGCTCTGAACATTTGCATGCAACGTAAACTTTCAATAGTTTACTTAATATGCAGAAGTTATTAAAATGCCAACAAATAATATAATACAATAATTCAACATTTCAATTCCATTATAAAATAAAGAGAAAATTATTCTAATTACTCTTAAGGTTTGGAAAATTACACAGACCCTTTTTTCCTATCCCCAATCTTCCCTCCTTTAATTGTCTGATAAATATTACACAGATACGTTTGTTTACACTGCGCTAACCTCCTCAAGCTCTTGAAAAGCATTATAACATGTACCCATACGAGGGAGATCACTGTAAGTATTGAAAAAATTAGAGATTTTAGTGTAATTTCACAAAACCTCAGGGGTGGTCAATGTAATTTGCCCTAAAACAAAATAGAAAACTAAATTACCCCAATACATTGCACTAAGAAATTAAAGGAACAAAACCAGTGTATTTGATGTACTCCCAAGTCCCAAATTTTGAATCAGTGTGTAAATATGAAATTTATTTTGGTTGTTCTTATGCACGGGTCAGTTAATGAAAATACCTTGTTGGTGAGTGTTCTTATACAGAAAAGAGGCAGGCCTGGTCCGGTTGGAAGAGAGAAAGAATGCCACTGGCTCAGATACAGGTCTGATTGCATGATAGATGAACAGATGAGAGGAGAGGAGAGAGAACCACAAATTTCAGACCCAAGTTGCAAGAGAATAGTGGAGTACCCTAGTTCTCTGTTTTTAATAAATCACAACCCAAAAATGCTCTCACCCAGCATTGTTATGGGCAACTATTGCCCAACGGAATTTGCAGAACTACCACTAAAATCGTGATTTTGCACTTGTTTGAGCGATTTTTTTTTTTTTTTTTTTTTAATTTACTCTAGCTTACTTTAAAACGAGTTAACCCATTTCATGGATTTAGGACCGTAAATTGAGTTTACGTGTAGGCTTATGATTTTGATATTAGATTTGTAAGGGATAATTTTCTTGAAGCCCTGGTGCTAAACTTCTTGTGAGAAGGCCATAAAAAATTAATTAATAAGAAGTTGTAATCGCCTATAATTTTGTTTAGGAAAGCTTTGCTGCATCTGTTAATCTAACGAATTTGGTGTTATTAATTCAATTGTATTGATTGCTAAGTACATTAATATTTGGTGGAAAGTATTTTAGTCTTAGATCCATTTATAATTACGAGAACTGTACTCCTTATATGCTAAATCTCTTTCCAATCTTCCTCGAATTTCAGTATGCATCAATATTCCGTAGAGGGGAAGCGCATGCGATTCCTTCATCTTTACAGGGCACAGCATCTATGACTTCTACAGCTTCACTTGATAATTCTCTATCTGACATGTACCGCTCTCCTCCAAGGCCCTTGCCTTATGATTCAGACCCCAGGTTTTTCCGTTCACAGCGAGATGGATTAGTGTCAAGACGTGAGAAGGGTTCAAGTCATTTGAATGAAGAGTCAGAACCTCTAAGAGGTGATGTAGATACTGACTCAGAATCTTTAAGTTTGGGTGGTAAATGGAACGATACCAGTGAAGATGGATCAAAGGAATATCGGAAGTCCTCTGTGAGACTTTCATCAGCAAAACTTACGACTGGAGCTGGGGTTGTCTATTCATCGTCGGAAGTGGAGGATGTCTGTCCAACTTGCCTTGAAGGTATGATTTTTATTTGTACTCAAATTTTTCATCAGAAGATCACACGATGCTGGGGCTCAATTTTGCATGAAATATTGGTCTGTAGCAAAATCCTGATAGCAGCAAAATGTTCAATTTAGGGCTGCTATAGTTGGATAGCTGTTTGATTGAAGACTATGGATACAAGTTAAATGATTTGTTCTACTCATTGATAAAATGCTAAAAAATGGAAACATACCAAAAAAAATAATTATAATGAATGTTAAAATTCAGTCTTCAGATAATTTCATTAGTCAGTTACCACTAAAGTCAAGGAAGCAAAAGGTGCAGCTCAATGCATGAGATTCCTGGT
The DNA here is from genome assembly GCF_029865625.1 of Vigna umbellata. Classification (NCBI taxonomy): domain Eukaryota; kingdom Viridiplantae; phylum Streptophyta; class Magnoliopsida; order Fabales; family Fabaceae; genus Vigna; species Vigna umbellata. The sequence goes on along the minus strand of NC_142168.1, from coordinate 11,533,450 downwards.
TATTAAGGGTTTGGAAAGGTAGATGTTCACAACCTTACTACAGTATAGGCCATGGCCAGAATTTGAACTTGTAACTTTCATGTGTCTGTCGGAAGGAGTTATCTTTACTGTTGTACCATGGTTCATCAAAAGAAGTTGTGGCCACCAAACTCGGAAATTAAAACTTTTAAAAAGAAACCTTTTTGAAATATAGGAAAACACAATGCGAGCTCTTTGAAAATATTACAAACGCATCATGTGAAACTCTCTCCCTTAACACAACACGGAAAACAGAGAAAGAACTACATGGAATGATGTAAATGCTTATAAGAATTGAGGGCTGTAGCCTTTCTGAATTTTTTAGGATATGAACAAAACTGACCAACTGAGGATTGTGATGTAGGGAAGGCTTTATCTGTAAATGATGAAATGCCACTGGAGATCTGGTTTAGTAACAAAACGGGGAAGATATTGGCATTAATCATGTTTTTTGGTCTCCACTCTCCAATACATGCATGAAAGGAGGATATGTTTAGTCTTGAATCAGAACTACACGCTTTCTGATATAAAATATAAGGAAACCACTAAAAATATTCTAAAATCCAGCTTTCAACTATGTGCTCAAAACAGGGAGGGCAAGTAGGGGTTTACTCGGATATTATATTTTATTTGATTTACTTGTTGCAAATGATATTGAGACTGTCAGGTGTGCCTTCTGTCCTGTAAATTGTGAAGAGGGAACAAAAAATCAAAGCTTCATGTTTTGAAGAATTAAAGAAAATAATTATGCTTCATTCAATGGTTTCTACATGCCATTTCATAAGGTGATCTGGAATGTAGAAAAACATAGTCCGTTAATATTGATTGGCGGCATTGACTTAGAATTTAGAATGTAACTTTATATTTGAGCTCAGGAATGTTGGAGGCCAATCCTTAAATTTTGATGAATACTTGTGCTTGTAAAAACGTATATTGGTTGTACTTGTTAACACCAGGATGGACACTATATTGGCAATAGCAACTTTATCATATTCTTACATTTGTTTCAATTATTTTTGCTTGCAGAATACACTGAAGAGAATCCAAAGATATTGACAAAATGCTCTCATCATTTTCACCTTGGTTGCATTTATGAGTGGATGGAAAGAAGTGACAATTGTCCTGTTTGTGGGAAGGTAATGTTTACTTGGTATTTTATGAATTATTTCTTACTGAAATATCCCTCTTCATTAGAAATTAGAATATGGAACACATAAAATTAGTAGGTTAAGAACCAGGCTGAACTAGTTAGTTCAACCAGAAACCCGCAAATTGACGACGTCTCTGGTTTAGTTATGTAAACTGTATGGTGTCCATAGTGCAAAATGTTTTTAACCATCCAGTTCCAGAACAAACTGTTGAACAGGTCCAGTTCTTCCCGTTCAAATGAGCTTGTGTGCCAACATATTGCTGAAGGGCAAAAGTTTAGGATTCAAAAACCATCTAATTGGCATGGTAGCTTGGAAAACATCAGGCTACCAAATAACAAGATTCTTGTTAAGAATACTTGGTTAGTATTTGTGCAGTGCGTGATGAAATGATAAATAAATAAATAAAATGTATGAATAGTAAAAAAAAATCATAGGTTTTACTCTGTTAGTCATTCAATTCTTGTTGTTAAGTCTCTCTGTCCAACAGAAAACACTGCTCCGTGATTTTTTAGGCAGTTTCTCGACCCTGTTCTTGATTTGGGTGAGCGGCTTATTAAATCCGTTGAAATTTCTTGTTTATTTATCTCAGAACAGGGGAAAAGACAATGTGTTTGTGATGAGGGAAATGGCTTGTGAAATTTCCGCATATAGTAATGCTAGGAACGCATTCCTTTGAAAGCAGTCTCTTTCATTGGTGAAATTTATTGGAAATCACTGAATCTCTCTCCTAAATTTTTAGTTTTGAATAAATCTTAGTCAATACGAGAGTATGTTACAAAGAGTGTGTTCTCAGCACATCTCTGGCCAAAAATCATAAAAATGTGTATGCTTTTGCTACATAATTGTGATGTTGGACATAGAATGTGCCATTTTGTAATATTTCCATTTAAAGGGCTTGATAAGCACTTTTTAATAGTGAGATGGAATTTCCACTTGGGATGAATTTAGTATGATTTTATGACATGAGGCTTGTAGGTACAAAAAATGTTGTAAGAAAAACTGAACTGAATTGAAATTAAAGGCCAAAGCCATATGTTTATATAAAAAAGGCCGTTTTGGATACATAACAGGCGTATTTCAGTTTTTCTTCTACGATAACTATTTATTATGATCATCATTCATTGTCTTATGGAACTTATTTTCTGATGCATTGTATCTTTTTAGAAACTGTAGCTTTTGATCACAGAAATATTAGGTGTATTCTGTGACCCTTGGTTATTAACTCTGTTACTTGTTACTACAAACTTAATGGCACGGTCTATTTATTATTCAATATGTGATTTTATATAATTCTAAAAGTTTATATATGATAGGAGGTGATGGAAATGCCGACATACTTGGGCATGATAATAATTATTTTAACTTCGCTGACATAGACTTCCACCTGGCATGCATTAATATTGTTTATATATGAAATATCACTTGTATGTCAATTTACTTGTCTGTCCGTTTCAGCTTGATTCTAGCAATATTTTTTATTTTCACACAACCTTTTATGATTATGCTATTTTAATATTGATCTAATATAGTATATAAATTCAGCATGACTGGAGTGCTAGCACATGGATAATAATTTGTGCATTTGACAATATGTGCATTCAAGATTTGTAGGCTAAAATCTGCACTAGAAGTTGGGGTGTACTGAATCGTGATATTTACTTATTTATATTTTTGTTGTAGGAGATGGTATTCGATGAAACGACTTAATCTTGACTAAAAAGGTTTATGTCGTGGATAATACCAACATCAGAGGAAAGGAAAAATACAAGCATAGACATTGTGAATACTTCAGATTAAGTGCTTATCGTGTATAGTTAGTAAATAACTTTTATTAACCATCAATGTAAGTTCAATCTCATCCAAGTTGTTTCTATATTTATACTTTGGCCCTCGCCAAAACTGCGAAGATTAAAAGAAAATTTCATTTTAGGTGGGAACTTTGTAATGGTTTCAACAGTTTGCCTTGTAATAGAATGATTACCTCTCTGTTTTTTTATTTTTGAGTTTTTGTTCATATTTTTTATGAGCTTACTCCATAAGTTCAGTTTTTGAACCTCTTTTCCTAATTGGTTTATGCAACTGATGAGCCGTAGAAAGAAGAGAATTAATCCAAATTGGACATGGGAAAATATGGTTAGTTCCTTGGAATATTGCTAATTTTTAAAATTAAACGAGATATGCAAAACCAAACTTTTGAAAATTTTCATTAAATAGTTTTATATTAAGTGTGCCTCAACTCATCGTACACATTATAATTTCTACAGGTTTGGTGTACTCTGATTTTCTTTTAATTTAAATAAAGTTCTAATGATTTGATTTGGCGTAAACCACTTTTTAAGCTGAGCGCTGATTTGACCTGTTTTCCGAAGCAACTGTGTGAATGTGGTATTTCAAAAAGCTTACAGCAACTTGACGTGTGCTGAAGTGAAAGTGTAAATGAAAACATGAATCTGTCAACAACACTGGTTGCAGGGTCAGTAGCAGAAGGATGAAAGGTCCTTAAGTCGTTGCTCATCAATGTTTTCGGTCAACAAGAAATATGAAAAGGGCCAAAACCTGAAGTTATTGGTTGTAAAGATATAAGCTTGAATTAATGGAGGATTATAAAGCTAAAAATACTATCCCTAAGCTCTTATTTAAACAAAAGGCTAATAAAAACTTATTACTGGGTTAGGAAAAAAAGAGGGAAGTATCATAGTACTGAAAGGTAAGGCGCGTTGGAAGTGAGGCCGAACGGTAAGGTAAAGGGGAAGTGAGGCTGAACATAAAGAAAAGGGGAAGCGAAGCCGAATGGTCTGAACAGTAAGGCAAGGGAAAACTTAGCCGAAAGTAAGAGAGGGAAAACTAGGGCGAATGGTAAGGCAAAGGGGAAGTGAGGCCGAACGGAGTAAGAGAGGAGAAGCTAGGCTGAACGGTGTAGGCCGAACGGTGTAATAGAGAAAAAGTAGACCGAACGGTATCATGATAAGGCAGGGGGAAGTTAAAGACCGAACGGTGGTTTCAAGGGAAGAGGGAGTTAAGGGCCAAACGGTAGCCCAGAGGGAAGATGGAAGGGTAGACCGGATGATATTTAGTAGAAGCAATTTGGGTTAGCAGAAAGGTTAGGGTTTCGAAAGGCAACACTATAAATAGTCTTCCTGTAACTCTATTCAAGAGGTTATTTTTCTTTTGAATATAGACTGGGCATATTTGCCAGTGGGGAAGATAGGCTTTCTTGGAGGAGATTACACTTTGTAATTTTCTATACTTTACAGAATCAATAATACATACATACTTTCATTTCTATTGTTCTAGTTTTTGAGTGAGAAGAGAGCGTAGATTTAGGTTACTCGTATAAAGTAACCTAAGATACTGTGACATCTTTCTCTAGGCAAAACGGTGCTAACGGAAGGGAAATTACATTTTTTTGCCAACCAAATCAAGCATAAGCATTTCACACAGGGTGCAAAATTTAAAATAGCAGGACAATAAATGTATGGATAGCAATGCCAGATAAATAGCAAAGACATTGAATTTATTATGGCTATCCGATAAACAAGGGCAAAGACACACTATATACACATTATTGTAAAACATAAACATTCTCTTGCATGTCAATAGAAGTTTCACATATGATAGAGTGCTATAAAACTCTGAAGACCAACTTTTCATTTCCAAGGTTTCATCCTTATTGTATAATAGAAACTGCTAAGAGCTGAAAGTCAAGTTGTAGCAACTTGGAAAGCTTTCAAGAAGACTTCAGGGATTTGTCCACCACTCAACTTGTGTTTTCCATTAATCTGCCAAATGATAAATAAGTGAATAACTTTGTTTTTTTTTTCAATCTTTATGACACTGTAAAAAAACAGACTGGAATTTAACACTGTACACAGCACCTACCACATAATATGGAACCCCTGAAATGTTTCGAGAAATCGTGTTAAGCTCCTCCTCAACCTAGGTAAATAGAGTCATGGAAAGCAAGAGCATCATTAGTCGATCTCACCAAGTAAAAATCGGGTTTTGTTGTAGTTGTTGTAAAGTAATTTATGCCATTTCGTGTCTGCCTAAGAACTAAGGTTCTGTATGGTTACCGTTTAAATGGTGTAATGACTCTACACAGGTAAACTGAAAACTAAACACAGACTGAAAATATAACGCTACCAGTTTGACGTTAACACCAAAAAGAAGGAAATGAATTTAGCATTTTGAAGTTATAACTTGCAATGCCTTTTAACTCAAATATTAAATCCAATAATGCATATCCTAGTAATAATTTGAATTTGAAAATAGCATAAAGAAGTGTATTTTTATATGTGTATTACCTCCTTCAGACCATTGTTGGGATCCTTAAGAAACTCTTCTGCTCCAACTATACCAACCTTTGCAGCAGATTCAAGAAGAAACTCACTGCATCCAAATTGAAAATGATAATTACTATGTCGTAGGAACTTTTTTTTAATAAAGTAGTAGAGCTAATGCAATGCTAATTGCAATCCTAACTATGTTAGTATCTAAGGAAGTCGATTTGAAGACAATTTAGTTTAAACGTCCAGCGATGTCTGCTAAATCCTACCACAAAAGACCGCCCATCATCGCATTTGTTTCAAGCTGTTTAATATCACTTTTGAATTCACTTTAAAGAGTACTGTTAATTTTTTTAATGCACATCCCTGGAAGAAATGAGATATTCAACCTCAAAGAAATAAAATATATATATATATATATATATATATATATAAATCGCTTGTCTTGTGAGTATTAAGCGTCACTGATATGCCAGAAAGAGAAACAATTCAGCTCTACTGAAACCCATTCCGATGGACATGTCTTCAATGGAGTATGTCGTATTTGTCCTTGGAAGGGCTTAAAAGAACATACATGAAGTGGCATTAATTGAGCAAACAAAACAGATAACAACACTTACTGGTCACCAATGTATTTTCCCTGTGTGAAATAGCCTATGGCAAGTTCTTCAACTAGAAGATGTTGCTTCTCAGGACCCTGCTGTCTTGCAAAATATATAAGTCTGTGGCTGTCAATAGTGTTTCCCCTGCCAAAACCATGTTTGTTGAACATAACTTAGACAAACTTCAGAACACTCCATTTTTAAAGTGATTTCTATATGCTTGTCCTTTGATGAAATGTAAAACCACTATCTATCTTACGTGAGTCCAGACAAACAATACTCCAGACCAACATTCTTGAACACCTGCCAAGTACCAAACTTCTTCGTTGGGATGAAAAATAGACAACACAGACCAATGATAACAGAGTGATCAACAGATATAAACCTCTGACATCCGAGCTTCCATCCGTTCTGATTGGGAACCAAACTTTCTTCTGTAATACTCCCTTTTGTCAATGCCTTCTTTAGGAGCTTCAGGATCAAGTTGAAACGGATGCCATGTTACCTTAAATTCAGTTAAACAGCAAATTAACACATGAAAAAGGCAGATATATTTGGTTTCAATGCATACGCACAAACAAGAGGAGAGTGTGAACCTCGAAGTAGTATTTATCATTGGAGGCAGCTAATGCCCTATCTAAATTCTTTTTGCCAACAAAGCACCATGGGCACACAGTATCAGAAGTAACGTCAATTCTCACAAGTTTCTTTTCAGAAGTCTCACTCATCATCCTGCTGTTTCTGCAATATGATTACAACATAACAAGTAAACGTAAAGATTGCTATGGCAAGGAGGAACAATATTCTTAAACTATTACCATTAATTTTGAGAGAAACATATTAATCATCTCTAACCCGTCATATTTCTTCCTAATGCTTCTAGAGAACTATGACCCAAGTTTCATACCAAAACTTAAGGCTGGACTAATAAAAGTGAGATCATTCCAAACACTTTTCATTTCCTTAATTCATGTAAATGAAGCGTTGGGTTAAAGATCAATGCAAATTAGTGGGATAAAATCAAACTATTGATCTACCGAGAAAACAGTAAAGAAAGTATCAAATTCTGCATGCATACTGCATCAAAGTTTCCCTTTCTCATATCTTCATATTTGCATAACAAAATCTTAATCCGCTATAAAGGCAGATAGACAAAGAAAAAATGCTGTGAAATATCAGATGCAGAACAACCCACAACAGTTTAGAAAACAAAAATTAGAAAGAAGATAAAGTTTGACAAGAGAAAAAAAGAAAAGAAAAGACAAGCATAATCAATAACCAACCCAATTTACCTGGAAGGATAAACAGAGAGGAGAGGCAATAAATTCAAAAGCTTTGTCACGACTCCAACGAATTGCATATGGAATCTATTCTTTGACAATGACCAGAGATTATAAACCTAAACCAGGAGGACAAACTTGTCCCTTTGACTGTATTATTATTATTTATTATGGTTTTATGTTCTTTTTAAATTCTTCTCCTAACTGTTCAAGTCGTCCTTTCAGACCCAACCATCCTAATTACTATATTTTAATAATTATTTACAAAATTTAAATAGTTTTCTTCCTAATACTCTGGTTATCAAATAAACATATATTTATCATAATTTCTAAATCTGTTAATAATTTATAGATGAAAGTTGTTATATTAAGCATCTTTTATTTGGTATAAATGAAATTAGTAAACCTTAAACATCATTCTTATCCTTACATTCTCAAATTATACACGGTCGTTGACTTTAACAATAAAGTAGAAAGAAGAGGATGAGAAGAAAACCTATATTCACGTGAGTGTAGGTGCTTACCAGAAAACCTAACTATGTATTTAATGGTGATAAAATGGATGAGAAAATAAAGTAAAAAATCAAGAACAGATGTGTATTATTTTTTTCTTTTATTCTTCAGATTCTTTATCGTTTTTGGATTTAAACAACTTTTCTATAAATAAAATTTTCATATGTTTTCTTTTTTAATTTAAGCATCTTTCTTTAACAAAATCATTAATCAACATTATTAAATTATCAGAAACCTAACAGGTCAAGCATTATTAATTTCATCTATGGAGGAAATCTTGCCTTTGTAAGCAAGCTAAATATTATATTACAAAATAACTTTTTCGTAAGTCGAATCTTTCGTGCACGTGATTCGATGGGAACGAATATCTTGTGTTTGAATTAAATAAAAATAATATTATTTTAATATCTATACATTGAAATATATATATTGTAATTGTAATATAGAAAATTGAATATAGTGAATGTGAGGGTGGTGAAGAACCAGAAAAGCGTTTGATACCCGCCACTGCTTCTAAGATTGACTCTTCTACGCTTCTTCGTTTCCATTGACTAACCATTCTTCATTCTTTCCTTTTCCTTTTCCTTCTCATTTTTTCACTCTTTTTCAGGTATCTATCCTACGCTTCTCTCTCCCATTGCATTGGATTTCCAACCCTATCCTCTCCCTTCTCCTTCACACTCCATTTCCCTAAATTCCCGCTTTTTTCCTTTTTAATCGCTTATCTAGTTTTGTACTTTTGCCATAATTATCTGATTTCATAAGGAAATACCTCGATTGGCTGCTAATTTCTTGTTTTCAACTTTTTTGAAACCAGAATGATACGGAAAGCGGGTTCAATTTGATTTTCATTTTTCGTTGCTTTGATTTAATCGTTAAGATTTTAGATTTGGGGTGCGGGGCGTTGAACTTTTATTTTTCTTAGCTGTTGTTTGTTTATGTTATTATTTGTTGCAATCTACAATTGAGCTTGTTGGTTTTTGCTGGTTAAGGTAGACAGAGTATGGATATTGATTCGATTTTCGGGACAACTCGACCCGTGAGTGTTCCAAGGAAGAGTGCCATTTATGTGTGGGGATACAATCAATCAGGGCAGACGGGTAGAAAGGGGAAGGAGGACCAGCTGAGGATTCCGAAGCAGCTGCCTCCTGAGCTGTTTGGATGTCCGGCTGGCACCAATGCACGATGGTTGGACGTTGCCTGTGGCCGGGAGCACACGGCGGCAATTGCTTCCGATGGCTCACTCTTCACTTGGGGTTAGGACTTTCTAATTCTCTTCTGTGTTTTACTCATTGTTCATTATTGCGTTCGTTCAAGTACCGTCTGTGTTTTGAAGTGTTGGGACTGGTTTATTCCCATGATTGTTCTGTGCTTGTGTTATTTAGGCATTCAAAGGGATATCAAATTAATAAATTTGTAGTCAATTATTTGTACCTTCCCTCCGTCGTAGACTTTGCTAGGGCATAATGGTGGATCCAGAATTTGGATCTTCTCCGGCTCCCTTCCCTCCAGCCATCGTGCAGTAAACATCTAAACCTTCAAATTTGTTACGAGAGGAAATAGAATATAATGAATGGTTGAGATTTTGGATGGAGAGAATCTGCATTTTGGATCCACCGTTAGAGTGATTTGTAATTGATTCCCACCAGGGAGCTCAGGCAGGAAAGGAAAAGGGCCATACCAAATTAGTAACAGTGAGCTTGTTCATGGGACTTCCCTTCCCAAATTTAAGCCTCCAATCTATTTCGTTCCTATGTTCAGAGGCCCTAGGCATATCTCCTTTATGTTATATATATAATAGCATTGGTTGGCAACAGACATGTACTTTGTTAAGCAGTCAAGTTATTCCATTTAGTAGCGACCATACAAATTATTTTGATATCGTTTCTTGCGTGTGCACAGTTACCCTTGAGGTTTTTTGTTATGTGAAAACTCAAGCCAGGGGTTGGTTGTTGGATTTGAAAAATAGAGGGACAGAAAGTGTAGGTCTACTTTTGGGAGGGAGACATGTTCTCTTTGAATAGTGCTTGCAGGAACTGACTTCCGTATTCTAAGACAAAAACATCTTAAAGGATTTCTCATTGCACTTCAAATATAGGATGTGGTCTGTCAGAAGAGACAATTTTTCCTGTACAGTTCTTTCCTCGTTATAATTGGAATTACTTCCATTTGATAATTTATTAAGAATTTACAATAGGGACACCATGCATACCAATTTATTTACTGTAGATTATTTTTCCCCCTTTATTATACAATTCTACTTGTTTGTCTGTTATTTTTAATGGTTCATATTACATATAATTAGAGGAAACATAAAAGTATCTAGTGTCTAAGACTCGTGCACGTATATGCTAGGCGCTAATGACTTTGGTCAATTGGGTGATGGAACTGAGGCGCGAAGGAAACATCCAAAAAAAGTAAAGCAATTAGAGTCAGAGTTTGTAAAATCTGTATCCTGTGGAGCACATTGTTCTGCTTGCATTGCTGAACCTCGAGAAAATGACGGTACCATCTCCACAAGAAGGCTCTGGGTGTGGGGACAAAATCAGGTAATACCTCTTAAAGGATGAATACAATGTTGTCTGAATCTATCATTTTCTTCTTCAACACACTGTTTGTATTCCAGGGATCAAATCTTCCAAGGTTATTTTGGGGAGCCTTCCAACCTAATACAGTAAGTATATATGTTTGAACACACACTGGCTTATTTGCGTGCATATTCATCATTGCTTAAAGAATAATGTTATTTATTTGATTTTCTCTTTTATTTTTGTTACTTTCCTTATTTAGAGGTAAATTTACCTGAGTACCTACTTCTATTTGTCCATGCAAGGTAGAGAGGAGTGAAAATGACAATGGAAAAGAGTACTTATAACGGACATTTGCAAGCTCCATTTTCTCATTTGCCTTTTTTTCCTAAGAGTCAGCCAGCCATCATATCTGACCGTTGATTGGATATACATTTTCTGTTGCATATTTGTTACTCATGCTTTATTGCCATGCCTAACTATGATTTTAGGTTTTCCTTTCTAAACAATGTCTATTGTATAATTTATTTCTTATTTCTATACTCATTCTCAGTGTCTTTTTTTTTTTCACTATGAATAAAATCTGTTCCTTTTGTTGATGTAATTGCTTCTGCGAATGTAATTATTTCATAACATTTCCTTTTGCTTAATTTCTTTCATGATGTATGAGTGAATCCTTTCTTCTGGAATTTAATTTAATTTTTATAAAATGTAAAGAAACTGTGTAGTTTCTTTTTTTTTTTATGGGGGGATACAATTTTTAAATTATGTAATAGGAATTTTTTATTATGTTTTGCTGTATGTCCTCTTACCTTCCTATCTTCCCATCATTTATATCATCACACTTGCAGATTATCCGTGAAGTGTCTTGTGGAGCTGTCCATGTTGTTGCTTTGTCTGAAGAAGGCGTACTACAAGCTTGGGGTAACTCAGTTATTCATTCTTTATTTACAGTTTTCTTTCTAAAATTATATTGTTTATATATGACTTGTAAATTTATGTCGATGACTACCTTTATTGATTGACATGGACGGAGGCATATAAGTTTAGACAGCATTGAATGTAGGAAAGTAAACATGAGCACTTGCAAACTGGGTTTCTTGCCACCTACTAATCAGGGTTTTCTCACTGTTTTTATAAATCAGGCTACAATGAATATGGTCAACTTGGCCGTGGTGTTACTTGTGAAGGACTACAGGGTGCTCGTATTTTAAGTTCTTATGCTAAATTTCTTGATGAATCCCCTGAGCTTGTGAAGATTGCCAGAGTGTCATGCGGGGAGTACCACACAGCAGCCATTTCTGATAAGGGCGAGGTGTAAGTGATTTGAAGGACTTACTAAATGGAGATAGTTATAAATTTAAGCATGAGAATTGTGGTTTTCCGCATGACACGTTAGGGAATCTCACTTCGGGAGACAAGATACAATGGAAATGCTGCATCTATTATGCAAGTTTCTGTTCCTTTGGCTCGGCTATAAGCAAAAGTCGACTGTAGTTATACATAACTGGAACCAACCGTGTAACCCTGTTCTATTATATTCTGAGTGTCCTTGGTTTAAGTAGGTTCTGTTTGAAAAATATCTGTGGCGAGGTTTATTATTTTATTTGCAAGGTTTTCTGTAGGTTGTTGGGGATGGATCTTGTTCTGCTTAAATAGTATTATTGGGGATGCATAAGCAGTATCACCAGTAACTATTTATTAAATTGGCTTACTTGTTATAATACTTCCTCACTTGTTATATTTGTCCTTGGAGCTTGCAGTTACACATGGGGGCTTGGAAATATGGGCCAGCTTGGGCATTCTTCACTCCAGTATGGGGATAAAGAGTTAATTCCAAGGAGAGTGGTTACACTTGAGGATGTTTTCATAAAGGATGTGGCGTGTGGTGGTGTACACACGTGTGCTGTAACTCAGGGAGGAGCACTTTATGCCTGGGGGGGCGGTCAGTCTGGGCAGCTAGGACTTGGCCCCCAAACTGGATTATTCTCGTGTGTTGCTAATGACTCGCAGACATTTTTCCGAAACATTCCAGTTTTAGTTGTTCCTAAAGGTGTTCAACTTGTTGCTTGTGGACATTCCCACACACTTATCTCTATGAGTGATGGTCGAATTCATGGATGGGGTTACAATAATTATGGCCAGGCAGCCAATGAGAAATGTACATATGCTTGGTATCCATCACCAGTTGACTGGTATGTATTTGTTACTTAAAGAAACTTTTTCATGACCACACAGGCTTTTATATTGAAGTTTCTAAATCACAGGTGTGTTGGGGAGGTTCGGAAACTTGCTGCTGGTGGTGGCCATTCAGCTGTGTTGACTGATGCTTGTTCGTTAAAGGAGTTATGTGAGTTTGTACTTGCAGATAGCATGACTTTAGCCAATGCTGCTAAGGTTGAGGATATTGCATATAGAACTGGATCAGATGCTTTGGCACGCCTTTGTGGAAGACTCAGGTACGTGTGGTGTTTATGATTTTTATATAAACTGCTGCTTAATTAGACTATCATTAAGTTACGGGATGTGGCAAACATTATTAGTCAACAATTAATTAATCCTTGAAAGGAAAAACAATTGTTGGTGATGGTAGAAGAGTATAATATTTGATGGTAAAACTGGATTCATTCTTGAGCTGAGTTGGGGCTTCATGTTAAGTGTTTCTGAAAGAAAATTCTGGCACAATTGCCTTTTGTCGTTGTTTTTTATTTTATGCACTATTATGATACAGTTGCTCTCCCTTTCACTTTTCTTTCCTATTTTAGCTTTGTTATTTTCTCAATGAATGAAATGCTAATGTTGTGGCAACAACTTAATGGCAGAGAGTATATGCTTGCTGGCGGAGCTCTCGAACAAAAGGATGAGAAGAACAGTCTCAGACTTAGCATATAAAGTTAGTATTAGTAATTACTTGTGCATATTAAGTTGTACGATATATGTATTCATAATTAGACCAACGTCATTATTTGGACAAAAGCAATCATGCAATTGACAAGAAAGATCTTACGAGACAATGAATTTGTTCGTATCGAATCGATGGATCATTAACTCGGTGCAAGAAATTTCTCAGCCATCTATCTGATTGAACTCTTTATCTAAATGAGACTCTATTAATGTTGATCAGCTACTTTTATGCTATGCGTAGCTACAGTAGATGACTTCCTACTTTGTATCTCTCCTAATCCCAAAAAAAACAATGTTCCCTGCGTTTTAGAGCACTCTGCCGTTACCAACTTTAAGCTATCTGTAATCAAGTTCCTGCTGCAACTTCCTCCACCCTCAAGACATTAACGACTTTCTGGCTGGATTTACCTATTTTTTTACCAATAATTTCTGCCTGGATATTTTATTTTTAGGAAAATAAAGAAAAGTTACAGTTTTTATGATAATTGTGATTCAGTTAGTTTTATTTGAATTCTAATTGAATATATGTTTGAATTTTAGAAATTTTAAGTGTTTGTTAAAGGAAAAAATCAATGTTAGCGTATGATAAACCTTAAAAAATTATTAATGATTTTAAATTTACAAAGTAAAAAAAGTAAATGAAAAAGAGCTCTCTTTAAAAGTTAATAACATATTAATATTAAATGTTTCTTTTTTAATAAACACACTTGATAATTACTAAGATTAAATTCACGTTGAATTATTTCAATTAATAATAGATTTAAAAAAATAATATTTAATTGTCTCAATCGTTAACGAACTCAAATAAAATTGCAGAATTAAAGTATTCGTATGAATATTATAATTTTTTCTCTTATTAATTAAAAACGAAATATTTCATAATTTTTATATGAAGTTGACTATGTATCAACCAATTTAATTTAATAGTTCAATACTATATAATTTAAGAAAGAGAATGGTAAATCTTATATTACTGAAGAAAATAACAATTTAACATGATAAATTAGATTTTCAATAGGCGGAATTATTTGTTTTGGACATTTTGTGCTCCCAATCGCTTTTTTATTTTTTTTTTCATTAATATTTTAATCTCATTATGATATTTTTTGGATTTTATATTGTCACATGAAAGAAAAATCAATAGGAATAAAATCCTGCGGCTTCGAGCATGATAAGCTTATTTAAGTGAAAACCTACTTCATCCCTGCATCTGAATTTCAAAATAGAAATAGCGACTACATGATGCAGAGAGTATAACTCTTTTTTTCAATCTTTTCAGTCATCTTTATCCAAACTGGGTTTAATATTGAAGCCTTAAACCCGCTAGAAATAAAACAAAGATACGCACTTTCTGGGAAAATAACTGCTTCATATCATTAATCTCAGAATGAACCATGCAATAAGTTTGAGCCGTTATTAAGCTCGGCATATTTAAATCAGCTATTCTAAGATATATAGATATAGATACATAATATATATAATTGAGCGTTACACATTAATCATCTGACATGTCACGTAATGATGTCAGATATGCAGCATCCATGGTGGGATGAGTGAGTTGCCAGTTGGCACTGTTTGAGCTTCACCCATTTCCTCCATCGTTGCTCTTCCTTGCAATGGCCCACTGCACCATTTTCACACTTCAATCAATCAACTTAGCTAATATAACTATGCATTACTTTTTTTTAGCAATCTTTTATTGACATTAGGACCATAAGATATCATTAAACTAGCTTATGGTCTGTATATTGAGAGAAAAAAATAAGAGATGTTAAATATTTCTCATAGAGCTATAGTTATTTTCCTCTTTGATAAGTACTTATAAATCAAATTCACTCAACATAGAGAAATAAGATTGATACCTGAGAGTTAAAGAAGGAACAAGTCTTTGTGGTGGTAATAGCTGTGGAGAAGCTAAGTTGAGATTGGTTGAATTTTGGCCAAGAGTTTCTGGTACACTATGTGGAAGTTCAGTCAATGTCTTCCCTTTCTCTTTCATCTGTTCATAAATTCCATTAAAATGAAAACTTTTTCTTTATCCTTTAGCCTTCATTGAATATATATATATAGAAGATTTAGATTGAAATGTTAATACTTCTACCTTTGCTAGCTTGCTGTTTTGCTCTTGTAATGTTCTTGCCTGTCATGTCATATTCACAACAAAACAAATATTTATCTTTACAAATTCCACATGTTTTTATGTATAAGCAAAGAATTCTTCTTAAATATATATTCAATGATCCTAGCTACAGATTACTTCACAAGCCATGCATGAAATCCAGACAACATTCGATGTCACCATCAATTCACAACAGACATCTTACCCTTTTATGCAGCTCTGAGATAGATTGATTCATAACTTGATTCTGCAAAATTCAAATTGATCTGTCAGATGAAGAACATATAAAAGAAAAAGAAAAAGAAAGCCACATTTACTTAAATTTTTCTCTTTTTGTTGCTTCTATCTTTTCGTGTATATTGTAAATCAAGAAGAAGCAGTATTCACCTTTCTTGTTCGGATGCGCTTCAGAGATGTGTCAAGCTGCTGCTCCAAACTCTGAAGCTCTTTCAAACTCAAGGGATCCAGCCCATTTCCCAAGAAATTCCTATATTCAAGATTATATAAACTATATATCATTCTTTCCACATAAGTGACATTTATGAAAGTTATACGATATTATAGGTCTAGTTTTTTTATTTAATGATCTTTGTAATGTAAATTACTTTCAAACGTACCTTACGTTCCTCTCCAAGACTTCAACTTTTGCAGTGAGCTTGATATATTCGAAAGACCAATTGCCCTACAATAAAATGATCTTCGGTTACTACTGATGTGACTTACGTCGAAAAGAAGATAGTCATATTCACTATCATGCATTGTGTATAAAAAGCATATTAAACACAAGTGAAAGAGATTTTCTTGTGTTTTTTTATCAGATAATGTCAATTATCATTAACTACTACGTTAGTTTTTAGTACTGAGATGTTTCCAATGCATGGCCAACTTTTTCTTTCTTTCTTTCAAGACAACTTTGTTATAGTAAGAAGATTTGTGTCAGTTCTCATTGTAAAAGTAGTATTCCTAATCAGTGTTTTTAACTTCTAAAAACATTTATGAGCAATTATCTGTCGAAAGAAATTATAGGGCATTGCTTATATAAATATTATTTATATGAGCAAAGTTGTTTAATATATTATTCTTTTTAAATAAAGAAAATAATAAAAAATAATACTTTAATTTGTAATATCTGATATCAACCGTATTATTTATAAAATAAAGTTAACCACTCCCCTTATCAAAATTGGCATTAGAGTGAAATTTTTTTGTAAAGTGTTGAAACATATATTTTATTATAAGACAAAAAAGTAAACTTAAGAAAAAAAAACTCATTTAACAATTAATTCCCATGCAATAATTAAAAACAAGACTTAATAACTTTTTTTTCTCATAGTTATCATATAATATATTCCGTATAGATAGAAATCATATATATATATATATATATATATATATATATATATATATATATATATGGAAGATGATGAAGAACCTGCGAGTCATTGTTGGTTCCAGTGAGTGCTGTATGAGTATATCTCTCGTAACGTTCCAAGACATCTTCCATGCTGTTACATGAGTCAAAATAAATAAAAAATACAAAAAAAAACTATAAAAAAATACAAAAAAGGTAATAATTTTTTTGGTTTGAAATACTCTAAATATTTCAGAAATTATACACATTCAACACGTCAAGTTGGAATGCAATTCAGAAAAATAGTTAATCAATCTATGTTTTGATTTTTTTTTTCCAATAACCAAATATTTTTGCACAATCTATTTCATCCTCTTTTCCAAACTCACTAAACTCACTTTATATTTCTTAAACTAAACCGCCTTATGACTCCTACTTGTTTAAGTTTTATGTTTAATTTGATCTTTTAAATTTGTATAGTTTTTTCATTTTTAATTCATTTATTTTTCCTCTATCTTCTATTCACTTACACAAATAAAGGCAACCAATTTGTTAATTATAAAGGTTGGAAATTCCCATGTGAATGTTGGAACTGATTGCATAGTTTAGCTAATTGGGCCTCAACTGGGAGACAACTACAAGCTGGTTTGGACATAAACACATTTTTTCTCATAAATTTTAGCTCATACACATTGAAAGGAGACAGATAAAACCACGAGTATTGATGTTAAAGATTTTGTTTATATAGAAATTTTATTGATTTGTTAAAACAAAAATGGAAAAAAACGATAAAATAAAGTGCCATAAGATATATATATATATATATGTAATAGATCGATACACAAGAAATTATAGAAATTTATAAAAGAACATGTATTGATAACATTCTTTATCTAACTTAAATAGATTTACAGCATAATTACATTTTTATTCTAGTATTACCCATAATAAATACTCTTACTAATTTAAGTTCTTTTATTGCTAGTCACAGCCTAATAAGGTGAGAATAAATATTGTTGAACAATGATTGGTGTATTTATAAACTGCAAATCAGTTAGGTAGAAAACAATCCTTAGGATTATTCACAAAAATATGTAATGCTCAATGTACTTATTCTAAAGATTAAATGTAGAATTAGAAAGAATGAAACAAAGAAAAGTGTAAGAACATTCTAGTAAAAAGAATTCACTCAATAAGTAATTTATTATTTTTCTTAATATGTATATAAAAGAAAATCTTAAAGAGTAGACAAAATAACACAAAGTGAGTAGCATTTAGCACATTTTCAGACATAAAAGGGTGACATTGACCTATGAGCACACGAAGATTCTCATAGTATTTGCTAAACTTTAATTTGAGTTTCCACCTATAGAGAACTTCTGATTGTCAGACTGCACGGAAAACAATGCATATGCATAGCATATATTGTTTCATGTTCACCAACTAGTCCTGTTTATAGTTCGGTCTATTCGCTGTAGCTACCAACCTCTAAAGATCCTAAACATTAGCTTCATTGCAATTTTTTTTTAAATTAAACTTAGATATTTCTACACAAAACAAACTAATCCCTAATTGAGATAGTTATATGTAATTCTATTATAAAAACTAATTAATGCTAAAACTAGAAATAAAAACTAATCCTTATATTTATCAATGGTCTTCAGTTATTACCTCTTTAGATGGTGGATTACAGAATCAATGATTTACATATATTCATTGTCAAGGGCACTCCTTATTTTGTATATGCTGCTTAAATTTGTGTTTGGTTTGAATTCTTTCAACACCACTTGCTTTGTCATGTATTTTTGGAACAACATTGTCATATCTACAGACAACAATGTTGATATATTGTGTGTGTACGACAGGTCAATTACATAATCAAGGTTTTTTTAGTACTCTCAAATTCCAAATCTACTGTCGTGTTGGCCATAGCCATTAAACTACGGTTTGAAGTTTCTTAAGGAAACAAACACGATTGATTCTAATCCTAGCAAGATGTGGATTCCAGTGCTTACTCCCAAGTAAGGGGAAGACATGGAGTGTTTCAAGATAAAATCTTAAAGAGGTGTAACAACAACTATTCTCATCAACTATTTAATTTTTTTTTAATTTTAAATATATTATAAATAAAACTATCATATAATAATTATTCATAAATTACTAAAACCGACTAGGGTTAAAGATTAAAATATGATTTCTTCTAATCTGACAGTCAAATATACTTACCTTCTATTAGATTAAAAGAAAATGAAAAAGAAAATATTAATAAGTAACTTTACTCATAAAAATAATTTAATCTCTCCTCTCTATGGTGAAAATCACAAAGCCTAAGTTTAACATATTTACATCTATATGTAAAGTCGAGCTTGTATGATTTAGCAAACATAAGAAATTTAATGAGAAAAATTCCAAATGAATCACGAATAAACAACTCATATATATACACCACAGAAGCAATACATACAGAGATATTTTTCATCTTTTTACTGTGGAAATATCTAGTGCATAGTAGGTTGTATTTAATAATGAGAAAATAGTAAACTGTTCGGGAAAATATTTTAGTGTATTTATAGAAAGTCGAAATGATTAGACATGGAAGAGATAACGCAATAAACCTTTATTAGAATGTCCTACCTCCAATAATTAAAATAAGCGCATTTAAGACAATTTGTGCAAATTGTATTACTTTAGATTAATCTAATATATGCATTTACAGTAATGCAATATATTATACAACCACAAAAGCTTGCATAACCATTTTCATCAATGTTTTCTTTTCGGGATTAGAGAGGTAGGGTACAGCAATCTGTTGTTTTCTGTTTTTGTTGCATTGTATTCAAAGGATGAAATAAATAGCATAGTTTTATATGTCTTACCTATAGAAAAAAAGAACCTAAGACTTTAAATTCCCTACAGAGTAATTATTGAACTATATCGGTGTAGCATTCATTGCATCTCTCTTCTCACTATATATCTTCCAAACATAACTACAGCAATGTATGCATATGTATATATCCTCGACTATTTTTCTGTATTTCCATAACTTCTTTGTCATATTGTTTATACATATCAAATTATATTTTCCACCACCATCATGATGACCCTAAACCCTAGTTCATCATATCTATAACATACAACAGAAACAGATTTTACAACTTTAAAAGTATTCATGAACGCATCCATAGCTTATGGGAAATAAAAATTTATTCAATCATATCACAATATTTATGCATATATGATCAGTTGTTTTGAAACGTGTTCTTCCTATACAAACAAGAGATTCTAATGGTGATTCATCACAATCTGACAGACACATTTTATTTCATTCCGTCGAACCTATTTTTATTTACAAATTATATCAATATAAGACTGTAATGTAAAAATGGTATTTTTTTTCTTATTTATAACATGCTTTCCGAAAATCATTTACTTTTATATAAACTCCTTAGTAATAATAGAACAATAGATTGATTATTTCTTCTTTCTAAAGTACTCTTCATTGGTAAAAGAAAAAACTTCTCTCTCTCTGATTTGAAAATACAAATACTTTATAAATTATTATTTCCAAATAATTTCACTAATTTTTTAAAGGATATGAATTAGTTAAAAGAATGTAGGAATGGATGAAGTATTAATTATTTGTATTAAATGGTTTGGTAAAACTATATTTGTGTTTTTAAAACATTGAGTGTAGTTTTGTCAAAACAGAAAAGCTTCTGGTTTGGTTATGCTTTTGCCTTTTATAACGAAACCAGAAGTCCAGTCTTCAGAAGCTTTTTCAGTTAGTATGTAACTACTTTTGCCAAATCCTAAAACAAAAGATACCATTTGCGTCACCTATTGGATTATAAACAGTAACTGGTTAAAGCGTCAGCTGTTGGATCATAAATAGTCACTGCTTATTAGAGATTTGTTCAGACTATGGTTTGCACACTTTTCAATACATTCAAACTGTGTTTTCGTATACTTTTACTTCATCGTTTTTGTTAGACACTGCATCTACAAAAATTGTTTCTCGGTGGTACTTTTGAACCAAACTCCGTTAAGGTTACCACAAATATAAACTAACATGCACTGTGTCGTGACTTCTCATTGCCCGGTGGATCAAAGAAGACAAGTTACTAGGATCTTGTATGGCAGACACTCCCTTCCAAGGTGACACAAAGCTCAAGGGTGATATATTAATTACTTTTAGGTATAGGTTTTATCACATAATTTGACTTGATATTTATAGTATACACATATTCATACATATACCTATAAATAACAAAGAATCCACACGCTGACGCAGACATATAAAACTCTTGTATGCCTATGAGTGCTTTACATATATTCTATAAAAACATTTAAAGAATGCTTTAAGAAAGCAATAAAGAAACTTCCATTACGAGTTCATCATTTATATATATTTGTGTGTGAGTGTGTAAATAGCGAAATATATGACAGATTGAAACTAAAATTCGAAACAGAAAAGAAAACCTTGGCGTTGAATGAATACAACTATTGTATTGGTCGAAACTTGTTTAGCAGTGTACTATAAATAAGGTCAAACAGAAAGAGAAAGATAAACAACCAAAATCAGATGGAACAAGGAGACAAAGAAAAGACGCGTGAAAAATTAGAAGTTGTGATACATGTTTGGGAAACGAGGATGAAAGAAAAATAAAAAAGTTGGATGGAGAACAAGGAAAAGAACAAAGAAAGGAGATGTAAAATCGGAAAGGAACAGGAAGAAAAAAGAAAGTGAGAAGTGATGAATGAGTGTAGGAAGGGACCTGCGTTCGGAGGAATACTCAAAAAGCTTGCCTTTGGTAGAGAACATAATCAGAGCGACTTGAGCATCACAGAGCACAGAGATTTCGTTGGCTTTCTTGAGAAGTCCCGTTCTCCGTTTGGAAAAGGTGACTTGCTGGCTTGTTTTGTTCTCGATCCGTTTGAGCTGAACCCTACCCCTTCCCATCTGAGTAGTATGGTAATTCTACGAAAGAACAGTAAGAATTATTAGCTGAAAAAGGAGAAACAGAAGAGAATGGGTATATATAGAGAGAGAAACAGTTGAGTTGGTTTGTATAAAGAAGGAAACCCTAGGAGTGTGTTAGAGAGTGAGAGTGGTATTTCACCTGAAGAAACGGATGGTGAGAAAGAGAAAGAGAAAGAAGAAAAGAAATGGAGGGATGTCTAATAATAGAATAGCATGAGCATGGGCATTGATTTTATTAAGTGATTGGGAAAAATAAGGAGGAAGGAGAAAAAAAAAGAGAGGGAATAGAATAAAATTGGGAAAGGAATGGAAGTGAGGTACGATGCGTTGTCGAGTTCTGATTGGAGGAAGGGTTGAGGTACGATGCGTTGTCGAGATGGAATTGAAGAGGAGTGAAGTGTCGTGTTGACAGGGCTTTAACGTTGGGAGACAGACCGTACGAGGATGTGGGTCCCATGGATAAGGGAGCTACCGGAATGGGGTTTGCTGTGTTCTGTTTGTGGCACTCAGCCTTCGCTTCTCATTGGTTGACGGCGCCTCCTTCCCTTCACACTTCTCCTTGTGTTGTGTTCACTCTCTACTACACCTTTTTTTTTTTCTTCTTTTCATTCTTTCACTACTTACTTGAACAAATCAACACAATAATATTAAAAGGCATAGCTTCGTCTACTCTACTCTAATTAATTAACTAACACCATTTTCTTTTCTTTTTTAAATACTTATTTAATTAAGGCAAGCTAATTTTTATTTTTCAAACTAAACTTTTTAATTCGAACTTCCTCTACTTCCTCTGAGAATGAGAAAGATAGTTTGTTTTCATGAACCGAATGGCCTTAATAAAGGGAGCAATTCAAAAACCTTATGAAAAGAAATGTTAAATTTTTAAATTTTAAAACAGTGTCTTGTATGAGACAGATGCAGGAAATCAATCCATAAAAGGACAAATTTTAAGAGAAAATAAAATGGGTTAAAAGAAGTATATAAAAAAAATTAAGAAAATAAGAATTTGGAGTAATTATAGAAGGGAGTTTTACTATCATAAGACTTGTTATCTTATTAGAAAAAATAGTGATAATTTCTCAATCCCCTTGTAAATTCATCCTGAATAACCGTTGGAGTCAATGAGTTAGATTTTTTTTTTTCAAAATCATAATGATTGTTTAGTATATTTAGGTGTTCACGATGAAACAATAATTAGATACCTTTGAGCATTTAATACTTATATGAAGAAGATAGCGAAACTTTAAGGACAAATTTGTTTGTAGAAATAAAATATTATGAGGTACTTGATTGTTTTATCCTACTTTACCGGGAATAAAGTTTTTCAGGAGATGAAAATAACCTTTTTAAGAGGACAAGGATGCTGCTGTCATATTCTGATATAAATTTGTAAGAACTTCGGTCGATTCAATATTTGGTCTGGGTTCAATCATGTCAATTCGGGTTTATTTTTATCAAAATCGACCTAGAAGGATAAAATTTTAGATATTCACTGGTAAAATATTATCTATTATGATTAAGTCTTTATATATTTATTTTTCACACCATTTCAGAAAATCTATTATCAAAGAAATATGTTACATGCATATAAGTTTATATTCATTTCTTGTTTTATTATATGTGAAACTCTCTTTGTATCTTAACAATCTCTTTTCAAACAAAAAGACTATGATTCTCTACCTCTCCTATAATGAAAGTCTTTTCTTATTCGAATATACTACAGATCCATGATCATGTCACTGAGCATTTTTTGCTCTCTACCTCCTATGATTCATTTGGCTATCTGTCATCGGCCACCGACTACCTGTCTCACCTTATCATGGAGGGACGTACTCGTCTGAGTCCGGTCACTAGACCTAAATCATTGGCTCTGATACCAATTGTAGGGAGAACGCACACATAGATCTCTGATAAGATTTGGCTTAAATGCATCTTAAATTTGAATTTTCAAAACCTAAACAATATTCGATTTAAATCCAATTAAAGGAAATTAATTTGAAAAAGTATAGATTTAAATTTAGGATACATTTAAATTGAATTTACAACAATGCAAATTTAAATTATTATAAATTAAATTTCAAAATTTTAATATATTGTGAATACAATACATTTTATATAATCATTCCTATTTTCACCATTTTATATCAAAACTCTTGTTAAGAAAAAGACGTACAAACTTGCTAATATTTAACATTGAAGATATATAGGTGTCTTACTTATTATTTTGAAGGTGAAATTGAACTCATCCTTAAAGAAAGTGTACGAGTTGGCAATGGAAGTGGAGTAAAAGGCTATATAGTATGACCACCATAAAAGATATAGAGGTAATAGTTACTTTGTCTCTATATTCATGTGAAACCAAGAAGACATGGAAAAAATATCTACGCTTTGTTTACTTGAATGGATTTGGAAGATAGTAATTGAGGGGATTTGAGAGGATTTGAAGATAAATTTTTTTATTATTTATTTGAGTGGATTTGGAGATAAGTGAGTATGGATTTGAAATTAAAGTTTGTGAGAATTAGTGTAGAATTTGATTGATACGACAGATCAAACAAATTTACTTCTAAATTCACTCTCACTTACTTCCAAATCTACTCAAATAAACAACAAAAAAATTTATTTTCAAATCCTCTTAAATCTCCTCGATTACTTTTTTCTAAATTCATTTAAGTGAATAAAGTCCTAATGAGTTAAAAATAAGTTTAGAAAGTAATTATCTAATAGACTCGTGGTGTTTATAAACAAAATATCTAATTGTCTAATAGAGCAGCACTAATTATCTAATTCTCAAATATTTATTTGAAAATATCAAAGGCAGTGATGACAGCTTGGGAGATTCAAATTTAACATTGTGTTGATCTATCCACCAATCGTAACAAGTAATGAATTATGATTATTCATAAAAAAATTAGTCCTTTTATAAAAAAAAAATTGACAAAAACATTTAAAACTAAGAACATTGTTTATTAAAAGTGATCTTTAGTAAATATAAAACGTGATTTAATGTTAGAGTTATTAATGAAACATTTACATCAACATTTAGTTTATAAGAAATATCATGACAATATAATGAAGTATCTTTTAAATACAAGACTTATTTATTTAAAAACTATAATAAGAAGATGTGAATAATTTATTTTTATTTTTTTTTTTGTAATAAATAATTTGTCGTTGCATTAAAAATGTTCATAATATTTCCAGTGATATTACTTTTGAAAGGTTGGAATAATAGTAGAAAGAGGTGTATATATATATATATATATATATATATATATATATATATATAAATTATTTTATAGGTATGGATATCCATAACTATCTATATTTATATGTTTTTTCATTTTTCATTTTCTTAATTAAAATTATATCTTTTTAACTACTATTTAAAATATAAATTCAAAATCATTTTTTTTTATCTTAATCTATAGTCAAAATATAAATTTAAATAAGATTGTTCTAATTTAAAACGGTAAATCTAATTAAAAAGACATAAATAAAATAAAAGTATACATGTTTTTGTAAAACCCTAGAAAATGGTACATTTAGAAGTGATGGTAGTATAAAAATAGTGAGACTTGATTACTTTAATATTAAACGATTTTATTATAAATAATTTTGTTATAAACGAGTTTTATTATTTTAAAACGTACCATCTAGAAACTACTTTTATAGAGTTTTTTACCTTCTCTCTAAGAGTTCTAACTCCTAAGTCATCTCTTTAACGATCAGGAGGTACCTAATTAATAGACCACGACAATAAGATCTACGTTTCTAACTAATCAGTTTCTTCAATAGAGCAAATAAGTTTCGACTCCTTTTTTCCTTTTCGTTCCTAAATTTGTTTTAGAGGAATATTGTACTGTTGCATGTGTAATCATGCATCTCCTACATGTTCTTGATTCATCTAGAATTCTAAGAACTATGTCCTTTTCCAATTTGGTGTTTCTTAGGTTCATTTAGGTATTCCTTGCGGTTCAAGTAATCAGTGAAGCATTTTGAGAAGTTTGGCAGTTGGTTTAGAGGTAAGGGAAGCTAGATAATTGTTTTTAATTGAAGTATGTGGTGTGAGTTTGATGGTATATGAGGATTAAACTGTTTAGCTAGAAAATGTTGTTTTTGTGTTAGTAATAATTTAATTAAATGGGTGAAATTCACGCTTTGTATGTTGATGGATGTTGTAAACATGTGGAATCTGTTGTGTGTATGTTTATGATGTTGATGAAGTGAATTGTGCTAATAATTGAACTGTTAAAGGAAAAAGGGTAATCTTGGTTGTTGGTTATTTAGTTTAAAATAAGGTCTAAGGTAGTGAAATGGTGAGAAATGGTTGATGAATTGATTGGATGAAGTTAGGATTGGTTAGGAACTAGTTTGGGACATGTTCAACACTTTAAAATGGTAGAAATTTGAATTAGGAGTGTGCGGTTATGAATGTGTAGAATTCTACTTGGTTTAAAACTCAATTTGAGGAAGTGAACTAATGAAAACTTGAATTACGAGTTTTGTGCTCAAATGGTCAGTGTAGATAGTCTTAGTAAGTCATTTGAGACTTGTTAGAGTCCCTAAGTTGTTTGAAATTGTCCACAAGTGGTATAATTCAATTTGAGTCTCTGAGTTGAGTTTTTGTGAGTTTTGGGTTGAGATTTTGTAGTCATTTGTTAAAAAATGAGTTTAGAAAGGTTTAGAGACTCTTGATTGAGTATAATTGATGGTATAATACAATCTAGAAGTGTTAGAAGTTGGGAAAGATGCATAAAAATGGTTAGGAGTGGTTGAGATGCGCAAATTCTGCAATTTTGGTGCTGTAGAATTCTGCAATCTTGTTCATCCTCAATGTCAATCATCTTCATATTCAACCTTCATTCTTCTTCATCTCCAACTTCCAAACATTGTTACCATTCCAGTGCATCAACATCATATCCAAATATAAAAAAGATAATAACTTCATTGTCATGGATTATTTGAAATAAAAGGTGATGACATTTGATCAAAAGGCTGAGGGTAAGAACGACATTTCTTAATGAATCAGTTCAAATATGAACATTTTAGCGAGATACCAAAAAAGTATTAATCTCACAAATCATCTCAAATTCTTCCTCGCTAATCCCTCAAAGTGAACACGAATAATCTCCCAATTTATTCCTTTATAATTCTCGTAAACAGTAAATCCTCTCATGTGAACACAGTCTTAAGTACTATATGTAATAATTTTTTATTAAAAAATAAAATTTTAAAACAATTAAAAACGTCATATATTCAAAACAAACAAATATTTTATTAAAGAAAAAACATAATATTTAGATTCCTAATTACACATTTAATTTTCTTTAGAAATATTAGTTAGATTTTGTAATTCAGCAGCTTCTTTATGTGTAACTTTTTTCTTATTATAATATGTTTAGAGGGAAAGACAAGAAATTATTTGTACCTTTTTCACGAGTTAACGTAACATTTTTCTCATAGTTATATTTTAATTTTTTTAATCATGATACTTCTTGTCACGTGTGTTCTTTTCATATAATTTAAGTACATAATTTCGCGTTTTTGTGTAGTAGTAAATGATTAGGTTTTATTTGCATAGAAGTGAATTACTATAAAATTAATATTATAAACTTTCAAGGTAAAGTGAATTAGAAATTGATTTCTTTAATGTTTAGATATGAATTTATTTCTTTTTGCAAAGTTTTGTATTCATACGCATCTGTTTTTTATTTATAGCCATTTGTTAGTTATAGTTTTTTAACCAACTTAGTGTAACTATTTTTTAAATTTACTAAAATATAAACTTTTTAAAAAATTACAGTTATAGATAAATTATATTAAAATTAATGTAAATTTTTTTTTAACAGACACAATTTTAATTCAGTTTTAATAAAAATCATGTCACGACTTCTGCTTAAGTATTACATTAAGTTAAATTTTGTTTAAATTAACAATTTTTTGTTTTTTAATCATTATCCTAAGTGTTTTTTTTAGGACTGGCTTAATCCTTAATCGCTTGTTTTATTTTCTTTGAAAGAGCAAATCATGTTACCTATTTTAGAAATAAATTAAGATAGATACTTATTTTTTGTGGTAGAAATATTCCTTAATTAGTTTTGTTATGCAATTGAGTGAGCAATGAAAGAAAGCAAAAATGATCTCTCTCTTCCTTTATTAATTACCTCTGAAACTGTAATGGAAGAAGCAATTGCAGTGCCATGATTGTGAATTTGTCATCATGCCTACGTCTTTTCACTTGGACAATGCCTTCTGTGTAATAAATAAACTATTCCTAGTCAACTTATATATATATATATATATATGGACTATTTTCTTTCATCTTAAATATATAAAAGAAAAGAAACCAATTTATATCAACTTAAAGATTTGGTGATATTAATTTTAATTTTAAAATATTAATTCATTTTATTTTATTTACATATAATTAAATTTTAAGACTATAATAAATTTAGGTACTTTTATTTTATGTGTGTTAAAAGAAATTTTCTAAATTTTTGTATTTTTTAATTGAGATACATAAAATAAAAAATCATAAAATTTGTTATTTTTAATAGAATTTATTATAAAACTATTTTAAAATTTTTATAACTTTTAATTGAGTATCTATCATCAATTAAAATAATGTTCGTTTAATTTTGAAATATAAGAGAAAATATTATAAATTTAGACAATAAGAAAAATAAACTTATAAAATCTTAATTATATTAATAAAAAAATAATTATTTTATTGTATAAATTAAGTCTAACATACTTAATATTTTTCATGATCATACAAGCCTTAGAAACCTTAATTCTTTAGAGGTAAATTCTAAATTCTTAATTGAAAATTTTAATTTCTTAACTATTTTAATGTAAGATTTGCATTAAAAAAATATATCTATAATGATCAATAATCTATGTTTAGAACCAAAATTCTTGATTGTTCTATTTATGTCTAGGTTCTAAAATATTTTTCAATAATTAGATACCATCAAATAGCTTACATATTTCATCATGCATATGAACAATAAAGATAAAATACAAAGTATAATGAAAGAGATTATATTACACAGAAAAAGTCACAAAGAATATAGGTACATATTACATCTAACTCCAATGAAATGACATATTAATGATTCCTCACACCTATGAAACAAAAGGATATCAAAATGGTGGAATGGATGAAGAAACATGAAGCTTTTGAGCCCTGAAAGTGTCAATGCTCATGTGTTGGCCTCTGGTGCGTTCGTGCAACAAAAAACTCTTTATTTTTATCTAACTCTTGACATTTTTACGATTCCTAAAATGTGTTTTCTCATTGGGTGAGCATGACCTCTCGTTAGACGAGAGATTGCTTTGGTTTCATGTTTCATTACTCCTTTTCGCTGAGTGTGGTAGTATCACTACTAGAGGAGTAGACAATATTCTCATTAAACGAGTGAGTGATTGGGCGAGAAAGTCCTGACAGGCAACACTATACTCTTCTCCAATATTTCATTTCCCTTCAAAATAATCTAAAAAAGATAATTACTTCTATTTTAGAAGATATATATATATATATATATATATATATATATATATATATATATATATATATATATATTATCATCTTTGTATGAAAATAACACAAAACACATAATACAGAAAAAAATAAGAGTTCTAACAAACATGAATAATACGTAATTATCACACTTATCACTCACTTAATAAATGAGTAATGCGAGCAAATTTTTCAAAAATTTGTCCAATAAACTCATATCCATCCAACAACAATATTACTTTGCTAACTGAATTATAAAAAGAATGTCTTTTTTCTCTTACTTAGCTACCCAACTCTTAGGAGTCAAATTTGCTTGTCGTGCCCAACAAAAAATGACTCACTCATCGAGAAAAAAATCTATAACTCTTAGGAAAGAGAAATTGATATAAGTGTAGTCTATTGGTTTTATTTGAACACATTTACTTTTTTTTTGTATAAAAAAGATATAATTTAATGTAAAACACACTAAAAAAAGTTCAATCAACCACACCTATACATAGTAAATCAATTTAACTTAATTATACACCAACATTAGTTCTATAACAATATGAATAACTACTTCATAGTTGAATATTTCATTTATTTATCACAATCTAATTATCATAATTATAAATTAGTAGGAATATAATTTTTAGTAGTTTCCTTACCTCAAAGGTAAAAAGTTTCATATAACTCAAGAAATTAAACTCTTAATAAAATCATTTTTATCAATTGTCCTATTAAACTTAATGACAATAATTTCACTAAAGTAAGAAAGGAATGAAACTGTAAAGTAATGAAAACTTACTTTATTTGGATTTCTTATTAAAAAAAATTATCCTAAACTACTCATTGATTGCAAGTTGCAATAAGATTTTAAAACAAATAAAGTATGGCTAAGAGAAAATAGAGAGAGAAGAGAGGAGATATTTTCTTGACTTGGATAAAAAGAAAGATGAGATATTTTCTTAATTGATGAGGAATATATCTCACGTAATATTAACCTTTTCTAGAGTAATATAAGTGATGAAAAAGATAGTAATATAATCTTACTAGAATTTAAAAAAAACGACAATGCAATCTGTTAAAAGAAAGAAAAAAAAGCATATTCACTATAATTTAAATTGGAAATTCATTAGTGAGATATAGGACGACAATTATTTAATATGTATAAGTAAGAAAAGAAACAAAAAGTCTCAAATCCATGGTGAATAACCTAATCCGGACCCATTTCCCCAGGCTAATTAAAAATAGAAGCAAGTTGATTGTATTGAGTTAAGATTGTGGATATGTACATAAACAGGCATAAACTTATAAATATGCTATATGCTAGTTATGACAACAAAGGATGTGCCCTTGTGGTCCACCAACATAAAACCTCATTTTCATATTATTTAGTACAATTAAAAGACTAAATTCTTATGTGGTCCATCTTTCTTTCATTCTTTATTTCTTTAAACAATGCTCTTATTACTTTTCCTTTTTCTATTAAGAGAAAGAAATTAGGGATCTAAGATATAGGCTTCATATACACTCATTATCATCGCCTCATAGACCCCTAACAATACTTTCTTTTATGGTCAAGCCATTCTCACCATAAATTTATACCAAGATATTTCTAGAAAAATAAATAAATAATTACTATCTTTTTTTATTACTTACTATATTGAATCAATTAATAATTGATTTATACATATGAGGTCTCTATTATCGTATGTGTGGAAACCTACACAAGTAAAATAGGAGTTCTGATTACATCCAGAGAAACTGCAATAATATAATACACTTGAGATTAATCTAACTATGATCATAATGCTGCACCATACAGAATTTAATAGTAACCAATAATTGCTTCTGAATTAATAGTAATCCCCTCTTTGGGCCAAAGTAAAAGTAGAACCTACTCTCCATTTTTTTTTTCTGGTCTGTTAGGATTATTGGGGCTGTTCTGTTTTTATAAAAAATATTTGTTTTCTTATTAGACACCCAAAACTTCTTAGTGCACCTCCCTATTTTCAGAATGACTATTTTACCTTTTATGAAAGTGTGACTTCTAGATTACCTAGATTTTCAGACTGCATTGCGTGGCTTGCATTCTACAACAAGCTTTCCAAAACGGATATAATAACTTCCAGAACTAATTTTGCAGAATAAACTTTTTGAAATGCAATCTTAAACAGGTTTTTATCCGCATTGCGTTTTCAATATAAATAAAATAATGAAATTAAAAACTTCAAATAACTTGAGATTTGATTTAAAAATAAAAAGTAAACGATAAGTATCTTTATTTATAATCTGCTTTCACATGAATATATAATCGCTTTAATATTTATAAAGATAATATGAAAAGTAGTTAATTCGAAATCGAGAAGAAAGAAATGTTAGCGTAACAAGAACAATTTAAGTAATGAAGAAGTTTTTAAAAGCCCTAAAAACCTTCTCAACAGGTAAGCCATGAGTCTCAACTAGAAAGGATGAAAACAATTAAGAAAACCATGCCACTGTTTCAAATTAAGGAAAAATTACTATACAAGGATATCTGAATTGAAGAAATAAAAAACTGGCATTGAATTTTTCTTTATACAATGAAAGATTGAAAAGAGGATTCAGAGCTTCAGGAGATTTTTTAATCCTCATCTACTGATATAATGGAAGCGTTATGAACAGAAAACTGAGCTCACATGAAGACAAGGTTAACATGTGATGCAATAGAAGAAAATTATAAGATGAAGTTCAGATTTCTAATAATAAGAAAAGGATCCTTCAAAAGTTACTCAAATGTTATAAATATCACATGTCTATGAGAAATGGTTCAAAAGTTTGAACAAAAGTCACAGCTGTTTCTTATACCAAAATAAGAATAATAGATGCATTTGGCTTTGCCCTTTGGTGGGGTGTTTTGCTTTTATGTCTCCAACTGAATACTGATCAGCCTAAATAGCTCAAAGCATCCACCCTGGAATAAAGCCACTCACTTGTTGAGCTGGAGTTGTTGCAGTTATCTGATCTGAAGCGACAACATTGTACCTGTAATCAGGACTGAACAAAAGGGACACATTACAATGTAGTTCAGATAACAGTACTGTTCAAATAAACATTTTTTAATCACTTATGTTACCCAATCTGCAAGGTGGGATTGCATTCCAGTGGCTGGAAGAAGCCCTGAGACTGAGAATTCTGTGGACCACCATATTGCATACTTTGATCACCAGCTTCCCATGATTGCCTGTAGTGATTTCTTGAGTTGATTTCTTCCAGCTGCCAACAAGTAGGTAGTCATCAATCATGTCCACCAGAAGTGGACCTTAATGTGAATTTATGTTACAAAACCAATCTTTCTAGGATGTAGAAGAACATTGTGGATAATGGTACACTATTACCTTCATTGTCAAGGATCTGTTTGCTTCTACCAACATCTGCTCCTGCAACAAAAACAATAGCAATACCTTCAAATTATTACCATCCATAGAGTTGCTTTATTCCTTTGATAAGGTCAAACAAGGTACCTTGTTTTGAAGATCAGCCAACTGATCCAGCATGAATTGTGTCTGCGATTTGATGTTTCAGCAGTGCCAGGTAACAAACAA
The DNA here is from genome assembly GCF_029865625.1 of Vigna umbellata. Taxonomy (NCBI): domain Eukaryota; kingdom Viridiplantae; phylum Streptophyta; class Magnoliopsida; order Fabales; family Fabaceae; genus Vigna; species Vigna umbellata. Next base: position 11,500,626 of record NC_142168.1, on the reverse strand, counting down.
GAGTCACAATATTAAGCTTTTCTTATGGAAATTTCACACGAGGATAGAACTAGAAGTACACAATAAATCATATATACAGAGAGACACACACACAGTATCTATAAGTTTCTTATTATAAAAAGAAGAATGTGTCACTGACGACTTCTTGACATCTAAAAATGTCCAAAATCTTTAATGAATCGATTCTATTGCATTGATTTTCACTTTTCTATAATGCAATTCCATTTTAAGAATGTTTGGAAGTACCGATTCAGCATAATCTTTTTAGTTAATGAAGAATTCATGGCACATCATGTCATTTATATGACTTTAGCATATACAGTGAATGATGCACTGGCCATGGTATCAGAAAAAAATGTCTGAGAAAAATACTCACGAAAAGGTGTTAAATCAAGCGGAGGAACGTTAAGCTTCTGCAACTACTGATACAAAACTACGTTAATGGGTTTAGGACCAACTCAAGTAAAATTCTTTGTAAACATTCTACGGGAGAAAGAAAAATAAAGCAAACTTGTACGTAATACAAAACTGGCCTAGATGATTTTCACTTCATGTATAATCTCATTTTAGTGTTAATTTTTATAAAAGATGACTTTCACTTCATGAGCAATGTAGTTTATAATTTTCTGTTTTACTTTTCTGATTTTCATATCTTTTTATGAAAAACTAACATATGCTTAAATTATCCATCATTACCTTGGTGGACCTCACTTGCTTTAGAGAAGAATCCAATTGCCGTTCAAGCTGCTCAAGTTCTTTGGTATTCAGTGGACCCAAGTCTTCCCCTAGAAGGTTTCTGCAGTATCAGAGAGGTAAATGCATTGGTCAAAGTAATTGACTCTTGTCATTGTGATATGCAAACTAATCTCGAACAAACATGATAAAAATATTTCATGACTAAATGTTCACAAGAAATTTTATTCACATCTTAGCTCGGAAAGTTAGTATTATTTTAACATGAATCATTTCATTACATATCTTCTAAATACTATCCTGTTAAATTCACCTTTGGGTTCTTTGAAGTGATTCAAATCTTGCTTTCAGCTTCAAGTATTCACGGTAGCTGCTCTGCTACAAATGAAAAATAATAAGAATTAGAAGATGTCACAGTAACAGAAAAACTATATACATATATGTATGCATCTATTGTACGTTATATATTTAGATATATATTACAGTTTCCCATAATTATTTAAATTGTATGCCAATAAACAGCTAAAGCAGTTCCTATACCTCGAGCTCTTTAGCAGGTTTGCTAACTTCCACCGCTCCATAACTGCATTTCTGGTACCTTTCAAGTGTTTTGAGCATGCTGATTTGAAGTTGGACAAGGAAAAAAAAAGCATTTAATTTGATGATGATGGCTTGGATAACCATACATAAACCACTATTACTAAAAGGATGTCAATTAATCAACATTATATATCTTGTGTTTTGCCTCTTTATTATTTGTCCTTGTGTATCTTGAAAGTAAGATTTGAAGTAGATGGATTTTGTGAACACAAATCTTTCAAACCAGAAGCTGACTACAAAAATACTGACCAGGTTTTAGAGAATGCTGCATACAGTGGAAAAAATAGTTAGCAGCATTTGCATTTATATAAGCTAACCAAACTGTAGTACATGATATACACAGTTAATAGTAGGGCATGCGAATTGTTAAATATATTAGGCCACAGAAAGCAGAATTGATGAATTGAAGCTTTTAATCAGTGCTAGAAATAGTAGAGCAAAGCAAAGACCAGAAAGAAAAACAAACATCATAGGTTGGAAACATTGAATTATCTGTCTCTGAAGAACACGTAACTAACAGTCTTGTTTTGTTTTGTTTTAAATGCAAGTTAACTCAGAAAATATCTTAACAAATTCCACTCAGGTACTCAGGTGGTACAATAAATTTAAATAAAATCCATTTTTTGAACAAATCAAGTTTTCTGAACTAGTAAATTTAATATAGTTTGCAAGAGCTACTATATGTATATATATTGGTCTTAGACCTGAATATTCGTAAACAAAGTATGTAATATTACACCACAAAAGTTTGTAGGTTAAGTTTAAAGTTTACATATTTGCGTTCTTCTTCATTTAGTATCTTGAGTATTATTATTTTTTAAATAAAAATTGAGAAAAACTAAAAGAAGTCAAAATGGCTAAACATAAATAAGTGGGAAGAATAAAGCTTGTTCAAGATTATTTATTTTAATATCTTTAACACAAGCTTTTTCACCGAAAATCTTATTCTTAAGTATGAATCTAAGTTTATATAAGTTAAAAATAGTTTAACATATTTTTCGTGGAATTTAATGAAACATGTTACCAACATTCTACAAGTCTAAAATATAAGTTCTTCATGTAAGTGTTAAAAATCTGGACAATATACAACATCTCTTGTTGGATTTGGTACATTGGACTAGAAGATCTTTGGGAGTGAAAAAAGATGATATGCCAATTGTGCATGAGTAAAAGTTCGTTTATCCACTACTTCAAATTAGTTTGTGAATTCTCATCTAAATGTCCAGATATATAGTAGTAAACTTGGAGCCTAAGTGTTTAACACTTAGGTAGACATTTAGATAAACACAAAGACATGTGTGCATGAAGTTGTAGCAATAGTCACACAAAATTTAGCCCTAGATAATCACTACTTTTCTAGATACATTGGATCCACAGTAAACCAGCTATCCCTTCGTGATTTTTCGTTCAATCTGAGTTCTGTTCATTCTCAACTTATATCTATGCACATTCTACATGCTAATGTATAAACATCTCAAGCTTTTAGTTAGTATTTGTATATATTTAATATTCTTGTTAACACATTATACCTAAAGCAATAAATGTCTTAATAACTGTACTAAGCACTGTTCTGTTGTTAGGACGACTTATGTGTCTACATCAATCATTGGTAGATTCATAAGAAATCATATTTCCAAGAAAGAAACTCATTCCAAAATGTAACAGAAGAAGTAAGCAGAATGTCTCCCCAAATATTTTTTTTCGTACCAAATAAACAGAGAATCACATTTTGTTTTATTATGTGAAAGAATAAGATGAGAGAAACACAGGAAAGATAGATGAAATTTTCAATTTCATGTTTACCTCTTATATTTCCTTTTTACCATATTGAGGGTCTTCCCAGACAAAGATATTTGAGTTCGGACTTAATATATTTTCATCTCTAAATATTTCAAAATTTTAAAAATTCAGTCTTTAATTAAAATTTTGGACTGGAAGACAATTAAAAAAAATTAAAGGACAAAAATTTAGAAATGGATCAAACAGTTTTTAACCAAAAAGTTAAAAAAATTATGAAACTAAAAAGTATAAAATCTTTTACAATAAGTAAAATGAACCCACTTGCATAGTTATACATGTATTTCGAGGTATTATATATCCTATTTGTTTATTCGTCATTTCATTTTTCAACTTAGATGTTAACTCAATGTTTAGGTCTGAATTCGAGGAATTAGAAAGCATAAGGACTAAGATACATAAAAAAGTATTACATAAGTGTGCTCATGAGACTAAACTAAAATAATAATAAAATAAATGGGGAAAAATTAAAAAATAGAAATATGACTTTTGCATGGAAGTACAAAAAAAAAAATGACATGATAACCAACAATTTTTCATACACTCATATATAATTATCTTTACATTATCACTCCTCCTCAAAGTAGGAAAGCTGATACAGTTGATTTTTTTTCCAAACGAAACAGATATTAATTTCAAGAATAGAAATGTAATTCACTTTTTTTGTGAAAATTAAACCACTGCATGATAATGGCTTCATAGGAATACCGGTTTAGTTGAAGTAGTTACACAGAACATGTCATGACGCTACTTATAACCATAACCGGTCTGCAACTCACCTAGCTAGCAACGAAAATTACTTAGTTAAGGAGAAAACTGAAGTAAATATTGTGTCAATAAACAGAAAGATCTCGATCTCATTTCTGAGAAAAAGGCACACTTGAAGGAAAAAAGTTAACACTGAATTTGACAAAAATAAAACCTAGTAAACCATCATACAATGTACACAAAATATTAGATATTCACCAGATCATGTGCCATATTACTAGATCTGATAAATCTACCATCCCTTACAACAAAAATCAGATTAAAACTGGACTATGATTTCTCCACCTTACAGTAACATAGACGAAGCCTTGTGATGTAAAAGCCAGAAAATGACATAATAATAAAATTTGATGGTCCTTAATTATGGAAGTAGAGAAAAAGAAAATGGAAAGAAAGACAGAAAGGAAAATAGAGAAAGATATAGAAAAGTAGAGAAGGAAGTAGATCTCAGAAGTGAGAGAGAAAAAGGTGTGATTTGAGCATTTGAGAAATAGGAAAAGAAAGAATTACACATACATACTGCATACCTAGTGCTGCTGCAGAACTCATAAAGCTTGCCACGGTTGGAGAAGATGATGAGGGCAACCTCAGCATCACAGAGAACAGATAGCTCATAGGCTTTCTTGAGAAGGCCATTTCTCCTCTTTGCAAAGGTGACTTGCCTGTTTATCTTGTTCTCTATCCTCTTCAACTCCACTCTTCCCCTCCCCATATCCTTATTATTCTCCAACCTCACTCCTTCTACTTGTAAATTTTTTCCTTTTTTTCACTCAATTTTTCTATTTTAGTACAACACCTATCCCTTTCTCCACTTTTCTTGTTTTTTCTTCTCTTTCCTCTTCCTCCTCTCGTGCCCCTGCTGATCCCTCTTTCTTCGCTCAGTTGCAAGTGCAACCAAATTTGTGAAAAGGAAGAGAAACTTTAACACTTTCAACTTCAAACTTGGAACCCTAGAAAGAGAGAGAAGGGAAAGTGTTGTGTGAGTTTTGTGTTCTCTTCTCTTCTTGTATTTCTATATATCTATCTGTACTCTTCAACTTGCCTTTTTTTATCCTCAGGATTTTCCACCTCCACCAGAAAATTTTAGTGCAGCTTAGGGTTCGACTTCTTTCTACTTTCATGTAACTTTCTCTTTCCCATGATTTTCCATGTTAACGTATTTCTGGAAAACAAATACATCCCCCAGACGCACCCCACGCGCGTCTCACCCACTCAACACTTCTTCCCAACACTGGCGCGTCGTGACAGCTGTCTTATGTGTTGATGTTACTTACAAATATGATAATTTAATAATATAATATATTCATTCGATAACATTTTTCACATTACATTACTTTAGTTTCTCCAACCTACCTCTCCTCGTCACTGATAATTTATCGTATTTGGAATGAAAATCTGTGTCATTTTCCACTGTCTTAGCAAGACTATCAGAACGTCGTCACATACCTTAAAATGGATTCCACACGTGTCACCTTTTCACTGGCTCATTTTCACTGTACTATCATGCATAATTTCAAGCTTTGCACTTCGCTTTACTCGTTAATGGCAGAATCTTTGAAAAATATAACAGATCAGTGGCTGCTATACTGATAATTAAACAGATGTGAAAAATTCAATACAAACATATATGATGTATTTACGTAGTTGGTTGAAATTTGAAAGTGACCACTGAGATATTTTTCTGTCCGTTATTAATTAGGATGGCAATAGGTACATCCTCGAAGGTTACTACAGTGTCCTGTGTTCTGTAAAAAAATAAAAACTCACAAATTACAATAAAAAAAATATAGACACCTTTAATTAATGAGGTAGTAAATTAATTAATTATCTGGATATAGTTTATTAATTATTATAATTTAAGTTGATAATTATGTTACATATGATTAGATAATTTTCGTGGATATATATCCATTCAGTTTATTTATAATTGTCAATATCCTAAGTATTTATTAGTTGCTTTCATTGAAAATGAAAGCCATTGTTATCTTGTATTAGCACCATGAAAAATAAGATGTGATATTAAAGTTTACGATTTCTAGCACCTACCTACCTACCTATGCCAGGATGTGGAACTACTTTCTTGATTACAAGAGACTATTTAGAAATCTTTGTTCATATAAAATAGCTTCTAAAATGGAATATTATATTTATACACAATGGTTTCTAATTAAAAAAAAAGAGATATGATATTACGTGGTGATGTTAAAACTTGCAAATTGTTCTTTCTTGGTATTGGATATGGATATAGCTGCGCAATACTATTATAGCACGGCAAAGATTCAAGATTTTTGAACAAACCATTGTCGTACTAATTTTCGTGTTGTGTTTCCTTATTTTTTGTTGAACTTGCCTTTACAATACGTACACACATGCTTAATGTAATATAGTTTCTCATATCATACACGGAAATTGACTACGTACAAAACCACTTTTATGATGAATACAAAAAAAACTTCCAAGGTAGGAGAATCATGCATACATACAATCTCTTAAAGCCAATTAATGATACATTTATGGGGAAAATTATTTGTTTGGCTGATTATCAATTTGAAGCTAGACAGAAGGGTGTTATTGGTTAGGTGTAATTTGATCTTGACATCTCTGTATTCATAACAAAAAGCCAACTAAAAGAACTCTTCCCTTCTTCATTTTTTCTTCTATGTTCCCAATACGAGACTTGAACTTCCTTTCCACGTTGGTATACTTTCTCTCCATGAAAATGGAACATGCTTATTTATAACCCTGCGTCAAACCATATAAGGAATTAACATCACTTTTTACTCAAAACCTTAAAACAATAGGTTAATGAGTTTTTCAGTTTTATAGTGTTTTACTTTCTTATTTCTATCCGGACTTGGATTCACACTTGCATTTTCAACACTTATATCTTAAAATGGAACTTAAGTAATTTTATATTGTTGCTTCGTTCTCATGAAATGCCCAGATAAAAATTAAATAGATGATTATTTCACAAAGGAAAGTAAATATAATATAACTTTTGTCATTCTTTTTTTATATACAATATTTTTTCTGTTCTTATCTCTATACATGAAAGAGTTGGATTAGGGTCGTGTAAGAATTGATAGATTCATAGGCTATTGCATTCCAAACAAGGAAGATAAACATGTTACATCTTGTTTTTGTTTTCGTGGCCGAAGAAATTGCTCCACTTTATTACTTTCTTTCTTCTTTGACAATGATTTGAAATTCAGGTACCGTTTTCGCATTTTGAGACCAATACAAAAGAAAAAAACAAACTCGTACGTTATTATATCATGCTACACGTGCTCATAAAATCAATTTATAAAATAAAAAAATTACATTTATTTATGTATTATAACTTTTTCTTATATCTAACTAATGTAAAATTTTAAAAAAATTTAATTCATTGTAGGAAGTATAAAAATATATTTAGTTCTTGAATTTAGGAATGATTTGGGAGTATGTAGTTATTGCATTAAAAAAAGGAATTTTGATAATATAAAAATGGTCTGATTGGATGTGCAACTGTAACGAAAGAAAGAAGAAGATGGATTGATTGTGATGAATTTGCAACGGTAAAGGAGAGTGGGGGAGAGTGAAGAAGAAGAGTAGTAGCAGGTGACAGAAAGTTGATTGATGGAAAAGCCTGGTACATGGCAACGACGTCGTACGTGATACGTGTCGTGAGGGGAGAAGAGGAGCACCGAGTCATGGGATTTTGTGTGGGTGAGCGTGAAGAAGACGCGTGCCGTGAAAAGAAAACCATTTCTGGACTTGCACATTCCATCACTAACACTCATTCCATCCAATCATCATCTTCAATCTCACTTCAATAAATAAATAAATAATAAACATTTCTATCTTTTACCTTCTTTTTAAATTCCAAAATGCCATTTCCATACCCTAAAACAGTATGCATTAAAGTGAACAGAAAACATTTAAAAAAGGAGAAAGGATTCATGTTAGAAAAGTGAAGTAAATAATATGATATAGATGATTATGCAGTAGTTTTTAGGATCAAAACATGGATGATATTACTAATGAAAGATGAAGAAGAAAAAAATTTAACTTGTGAAAATAAATAAGTTACTAAATTACATTAGATTAAATTTGTGTAGCAGTATGAGAGTAAGTGGGATATGATTAGACGGAACAAAGGAAAAGTTGAGATGCAGAAAAATGTATTGAGGTTCTCCAAGCGTGGCAAGGCATGACATTTTGGATCTGTGGTAGAGCTTTCTACAAATGCACCTAAAAATGTGGCTGAATTTGCTCAACTAAATCTCTGTCATGGATGTAACAGGTTCTTTTCTAAAAGATATATCAACAAAAGAATACTCTGTTCTCAAAGCTATTTATCCAAGTTAGCTTTGAATTAAAAGGAGGAATGAATAAATGATTGCTTGCAAAATTGGAATTGGTAAAAGCTTGTTGAAGGAGCGAGTGAAAGACTGAACCCAGAATGTGGCAGAGAATGGTTACGATCCAGTAGTCATTAAGGTGCATGCAGTAGAATTTTCAATTTTCATGCACTCGATTCTGAAAGATTGATCTAATAATGTGTACTTTGTATTAATTTCAGAAAGCATCTCGGAAACATCTTCCATTCACATGTTTTGGAATATAACATTTAACCATTTGGAAATGATGCTTGCTTCATTTTTGTAAAGTATTTGGTCTGAACTTGATTGAACAGCCTAGACTACAAAGCATCAAGCTATCACTCATTTTCGTAACGAATATATCATAGCTTATGGTCCCATTCCAAAAGCTTTCCATGCCTTTCGCACTTTGCCACCATTGTAATATAAAATGCAGAAAGACAAAAACATTATCCCTCTTTATTCTTTACAAAGATGGACGCATATATACCACCAAAAAACCATAGTTCAGCAAGTGCCCATGGAATATTGAACAAATTCTACCCTCTGGAAATGGATGATTAATGCTTCTGTTTTTCTTAAGAGAGAGGATACTGCTTTCTTCATCTTATGACGTGACATCAGAAAAGAGTTTATGTTTTATTATATGATGAAATTTATCCTCTTTTTTTTTTTTATCTGAATTCTTGAAGGTTGAAAGTACAAGTGACTGTAAGTCTCATATAAATTAAAAATTAAAAATAAATAAAATAATACATAAGGATGAAAATCCATTAATTCAGTTTATTACTGAATGAATTTAAATATACTTATAAAGCATTAAGTCAAATTTTATAATAGTTGAAAGTTACAAAAAAATCACTATTTTTCTTTCATGGAATATCATTTCTTGGGCCTTCCTGTTTTCTGAGAAGGGTGTTGCTCCCTCCACCACCACAGCCTTCTCCTTCCACCTCCCCTTTATTATTTTGCCCCTTAGTAAAATTTTATTTTTAGAATTATTGTTTTTTAATTTTACTCATTTATAACATATTTCACTGATAACCTACGTAGTTCCTTGTATGAGTAAAATATTTTTCTGCAAAGCTCGTGAAAAGAATTATCAAGCAATCTTCCTCTTGCTTTCGGTGCAGTACGTGGTGCAGTGCGTTTGTGGTGTAATGTGCTTGTCGTGGTTCCTCTCCAGGTACGTAGTCATAATCCTTCCAATAATCCTAAACCCTAAACCCTAAACCCTTCCAATAATCCTTCCAATAATCTTTCCAATAATCCTTTAACCCTAAAACGTAAAATGAAACGGATGTCGACATCCGTTTTGCCTTAAACGGATATTGACATCCGTTGAAGGATGTCATCCGTTTAAGCTTTGTTTTAATTTTATGTTTCTGTTATTATTTTATTAGATATTTTAATATTTTGATTTATTATTTTTGAATATCTTTTTAATGTATTTTAATAATGTATATTTATATTAATTTATATTTAAATATTAAAATATTAAAATATTAAAATAATAAAATAATAAAAATAAAAAATTTTAACTTTAAGGATATAATTGGAATTAAAGATAATTGGGGAGGTGGAGGGAGAAGGCTGTGGAGGTGGAGGGAGCAACACCCTTCTGAGAAAATTACAGGTATTCGATACACAGTTGGGCCATACGATGTGGCTGGCTATTTCGGACTGGGCTTCATCTTCTTTAGGAACGTGGGCTTCAAGGGTTGCTCGTGTTACGAAGGAGAACTTTAGCACTTTACTTCCATAAATTCTTCCGGCATCCTTTTAAATTCTTATATTTTAAATTGTGTAATTTAAAATATTTTAAAATTTTAAAATATATATTTTATTTTGTATTTCAGAATATATAATATAAAATATTATTTTTGTATTCTAAAAAATAAAATAAAATAAAATAAAATATATTTTGGATTGTATTGTATTTCAAATTATATACTTTGAAATGTATTTTTTGTTTTGTATTCTGAAATTTCATGTATTTTTAAAGCAGGTATATTCTAAAATATAAAATTTTGTGAGTAGTAACTATTTTACTAATGAGTAGTAACTGTTATACTAATATATTTTCATCAATGAGTAGTAACTATTATACTAATATATTTTCATAAAATTGAAAGTAAATAGTGAAAAATATCTGAAAATGAGATATTGTTGTTAAGGAAAAATGAAGTTATTAATGTATTTCTTACAGAATGTTAGAAAGAGTAGTGGTGGTATTATTTACAGTGAACTAACATTAAAAGACAACTTTTCACACTGCATGTATTTTTTTATTATTTTATATACTCATTCTTTAACAAATTTACTAATGTTTTTCTTGGCATTTTCTATCCATTGAATTTATTTATTTCTTCTCTTTCTAATATTTTACTCAAATTAAGTAAAATGCAAGTGATGGCAGGCAACCAGTGAGAGAGAAAATAATTAATCTTATTGTTAATTCCTTAATAACAAGTTTACCCTTCAAAGGATCCATTGAAGTAGGTGACATTCATCCAAAAAAAAGATACTAAGATGAGGTTATTTAATCAACAAGCTGCATAATCATACAAAAGTTCATCCAAATATATCATCAAAACAAACATGACTTTGCGTGGAATCCTCTCCAGCAGAAAATATGCCTTCATCTGGCATGACACATTTGCTAAACTGGTTAACATAATCTGCAAAACTCATCAGTGGTTCATCAAAGTCCCATAAACCAAACCATAAGCCATCATCCTCCGGCCACGTGGATGAGAAACCCTCGTGCATGGAAGGAACGGTATTATTGTATTGGTTATCTATTGTTGGGTTCATCAATCCAATTTCTTGTATCTTACTATTTTGTGTCTCAAACGATTTTGTTCCGTTCATGGTATCCTTGTGGCACATGATGCTTTTGAAATCACACTTCTCAGGTTGTTGTTGTTGTTGTTCCTTCTGTCGCCTTTGTAGCTTCTTGTGTTTGGATTTCTCCCTCTTCCCGAAGTGGGTTCTCCAGTAGTTCTTGATCTCGTTATCTGTTCTACCTGGCAAGTACTTTGCTATTGTAGACCACCTGTGTTATTTTGAAATTCCCATTAAAATAATAACGAGTTTGAGTATTTGAGAAAAAGGAGAATATATATATATATATGGTGTTCTAATTACTTGTTACCCAAAATTGCATGTAGTTCCATAATGGTTCCTTCCTCGAAAGGTGTTAATTGACCTTTCTTCAGACCAGGCTTCAAATAATTTACCCATCTTAACCTGCAGCTTTTGCCACTCCTATTTAATCCTAAAATTCAATTAAGTTATAAATGAATCAGGTGAAAAAAGGTAGAACGTGGTGCAAGTAATGATATATAAATGAAAGTGTAATAGTTAATTATACCTGTAAACTTTGCCACTGAACTCCACCTTCCTTCCCCATACAAGCTAACATATTCACTTAGCAACTTGTCTTCTTCACCAGTCCAAGGGCCTTTCTTCCACCCTTTTTCTCTAGCCAGGCAACCCATCATAGCTACCATTATTTCACACGATCCTACGTATACATCTGCGATTTCTATTACTGATATATGCTTCACTTTTATACCATATCGTAGCGGGCCATCTTAATAATTATCATTGAGAACTTTGGAATTGATTTTTCCTATTGTGATGTCAGCTTTTGAGTCTTAAACATGGTTGTTCACAGGTTCATACCTTCCCAGTGAGAATGGGGCAAGTGGATCAATGAAATCTTAAGCACAGAATATATATAATAATCAAGTACAAGTGTTCCAGCTAGCTAAAGTAGAATTCATCATATGCACAACATAATCTTTAATCAAGACAAAACAAATGAAATAAAAACAAACTGGAGTGCGTCGTGTTCCCTTGAAAGTGGCTTTTGATGCAATGCTACTCTAACAGGTGTATGATTGATTACCTGTTAATCCTTATTTAAGGATATAGATTACATGTAGATTGATTATTTATTTTGAAGACATGCTTTATTTTGTTTTGTTTTGGTTGTTTTTAGCAACCTTGTTGTTGTGTGCTTTAAAGTTGTTCAATGAAACTAACCAAAATTTTGAGCATAGGATTCCAATTAAGGTATAATGGGGAACATAAGTTTGTGAAAGGGCAAGTCAGTTAGGCAACACGTGGGCTGACTACTGTATTTAGTAGCATATTTGTTTAGTTCCTTAATCCATATGATAATGAAAGGAGTTTTGCGCGTAAATAGGTATTGATAGCAACTGAAACAATTGAAAAATGTAAAGGTGTTGGCGAAAAGACTGAAGGAAATTTCAAGATCTTCTAAAGTTTCTTAGATTTGATAGTGCTGAAAAGATAATGGAAAGATTAATGAATCTTGTTTGCTTAAGAATTTTACCACTTTTAAACTACACCATAACAGTGGCGTTTACGTGCACGTGTTATGAAAGAAAAGATTACGATCTTCTTCACAAAATCTAATTTGGAATGTTGATGCAATCTGACTTCAACGTTTTAACCATACAAATGTTTGGTCGAGTTTATTTAGTGATTTTTTATTCTGTAGGATGGTATGCCCACCCTTATGTACAGGGGTTCAGGATCTATACTCGGTGCTAAAGAAGAAAAAAAAGACATTTATCTTTCTGTGAAATTATATAAAAAAATTTAAAAATATTTTTAATCAATTTAATTGTAAATTAATTTTGATCAAATTTTTAAAATTAATTTTAAATTTATAATTTTGAAAATAACGTCAATAAGTTTTAAATTGATTTTTTAATTAAAATAATTTTGATGACAATATATTTTTCTAAAAATAATTAACACTAAATAAAATTTATATTTAATATTAGTTTGATTTGTGTCAGTTTTGGCTAATACTAATAACACTAACTACCTATTTGTGTAGAATTATCTCAAATAGGTCATCGTATTTTGTTTGATCCCAATTAGGTCCATTTCTCTATAAAATTGAATCAATTTTGATTTTGCCGTTAAATTCAGTGGACGACGTTAAAATTTGTGTGTCTTGGCTTGCTAACTGTGCAATTTTTAATGACGTGGCAAAGTTATGTGGAATTTAATTATTTTAAATTTTGAACTCCATGGATTGACCAACTAGCACCATGAGTAACCCCAAGCCACCGCCAACCTCGTCGTTGCACCACCCAAACTGCCCAATCCCCGACGCAGAACCAGCCACCACAATGTCTCAACCACCTAACACCAACATAGCGCCACAACATCAGCATCTCGCCGCCACAGCCTAACTGTCACCGTCGTCCAGCAAACCCAAATCGCGTCGCCCACGCTTACAATCAGCCACTAGAAACCAACCCCAAATCGCATCGTGATCTCCTCCATAGCCAACCCATAAACGCAAAGCTTCCTCCATTGACGTGCCATCACGAAGCTTCATCCATCACCACCTGCAAATCAGACGTAGAGAAACCTAACATAAAATCGCATTGCCAATAGCCAAGGCAAAACCACCATCTCCCTCGTGCTTTCATCAACCTGCAAAGAGGGAACCACAATTGCGAAAAGCGAAAACAGAGATCCTAACCAGCGTGTTTGTCCATTCTAGAATCATCAACCTATCTTCGTTCTTGCGCCTTGTTAGGAAGGTAGAGAAGAGAAATTGAACGAACTGTGTGACCGAGACTGAGTGAGTGCATGAATGAAGTGATCGACCGAATGGTGTGAGTGACCGAACAATGTGAGAGAAAGAACGAGTGAAAGACCGAACGGCTTGAGTTATATACTCATAACACGCCTCACCACCAACAACAATCCAAAACCTGCGAATCATTTCCAAAATCACAGAAACTATAGCGCCTTCATCTTCCATCAATCAATGCTTATTTCTGATTGCGTAAAATCCCAAATCGAACCTGTAAGAAGCACCAACATCCAACGCGCCACCATGGGAGGAATTTCTAGCGCCTTCGTTCTTCTTTGTGTGCGACGCGTCGCAAGCTCCTTTGCCTCATCTGCAGAACCCTAATTTGGGAGAAAGGGGGTTGCCACATGGCAGTCCCTCATCGGCTACGTCCATCTAGTCAAAGTTGGTCAATCCTAGTCATTTTAATCTTTTACTTTTTCATTTGTAAATTACACATTCATTAAAATTTGCGCAGTCAGCAAGCTAAGATACACAAATTTTAACGTCGTCCACTAAATTTAAAGACAAAGTAAAAATTGACTCAATTTTACAGAAAAAGATACTTAATTGGGATCAAACAAAATATGAGGACCTATTTGAGACGATTCTGCACAAATAAGGACCCCCGAAATAATTAAACAAAAAATAAAAGTTATTATACGACACCTTCATATTCAATAAATATAAATGAAAATAATTATAATTAATGGATGGAGAAGATAAACGTAGATGAATGTGTGTGACGGAGAAATTTGGAAAAGAAATGTGTATTAAAAATGAAGAGAAATATATGAATGAAGAAAATGTGAGAGAAATATATAAATGAAGAAAATGTGCATGCATGCAACAATAACATGTATATAAAGTGAGATTTTTTATACTTAGTAATAACTGATATGAAAATTGAAACTTTTATATCAAATTTGAACTAAATATAAATAAGATTAATAGTAGTTAAACAACATTAACCTTATTTATTAATATTTATTTTAGTAAGTGTTTGCTTAATCCACGTTAACTTTATTATTTTTAATTATTTGGTTAGTTACTAAGTTGATGTTAACTTGTTTATTTTATTATTTATTTAACATCTCTTTAACAGTTTATTATAAATGTTTTATTTTATCTCCATCTATGAAAGCTCAAGCAAGCTGATACAATATGCAATTCAAAAAATTTATTCAGAAAAATAGAGGGAACATGTATCTCATATGTAAAATGAGAGAAAAATACCATATAAATATTCTACCATAGTATTGAAGAATTAGTAAATTTTTCTTAAATTTTTTTAAAAAATTGTATTAAAAGGTCATATAGGGTCCCTGGTTAAGAGGAAAAGTAGATGTATAAATGTAATAGATGTAGATAAAAGCAATATTGTCTATGAATTATTTTTCTTGCTTGCAATCTCTCGTTTTCCATAGCAACCAAACCTTTCGTATTTTTCTCCCGGACTAAGGACCACCATCTCTAACATTCACGTCCCACGTGAAGATTCCACCTCATTATTCTAACAAATATAAATAGAAATAAAACAAATATAAAACATATTTTGGAAACTAAAATATCAAAAGTAAAAACATAAATCATTATAAATTGTATAAATTAAAAAAAAAACATTTAAATAATTAAATATGTGGTATACTAGCCTTCAACTGACCTACATATTTTTAGGTTAAACATGCATGTCGGAGACGATGCTTCTGATTCAACCTTTTTATTAAAAGAAGTTATTAAAGTGTGTATGAAAGCATTTTGTGATGTATAGGAATCTCCCAGGTCAAATTTTCACGCGTTTACTACATTCAATGATTCAGCACAACGTGGATGACTTGATGACTGTAAATTCATCTATTTCTTTATTTTTATGGTCTATTATTCTTTATGTTCAACCACATTATTAATTTATACACTATAATCTATCTACTTCTACCATGAATCTATACGCTAAGTGGGTCTATAGATTTGATCGTATAAATTTATTTTGCTAATGTGTAGTATATAAAGGGTTCATTTGGTTCACCATTAATTATGGTTTGTGAACTATACTAATACTAATTGGAAAATAAATTCAATAATGAAAGGTGAACTAATTTCAAAGTGCTAGTTGAGTTGAGAAAGATATGATGTTTCGTAGCATATCATAGCTGTAAGTGAAAGTTCTACTTAATTATCTTGAGTTGGAACAAATATATATATTTTTTTAAATTATTCTTTACTTCTTTCTCCTAAATAATTTTTTAGTTCCTTTCTCCTTTTGGAATAGAACATTATGGTTTAGATATTACTGCTGAAAATCAATAGAACATTAGGGTTTGGACGTTATGGTTAAAAATTCAAATATTAATCTAAGTTTTACATTAAATTTTTAATAAAAAAGTTAAACATCATATATAATAATAAAGATATTAGAAAGTGGTTTTAAGCCTAACTCAACCCCACAAAATCGGCTTATAAGGTTAGGTTTGCATGCCACTTATATATTATAATTTGACTTTATCTCTAGTTGATGTGGGACTTCAAACACACCCCTTCACGCCGAGATATAAACATCTTGAGCGTGATAGTAGAAATGGGTGGTCCGATAGTGGCCCAGCAATGGATGAAATAGAAATGTTCAAAAAATAAGAAATATCGTTAAGATATGCTCTAGCCATGACTCTGATATCACATTAAAAAGTGATTTTAAACCTAACTCAACCCCATAAAACCGGCTTGTAGGGTGAGGTTTGCATCCCTTGGAAGATAAGTTACAATGTATGAAATGTATATTTCTTAATCTTATAACAATACAATTTAGAAAGTTAATTATTATTTTCACATTTTGTTTGTTTTTTCTTCTCAATGACTTTTCAATCACGCTATATATATATATATATATATATATGGTTTGGATTTTGATAACACGTTTTGAAAAAGAATTAATTAATGAGTTTGTTCCTGATTCATAAATTAATAGAGGACCACACATTTTAAATGCATTTTAATGAAGTTAAATTTATGGAATTGACTACCTATGCATGCTAATTACGAATTGATTAATTTTAATTTTAAATGTTTTTGATGTAATGTGAAAAGCTAACCAAAGTCACATATTCAACATCCTACTTTTGTCCTTTGAAACATAAAAATATTGAAATAAGTTTTATTCCAACTAACATTTTTTATACTTTAAATAAAATTAAGGTAGAAGAAATTATGAAACCTAATTGATAGGCTTAATCGGTTAGTATATTGCACGGAAAGAGCCGCGTTAAAAGTTTTTGAAATTTAAATAAATGTTATATTGACTTATATAAAATCATTTACAATTTTCACTTATTTTTATTTACATTTAAAGAATTTTATAATTAAATAATTTCACCTATCTCACTTGATAGCATTTCATTTAATTACTACTTTGCTATAAGCTAAACTGAAAATTTCTTTTGACGATGACAAAAAGATAATTATAAGCTAGTTTATAAAAACATTATATAAAAAATAAATATATTTATATCATAAAAGTATGAAAACATTCAACATTTTATATGTACCTAACTAACTATAGGGTCCACATTAATTCCAGTATTAAATGTGCATTAAAAATAAATGGCATGTCAGATGAAGATTACTTTAAAACAGCTAAGTTAAAAAATTGCATTTATTTAGAAGCATAAGCAAAAAAGCATCCAAGTTCATGAACTGTTGCTCAAAATAGTATGAACAGCAACATGCTCTCTTTCAACCCATTCCCTCTGACTCATCATGTGACATTTTTCTTAGCTTTTCATCGAATTAATCTATAACTTTTCAACGATGAATTCAATTAAAAAGTGTCATAATTTATAATTAATTACCGACTTAAACATATAGTATTGTGTTCTAATCTAGCTGGCTGGGCTCCATATCCCAAAAAATAAAAAGAAAAATAATGACTGTTATATTTTTTTAATCAATATGTTCATGCATTAAAATAACTCTAATAAATAATTTTCTACAATTTAATTATATGAATTAACCTAATGTTCTTTCATGGTATCACAATATATATATATATATATATATATATATATATATATATATATATATATATATATATATAGAGAGAGAGAGAGAGAGAGAGAGAATTCATATATATTAAAAAGCATGATTAATGATAATTGAGCATCAGTTTTTTAATGTTTTTCTATAACCAAAACTGAATCTAAAATTATATAAATAAGTTAACATTTTTTTTCCATCATTGAAAAATATCAATTAACTTTAATGAGGATTAATATTCATAAAAATTGATTAACTGTACATTCGATTTGGTCGAACTTTAAAAAGAATGATGCAGATGAAAAATGGTTTTGTTATAATTATTTTTGTTTGCTTTTAAAATAATTTGCTAGAATAAATAAAAATAAGTTATTTTTTAAGGTTTCGTTTTTTATAAATAAAATAATTTTGATTTAATCACAAACAAAGTGCATTTGTTAATATTATTATAAAAAAATAAAATTTAATAATTCTTTTTTAAAAAATTTCTCAATTATTTAGTAATGAAAAAAATTAGTTTAGATTTTAGTTTTGAGAAAAAAAATTATATCTATATCATTTTAATATTTCGCACATAACATCAAATATGAATTTTTCGGTATTTTAATCTCAACATGAGAAATATTTCTTAACAGGAGATAAAAAAGAGAGAGTAAACATTTATAATTGCCTTTATTACCCTTGTATTTTATCATTAAAAAGGCGTATGTAATAGTTAAGTAGTAGTTGAATTAAACTACTTTTTAAAAAGTGATACCAATGGTTTTTTTTTAAATAGAACCAACAAAAAATAAATTTGCGTTGTATAAATTCTGATATAAATTATTTAAAATTAAAAATAAATATATTTTTCATTCTCAGACTATTTTTAAAAACTTTAGTTTCTCTAAATTAAACTATATATTTATCTATTTTGTCTGTATATTTTATGAAAATTATGCGAAACTTCATTTTCATCAAATGGTATTTGGAGTCCACACCTTAACTCTACATACTGTCATATTTTCATAAAATGGAGAGACATAACCAGGGACGAAATATAATTAAGTTTGAAAACAATTTATAGATAAAAGAAATATATATTTAACCCTTAAAATCAATATATATTTTCTGTCTTTATATGCTCACTTTTACTTTTTTTCTTTCTTTCTGGGATAATATATATATATATACTTCATAATTGCAACAAGTAACTATAATTTAATGAGTATGATTAAAATAGTATTATCTAATAATTATATATGGTGAGGTGTCAATATAAGTTTATGATCGTACACGAGTATTTTAGTAGACTAGAGAAGTCAAATTTGTGAATTCCGTAATACTAAATTCTCCATCACATGACACTTATACATTTATTAATTTGCTTACAAAGTCAAAAGTTCACTAATCAGAGTTCAGACATAGCTTTGTTATGTTTTCTTCTCTATATATATAATTATGAATTTATGTTATCAAACTTCATTAGGAGTAGAAGTTAATCAACAACATATATGGATCAGAAGCTTGTCTCAAGCTGGTTCCATCTTCATTCCTCAGTGCCCTTATCCTACGTGCAACCACCGGAAAGCCAACCTGGCATGGTTTTTGCTTCCGGCAACAAAATCCCGGTGGTAGATCTCGGGCTGCATGATCGTCATGAAATCTTGAAGCACATTTTGAAAGCCTCCGAGGAATATGGATTTTTCCAGGTTCTTTCCCATCAATTTTCTTTCCCTTTGTTGTAGTTAATTTCACTGCATATATATTGGCTTTCTGCATAATAGCAGTCATAGTAAAAATAAATTCCAGATAGCAAAGTGCTTCCATTTCTTTCTTGCACTAAAAAGAGAATGAAAAATCAATTTCATCGTCATTTTGATAAGCACTACAATGTTATTAGTTCTTGATATTACGATAGTGTCAGTGTTTAAACTTAGCTGTTTACAATAATTTTAGTCCAGAATATATGCTAATATTATGAATAGTCTTGTATATGTGTGGTTATGCATGAAAAACCGTGGTGTAGGTTATCAACCATGGAGTTTCGAAAGAGTTAATGGACGAGACACTGAATATTTTCAAGGAATTTCATGCCATGCCTGCTGAAGAAAAGATAAGGGAAAGCTCCAGAGATCCAAATGGAGGTTGCAGGCTCTACACAAGCCGTGAGATTAACAACAAAGATATCGTTCAGTTCTGGAGGGACACATTAAGACACTTGTGTCCATCTTCCCAAGATTCCATGCAATTTTTGCCTCAAAAACCTGCAAAATATCGGTAAAAGATCATCTTCATCTGATGTATTTTTTGAGTAAAAAATATTCAACACGAGCTATCGTTTCCTCTGCAACTTATTTAAATGAGTTCACGCAATCCAATTTAAGTGGCTTCATCTTTGAGTCTGCATTTATATAAACTATAAACCCTTCTGGACAATGGTAGATATACATATATATATACTATAAATTTCAGCTTGTGTCAGATGTTTTGACTGTGGAAGTTGATGTGTTCTCGGGTTGACAATGATGTCTTAGAAAATAACAAGTCACTATCAAGTTTTTATATTCCATAATTCCGTTTCATTCTTTGAATAATAATTGAATATAGTCCATAAATATTCTTTTAGATTATTCATTTTCTTCTATTTTTTTTAAATGGTCGATAATGAGATTTTAACCATTGCACTTGGTTTAATCTGAACCTTAATGAGTCATCATTGATTGTTCTGAAAGATGAATAGACATTATTTATACCACATGGGCAACTAAAGGTCTAATTAAGACCACTTCTTTCTTTACCATTAATTAAGTTTTCCTTCATTGGAAACCACTACTACTACCCAATGTTACTACTTTTGCATCTGGTCTTAATTATCACAAAGTCACAATTAACAGCACATATCCACCATGTAATCACGTTTAACATAAGTACCACTATAGCCGTCACTTCACAACGAACAAAACTCCAGCTCAATGTACAGGTTAGCACAATACAATTATTAAGCATACATGATTGTCGGTGATGATTCCTTTAATTGCAGTGAAGTTGTTGCAAAATACACACAAGAAATAAGAAGAATGGGACTAGAAATTCTGGAGCTGCTATGTGAAGGTTTAGGACTTGACCCAAAATACTGTAGTGGTGGACTCAGTGAGAGTCCATTACTGCTAGCTCATCACTACCCGCCATGCCCAGAACCAAGTTTAATGGGAGCTCCCAAGCACAGAGATCCTAACCTTGTCACCATTCTGCTTCAAGAAAAAGATATAAATTCACTTCAAGTCTTCAAGGATGGAGAATGGATAGTGGTTGAACCAATTCCTTATGCTTTTGTGGTTAACATTGGCCTTATGTTGCAGGTATATATATGTTTCTCCATTTATAAAAGTAGCTCAGAAATTTGACATTAATTAGCATAATATTTGTACACTTTTTTCTGACACATAAACTCAACACTAAAAGTTACTGAAATATATAGGTTGGTTTGATTCTTAATTCTGGGTCATGATGATATGGTTTTGCATGATGAAATTGAACTGAAATTCTGTGACTGATGAATGTGCAGGTGATCAGTAATGGAAGGTTAATCGGTGCCGAACACCGTGTGGTCACAAATTCAGAATTTGCAAGGACCACGGTTGCATATTTCATCCGTCCAACTAGCAAACAGATTATAGAACCTGCAAAGTCATTGATAAGTTCTGGTGCTGGACCCATCTACAGGTCCATTGCATTTGAAGAGTTCTTGAAAAATTTCATGATCAAGGGTGCTGACATTGAACAAGAATTGCTCTTGTAACCTAAACAGAAACCTATGCAGAACGCTGCACTGTAGACACATTAATGCCCCTTTCAAATTTCTTACAACCTTATCTTGTTTGCACATGATATAGTCTTCGGCGAATTATCTCAAGAATTGAATATGTTTTCAATATTAAAGTATTACTACTATTATTATTATTAAAGTGTTTGTTATGTAATTATGTACTATTAGAGACTAGCGGTATTGTACCTATTGTTCACAAGTTAATAAAGTTGAAAGCTTTATTTATTTATTACTACTCGCTTATTTATTTTCAAAATATAATTTATGAAACAAGCTATAGTTAGTTAAGTTTTTTTTTGTTAATGGAAAATGCTAGCCTCGATATTGTTTTTATTAATTAACTTTTTTCTGTGGACAAAATATATATGTATATATATTAACATATTTAGGATGTTCCAATCTGTGAACAAACTTTATTAATTAACAATCCAAAAATATAAAGGAATATTATTTTCTTATTACACTTTAAAATAAAATAAAAAAACCATGTAAGTAGAGTTGATATGTAAGAAAAAAAACAAAAATTTTGTTTAACAAGACACCTTTTTATTTAATTTAATGTGTTTTCAATTAACAAAGAATACCTGATTTTGTCCATCGTATTTTGTTTATTCAATTTACCTTGACACTTCTATATAACAAATATAATAAACAATACGAGACGAAATTCATATTAAAATTAAGAATACTTAGTTTTGTTATTTAGTTTCCCTCTCTCTTAGCCGTAACGGAAAACACGTCTTGATTGATTATAGTGCTCATATTTTACTAACTAAAATTCATTTTATGAAATTTCGTATGAATCTCGTCCAAAATGACACCTATCTATAATGAAAATACTAAACAACTCAAGATGAAATTTCTTATTGCAACACTTGCTTGGTTATTTAATTTCCTCTCTCTGTCTGACCATTCAAACTCTCCTTGATTAATATGTTATTAAGTATAACTTATATGGAGCAATTTCCTATGAAAAATCATGTACTAAATTTCACTTCTCAATGTATAAAACACTCAATCAATCTTATCTTATGATGTCAAATTCTGAATATATTTATCACATATAAGTGACATTATTAGTAAAATAAACAGTTAGTGGAAGACTTTTGCAATGACCGTGTAAGCAACTACAATTTTGCTATTTAAAATGGCCTCCACGTACGGTTGTTTTTATCTACTACTATTAAAACAAACCAACTACTAAAAAACTATCAATAGGAAAAATAGTTTAAGCAGATAGCTCCCTCATTTGGTAGTAGCTATACGAGACTATAGTCTCGTTGAACGATTTTTGGGGAAGATCTAAGTTTGTAAATTTTAATGATAATTTCGTTGAACGAGCTATTTGGTTACTAGACAAGTAGACCTTATATATGTATTCTTTTAGTATGTTTAATGTAAGATTATGTAATGTTAAAATAATAGTTGGTTTATGATTTTTATATAAGAATGATTGATAGATTTAGGTATAAATATGTATGCATGAAATTATGATGATGATGAACTTGTTAATGGATATGATGATTATACGTGTTTGGCGTAATTCCAGATATCTCATGGGTCGATTCTATGATGACGTTTCTTTAGTGTATGTATTGATATATAGATTCATTATTAAGAGTTATCTTGTTGCTCTAATAATCACTCAATCTCAAGTAGAGAATGGTGGGTATGTGGTGAGAGGTGCAGGTCCTAGTCTAGAGGCTTTAACTTGGCTAGAGATGCTAATGTACTAACCTTGTGTGTGGTAGGATAAAATTCATTGACAATGACTCTGTAGAGCAATAAAGACCACCATAAGTGCATAACTCATCAGATTTTGATATCAATACATGTATCCAGATAATTGAGTCTACTATGAGTCTTTATATATGATATGATTTCTTTATGAATGAGTGATGTATGATAATATCTCTATGTTTATTTTATGAAAACTCTTTTGCACATTAGTTTATCTTATTGTTTCTTTTGGTGTTTTTTATGTGTTTGTTTGTTCCTTTTGCGATGGTCACCTTATTAGTGTGAGCATATAAGGGGTAGGTGTTGAAGAATCTCTAGTGGAGGAGAAGGATGCTACAAAGTATTCTTTCTTGTAGTCTAGTAGTTTTTCTTAGTTGCTTTAGATATATTTTATTATTTCAGTTATTTTTTTAGATAATTGTATTAAAACCATATATTTATATGCTGAGACAATTTCTTTGTTTTATTAATCTTATAATGTCTTATTGTATCAATTGTAAGTTACTAAAATTGGAATGTTAAAAGAAAAACTATATAGATGACAATCGTATAGTATAACTTAAAAGTATAGTAAAATTTATAAAAGTATAAATTCAAATGTTAAGTATGTTTCTACTTGATGTTGTAAGCTTATTTAATATTTCTCCATGTCAAGTCTAAATTGTATAACTTTTGACTATATTGAGTATGAACAAGTGATCACGAGTTTCACCCAAATTTTGATGTATTTGATTCAAACAACGACACAAGAATAATAACATGTCTCACCTACAGTTTTTGTGTATTCTTGAACATATTGCAAGAACTCAACAATCCATTTTTCATAGTGTTCTCTAATACGACATGTATTCATCCACCTTCGATCCATGTACATTATTGGTAACAAACTCCATCATTCTCACATTTGTAATTATCATAAGGTGAGGTCCAACCCATTCAGAATTTTTTTTTTCATAATTCACTAACATGTACACGGGGAAATCTATCATCATAAATTTGATATAATTTCAACTGAATTTTGCATCGATCACTGAAATACACGAAATAAAAGTGGTCACTCATTATCAAAGTCAAGTATGCATCCATAAATGAAAAAACGGTATGAATCAAAATTGGACAATTCAAAATATAATACAAATAAGTAATCTTTAAAGTCTCAAACAAAAATTAAGATTCGCTCAAGGTCTACATCTAAAATTATGCATTAAATAATTAATAAATCTTAGCATAAACTAATAAATTAATTTCAATATATTTCCATGAATTTTAAAATAAAAAAAAATAAAATTCTTATTAAACACAACCAACCTAAACCCTTAATGATGAAAATTTCAAAAAATACATATACAAATCCATAAACACAATTAAAGGGACATTCAAGGATACTGCAACCACAAGAAAGAGAAGATTGTTGTGTACGAATACATGTCCAATGAATCTCTAGATCGACACCTACAACGTGGGGAGCTGTCATGGAAGCAAAGGTTGGAGATTTGCACAGGAGCAGCGCGTGGACTACACTACCTTCATGCAGGAGCTAAGCGCACCATCATCCACCGTATAGTCAAACCTCGAACCATCCTTTTGGACGACAACATGCACCCAAAACTCACAGGTTTCTGCATTAGCGTAAAGGGGTCACGATTGATGTCAAAACCAAAGCCAATTAAAGTTGATGTTGTGGCTGGTAAATTTTTGTTCTTTGCCTTATGAGCTTATAGTTACTTGCTAAAATGAACTTTTGTATTATATTAAGCTAATATTTTTACTTGCAGGTACTCCTGGATACATGGCTAGAGAGCTTTTCACTGACGATGCCATCACAGATAAATCTGATGTTTATTCTTTTGGTATGGTTCTGCTAGAAGTTGTGTGTGGAAGGAAATACATAACAATGCCAGCTGAAAGAGAATTTCTGGAGAAGCCTGTTGAGGAAAAAGTTGATGCGAGCATCAAGGGAAAGATTGCACCAAAGTGTTGGGAAGTCTTCATAGATATCACCAAAAGATGCGTGATGTATGAACCGGATGAGCGACCAACAATGGGTGAAGTAGAGGTACAACTAGAGTATGCTTTGTCGTTGCAGGAACAGGCTGATACAAATACTAATGGTGATTATACCTTATTTTCCACCACAGTTATTCACCCAGGAGCGGAACTGATAGACAGCACAGAAGACAGTGATACTGAAGAAATGTAACGTATTTGTAGATAATTAAACACTGCTATATAGAACAACACAAACGTATAGACAAGTTATGTTATTTAAGGTTTAAACATTTGAATAGTTAGATGGCTGCTGTGTGACTCAACATAAGCATAAAATATGTAGTTGATAAACTGTCGTGAGATTTATCTAATGTTATTATTATATACAGTCAACTTTATCCTCTCAAATTTTGTATATATTTTTGCACATCAGTGTGATCAGCGATCATTTGTATAATGTTATTGGAAAAACAACTGGTAGAAAAAATATTATAAGCCCATAACACCAACTACGACATTAATTAAAAAGCTCGATTAAAACTTTAAGTTGTAACGTACACGTTTAGAGGCAAGTTGATTTGGATGCATGTAATTTAACTAAACAAAGAACTATTCCTAATTAAATTTAAATATAATGAATAACTAAAAGCAATAAATGAGATTAAAGGATTTCTTTCTGTACCCTGTACTTCCAAACAAAAGAAACATTCATTGAATTGCGATGGGAATGTGGATATGAATTGAGTAAAGAAACATTCAAAAAAGATGATACAAAAAGAAAGATTATATGTAATCTTGAAACTACAAAAAAAAGAAAGAAATTACATGTAATCTTTCTTCAAAGATATCAAAGATTTTATTTTGAGCTCCGCCCTTTTTCCACAGACAGGTGATGGTCTTTTCAAAGACCTCAACCTTGACATCTTCAAGTGAATCTTTTTTATCCAACTGAAATTTTTCGAAATGCTCTATCAATGTTTTCTGTACACAAAAATATAAACAACTTTCAACGTTAAGAAATCAAAACTTTTTCAAAGTTAAAAAATCAAAACTTTTTTATAGGTTTCCCGTACCACTAGAGGAAAAATGACATTTTATAACGTACAAAAATGACTTTTTATAACGTAGTTATTGGGGACATAGTTCTGGGCGATATAGTAAGTCTGCGCATTAGTTTCTGAAGTCCGTCATAATATGCGCAGTGAGGTATAATCACGTAAAAAGCTGGATTAAAACTTTAAGTTGTAATTAGAGGCAAGTTGATTTGGATGCATGTAATTTAACTAAACAAAGAACTATTCCTAATTAAATTTAAATATAATGAATAACTAAAAGCAATAAATGAGATTAAAGGGTTTCTTTCTGTACCCTGTGCTTCCAAACAAAAGAAACATTCATTGAATTGCGATGGGAATGTGGATATGAATTGAGTAAAGAAACATTCAAAAAAGATGATACAAAAAAGAAAGATTATATGTAATCTTGAAACTACAAAAAAAAAATAAAGAAATTACATGTAATCTTTCTTCAAAGATATCAAAGATTTTATTTTGAGCTCCGCCCTTTTTCCACAGACAGGTGATGGTCTTTTCAAAGACCTCAACCTTGACATCTTCAAGTGAATCTTTTTTATCCAACTGAAATTTTTCGAAATGCTCTATCAATGTTCTCTGGACACAAAAATATAAACAAATTTCAACGTTAAGAAATCAAAACTTTTTCAAAGTTAAAAAATCAAAACTTTTTTATAGGTTTCCCGTACCACTAGTGGAAAAATGACATTTTATAACGTACAAAAATGACTTTTTATAACGTAGTTATTGGGGACATAGTTCTGGGCGATATAGTAAGTCTGCGCATTAGTTTCTGAAGTCCGTCATAATATGCGCAGGCAGGTATAATGACGTAAAAAGCTGGATTAATACTTTAAGTTGTAACGTACACGTTTAGAGGCAAGTTGATTTGGATGCATGTAATTTAACTAAACAAAGAACTATTCCTAATTAAATTTAAATATAATGAATAACTAAAAGCAATAAATGAGATTAAAGGGTTTCTTTCTGTACCCTGTGCTTCCAAACAAAAGAAACATTCATTGAATTGCGATGGGAATGTGGATATGAATTGAGTAAAGAAACATTCAAAAAAGATGATACAAAAAAGAAAGATTATATGTAATCTTGAAACTACAAAAAAAAAAAAGAAAGAAATTACATGTAATCTTTCTTCAAAGATATCAAAGATTTTATTTTGAGCTCCGCCCTTTTTCCACAGACAGGTGATGGTCTTTTCAAAGACCTCAACCTTGACATCTTCAAGTGAATCTTTTTTATCCAACTGAAATTTTTCGAAATGCTCTATCAATGTTCTCTGCACACAAAAATATAAACAAATTTCAACGTTAAGAAATCAAAACTTTTTCAAAGTTAAAAAATCAAAACTTTTTTATAGGTTTCCCGTACCACTAGTGGAAAAATGACATTTTATAACGTACAAAAATGACTTTTTATAACGTAGTTATTGAGGACATAGTTGTGGGCGATATAGTAAGTCTGCGCATTAGTTTCTGAAGTCCGTCATAATATGCGCAGGGAGGTATAATGACGTAAAAAGCTGGATTAAAACTTTAAGTTGTAACGTACACGTTTAGAGGCAAGTTGATTTGGATGCATGTAATTTAACTAAACAAAGAACTATTCCTAATTACATTTAAATATAATGAATAACTAAAAGCAATAAATGAGATTAAAGGGTTTCTTTCTGTACCCTGTGCTTCCAAACAAAAGAAACATTCATTGAATTGCGATGGGAATGTGGATATGAATTGAGTAAAGAAACATTCAAAAAAGATGATACAAAAAAGAAAGATTATATGTAATCTTGAAACTACAAAAAAAAAAAAAGAAAGAAATTACATGTAATCTTTCTTCAAAGATATCAAAGATTTTATTTTGAGTTCCGCCCTTTTTCCACAGACAGGTGATGGTCTTTTCAAAGACCTCAACCTTGACATCTTCAAGTGAATCTTTTTTATCCAACTGAAATTTTTCGAAATGCTCTATCAATGTTCTCTGCACACAAAAATATAAACAAATTTCAACGTTAAGAAATCAAAACTTTTTCAAAGTTAAAAAATCAAAACTTTTTTATAGGTTTCCCGTACCACTAGTGGAAAAATGACATTTTATAACGTACAAAAATGACTTTTTATAACGTAGTTATTGGGGACATAGTTCTGGGCGATATAGTAAGTCTGCGCATTAGTTTCTGAAGTCCGTCATAATATGCGCAGGGAGGTATAATGACGTAAAAAGCTGGATTAAAACTTTAAGTTGTAACGTACACGTTTAGAGGCAAGTTGATTTGGATGCATGTAATTTAACTAAACAAAGAACTATTCCTAATTACATTTAAATATAATGAATAACTAAAAGCAATAAATGAGATTAAAGGGTTTCTTTCTGTACCCTGTGCTTCCAAACAAAAGAAACATTCATTGAATTGCGATGGGAATGTGGATATGAATTGAGTAAAGAAACATTCAAAAAAGATGATACAAAAAAGAAAGATTATATGTAATCTTGAAACTACAAAAAAAAAAAAAGAAAGAAATTACATGTAATCTTTCTTCAAAGATATCAAAGATTTTATTTTGAGCTCCGCCCTTTTTCCACAGACAGGTGATGGTCTTTTCAAAGACCTCAACCTTGACATCTTCAAGTGAATCTTTTTTATCCAACTGAAATTTTTCGAAATGCTCTATCAATGTTCTCTGCACACAAAAATATAAACAAATTTCAACGTTAAGAAATCAAAACTTTTTCAAAGTTAAAAAATCAAAACTTTTTTATAGGTTTCCCGTACCACTAGTGGAAAAATGACATTTTATAACCTACAAAAATGACTTTTTATAACGTAGTTATTGGGGACATAGTTCTGGGCGATATAGTAAGTATGCGCATTAGTTTCTGAAGTCCGTCATAATATGCGCAGAGAGGTAGAATGACGTAAAAATCTGGATTAAAACTTTAAGTTGTAACGTACACGTTTAGAGGCAAGCTGATTTGGATGCATGTAATTTAACTAAACAAAGAACTATTCCTAATTAAATTTAAATATAATGAATAACTAAAAGCAATAAATGAGATTAAAGGGTTTCTTTCTGTACCCTGTGCTTCCAAACAAAAGAAACATTCATTGAATTGCGATGGGAATGTGGATATGAATTGAGTAAAGAAACATTCAAAAAAGATGATACAAAAAAGAAAGATTATATGTAATCTTGAAACTACAAAAAAAAAAGAAAGAAATTACATGTAATCTTTCTTCAAAGATATCAAAGATTTTATTTTGAGCTCCGCCCTTTTTCCACATACAGGTGATGGTCTTTTCAAAGACCTCAACCTTGACATCTTCAAGTGAATCTTTTTTATCCAACTGAAATTTTTCGAAATGCTCTATCAATGTTCTCTGTACACAAAAATATAAACAAATTTCAACGTTAAGAAATCAAACCTTTTTCAAAGTTAAAAAATCAAAACTTTTTTATAGGTTTCCCGTACCACTAGTGGAAAAATGACATTTTATAACGTACAAAAATGACTTTTTATAACGTAGTTATTGGGGACATAGTTCTGGGCGATATAGTAAGTCTGCGCATTAGTTTCTGAAGTCCGTCATAATATGCGCAGGGAGGTATAATGACGTAAAAAGCTGGATTAAAACTTTAAGTTGTAATTAGAGGCAAGTTGATTTGGATGCATGTAATTTAACTAAACAAAGAACTATTCCTAATTAAATTTAAATATAATGAATAACTAAAAGCAATAAATGAGATTAAAGGGTTTCTTTCTGTACCCTGTGCTTCCAAACAAAAGAAACATTCATTGAATTGCGATGGGAATGTGGATATGAATTGAGTAAAGAAACATTCAAAAAAGATGATACAAAAAAGAAAGATTATATGTAATCTTGAAACTACAAAAAAAAAAAAGAAATTACATGTAATCTTTCTTCAAAGATATCAAAGATTTTATTTTGAGCTCCGCCCTTTTTCCACAGACAGGTGATGGTCTTTTCAAAGACCTCAACCTTGACATCTTCAAGTGAATCTTTTTTATCCAACTGAAATTTTTCGAAATGCTCTATCAATGTTCTCTGTACACAAAAATATAAACAAATTTCAACGTTAAGAAATCAAAACTTTTTCAAAGTTAAAAAATCAAAACTTTTTTATAGGTTCCCCGTACCACTAGTGGAAAAATGACATTTTATAACGTACAAAAATGACTTTTTATAACGTAGTTATTGGGGACATAGTTCTGGGCGATATAGTAAGTCTGCGCATTAGTTTCTGAAGTCCGTCATAATATGCGCAGGGAGGTATAATGACGTAAAAAGCTGGATTAAAACTTTAAGTTGTAACGTACACGTTTAGAGGCAAGTTGATTTGGATGCATGTAATTTAACTAAACAAAGAACTATTCCTAATTAAATTTAAATATAATGAATAACTAAAAGCAATAAATGAGATTACAGGGTTTCTTTCTGTATCCTGTGCTTCCAAACAAAAGAAACATTCATTGAATTGCGATGGGAATGTGGATATGAATTGAGTAAAGAAACATTCAAAAAAGATGATACAAAAAAGAAAGATTATATGTAATCTTGAAACTACAAAAAAAAAAAGAAAGAAATTACATGTAATCTTTCTTCAAAGATATCAAAGATTTTATTTTGAGCTCCGCCCTTTTTCCACAGACAGGTGATGGTCTTTTCAAAGACCTCAACCTTGACATCTTCAAGTGAATCTTTTTTATCCAACTGAAATTTTTCGAAATGCTCTATCAATGTTCTCTGCACACAAAAATATAAACAAATTTCAACGTTAAGAAATCAAAACTTTTTCAAAGTTAAAAAATCAAAACTTTTTTATAGGTTTCCCGTACCACTAGTGGAAAAATGACATTTTATAACGTACAAAAATGACTTTTTATAACGTAGTTATTGGGGACATAGTTCTGGGCGATATAGTAAGTATGCGCATTAGTTTCTGAAGTCCGTCATAATATGCGCAGAGAGGTATAATGACGTAAAAATCTGGATTAAAACTTTAAGTTGTAACGTACACGTTTAGTGGCAAGCTGATTTGGATGCATGTAATTTAACTAAACAAAGAACTATTCCTAATTAAATTTAAATATAATGAATAACTAAAAGCAATAAATGAGATTAAAGGGTTTCTTTCTGTACCCTGTGCTTCCAAACAAAAGAAACATTCATTGAATTGCGATGGGAATGTGGATATGAATTGAGTAAAGAAACATTCAAAAAAGATGATACAAAAAAGAAAGATTATATGTAATCTTGAAACTACAAAAAAAAAAGAAAGAAATTACATGTAATCTTTCTTCAAAGATATCAAAGATTTTATTTTGAGCTCCGCCCTTTTTCCACATACAGGTGATGGTCTTTTCAAAGACCTCAACCTTGACATCTTCAAGTGAATCTTTTTTATCCAACTGAAATTTTTCGAAATGCTCTATCAATGTTCTCTGCACACAAAAATATAAACAAATTTCAACGTTAAGAAATCAAAACTTTTTCAAAGTTAAAAAATCAAAACTTTTTTATAGGTTTCCCGTACCACTAGTGGAAAAATGACATTTTATAACGTACAAAAATGACTTTTTATAACGTAGTTATTGGGGACATAGTTCTGGGCGATATAGTAAGTATGCGCATTAGTTTCTGAAGTCCGTCATAATATGCGCAGAGAGGTATAATGACGTAAAAATCTGGATTAAAACTTTAAGTTGTAACGTACACGTTTAGTGGCAAGCTGATTTGGATGCATGTAATTTAACTAAACAAAGAACTATTCCTAATTAAATTTAAATATAATGAATAACTAAAAGCAATAAATGAGATTAAAGGGTTTCTTTCTGTACCCTGTGCTTCCAAACAAAAGAAACATTCATTGAATTGCGATGGGAATGTGGATATGAATTGAGTAAAGAAACATTCAAAAAAGATGATACAAAAAAGAAAGATTATATGTAATCTTGAAACTACAAAAAAAAAGAAAGAAATTACATGTAATCTTTCTTCAAAGATATCAAAGATTTTATTTTGAGCTCCGCCCTTTTTCCACAGACAGGTGATGGTCTTTTCAAAGACCTCAACCTTGACATCTTCAAGTGAATCTTTTTTATCCAACTGAAATTTTTCGAAATGCTCTATCAATGTTCTCTGCACACAAAAATATAAACAAATTTCAACGTTAAGAAATCAAAACTTTTTCAAAGTTAAAAAATCAAAACTTTTTTATAGGTTTCCCGTACCACTAGTGGAAAAATGACATTTTATAACGTACAAAAATGACTTTTTATAACGTAGTTATTGGGGACATAGTTCTGGGCGATATAGTAAGTCTGCGCATTAGTTTCTGAAGTCCGTCATAATATGCGCAGAGAGGTATAATGACGTAAAAATCTGGATTAAAACTTTAAGTTGTAACGTACACGTTTAGAGGCAAGCTGATTTGGATGCATGTAATTTAACTAAACAAAGAACTATTCCTAATTAAATTTAAATATAATGAATAACTAAAAGCAATAAATGAGATTAAAGGGTTTCTTTCTGTACCCTGTGCTTCCAAACAAAAGAAACATTCATTGAATTGCGATGGGAATGTGGATATGAATTGAGTAAAGAAACATTCAAAAAAGATGATACAAAAAAGAAAGATTATATGTAATCTTGAAACTACAAAAAAAAATAAAGAAATTACATGTAATCTTTCTTCAAAGATATCAAAGATTTTATTTTGAGCTCCGCCCTTTTTCCACATACAGGTGATGGTCTTTTCAAAGACCTCAACCTTGACATCTTCAAGTGAATCTTTTTTATCCAACTGAAATTTTTCGAAACGCTCTATCAATGTTCTCTGTACACAAAAATATAAACAAATTTCAACGTTAAGAAATCAAAACTTTTTCAAAGTTAAAAAATCAAAACTTTTTTATAGGTTTCCCGTACCACTAGTGGAAAAATGACATTTTATAACGTACAAAAATGACTTTTTATAACGTAGTTATTGGGGACATAGTTCTGGGCGATATAGTAAGTCTGCGCATTAGTTTCTGAAGTCCGTCATAATATGCGCAGGGAGGTATAATGACGTAAAAAGCTGGATTAAAACTTTAAGTTGTAATTAGAGGCAAGTTGATTTGGATGCATGTAATTTAACTAAACAAAGAACTATTCCTAATTAAATTTAAATATAATGAATAACTAAAAGCAATAAATGAGATTAAAGGGTTTCTTTCTGTACCCTGTGCTTCCAAACAAAAGAAACATTCATTGAATTGCGATGGGAATGTGGATATGAATTGAGTAAAGAAACATTCAAAAAAGATGATACAAAAAAGAAAGATTATATGTAATCTTGAAACTACAAAAAAAAATAAAGAAATTACATGTAATCTTTCTTCAAAGATATCAAAGATTTTATTTTGAGCTCCGCCCTTTTTCCACAGACAGGTGATGGTCTTTTCAAAGACCTCAACCTTGACATCTTCAAGTGAATCTTTTTTATCCAACTGAAATTTTTCGAAATGCTCTATCAATGTTCTCTGTACACAAAAATATAAACAAATTTCAACGTTAAGAAATCAAAACTTTTTCAAAGTTAAAAAATCAAAACTTTTTTATAGGTTTCCCGTACCACTAGTGGAAAAATGACATTTTATAACGTACAAAAATGACTTTTTATAACGTAGTTATTGGGGACATAGTTCTGGGCGATATAGTAAGTCTGCGCATTAGTTTCTGAAGTCCGTCATAATATGCGCAGGGAGGTATAATGACGTAAAAAGCTGGATTAAAACTTTAAGTTGTAACGTACACGTTTAGAGGCAAGTTGATTTGGATGCATGTAATTTAACTAAACAAAGAACTATTCCTAATTAAATTTAAATATAATGAATAACTAAAAGCAATAAATGAGATTAAAGGGTTTCTTTCTGTACCCTGTGCTTCCAAACAAAAGAAACATTCATTGAATTGCGATGGGAATGTGGATATGAATTGAGTAAAGAAACATTCAAAAAAGATGATACAAAAAAGAAAGATTATATGTAATCTTGAAACTACAAAAAAAAAGAAAGAAATTACATGTAATCTTTCTTCAAAGATATCAAAGATTTTATTTTGAGCTCCGCCCTTTTTCCACAGACAGGTGATGGTCTTTTCAAAGACCTCAACCTTGACATCTTCAAGTGAATCTTTTTTATCCAACTGAAATTTTTCGAAACGCTCTATCAATGTTTTCTGTACACAAAAATATAAACAAATTTCAACGTTAAGAAATCAAAACTTTTTCAAAGTTAAAAAATCAAAACTTTTTTATAGGTTTCCCGTACCACTAGTGGAAAAATGACATTTTATAACGTACAAAAATGACTTTTTATAACGTAGTTATTGGGGACATAGTTCTGGGCGATATAGTAAGTCTGCGCATTAGTTTCTGAAGTCTGTCATAATATGCGCAGGGAGGTATAATGACGTAAAAAGCTGGATTAAAACTTTAAGTTGTAACGTACACTTTTAGAGGCAAGTTGATTTGGATGCATGTAATTTAACTAAACAAAGAACTATTCCTAATTAAATTTAAATATAATGAATAACTAAAAGCAATAAATGAGATTAAAGGGTTTCTTTTTGTACCCTGTGCTTCCAAACAAAAGAAACATTCATTGAATTGCGATGGGAATGTGGATATGAATTGAGTAAAGAAACATTCAAAAAAGATGATACAAAAAAGAAAGATTATATGTAATCTTGAAACTACAAAAAAAAATAAAGAAATTACATGTAATCTTTCTTCAAAGATATTATTTTGAGCGCCGCCCTTTTTCCAGAGACAGGTGATGGTCTTTTCAAAGACCTCAACCTTGAAGTGAATCTTTTTTATCCAACTGAAGTTTTTCGAAATGCTCTATTAATGTTCTCTGTACACAAAAATATAAACAAATTTCAACGTTAAGAAATCAAAATTTTTTCAAAGTTAAAAAATCAAAACTTTTTTATAGGTTTCCCGTACCACTGAAGTAGCGGGGAACTCGGCCGGGATGACAGCCCGGACCCTCCCTCCGCAGTGCGAGGCGCCAAAGCCGGAGGGCGGTCAGAGTCGAAAACGCCATCTCTAACATTCACGTCCCACGTGAAGATTCCACCTCATTATTCTAACAAATATAAATAAAAATAAAACAAATATAAAACATATTTTGGAAACTAAAATATCAAAAGTAAAAACATAAATCATTATAAATTGTATAAATTAAAAAAAAACATTTAAATAATTAAATATGTGGTATACTAGCCTTCAACTGACCTACATATTTTTAGGTTAAACATGCATGTCGGAGACGATGCTTCTGATTCAACCTTTTTATTAAAAGAAGTTATTAAAGTGTGTATGAAAGCATTTTGTGATGTATAGGAATCTCCCAGGTCAAATTTTCACGCGTTTACTACATTCAATGATTCAGCACAACGTGGATGACTTGATGACTGTAAATTCATCTATTTCTTTATTTTTATGGTCTATTATTCTTTATGTTCAACCACATTATTAATTTATACACTATAATCTATCTACTTCTACCATGAATCTATACGCTAAGTGGGTCTATAGATTTGATCGTATAAATTTATTTTGCTAATGTGTAGTATATAAAGGGTTCATTTGGTTCACCATTAATTATGGTTTGTGAACTATACTAATACTAATTGGAAAATAAATTCAATAATGAAAGGTGAACTAATTTCAAAGTGCTAGTTGAGTTGAGAAAGATATGATGTTTCGTAGCATATCATAGCTGTAAGTGAAAGTTCTACTTAATTATCTTGAGTTGGAACAAATATATATATTTTTTTAAATTATTCTTTACTTCTTTCTCCTAAATAATTTTTTAGTTCCTTTCTCCTTTTGGAATAGAACATTATGGTTTAGATATTACTGCTGAAAATCAATAGAACATTAGGGTTTGGACGTTATGGTTAAAAATTCAAATATTAATCTAAGTTTTACATTAAATTTTTAATAAAAAAGTTAAACATCATATATAATAATAAAGATATTAGAAAGTGGTTTTAAGCCTAACTCAACCCCACAAAATCGGCTTATAAGATTAGGTTTGCATCCCACTTATATATTATAATTTGGCTTTATCTCTAGTTGATGTGAGACTTCAAACACACCCCTTCACGCCGAGATATAAACATCTCAAGCGTGATAGTAGAAATGGGTGGTCCGATAGTGGTCCAATAACGAATGGAATAGAAATGTTCAAAAAATAAGAAATATCGTTAAGATAGACTCTAACCATGACTCTGATACCACATTAAAAAGTGATTTTAAACCTAACTCAACCCACA
Source organism: Vigna umbellata (assembly GCF_029865625.1). NCBI lineage: Eukaryota > Viridiplantae > Streptophyta > Magnoliopsida > Fabales > Fabaceae > Vigna > Vigna umbellata. The sequence continues at coordinate 11,463,767 of NC_142168.1, read as the reverse complement.
AAACCGGCTTGTAGGGTGAGGTTTGCATCCCACATGGAAGATAAACTACAATGTATGAAATGTATATTTCTTAATCTTATAACAATATAATTTAGAAAGTTAATTATTATTTTCACATTTTGTTTGTTTTTTCTTCTCAACGACTTTTCAATCACGCTATATATATATGGTTTGGATTTTGATAACACGTTTTGAAAAATAATTAATTAATGAGTTTGTTCCTGATTCATATATTAATAGAGGACCACACATTTTAAATACATTTTAATGAAGTTAAATTTATGGAATTGACTACCTATATATGCTAATTACGAATTGATTAATTTTAATTTTAAGTGTTTTTTATGTAATGTGAAAAGCTAAACAAAGTCACATATTCAACATCCTACTTTTGTCCTTTGAAACATAAAAATATTGAAATAAGTTTTATTCCAACTAACATTTTTTATACTTTAAATAAAATTAAGGTAGAAGAAATTATGAAACCTAATTGATAGGCTTAATCGGTTAGTATATTGCACGGAAAGAGCCGCGTTAAAAGTTTTGAAATTTAAATAAATGTTATATTGACTTATATAAAATCATTTACAATTTTCACTTATTTTTATTTACATTTAAATAATTTTATAATTAAATAATTTCACCATATCTCACTTGATAGCATTTCATTTAATTACTACTTTGCTATAAGCTAAACTGAAAATTTCTTTTGACGATGACAAAAAGATAATTATAAGCTAGTTTATAAAAACATTATATAAAAAATAAATATATTTATATCATAAAAGTATGAAAACATTCAACATTTTATATGTACCTAACTAACTATAGGGTCCACATTAATTCCAGTCTTAAATGTGCATTAAAAATAAATGGCATGTCAGATGAAGATTACTTGAAAACAGCTAAGTTAAAAAATTGCATTTATTTAGAAGCATAAGCAAAAAAGCATCCAAGTTCATGAACTGTTGCTCAAAATAGTATGAACAGCAACATGTTCTCTTTCAACCCATTCCCTCTGACTCATCATGTGACATTTTTTTAGCTTTTCATCGAATTAATCTATAACTTTTCAACGATGAATTCAATTAAAAAGTGTCATAATTTATAATTAATTACCGACTTAAACATATAGTATTGTGTTCTAATCTAGCTGGCTGGGCTCCATATCCCAAAAAATAAAAAGAAAAATAATGACTGTTATATCTTTTTAATCAATATGTTCATGCATTAAAATAACTCTAATAAATAATTTTCTACAATTTAATTAGATGAATTAACCTAATGTTCTTTCATGGTATCACAATATATATATATATATATATATATATATATATATATATATATAGAGAGAGAGAGAGAGAGAGAGAGAATTCATATATATTAAAAAGCATGATTAATGATAATTGAGCATCAGTTTTTTAATGTTTTTCTATAACCAAAACTGAATCTAAAATTATATAAATAAGTTAACATTTTTTTTCCATCATTGAAAAATATCAATTAACTTTAATGAGGATTAATATTCATAAAAATTGATTAACTGTACATTCGATTTGGTCGAACTTTAAAAAGAATGATGCAGATGAAAAATGGTTTTGTTATAATTATTTTTGTTTGCTTTTAAAATAATTTGCTAGAATAAATAAAAATAAGTTATTTTTTAAGGTTTCGTTTTTTTATAAATAAAATAATTTTGATTTAATCACAAACAAAGTGCATTTGTTAATATTATTATAAAAAATAAAATTTAATAATTCTTTTTTAAAAAATTACTCAATTATTTAGTAATGAAAAAAATTAGTTTAGATTTTAGTTCTGAGAAAAAAAAATTATATCTATATCATTTTAATATTTCGCACATAACATCACATATGAATTTTTCGGTATTTTAATCTCAACATGAGAAATATTTCTTAACAGGAGATAAAAAAGAGAGAGTAAACATTTATAATTGCCTTTATTACCCTTGTATTTTATCATTAAAAAGGCGTATGTAATAGTTAAGTAGTAGTTGAATTAAACTACTTTTTAAAAAGTGATACCAATGGTTTTTTTTTTAAATAGAACCAACAAAAAATAAATTTGCGTTGTATAAATTCTGATATAAATTATTTAAAATTAAAAATAAATATATTTTTCATTCTCAGACTATTTTTAAAAACTTTAGTTTCTCTAAATTAAACTATATATTTATCTATTTTGTCTGTATATTTTATGAAAATTATGCGAAACTTCATTTTCATCAAATGGTATTTGGAGTCCACACCTTAACTCTACATACGGTCATATTTTCATAAAATGGAGAGACATAACCAGGGACGAAATATAATTAAGTTTGAAAACAATTTATAGATAAAAGAAATATATATTTAACTCTTAAAATCAATATATATTTTCTGTCTATATATGCTCACTTTTACTTTTTTTTCTTTCTTTCTGGGATAATATACATATATATATATATATATATATACTTCATAATTGCAACAAGTAACTATAATTTAATGAGTATGATTAAAATAGTATTATCTAATAATTATCAAGTTGATGATATGGTGAGGTGGCAATATAAGTTTATGATCGTACACTAGTATTTTAGTAGACTAGAGAAGTCAAATTTGTGAATTCCGTAATACTAAATTCTCCATCACACATGACACTTATACATTTATTAATTTGCTTACAAAGTCAAAAGTTCACTAATCAGAGTTCAGACATAGCTTTGTTATGTTTTCTTCTCTATATATATAATTATGAATTTATGTTATCAAACTTCATTAGGAGTAGAAGTTAATCAACAACATATATGGATCAGAAGCTTGTCTCAAGCTGGTTCCATCTTCATTCCTCAGTGCCCTTATCCTACGTGCAACCACCGGAAAGCCAACCTGGCATGGTTTTTGCTTCCGGCAACAAAATCCCGGTGGTAGATCTCGGGCTGCATGATCGTCATGAAATCTTGAAGCACATTTTGAAAGCCTCCGAGGAATATGGATTTTTCCAGGTTCTTTCCCATCAATTTTCTTTCCCTTTGTTGTAGTTAATTTCACTGCATATATATTGGCTTTCTGCATAATAGCAGTCATAGTAAAAATAAATTCCAGATAGCAAAGTGCTTCCATTTCTTTCTTGCACTAAAAAGAGAATGAAAAATCAATTTCATCGTCATTAAGCACTACAATGTTATTAGTTCTTGATATTACGATAGTGTCAGTGTTTAAACTTAGCTGTTTACAATAATTTTAGTCCAGAATATATGCTAATATTATGATTAGTCTTGTATATGTGTGGTTATGCATGAAAAACCGTGGTGTAGGTTATCAACCATGGAGTTTCGAAAGAGTTAATGGACGAGACACTGAATATTTTCAAGGAATTTCATGCCATGCCTGCTGAAGAAAAGATAAGGGAAAGCTCCAGAGATCCAAATGGAGGTTGCAGGCTCTACACAAGCCGTGAGATTAACAACAAAGATATCGTTCAGTTCTGGAGGGACACATTAAGACACTTGTGTCCATCTTCCCAAGATTCCATGCAATTTTTGCCTCAAAAACCTGCAAAATATCGGTAAAAGATCACCTTCATCTGATGTATTTTTTGAGTAAATAATATTCAATACGAGCTATCGTTTCCTCTGCAACTTATTTAAATGAGTTCACGCAATCCAATTTAAGTGGCTTCATCTTTGAGTCTGCATTTATATAAACTATAAACCCTTCTTGACAATGGTAGATATACATATATATACTATAAATTTCAGCCTGTGTCAGATGTTTTGACTGTGGAAGTTGATGTGTTCTCGGGTTGACAATGATGTCTTAGAAAATAACAAGTCACTATCAAGTTCTTTGAATAATAATTGAATATAGTCCATAAATATTCTTTTAGATTATTCATTTTCTTCTATTTTTTTTAAATGGTTGACAATGAGATTTTAACCATTGCACTTGGTTTAATCTGAACCTTAATGAGTCATCATTGATTGTTCTGAAAGATGAATAGACATTATTTATACCACATGGGCAACTAAAGGTCTAATTAAGACCACTTCTTTCTTTACCATTAATTAAGTTTTCCTTCATTGGAAACCACTACTACTACCCAATGTTACTACTTTTGCATCTGGTCTTAATTATCACAAAGTCACAATTAACAGCACATATCCACCATGTAATCACGTTTAACATAAGTACCACTGTCATCAACACTATAGCCGTCACTTCACAACGAACAAAACTCCAGCTCAATATACAGGTTAGCACAATACAATTATTAAGCATACATGATTGTCGGTGATGATTCCTTTAATTGCAGTGAAGTTGTTGCAAAATACACACAAGAAATGAGAAGAATGGGACTAGAAATTTTGGAGCTGCTATGTGAAGGTTTAGGACTTGACCCAAAATACTGTAGTGGTGGACTTAGTGAGAGTCCATTACTGCTAGCTCATCACTACCCGCCATGCCCAGAACCAAGTTTAACCTTGGGAGCTCCCAAGCACAGAGATCCTAACCTTGTCACCATTCTGCTTCAAGAAAAAGATATAAATTCACTTCAAGTCTTCAAGGATGGAGAATGGATAGTGGTTGAACCAATTCCTTATGCTTTTGTGGTTAACATTGGCCTTATGTTGCAGGTATATATATGTTTCTCCATTTATAAAAGTAGCTCAGGAATTTGACATTAATTAGCATAATATTTGTACACTTTTTTCTGACACATAAACTCAGCACTAAAAGTTACTGAAATATATAGGTTGGTTTGATTCTTAATTCTGGGTCATGATGATATGGTTTTGCATGATGAAATTGAACTGAAATTCTGTGACTGATGAATGTGCAGGTGATCAGTAATGGAAGGTTAATCGGTGCCGAACACCGTGTGGTCACAAATTCAGAATTTGCAAGGACCACGGTTGCATATTTCATCCGTCCAACTAGCAAACAGATTATAGAACCTGCAAAGTCATTGATAAGTTCTGGTGCTGGACCCATCTACAGGTCCATTGCATTTGAAGAGTTCTTGAAAAATTTCATGATCAAGGGTGCTGACATTGAACAAGAATTGCTCTTGTAACCTAAACAGAAACCTATGCAGAACGCTGCACTGTAGACACATTAATGCCCCTTTCAAATTTCTTACAACCTTATCTTGTTTGCACATGATATAGTCTTCGGCGAATTATCTCAAGAATTGAATATGTTTTCAATATTAAAGTATTACTACTATTATTATTATTAAAGTGTTTGTTATGTAATTATGTACTATTAGAGACTAGCGGTATTGTACCTATTGTTCACAAGTTAATAAAGTTGAAAGCTTTATTTATTTATTACTACTCGCTTATTTATTTTCAAAATATAATTTATGAAACAAGCTATAGTTAGTTAAGTTTTTTTTTGTTAATGGAAAATGCTAGCCTCGATATTGTTTTTATTAATTAACTTTTTTGTGTGGACAAAATATATATGTATATATATTAACATATTTAGGATGTTCCAATCTGTGAACAAACTTTATTAATTAACAATCCAAAAATATAAAGGAATATTATTTTCTTATTACACTTTAAAATAAAATAAAAAAAACCATGTAAGTAGAGTTGATATGTAAGAAAAAAAACAAAAATTTTGTTTAACAAGACACCTTTTTATTTAATTTAATGTGTTTTCGATTAACAAAGAATACCTGATTTTGTCCATCGTATTTTGTTTATTCAATTTACCTTGACACTTCTATATAACAAATATAATAAACAATACGAGACGAAATTCATATTAAAATTAAGAATACTTAGTTTTGTTATTTAGTTTCCCTCTCTCTTAGCCGTAACGGAAAACACGTTTTGATTGATTATAGTGCTCATATTTTACTAACTACAATTCATTTTATGAAATTTCGTATGAATCTCGTCCAAAATGACACCTATCTATAATGAAAATACTAAACAACTCAAGATGAAATTTCTTATTGCAACACTTGCTTGGTTATTTAATTTCCTCTCTCTGTCTGACCATTCAAACTCTCCTTGATTAATATGTTATTAAGTATAACTTATATGGAGCAATTTCCTATGAAAAATCATGTACTAAATTTCACTTCTCAATGTATAAAACACTCAATCAATCTTATCTTATGATGTCAAATTCTGAATATATTTATCACATATAAGTGACATTATTAGTAAAATAAACAGTTAGTGGAAGACTTTTGCAATGACCGTGTAAGCAACTACAATTTTGCTATTTAAAATGGCCTCCACGTACGGTTGTTTTTATCTACTACTATTAAAACAAACCAACTACTAAAAAACTATCAATAGGAAAAATAGTTTAAGCAGATAGCTCCCTCATTTGGTAGTAGCTATACGAGACTATAGTCTCGTTGAACGATTTTTGGGGAAGATCTAAGTTTGTAAATTTTAATGATAATTTCGTTGAACGAGCTATTTGATTACTAGACAAGTAGACCTTATATATGTATTCTTTTAGTATGTTTAATGTAAGATTATGTAATGTTAAAATAATAGTTGGTTTATGATTTTTATATAAGAATGATTGATAGATTTAGGTATAAATATGTATGCATGAAATTATGATGATGATGAACTTGTTAATGGATATGATGATTATACGTGTTTGGCGTAATTCCAGATATCTCATGGGTCGATTCTATGATGACGTTTCTTTAGTGTATGTATTGATATATAGATTCATTATTAAGAGTTATCTTGTTGCTCTAATAATCACTCAATCTCAAGTAGAGAATGGTGGGTATGTGGTGAGAGGTGCAGGTCCTAGTCTAGAGGCTTTAACTTGGCTAGAGATGCTAATGTACTAACCTTGTGTGTGGTAGGATAAAATTCATTGACAATGACTCTGTAGAGCAATAAAGACCACCATAACTCATCAGATTTTGATATCAATACATGTATCCAGATAATTGAGTCTACTATGAGTCTTTATATATGATATGATTTCTTTATGAATGAGTGATGTATGATAATATCTCTATGTTTATTTTATGAAAACTCTTTTGCACATTAGTTTATCTTATTGTTTCTTTTGGTGTTTTTTATGTGTTTGTTTGTTCCTTTTGCGATGGTCACCTTGTTAGTGTGAGCATATAAGGGGTAGGTGTTGAAGAATCTCTAGTGGAGGAGAAGGATGCTACAAAGTATTCTTTCTTGTAGTCTAGTAGTTTTTCTTAGTTGCTTTAGATATATTTTATTATTTCAGTTATTTTTTTAGATAATTGTATTAAAACCATATATTTATATGCTGAGACAATTTCTTTGTTTTATTAATCTTATAATGTCTTATTGTATCAATTGTAAGTTACTAAAATTGGAATGTTAAAAAAAAAACTATATAGATGACAATCGTATAGTATAACTTAAAAGTATAGTAAAATTTATAAAAGTATAAATTCAAATGTTAAGTATGTTTCTACTTGATGTTGTAAGCTTATTTAATATTTCTCCATGTCAAGTCTAAATTGTATAACTTTTGACTATATTGAGTATGAACAAGTGATCACGAGTTTCACCCAAATTTTGATGTATTTGATTCAAACAACGACACAAGAATAATAACATGTCTCACCTACAGTTTTTGTGTATTTTTGAACATATTGCAAGAACTCAACAATCCATTTTTCATAGTGTTCTCTAATACGACATGTATTCATCCACCTTCGATCCATGTACATTATTGGTAACAAACTCCATCATTCTCACATTTGTAATTATCATAAGGTGAGGTCCAACCCATTCAGAATTTTTTTTTTCATAATTCACTAACATGTACACGGGGAAATCTATCATCATAAATTTGATATAATTTCAACTGAATTTTGCATCGATCACTGAAATACACGAAATAAAAGTGGTCACTCATTATCAAAGTCAAGTATGCATCCATAAATTAAAAAAATGGTATGAATCAAAATTGGACAATTCAAAATATAATACAAATAAGTAATCTTTAAAGTCTCAAACAAAAATTAAGATTCGCTCAAGGTCTACATCTAAAATTATGCATTAAATAATTAATAAATCTTAGCATAAACTAATAAATTAATTTCAATATATTTCCATGAATTTTAAAATAAAAAAAATAAAATTCTTATTAAACACAACCAACCTAAACCCTTAATGATGAAAATTTCAAAAAATACATATACAAATCCATAAACACAATTAAAGGGACATTCAAGGATACTCATGCCTCAGTTCTCCAAGAATAGTCATGGGTACCGTATATAGTAAGGTGTAAGTAACTGACCTCAATGCAAAAACTAAATAAATAGAGAGTTGCTTCAAGAGAAAACCACCATTGAAGATGAAAAAACCACTCGTTCTGAAATGCAATGCAGCCTTCCACAATGTAAGCCTCCATTGTCGAAGAATAAAAACTTATTCATAGAGAAAAGGAGGACTCAATTGGAATTTTAAAATCGATTTATATCATACTATAACAGTCAAAAGTAAAAGAAACTTTTTATGTCTAACTTTTATAAATTCAAACATAAATGTATGGGGATTTATGTTGAACCTATAAGGGTCAAACACAAAATGTTTTTTTTTGGCTGATATAGGTCATATGTAAATATTGTTCATTTATTTATTCATGTCAGACGTAAATGATAATGACTAGCTATTTGTGTTAATGCGTTCAAGTAATTATAAGAAAAAATATTTGATCAACATTTTGTTTCATTCTTATTTTGGTTGACTAAAATCCGAACTGGTAAACTCAATTAGTCGAATCCATCAGCCTCCAAGTTATGTTTTTAAACCTTTTTTCTGTAAACTAATTAATAATATTAGCAGTGAAGACTGGAGAAACAGCTGAAATGAAGATCAGAGTGTGAAATGTTAATTATAAATTAGAAATTATAGAGACCATGGTTAATTAGCTTAATGATGTAAGACTGAAGAGGAAAAGAGGTGAATGCTTATAGAAAGTGGAAAACAGAGGAAGAAGGGTGTCTCTCACAAATTGGAACAATGTTTATGAAATGTTTAGGCAACACAAGTTCTTCAAAGAAACAGTATCAAACAGTAATAGAAGAGTTGTGCCATCAGTTTTCTCTTGCAGAGATTAGAAAGTCAACCAACAACTTCGATAGAAAGAGACTAATTGGTCGTGGAGGATTTGGTGAAGTATATAAAGGCTATCTCCAACATTATGCTGCTTCTAATTACATAGTAGCAGTGAAACGGTTTTCTGTGGAACACAGTGAAGTGTTCAAGAATGAAATAGAGTTGCTCTGCCAGCTTCGTCACCCTAATTGTGTGTCTCTTATAGGATTCTGCAACCACAAGAAAGAGAAGATTGTTGTGTACGAATACATGTCCAATGAATCTCTAGATCGACACCTACAACGTGGGGAGCTGTCATGGAAGCAAAGGTTAGAGATTTGCACAGGAGCAGCGCGTGGACTACACTACCTTCATGCAGGAGCTAAGCGCACCATCATCCACCGTATAGTCAAACCTCGAACCATCCTTTTGGACGACAACATGCACCCAAAACTCACAGGTTTCTGCATTAGCGTAAAGGGGTCACGATTGATGTCAAAACCAAAGCCAATTAAAGTTGATGTTGTGGCTGGTAAATTTTTTTTCTTTGCTTTATGAGCTTAATTACTTGCTAAAATGAACTTTTGTTTTGTATTATATTAAGCTAATATTTTTACTTGCAGGTACTCCTGGATACATGGCTAGAGAGCTTTTCACTGACGATGCCATCACAGATAAATCTGATGTTTATTCTTTTGGTATGGTTCTGCTAGAAGTTGTGTGTGGAAGGAAATACATAACAATGCCAGCTGAAAGAGAATTTCTGGAGAAGCCTGTTGAGGAAAAAGTTGATGCGAGCATCAAGGGAAAGATTGCACCAAAGTGTTGGGAAGTCTTCATAGATATCACCAAAAGATGCGTGATGTATGAACCGGATGAGCGACCAACAATGGGTGAAGTAGAGGTACAACTAGAGTATGCTTTGTCGTTGCAGGAACAAGCTGATACAAATACTAATGGTGATTATACCTTATTTTCCACCACAGTTATTCACCCAGGAGCGGAACTGATAGACAGCACAGAAGACAGTGATACTGAAGAAATGTAACGTATTTGTAGATAATTAAACACTGCTATATAGAACAACACAAACGTATAGACAAGTTATGTTATTTAAGGTTTAAACATTTGAATAGTTAGATGGCTGCTGTGTGACTCAACATAAGCATAAAATATGTAGTTGATAAACTGTTGTGAGATTTATCTAATGTTATTATATGTATCAAGATTTCAGTTGTTAGATAGAAAAAAAAAAGCTTTAACAACTCACTCCCCTATCCCGACAGAAAAGTAGTTATGTTGGAAATCTATCTGACTTGTAAACTCTACTCTGCAACAGGTATTCCTCCAGTTTCTTCAAGCAGTCAAATATCTGTCTCAAGTATTACTGAAATGAACTATGTTGTAGTTAGCTTTAATTGCATATTCTTTAGCATCCTCTTAACATACAAAAAAAAAGTATATTGTGACATGTTTTCCAAATCTGCATGTCAAGACAAGGTTTTTCGGGCATATTTAAATTAGAAAAGTTTGAACAATAATTGTTTCCGTCAAGAATCGAATTTATCATTTGAACATAGACAGATTTGAATAAAAAGAAAACACGAGATGATTGCAGACAAAAACTTCTGAAAAAAAAAATAGTAATTAATGATTAATGAAGATAAAATGCTTATTGAATTGTCATTCATATACTTTAACATCTCCAACATTTGTTATTCCACCTATATCAGTATTTAAATTTATAATATACAGTCAACTTTATCCTCTCAAATTTTGTATATATTTTTGCACATCAGTGTGATCAGCGATTATTTGTATAATGTTATTGGAAAAACAACTGGTAGAAAAAATATTATAAGCCCATAACACCAACTACGACATTAATTAAAAAGCTGGATTAAAACTTTAAGTTGTAACGTACACGTTTAGAGGCAAGTTGATTTGGATGCATGTAATTTAACTAAACAAAGAACTATTCCTAATTAAATTTAAATATAATGAATAACTAAAAGCAATGTGCTTTCAAACAAAAGAAATATTCATTGAATTGCGATGGGAATGTGGATATGAATTGAGTTAAAGAAACATTCAAAAAAAGATGATACAAAAAAGAAAGATTATATGTAATCTTGAAACTACAAAAAAAAAAAGGAAAGAAATTACATGTAATCTTTCTTCAAAGATATCAAAGATTTTATTTTGAGCACCCCTTTTTCCACATACACAAGTAAAGGTGATGGTCTTTTCAAAGATCTCAACCTTGACATCTTCAAGTGAATCTTTTTTATCCAATTGAAGATTTTCGAAATGCTCTATCAATGTTTTCTGTACACAAAAATATAAACAAATTTCAACGTTAAGAAATCAAAACTTTTTCAAAGTTAAAAAATCAAAACTTTTTTATAGGTTTCCCGTACGTAGGAGCGGCGCTTTCCCCGCAATCGGAATTGGAACTCGGCCGGGATGACAGCCCGGACCCTCCCTCCGCAGCAGTGCGAGGCGCCGAAGCCGGAGGGCGGTCAGAGTCGAAAACGCCGCGGTGGAGGGAAGGGAAAGATATGATGGCGGAGTGCTCGTCAGAGTTTGAAACGTCGCGGTGGAGGAAAGGGAAAGAGAGGCTGGGCTGCCCGGCGGTAATGCTTCTTCGTTCAAAAATACATTTAGGAACTCCATAAAATCCTCCTCGCTTTCTGATTTGCTTTCTGATTGTGCCGATTCTTGAACTTTTTCTAGGACTTACCATTGGTGTGTTTTGCTTGAGAATGGAGTCGAGGAGGGAATAATTTAGTTTGTATATATATACAAAATATTTTGAATTTTTGGGTGTTAAATTGTTATTTGAAAAAATAAGATTGTTATTTTACCATAATACAATATTAAATTGTTATTTGAAAAAATAAGATTGTATGCTCGTGTTATTAAAAGTTATCAATAAACTTCAAAAGAAAAATTAGTTTAATTCAAGATTTTGTATATTCAAATCCAACTATACAAAAAATATATATCTAGATCATATTTATTAAAAAGAAACCAAACACTTGTTACATTCCTACCAACAATTCGAGTGACACCTAAATACATTATTATTATTATAATTAATTAACACTGTCAATGTAATTACCATTATAATTAATCACAACAAATATTATTACTACTTAATTTGTTTGAGGTTTTTTATTTATTTTTATCACTCTCACTGTTATTTTGATATTACCTTTATTATTATCTTTCATTAATTTTGTACTAGTACATTCAAGGGAAAAGACAGCGGTTATTTTCGCTTATAGACACCGGTTCTGTAACCGAGGGTAAAAAGTCTACCACTTTTTACCTCGGTTACAGAACTGAGACAAAAATGTATGTTTTTACCTCGGTTAAAATGCAACCGAGGCAGTATAGGGTATTTTTTTTACTTTTTTTTTGTGATTGGGTCTTATGCCTCGGTTTGGATTTGAACCGAGGCATTAGAATGATTTTCTTTTTGCAAATTCAATTCTACGACACCAACCATCCAACCATTTACTGCATGTAACAGAAAATTATTTTACAACTCATTATCAGAACAATTCATAAATAGAGTCTCTGAGAAAAAAATAGAATCTCTGAGAACAATTCTTTAAGTCACTATGTTTGTCAGGAATCTGCAGCATGAGAAAAAAAATAGAAGGCTTTGTGAATAAGAAGCAAGGCATAGAAATGGCGCTCACATGAATCCACAGTCTGCTTGGTATATGTTTCCAATAACTCTTTTGTGCTAAGTGGTGTGTACCTGAGAAGAACACCAAACACTAAAATTTATAACCCATTGATGAAAGTTACACACAAGTCACAGCATCAAACATTGAAGTGAATCCTTTGATATATAGTTTTGTATCCGTAAAAGCTGACTTAAGTTGTTAACATTTTTATTATATCCACAGCTGGAAAACATATTCCCAGAAATGATAACTGATTTATGTAAAACTGGAAACAAGATCTATATTTTAATGGACAAAAGATTCATATTGATCAGATAGATCTCAGTCATGAATATGTAATTCATGATGATAACATAAGGAGTAATAAATGACCTTGATATCCAAGGGAAACTTGGAGAGGGTATCAGTAAGAGCAGCATCAAGCATATCATAGGGATGCCCGTTGAAAATGTCGTGCAATCTATCTTCCCATCTATCAAGAACAGCAGAGCTCATATACGCAGCGTTAGGACCATCAACCAGCTCATCCGTCCTCCTGGGTTGATTTCTGTTGAATCACCAACAAGATATATTGATGTTCCTTGCAAGAATTGTGAAGATCCTGCAGCAAGTGATTCCCACGACTCCATGATGTCAGGCCATTTCAAATCCGGGTCCTGTTTCTTGCAGCTCAGGACAAGTTCGTCATCATCTATATACCTGTCCCAATCAGAAAAATCAACTAAGGCAAAAACTAGAAACATTTCTTTAGTACTTCCAAACACACAAACCAACCATATTGTTTCAGAGGATTTAATCCTATCAAAAAGAGGATTAGTTTCTATAAGTGTGATGGGAGCTCCTTGTCGCAACACTCTGATAGCTAAAGAAGTATTGTGTGTATCAACTGATATGTCTCTGGAGCTTCGAATATCCAAACCTCCTATTTTTAACTACACCTCTGCAGAACCATCGGAAAACTGCATTTTGAATTTGGTAACTGGCTAGTATCAAATATAACCAAACTCAAATGATGGGGATCTGTATTAGAACCCTAGGATCTGTTATCACTCCAACCGACCACCGCTTCCTCTTCACTCCAGAGGCAACGCACTCGCAGGCGAGGTGGAAGCTGCGCTCGCAACCGTCGCACACGACGAGGTTCTGGTGGCTCCCAGCGGCGGCGGGGCAGGGCTTAGAGCAAGCAGCGCAAGGAGCGAGGCCATCGCTTGGAGGGCAGCGGGGGCTCCTAGCGGCGGCCTAGGGTTTCAGCGGTCGGTGAGGACGACGTCGGTGACGGAGTCCGGTACGATTTCGACGAACAACGAGGAAGACCGGCGACGAGGCAGCGCGAGGCTTCTTCTTGAGCGAGAACACCGGCGGCGTGGTGGCGACTGAACGGCAGAGAGGTGGCGACAGAGACGGCTCTGTTTGGAGGGGGTTGGAGAACAACAGTGAGATGGAAGAGTTTGCGCGAGAAGAAGAGGAAGAAATCTGAAGGGTTACTTCGGAATATTAGAAGCTATAGTGTCTCGGTTACAAGCTTAACCGATGCCTAACCAATTAGAAAATAATTAAAAATGAAAAATATAATGGGAATTTTGTTACGTGGTAATATTTATGCCTTGGTTCTGATTGTGATCGAGGCAATATTTAATTTTCTTAACATTTGTCAGTGTATATTTAAGATAGCAGGATGAGTTGACAGTATATTATGCCTCCGTTATTGATTTAACCGTAGACTTTTTGAATTTCAGTTATTTTTAAACCGAAGCATATAACTTTCCCAAAACTACGAAAATGTCACCGCATTTTTATATATTTCGGTTTCAATAAAACCGAGCATATACAACGCGTTAAAAAAACCTTTTTTTACTAGCGTCACAACTATTATGACTATTATTATTGCAATTATTATCCTAATACCACAATTGATTAGGTCAGGTAATAAAAAACAAAACATATTTATTTTTATTCATATTTAGGACTTGTTAATACCCTTATTCAATAGTATCAAATCGGGTTCGTAAGGTTTGTTTAAATAATACCTAACAAACATTGACTAAATAAACATAACTTAGTATTTTAAAATACACTAAGAGGTAGAACGTTTCACATGTCACTGTACCAGTCATGTGTGTTTGATTTAGTTACGGAGGTAAATGATTATATTGTATAATTTTAATTTTTAAATAATTATAGTAACAAATTATGCTCACTGTAAGACCGTGAAATTAGTTGAAATTAAGATACTAGATATTTTTGAAATAAAATAATTTTATGTATAAATACTACAGTAAAATGCTATAGTAAAATACGTATAGTGCTACAGTAAAATATATATAGTATTACAGTAAAAATATCTCGTGAATCATGAGCTGCTAAGCTACAGGGAAAATGACTAAAATTCCCCTAAAAGTGGGTTGTCAATCAATGCATTGGAGTCAAAAAATCATTTTCCTCAGAGATAGGTGTTGTTAAAGTCTACAAAATTACCGTACATGGCAGTTTCTGATTGGTTGACAAGTAAAAGCCTTTTACACTGTCAGGGCATGCACTATTCTTACTTTTAGAACACAGGGTTAATGTGGTATTTTTTGGGTTCACTAAGTGCTTGTTTTGTAACAATGTAGAAATCTAAATTGACTGTATGTTCACGGTGAAATCAACATAAAAACAACTATTTGTTGCTTCAGAAAACCAATGAGTGCAAATCAACATGTTACCAATTACCAAACACACTATAAGTAGTTGGAGCCAAAAAGAATAAAGCACAGAAGGGTGCTTTTTTTCTTTGTTACATCCTCTTTAACATGCCAAACAGTTCCTTAGATGCATTCTAGGTCTGCGAGATGATCATTCTCATACCATGTATAATTTTTTATTGTGCCTTGGTAGCAACGTGTTGTCTTCTGTGTGAGTCAGTGTTGTCCTCTGGTAAATTTTCTATGTGAGTCAGTGTTGTCTTTTTCTGTCCTTACCATGTATGTTCTAGTTGTTTGCCTCCTCATGTTAACATTGATGTTTTTATTCATTTAATTTTTTTTTTGTGTATCACAGATGGACCTTACACTCTATGACATAAAGGAGTCATCCTCTGGTCAATGTGTTCCGTGTGATCAACAGTTCTGCAAAGAGGTAAATGGAGGTCTTCTCTCCGGATGCACTACTAATATTACCTGTCCATATCTGGAGATATATGGTGATGGGAGCTCAACTGCTGGTGACTTCGTAAAGGATATTGTACTTTACGAGCAAGTGTCTGGGGACCTTAAAACTGATTCAGCTAATGGAAGTATTATATTTGGGTGAGTTTTCATGTGGCAGTAATGCATGGTATTACTTTTAATCTGTTGCTGCTATTGGATATTAATTTCTCATAAGTAATGAACTCAAACCACGCATGCGTGTTTATAGTAATTTAACCTGATGCTTTAGTTGCAAACCTGAAATACCATAATTTCTCATATATAGATATTATCTTAACATAAAGTGGATGCACTGGCCTGTGTGCAGGTATTACATTTCAAAGTGTTGAGTTTGATTTTTTGTTTCACTACAAATTTGGTCTAAGCCCTCACCAAAGCCAAAATTGATGTTGGTGCCTGGGAAAATACTTGGCTTTGGTTATAATTTTCAGTTGAGAAGATTAATAGTGAGAACAATGATGACGTTTGTACTTTTTGCAGTGTTCCAACCTGGAATTTACTGTAAGTTTATTAGGTAAGTTGTGTTATGTGAACCTTAGACTGAAAATAAATTTATGCAAAAGAGTATTGAATAATTCAGCAATTTGTCCTGTCATTGATGTATCATCAGAAACTATTTTTGTGGATTATAATTTACTGTATTTTATCCTTTTTAGGTTTGGGAAATGCTAAACTTGAATTTACTATCTTTAACTGCTACATTTTCAGTTTTATCAAACATACTGTAAATAAAATGGTTTAGTAAATACCGAGGCTTTGAATAGAACACCTAAATATGTGGGACAGTCCTAGAAGTGCCTTTTCTAATACCACCTGGATGTGATTCTGGAGGCACTTAGGTTGTAATGGCTTCCTGGTGATTATTATTATGTTGGATGATTTAATGTTGTGGTGCTATTTATAATTAAAATGAATACTTTGTAGGTGTGGTGCTAGACAATCTGGAGATCTAAGTTCTTCAAATGAAGAAGCACTTGACGGAATACTTGGATTTGGAAAAGCTAATTCTTCAATGATTTCACAACTTGCTTCTTCTGGCAAAGTGAAAAAGATGTTTGCTCATTGTTTAAATGGAGTAAATGGAGGTGGTATTTTTGCTATTGGGCATGTTGTGCAACCTAAAGTGAAGATGACTCCATTATTACCAGACCAGTATGCCATTCATTTAATACATATCGGAATTAGATTACTTTTTCTTATGTTGTTATTAATAACTCTTTTGGGGATTAATTCTTTAGTTTTCTTATCATGTTTTTTGTTAGTGTCCATCCACATTATATTTTTTGCAGATATTGTAGTATGTTTTCTGATGACAGAACACCGTTTTTTTATCTTTAATTTGGGCTAATTTAACCCTAAATCTAGCTCATGAGGCAAGGATTTCCCAAACCTTTATAAGCTCTACTTTAGCCATATCTACAGTTGTGGAATCTCAATAGCTTCCATTGATTGTCACACACAAATAGTTTCTAATTCACATTTTGGCTTGTTGATTATTATCATTATTGGTTTATATTGCCTAAGATTTTTTAATCATACAAAAAGTCCTCCCAATTGTACTTAATAAAGTTTACTTTCTCGAAAACTTAAATTCCATGTGTATAGTGACTATGCAATTTCTTTTACACAACTAAGCCAGATCCTTCACATGAGTTCTGTGTTACCATAGAACCTATATGATGCGTTTGAATCACTAAACCTTGCATCTTTCTCTTTTCCGTTAGTCTTGTTTGATTTTAGCTGTCTTATCACGTGAACAACATTTATCTATAATCTAGCTTGTCCCCTCTAGATGGTGATTAGAGACTTCTGGTAAAGACATTGGTGACATCTCTCAACATCTACACTCTAAATGGTGTTTGTAGGCTTTTTCGTTTAAAAGATTATTTGATGTCTGACACTAAAGGTATCATGGGTACTTAGTATGTAAAACTGTAATTTGAATGTGAAATGAATCTGATTTTAGTTGATCATGGCTGTTAGATTTTCTAATGGTGCAAAAGGAAGTGAAGTTTCATTGTTTTTCAGCAGCTTTCTATTATAAAAGCCATAACATTCTTCCCCCATATTCTAAGCAGAAAACTAGACATCTTTGATAAACGTTCATGTCCATGCTTGATATGCTGGACTTTGCTCAATTTCTTTATGAACAGATAGTTATGTTTACTATTATTAGAATTGACATCTGATGGGCTGAATCAACCTTCGAAGCTTGCCCAAGTCATTATAACTAGTATTTAAGCCATAAATGTAGGTACTGTTTGGCCCAACTTTTCTTTTGGCTTTCCTTCCCCTTTAAAGGAAAAGTTTTGCCAAACACAAGCTCTTAAAAAGATGAGGACCTTAATTTTAATAAAGGAAAAGGGAGGAAAAATAGCTTTTAAAAAAAATGCTAAGTACAGTAGTTTTTACTAATGAGCTGCATTCCTTAGTCTCCTTCAATTCTTCCTGAACTAATTGATGATGTGGAACAATGAACCAAATCTTTTTGCTTAGGAGTTTTTAAGATATGACTACCAAACATCTTCTACTTTTTTAAACTTCTTATTTTTAGCTTTAACTTTAGAGTAGCTTGTAAGTAAATAGTAAGCCGGGTCAAACATAACCTTAACTAATGGGATCTTATAAATTTTATACTTATTGTCTCTCTTCTAAGATATTGGTTTACAGAAATCTATATTTTGAGAAAATATGACATTTAAACATTTGTTTTAGGCCACACTACAGTGTCAATTTGCGCAGGACCGGTCTTACCCTCTCGGCCAATTTGGGAATAAACCGCGACAGGGCGGTGAGGCGTCCGATGAGCCTTTGGACCTCCTTAAGGGTGGTCGGGTTTTGCATCTGCAGTATC
Organism: Vigna umbellata; assembly: GCF_029865625.1. Lineage (NCBI taxonomy): Eukaryota > Viridiplantae > Streptophyta > Magnoliopsida > Fabales > Fabaceae > Vigna > Vigna umbellata. The sequence continues at coordinate 11,444,936 of NC_142168.1, read as the reverse complement.
GCCTCGCATTTGTCCGGATTAGCCTCGATTCCCCGGGACGTCAACATGAAGCCCAGGAACTTTCCGGCGGCGACCCCAAATGTGCATTTGGCGGGGTTTAAACGCATGCCGAACTTCCTTACTTGGCGAAACACCTCTTCCAGGTCCTTGATGTGCCCATGTTCATCCGAGGATCGGACGACCATGTCGTCCACATATACGTCCATGCACCGGCCTATCTGCTCCCGGAAGATCTTGTCCATTAAGCGTTGGTATGTCGCCCCTGCGTTCTTCAGGCCGAACGGCATCACTTCATAACAGAAGTTAGCCTTCTCTGTGATGAACGCCGTCTTTTCGACGTCCGGCCCATACATGGGTATCTGGTTATATCCGGAGTACGCATATAGGAAGCTTAACACTCGATGTCCGAAGGCGCCGTCCACCAAGGCATCTATGCTGGGTAGGGGATGGGAGTCCTTCGGGCACGCTTTATTCAAGTCAGTATAGTCGGTGCACATGCGCCACTTCCCACTTGCTTTCTTCACCATTACCACGTTGGCTAACCACGTAGTATAAGTGACTTCTCGGACAAAACCAGCTTCCTTCAACTTTCTCACTTCCTCTTGAACAACTTCTCGTTTTTCTTCGCCCATCCTTCGCTTCTTCTGAGCGACCGGACGGGCGTCTTTAAAAAGCGAGAGTTTATGGCACATGACCGCGGGATGGATTCCGGGCATGTCGACCGTCGTCCAGGCAAATAAATCCATGTTCTTCCATAGGAGTGCCCTCAACTCCTTCTCCAATCCAGGGTTCAGCTCCCTGGCGATGACGATCGTCTGGGTGGGATCCCTTCCTATCAAGACAGGTTGGGTTTCTCCCATTGGTTCTAGGCGGTCTTCCGTGTTCGTCCTGGGATTGAGGTCCGCCATGGCCACCTCAGAACCGACCGCCCTTCGCTTCGTTTGCCGGGTATGCAACTTTAAACCCACAGCATAGCACTCTCGGGCCGTCTTCTGGTCCGCCCGGACCGTGCATATAATTCCCTTCTTGGAGGGGTATTTCATCGTGAGGTGGGGCGTAGAGACGATCGCTCCGAACGCGTTCAAGCATGGCCGTCTGAGCAATACATTATACGAGGTGTTTGCCTCAACCAGCAGATACCGAACCCTCTTCTCCTCGCTAGAGCGGCCGGTCCCCAACCTTGTCCTCAACTCCACATACCCCCTAGTATCGACCCTTTCTCCTGCAAATCCCACAATCTGCCCATCATAGGGGACGATAACATCTTCTGAGATGTCCATCTGCAGGAAGGTTTTCCAGTACAGGATGTTGACTGAACTTCCCTGGTCAACCAGGACTTTGCTGACTCCATAACGTGCGATCTCGGCGGTTATGACCATCGGATCGTCCTGGTCGGGGTCAGGCGCGTGGAAATCTTCGTCTGAGAAGGTGATGGGTGGCATGGTGCGACGTGGTTTGTCCACCAGGTGTACAGATTGGAGGGTTCGTATGTGGCGTTTACGAGCGGAGGACGACGATCCTCCCCCCGCGAACCCTCCAGAAATTGTGTTGATGTGCCCCCGCAGGGGGCGTTCTCGACTTCGGCTGCGGCTTCGGCTATGTCGCCGCTCTGAGTGAGGTCGCTCGGTCCTTGATTTCCTCGGCCTGTCCGAACGGTAACCCGATCGTTGTGCAGGTCGTTCTGCCGGTTGTGGAGGACGCTCATCGCGTACGTACTTCTTGAGCTTTCCCGCCCGGATGAGTTCCTCTATTTTATCCTTGAGGGTCACACACTCCTCGGTGGTGTGACCCATATTTTTGTGGTAAGCGCAGTGCTTGCTCCCGTCTGCACCCTTCGGGGTTGGGCGCCTCTCCGGCTCCGGGATCAAATCTGCACTCAGCACTTCCCGAAGGATTTTCTCCCTTGGGACGTTCAGGGGGGTGTATTGCTGGAAGCGGGGTCCTCTTCTCTGCTCCTTATGTCTTGGGCCAGACGGTTTTCCTGCTGAGGCACCGGGCTTACCGCCGTCCGCCCTTTCCCCCCTCGTCTCCTGGTTCTCCCTCTTATAGGAGAGCTTCATCTCCTCTACCCTTATTTCATCTGCCGCCCGCTCTCTCAACTCTTCCATCGTCTTAGGCGCTCGTCTGCAGACGCTATCTTTGAACGGTCCCGGCTTGAGGGCCAGTAGAATGTAGTGGAGGGCGAGCTCTGGTGTCAGGCTCTTTACCCGCCGGACGGTTTTCTGGTATCTATCCATGAACGCCCATAGCGTTTCTTCCTTCCCCTGCTTGAGGGTAACCAATTCGAATACGGTCAAGTCTTGGGTACTATTGGCCGCGAATTGTTTAATGAACAGCTGTTTCAGTCCAGCGAAATTCTCTATGGAATTAGGAGGGAGGGTGTTAAACCATTCCAATGCTTCGTCCTCCAATGAAAGCGAGAACGCTCGACACCAAATGGCATCATTGCCCGTTCGGAATGCCATTGCATTCGAGAATGTCTTGATATGGGCCTCGGGGTCCGTCGTGCCATTATACATTTTAAATTGTGGAGCCACAAATTGTTCCGAGATTTGGACATCCATTATGTTTTGGGTGAAGGGAAGTAACAAAGTGGATGAGGGCTCCGATTTCACCACCATTCGTCTATCCTCGGCAGCGCTCTCTGCATGCACCGATTTAGCTTTACTTCCCTCCGCCTCTGACCCGGTAGGCCTCCAAGTTTTATCACACTCGGTATCTTGAGGCGTACGTTCTTCCGCCGTCGCCTTTCCTTTATCCGCTCGCTCCTCTCCTTCATCTTCCCTTCCAACCTCCTGGGCTATCCGGGCTTCACAGTCGGCCTTCACCGCCGCCAACTCGTCCTCATGTCGTTGCTGCATTTCATCCATTTTTTGCTGTAAAACTCTGATCATCTCCACAGGGTCGTCCATGCTCATGTTTCTCGTGGTCACCATTGGGTTTTTAAAATCACACGGCCCCACGGTGGGCGCCAAATGTTTCGGATGTGTAGGGCTGTGCTATTCCAAATCTCCGAGTTCTCCTGCTATCTTGCTCCTGTGGCTAATCTTCTCTTCAAGTCTTAGTTTCCTTCTTGATCCTGAGGGGGGGAGACTTGCAAAAGATTCTCCGATGCCAAAGTCAGTTTCAGAGCGATGGCTTTTCTCAGGGATAGTAATAAATATGCATTTAATGTCCCCTTTCTACCACTCACCCTGGACTTGTATTTATAGTTTTCGCTATGGGCTTAGGATTAGTGAAAAGTTAATCACGGCCCATGACAGCCCAACAGCTTCTAAACTCTACTTACCTTAAACCGAGTCGATTTTCATTAAGCCAAGATGATTAGTAGCATGGTCGGCCATTGTCACGGGATCTACTCATTGGGCGGCCGGCCTTGGGATGTGTTATTCATCCTGCGCGACATGGGCGCCCGTCCTGTCGTACTCAATCCTCCCTATTAGTCATTGGTGATGTAATCTCACAGGTTTCAAGTGTTGAAAAGGCGGACGGTCCTATGACTTGGATGGTGAAATGGGCGGACGGTCATATACCGCTTTGACGACGAGTGTTGAAATGGGCGTCCGCCCCCGACTAGTACACTCTGCTACCTATATTATCATCTGGAAAGGCTCCTTTTATGTCATCCCAAACTCGTGTTTCCCATATGTCATCAAGCACTATCAAATATGTCTTCCCCTTCAACCCTTTGACTACCTCCTTCTTCAAATCCTCCTCGCTTAAATTTTCAAATCCAGAAAGATTTAAGCTCCTCAGGAGACTTTGAAAAAGCTCCTTGGGCCTGTAATCGTTAGACACGTTACCCCATGCACGACAAGGAAATATCCTCTTCACATTGTCCTTGTTATAGATCTTACGGGCAAGAGTGGTTTTACCCAATCCTCCCATTCCGACTATAGAAGCAACATTAAGACGCACATCGTCTTTCTGGAGCTGTTGAATGACAATGTCGCTCTCATTCACTAAGCCCACAACATCTTCTTCCTCCACATCCATCCTCCTTTTGCGGCGCCATTCTGTTGAAACTGCTTCTTCGCTTTGGAATTCACCTTCTTTGATGCCATACCTCTCCTGGTTTTTATAAATCTCATCGATACGACTCTTGATCTTCTCTATCTCAGCATCGACTTCATGGGGCCTTTTATTCCTAACATTACTCTCCCCCTCAAAATCAACCTTGTCCTCAAGGTTGAAGTTAGGGAACTGTTATTTGCCGTAATGCTCCTCTTCCCTTCCCAGGTGATGCCCTCCAATTCAAGTCTGGAGGCTTGGGTGGTGGCAAATCCTCCTCCAATATCTTCCATTCTTCCTGGATTCTATCAACTTCCAACATTCTGCTCCTCGAATCCTCCACCGATGTCTTCCATTCTTCCTGCTCAATCTCCATGCTCAACTGCCACCAATCTACTTTCATTTTTCCCAGGGATGCCAAACAGGTAGCTCCTAAATTCCCATCCAAACCTCCCGACTCAAAGAGATAAAGTTTGTCTCTGATTTCTAATCCCTTCATCTCAACAATATATTCATTTCCAGTGCTCAATATGTCCATTTTGCTAACAGACTCACGTAGTCCACTCATCATCGCCCCCCAAACAGTATCCCAATCAGTCACCACATATGTAACATGATCTGGAACTGAATCCTGCCCAAAAAATTTTCGGAGAACCTTAATTGCATGTTTGAGATGACCCGAAGAGCTCCAGCTTTGACCATCTATGGCTACTTTACCAACTTCTAATGCAATAAGGGCAGGAACCCCAACTGCGTTCCTAACATTACAAAACATAAAGTAGTGACCAGTGTTTCTCCTCGCATTTGTTGCTGCCAAGTAGTCCCCAGCATAATCCCAAACTTCACTAGGAAATTCCAGAACCACTGTATTTAGAGTTCCATAACTAAAACGCTTCCCCGAAAAACATTTCCATTGTGGCAAAGGTGGGTACCACTGTATAGTTCCAGCCTTCAAACTGCCCAGTAAAACAGTAACAAGAACAGAATCACCAAAGAAATCGTTGTTATTTGCTGTAGAAACTTTGATTTTATAATTTTGACCAGGCTCCTTGATATCATTTGACACATTTGTTACAATGTGGTTCAAGGGAATTGTGATTCTTTCTCCCAGATACTCAACAACGAAACTGTGACCCCTTATAATCATACCATGATCTCCTCCAAAACTCCTATACACTTTATCGTGATTCCCATCGGAAAGAGAAACATTATTAAGTGAAGCAGCACAATCATGCTCCAAGTGAGTGTAGTGCCAATCCCTAACCCTCCTCACCTGAGAGCTCAAAATATCCTCATCAAGCTTTCTTTCCACCGAACTGTCCCTTTCGGAATTAAATGGTCTATTTGCCGAATTGTTTTGTTTGGTTTCTTTGTCATTGCGAAGGCAATCACTGTTCATCATTGTCGACCCAAGATTGAACGGATCACCAATCAACGAATAAGTATCTGATCTTCGCTCAATAGCCCCCACAGCCTCAACACCATTTATAATGCCAGCTCCAAGATCGACAGAAACAGAAAATGAGTGATCTGGTTTTCCCGATGCTTGTGGCACCGAATTTCCCAACTCCTGGAAGTCCTTGTTGACGCTTCCCTCCTGTCGCTCCGCTGCCAGCTCCTCACAAACGGTGTCTCGATTCAGTTCGCCGAACCTCCGCGTCAGCGCTTCCGTGAATATCTTCCAATTTGGATGTCGGGTTTTCTTCCGCCAGAAACGAATCCAATAGTAGCTCGCGCCTCTCTCCATACAGGTATATACCAACTTCATCTTCTTCCTCTCCGTCAAGTTCTGTAGATCGAAAAATTTCTCTGCCTTCGCGATCCAGCCCATGGGGTCCACTCCTTCGAATGTTGGGAGTTCAATGCGCTTCATCCCGCTACGTTGCACGTCTCCTCTGTCCTCTTCCGCTTCGTCCTCCGACTTCTCTGGTGGTCGCCGTTTGCGTTCAGCGTTGACGGAATCGCGACTCCCTTCGGAGCTCCGACGCTGGTTCCTTCTTCTCCCACGGTCGCGATTAATGTTTCGTCTTCCACGGTCACGATTTGCTTTTCGAGCCATTCCCCTCCACTCCGCTTGAATATCCTCCAACGTCGCCTCCATGGAATCAAATCTTCCTTCCCACTTTTACAACGAGTTTTTCTTTGAGGTGGAATAACCGACACAGTTTGTTTCTACGTTTGTGTTTGGCGATGTTGAGAATGTAAGTGTCCACCACATCTTCTGCTTTGTGGGCGACATCTCTTATTTGCGTCACCACTTCTTTCACCACTGCATCTTTGTACTTCCCCTCTGAGCTCTTGATGAAGATATCCATGAACTTCAATTCATTACTCAAGGACTTTATTTTCTCTTCCACACCAGAAAGGAGCTTTATTTCACTTTCAAGTAGTTGTGACAACCTCTGCACCAGGAAGCCAACAACACTGTCTTCCATTTTTGTTATCTCTGTATCTAAGTACGAGCATTCGTCAATTTACAACAGGGAGTAATAAGTAATATCCAGTTTTTACATTTATGAAAAACATTCTTATTCTCAATATGTGGGTTTGTGATTTATACCTTTGAAACTATCTCTTTAACATGCAAAGAGAGAAGACGAAAAATACAATAATGATGAATTCTTGATCACTATGTTTCGTAGACTCATTGTTTAGGTTATCCAGAGTTATTTGAAAACTTGATTTTGCCTTATTTTGTTTAATCTTATATTAAATTATACAAATTTAAATAAAGCTTGGTTAATAACGAAATCAACAACATCTTTACCAAATTATAAACTATTTAACATAATTGTTACTTTTAGACATGAAAAAAGAACTTAAGGAAACGCCATAATATTAAAGTATAATATTTTTCCTATGATGTAACGTTTAAACTGTGATTATCATGCCAGTTTATTTAAAATCCATTTTACAGTACACCTTTTAAGAAGGGGTGTCAATGTATCTTTCAATAAGTTTGGTCATTCATTAATTTTTTTTATTTGCTTTCATACAATAGCAGTAAATTATAAAAGTAAAAAATATAATAGTAATAATACTTACAAAAATTTTAATATTTACATACACACTTGAATTAGTTTATCTATTATATTTTTAAGGATATTATGACTATTGCATAACTTTTAAAAATAAGATATTATACACAAAAAATTATCTATTTTACTATTACAATTAATTAAACATCTCAACCATAGGTATAAACAACCTTAATAAAAGGAAAAGTTATTTAAATTGTGATGTCTAAGTCACTTTCTTTTATTAGGGAATAATTGGATCACTTTGTAAGTTAGTTTCAACTAAAAAGCTACTTGAATTATCATATCCTATAGTCCAAAAGATATAATTTTTCTCTCATGTTTTACTCTTCTTAATTACTACCAAACAAAATTTTAACAAATTGTTTAACATTGTTTTCTACTCACAGATCTTGTGATTATCATATATATATATATATATATATATATATATATATATATATATATATATATATATATATATATATATATATATATATATATAAGGGTTAAATATGTTTTTAGTCCATAAATTATTGGTCGTTTCTGGTTTTCGTCCCTCTTTCAAAATAAGGTACAATTTGGTTCTCATTCTTTTCGAAACATTCGTTTTAGTCCTCGAAAACTAAGACCGTTAAGTCCTCATTTAGTCAACAAAATAATGACTAAAACCAAAGTTTTGAGGACTAAAACAAACTTTTCGAAAAGAATGAGGACCAAATTGTACCTTATTTTGAAAGAGGGACGAAAATCAGAAACGACCAATAGTTTAGGGACTAAAAACATATTTAACCCTATATATAACACTACAAAAAAAAATTAAATGATGTTTATTTTTATATAATTGAAGGTTAAAATCCTTATTAAGCCATTTACCCTAATTAAAATTTTTGGCAGACAAATCATTCGTTAAAAATGCATTTTCTAATGTTTTTCCTAACTTCTAGAATCACTAACTAATATTTACTTTTAGTTTCACTAATCTATACAATTCATATCTCAAATTTGTAATGTAATCTTTTGAGTGATTTGGTCCATAATCTAAAAATTGTTCCTTCACAAGTAAACATATACTTTTGTTTACACAACAATTTTGTTCACACAACTTTTACAGTTTTCATCATTCTCAAACATTAGTTTAGTTCTTAAATCATTACTTTATGATGAACTTTACAAATCATTACTTATATAAAATGAGCTCATAATAGCATATTAGATATGAAATAACAGTGAACTTACCTCTTAGATACAGTGGTCGAGTTTCACCTTCTTCACTTTTTGTGCATAAACATAGCTCTACCTCCTTTGCCGATTCAAGTAACATTAGGGCAACAAAACTCAAGTTACGTAATGGTATAATAAATTTTTATATATGCATGTCATACCTACCTACCTTAAAATTTGTTTTCTTCTAGCAAACTTCAAACTCCATATCCTTCCAAAGATTCGAATATTATGGATGTGCCTACAAAATATACCACATAATAATCATACTTTAAAGTCACCATAGATTTAAAAGTTTCACAATAACATAATACAAGTCGACGCAACATAAACCTGATTCCAAATCATACGCCAAACAAATCTCACTTCCAGTTCTCGTGTTCTTACGGATTAAAATGGAAAATGTGAACAAAATTAATGCAGAACTGAAGAACAAACATGTATAAATAGAGAAGGAAGTGATTCTTACTTGTGGTGGAGATATGCTTACATGTTATGTTAAAGAAACATAACTTAATAATTAGGCAATTCCTTTTCTACATGTTGCAAATAACTTTAGGGAAGTATATTAGCCTTTATTAATATTGCATCAAAATGATTTTATTTTATTTTTGGATTTAAATGTGATTAAATTCATATCTATTTAATTTAGATAATATTAGTACTAAAGTTGAAGCTATCTTATTTAATAGGTTTAATTAAATTTTAAGTATATTATAAATTTAAATATTTTTAATTATATTAGAAAAAATATCTTACTAGATATTCATTATAGTTTTTTTAGTTGGGAGAGACACCTACAAGTTATCTACTCTAACATTTGCAAAAGGAATTACCTAATAGTTAATTCTCAGAAGTAGAAAAAGAAATACCAAATACATGTAACAACTACATAATCACTTATTAGGTTATTCGTTTTGTAACGACATATTTTCCTCGACAATCAAAGTGAGTAAAACAATTAGAAGAAAATTTACTTTTAAAATAAAACTATTTTATGGTTAATTTAATTAGATTTCAATAAAAATATAAACAATTTTTAGTTATGAAGTGTTTTAAGAATGATTTATATCACTACAAAAATATATTTCACATTATTTTTGTCGTTGACAATATTTTTGTAATGATAAATCTTACTTGGAGTTTGGCATTTGCCAATATTTATGTCTTTTTAAGACTGGTTTTAAAACGCATATTATTATTATTACATTTTGATTTTGCTAATTTATTATGTATCCTAAATAGACAACTTACGTTGTAAAATATAAAAATCATATGTTAATATAACGATTTAAAGAGAAAAGCAAACGGAGAGGAAAAGGAATAAAAGTGTTAAAAGATAGAATATTTAGAGCTGAAATTGGAAGTTAAGGATAAAATATTTAAACATAGAAAGAAGAGGAGGGAAGGATATCTTAGAGTTTAAATATAGAATATATGAAGAAGTATAAAAATACCTTATGTAGGATTTATGGTGGTAGAGCTAGGAATAAGAACAAGCTCATAGGAAGATGAATTGGCTGAATAATTGTCTACTTGAAATCGAAATATCTGTTATCCCCTGAACAAATATGTTGGAACCACCTTCTCTAACAATCTTTTCTTCAGTTTTTCTAGTTCACTAAAATACAATTTTCTAATCAACTTGACATATGGATTAATACACCGGATAGTGTTAGATACTAATAATACTTATCAACTAACCAAAAAAAATTAATTTTATTGCTCTAGTTATTCACATAATATATTCTTTTAAAACATACATAAACATACATGTAATGGTTAATCAAGATATAATATGGTCAGATTATCAATAGTAATGATTCATTAAATTTCTAATGCAAATTAAAGTTGAATTAGGTTGTTATTAGGTCAGCTAAATATAAAGGATCATTACAACTACTATAAAGACTCAATATAACTTCGAACACCATGCATACAATATATATTTTTAATCATCCGAAACGGTTATTTACTAACTTAAGTATTAGAGTAATGTTTTCTGCAAGTATCCTTTTACATATTTTGGATGAAGAGAACAAAATGTAGTCAAGCTTCCCAACAACTCGGCCTTAGTAGCTCATTTGATCCTGTGTAGTCATTTATAGTGTTCGGCCAAATCTACTACAATGCTACTCAACCATCTTCAATATTGAATTTGACCTTATGACCCCACGCCCCAAAACAGCTACATAATAGAAACCATGCCTATAGCTACGTTGGAGGCTATTATAATCATATGAAGCAAATAAAACCCACTCATCATATTTAAAAAAAAAAAAACGAATTTTGTCTTCAATGATTCAACAACTGACTCAATCTCCAGAGCACGAATATTATTAAGTGTGACATGGAATCCATACAATGTTGTCTGATATATAGAAACAAATCTAAGTCACGGATTATTTTTTAAAATATAGAGTTAAAATGTAGTCTCACCAATCCTGAATATATTTTTTTCAGAAACTGTTCTCAAACTAAAAAGAAACCAAAGAGATATATCAGATAAATGAATGAGAAAAGGTCATCAAAGCACTGTAACAGACATAATAAGAACCAAAAAACACTATAAAGAAAACAACATAAATAAACATGTAAACGAGGTGACATTGGGGTCTAACTTCATATCACATATGATTAACAACGAGAGATTATGAGCTTACAAGCAGTCGTCAATTTCACATGTTGAAGGTTGTTCGCCAATGTTTCAGAGGGCAACAGAGCATGCTCTTGTCGTAAGGTAGCTAAGGACCAGAGTCGTTGAGGAAGATCGTTCAAGTATTTACAGGCTTCAATGAGAAGATGTTGAAGATTTGGCATTGCACATTCGTCTAATCTCCAGCTTCTCACTTTCATTCCTCTCATCTCAAGCACTTGAAGTTGTGGGAACTCTCCTGCACCAAAACCTCAGAGCATTGCCTTCCTATTTTCAAAATTTGAAGGTTGGTAAGCCATCGTACAGTACTGAACAAAGAGAAGTCAGTGCCCACACGTATTTGTTTCCAGGTTATCTTGGTGAGATGATATGGAAAGTCATTTTTGTGAGGTGGAAGTTCTAGAAAGTCAATTATTTTTAGGCTATGGAGATTGCTTAGGTGTTGCAGGCTTGGTAACCTTACAGTTGGTAATTGTTCGTGGGAAGGACGATGAAATGGATAGTGCAAAACAAGCTTTCTCAATCTTGGAAATATGTCATCGATAAGCATGTCCCTGTTCAGCATGAACACCATTCGTCTGTCAAAAGCCCTTAACCAGAGTTTGAAGATTCACCTTTCTCTCTCTATCTCTGGTACCTCATCTCCCCCTCTCAAATAAACATGTCTCAGTCGCTTTAGCTTCCAAATTTCACTCGAGACAGTCTCTTTGTATCTTACATCTAGCGTTTCTAAATTCCTAAGGTTTCCTATTGAAGCTGGAATCTTTATATGGATCATCGTCTTAAAAGTATCATGTAGTGAATAATTCATTGATCCTTTGGATTTTGAGTATATCACACGAGCATTCTTGATACCCTTTGGAATTCCACGTGGGTACATAACTTCGGAAAAGAAGAACAAGGAACGAGTGTATGATCGACTAAATTTGTTTGTACAAATATTAGACCTTTCTTTACATTGCAAGGACAGTCTGCGAGCATTGCTCAAAGGTAGAGTATCGATGCTTACCTCAGTGCAAATCTTCAAAAACTTATGGGATTTGCTCTCTATTATGCAGAGATCACGGATATGAGAAATAGAGAAGATTGGGAGAGAATATCCCTTGTGTGTTGCATACACATAGGGTAATTTATTTATATTGTAAGATATGGGCCAATGCCCTTAATACATAATAGACTAAGCCCAAATAACAGAAACACACATCTTAACATCTAACACTCCCCCTCAAGCTGGAGCATATAAATCATATGTTCCAAGCTTGTTACAAAGATAATCAATTCTAGGTCCTCGTAAGGACTTAGTGAATATGTCTGCCAACTGGTTGCTTGAGTTAACAAACTCAGTCTTGATATCTCCGGATATGATTTTTTCTCGAATGAAATGACAATCAACTTCAATGTGTTTGGTTCTCTCATGGAAGACAGGGTTAGAGCTAATATGGAGAGCAGCTTGATTATCACATATAAGTATCATGTGAGTGACATCTCCAAATTTCAATTCACTAAGCAATTGTTTAAGCCACACAAGCTCGCAAGTAGCTGATGCCATAGCTTTATATTCTGCTTCTGCACTAGACCTTGCCACAACACTTTGCTTCTTACTTTTCCAAGATATCAGGTTGCTACCAATAGAGACACAATATCCAGAAGTAGACCTCCTATCAGAAGGGGAACCAGCCCAATCAGCATCTGAATAACAAACAATTTTTGTATCGTTGTTAGGGCCATATAGCAAACCTTTTCCAGGTGATCTTTTAATATACTTCAGTATGCGAACAACTGCATCCCAATGGTCTTCACATGGGGAGTTTAGAAATTGACTCACCACACTAACTGCGAAAGAAATGTCAGGACGCGTAACAGTAAGATAGTTTAATTTACCAACTAGTCTTCTGTACTGTTCAGGATCTGAGAAAGGCTCCCCCTGATTTGGTAGGAGTTTGATGTTAGGGTCCATAGGTGTCTCAACAGATTTACAGTTCATTAACCCTGTTTCCTCCAAGATGTCTAACGCATACTTCCTCTGAGATATGACAATACCATCATTGGATTGTGCTACTTCAATACCCAAAAAGTACCGGAGTTTGCCAAGATCTTTGGTTTGAAAATGATGACAAAGGTGTTGTTTCATCTGAGAGATGCCAAGATAGTCGCTTCCTGTGAGAACAATATCATCAACATACACTATTAAGTAGATACATCCAGCACTCGAGTGGCGATAGAACACTGAATGATCCGCTTCACTGCGAGACATACCAAATTGTTGAACAACACAACTGAATTTACCAAACCAAGCCCGAGGAGACTGTTTTAGGCCATATAAGGATTTGCGAAGACGACATACCAATCCAGATGACTCCCCCTGAGCAACAAAGCCAGGCGGTTGCTCCATATAAATTTCTTCATGCAAATCACCATTGAGGAAAGCATTTTTGACATCAAGTTGGTAAAGAGGCCATTGGCGAAGAGCGGCCATGGCAATGAAGAGGCGAACAGAGGTCATTTTTGCCACTGGAGAAAAAGTATCACCATAATCCAAACCAAAAATCTGTGTGTAGCCTTTGGCAACCAGTCGAGCTTTCAGACGATCAATCGTGCCATCAGGACCAACCTTGATAGCATACACCCACCTGCAACCAACAACAGACTTTCCAGATGGTAATTGGACCAGCTCCCAAGTTCCACTTTCCTGTAAAGCACTTAATTCATCCATCATAGCTTGACGCCAACCAGGATGAGTTAAGGCATCACTCACAGATTTGGGAATTGACACAGAAGAAATGGATGAGAGACAAGTATAAAAAGATGGAGATAATCTGTTGTAATTAAGAACAGTATAATGGGGTGAAGGGTTACGGGTAGAGCGTATACCTTTACGGAGGGCAATAGGCAAGTCAGACTCAGTTGCTGGAGCCGGAGGAGACACATGAGGCGGCACCGGAAGTGAGTCATGAGGGAGACGATTACGGCGACTATAAACCTGAAGGGGTGGAGGTGAAGGATGATCCTGTGGTGAAGGAGAGTCTAAAGAAGGAGAAGACAAAATGGGTGGAGCATCACCAGGAGGATCACATATAAGAGGAATATCAACAGTAACAGGGAGAGGTACAGAACTAGAAGATAGATGTGAAAAGTAAAAAGAAGACTCATCAAAAGTGACATCAGCAGAGATAAAATGACGATTGAGGGAAGGGGAAAAACACTTATAGCCCTTTTGTGACCGTGGAAATCCTAAGAAGACACATTTGTGAGACCTAGGAGATAACTTATCAAGACCAGGACTAAAATCATGAACAAAACATGTAGACCCAAAAACTCGAAGAGGTAATGGATGCAGAGGGTCTTGAGGAAATAAGATAGAATGAGGGATTTTGTTATCTAGGACGGAAGATGGCATGCGGTTGATAAGATAACATGCTGTGAGAACTGCATCACCCCAAAAGATCAGAATTTGCCATTGCTACAGGTCGAGGAGGACGTCCATGGAGAGCATAACATCTATCAATTTTGTGGCCTAACTTGCCACAATGGTCACATTTTGGACGTCCTTTACTTGGCTTGCGAGACCGACTTCGATCATCACGTTGAGCAGCCATAACAGAGGAATCATCAGTATGAGGGGATGTCTCAGTGACTGGTTTGCTCGGTATACGCAAAAGAGCAGAACAAGTAGAAGTAAAGTTGGGTATGACAGGAGAACCCAAAATCTGATCACGGACATGAGAAACATCATCAGAGAGTCCGTATAATGCCAACAACATGAAGAACTTTGATCGCTGTTCCAATTCTTCAGCAGGAGTGGAAGCAGGAGGTAATATATCATTAAAGTCATGAAGAAGGGCATGAATTTTACCCAAATATTCTGCCATAGGACCAGGATTGCGCGGACCAATAACAGTTAATAGGTCCTGACAAACACCATAAAGACGCTGAGTGTCATTGGTGTATAACAACTTCGCTTGTGCCCATACTTCTGAACATGTTTCATAGGATCGAAACATTTGTTTCAGTGAGGAGTGAATGGTGGACTTTATAACAATGCACAACTGAGCATCAATTTTCATCCAGCGGGAAGTGTCATCTATGGGAGCAGTAGTCACATTTTGAGTAAGATGATCTAAGTACCCTTGACTCTTCAACCAAAGTTTGATGTCGGACGCCCATGTTGCATAATTTGTGCCATCTAACTTGTCAATGGACAAGTGTACATTCACATAATTGGTATATATTGAAGGATCAGAAGATGAGCCACCAATAGAGGTGTTTGTAGACGAGGAAGACGCCATAGGGAAGGAGAAACCCTAAAAATTCAAAGTGCTCCGATTGACGCAACGACCACAGATCCAGAAAGAGGGCGAGGAGGCGATCACGGCGGTGCTGATCGGCGGCGGAAAGCTCCAGCGACGCGCCGGCACGCGCGGCGGCAGCGGCGGCAGCGGATACTCTTGCGGCGGCGCGTGGAGGCGCGTGGGAGGTCCGTTCGCCGCGATCTTCGTACGACGGTGGTCGCCCGGCCGAGACGATTCCGATGGTGTGGTCGCCGGTCGATTCTGGAACTCCGGCGACGGCGGCGGCGGCGGCAGCGGCGACAGCGACGGCGGCAGCGACAGCGGCAGTGAGGGGTGCCGGAGACCGTGGAGTTGACTGGAACTATTCCTGTGCTCTAGATACCATATGAGAAATAGAGAAGATTGGGAGAGAATATCCCTTGTGTGTTGCATACACATAGGGTAATTTATTTATATTGTAAGATATGGGCCAATGCCCTTAATACATAATAGACTAAGCCCAAATAACAGAAACACACATCTTAACATCTAACAACGGAAAAGATCATGAATCCGACATGTCTTGACACCACCGTCACTTCTCCTGGTTGCCACTTGCACCATGCTGCGATCCACCAGCTCATCCAAGTAGTAGTCACCAAAATCCTCCAGCTCTGCTGTACTCGGGGCTCCTGTTTCTGGTTGAAGCCTTCAGCTGTTCATAGCTGGATCAATTGCCTTGCACTGATCTCGTAGTCTTCCGAATAGATTCCAAAATACAGAAAGCATGGCTTTAATCTTGGAGGCAAGCTGTCATAGCTAAGCTTCAATATATGCATCACTTGAGTCATGTCTTCTGTGAGATGCTAACTCACTTCCTTCATCCTCTTCCACTCTCTTTCGGACTTCTCCTTCCTGGCAACAAGTCCTGCCAAAACAACTATGGCAAGTGGTAAACCCCCACAATTCTCAACAATGGATCTACCCAGAGGCTCTAGATTAGAAGGGCACTCCTCACCTCGAAACACTTTCTTCGAGAAGAGTTCCCAACTCTCGTGTTTATCGAGGAGGGGAAGGTAGTAGGGGGAAGTTGTTCCTGTATAGTGTGCCACCTCCTTGTCACGACTTGTTATTAGTATTCTGCTACCTGTTTGGTGATCTGGGAAAGCACCTTTGACCTTGTCCCATTGTTGGGTTTCCCATATGTCGTCAAGCACTACCAGGTACTTCTTTCCCTTCAACACTTCTGCTACCCTCTTCTTCAGTTCTTCCTCACTCAATTCTTCACCTCCATCCGTTGTTTTCTTGAACAAATCATTATATTCAGACGCAGACAGCAAACACTTCAGAAGGCTCAGGAAAAGCTCCCTAGGCCTATAATCATTGGACGGTTTTTGCACCAAACTAGCCATATACCCTCTTTATTACCAAAATGGGCAAATTTTGACCAAAGTGAAGTCGGGGGCCAAAAGGACTTCAATTGAAGAAGTCGTGCCCCTGACCAGGTTGAAGTCGTGCACCCTGTTCCATAATAAATGATTGAGAAAGAACTTACTTAAAAGAATTCAGGATTTTATGGTGCAAACACAGCATCATTAATTAAAGCGTGGAGGAACCTACTAAGAAGTTGTCTATGTCCACCTAATTAATACTCCATAAAAAGTCGTCCTAATTGACCGTTTGATATGAGTATGTGTGTGGCCAATCAATGCAGGGATAAGGAAGCAATTTCGTGGAAGAAAAGGTGCTACACATTTTGATATGCTCTTTCTCACGAAACATGGCAACGCGTATAAATGAAGAAAAAAGAGGACAGACTTAGCTGTGGAACAATGTTTCTGAAATGTTTTGGTGACACGAGTTCATCTCGGTGACAATATGCACATTTTGGAACTATGTTTCTCAGTTGTTTGGGTATGTCCTGTTGGAAGCCCACATCGAATACAGACTCATCTCTGAGACAGTTTTTAACAGTGATACAAGAGCTGTGCCATCAATTTTCTCTCGCCGATCTAAGAAAAGCCACCAATAACTTCGATCTAAACAGAGTAATAGGAAATGGAATGTTCAGTGAAGTATATAAAGGCTATCTACAGCATAATGGTGCTTCTGATTAAGCGGTCGCAATAAAGCGATTTAACGATCAAGGATGCGAAGCGTTTAACAAGGAAATAGAATTGTTATGCCAGCTTCGTCACCCCAGATGTGTGTCTCTCAGGATTCTGCAACCACGAAAATGAGAAGATTCTTGTATACGAGTACATGTCCAATGGGTCTCTAGATCAACACCTGCAAGATGCTGAACTATCATGGAAGAAGAGGCTACGGATATGTATAGGAGTAGCAAGTGGACTACACTACCTTCACACTGGAGCCAAGCGTTCCATCTTTCACTGTACACTCGGTCCTAGTAGCATCCTTTTGGATGACCACATGGAGCCAAAACTCTCTGGTTTTGGTGTTAGCGTGCAGGGATCACGCTTTAAGTCAAAGTAGAAACAAATCAATGTAGAGCATGCTATAGGTAATTTTTGTTTTGTTTTACGAGCAATGAATTTATTTTTGTGGGTTAAACTAAGCTAATAATTTTTCTTATAGGTTCTTGGATCTATATGGCCACAGAGTATGTCATGGATGGTACCATCACAGATAAATGGGATGTTTTCTCCTTTGGTTTGGTTCTACTGGTAGTGGTGTGCAGGAGGACGTATCATTTAATAACCCTCTCTGAGAAAGAACTTCTGGAGAATCCTGTTGAGGAGAAAATTGATCCTATTATCAAAGGAAAGATTGCACCAGATTGTTGGCAAGTGTTTGTAGATGTCATGGTGAATTGCTTGAAGTATGAAGCAGATGAGCGACCTACAATGGGTGAAATCGAGGTGCAACTTGAGCACGCTCTGTCGATGCAGGAACAAGCAGATATCACAAACTCCAACCGCGATTATATATTATTGTCCAAAACTATTATTCCCATGCAAGTGAAACAGAATGTGTTGTGAGAAGAGAAGTTCGTGAAATTTAATTTGGTGGCTACTTTGTTATATAGGTTTAGTGGTTAAAAGAAGAGATTATTTTAAGGTTACTCTTGTTTTTTCTCTTTTTTTAATACAATATGTTTTTTTTTCGCCAGAAAGAAGGATATTCTAGTTTTTCTTTTTTCTTTTAACAAAGTTACATTATTAATTATTGTCTCTTTCTTTCTTTTTCATTTTTTAATTTTAATTATTGTCTGTTTTATATTTTATTTATCCTTTATATTAGTTATATTACTATATATGATAGTCAAGAAATGTAAGAGACTAGGTCCACCAGAATAAAGTTAGAATAATATTTTTAGTAAAAAATAGTTACATTAAGCTGAAATTAGCTCAGAATTTAGATACTTATGTAGCTTCCAACATTTTTTATTTTAACAGAAGCTGTCACAATAATCGTGTGCTAGATACTAGTAAAGATAGAAACTCCTTGCATTTTCAGGCTATAAATTGTTCTCTCTGCATAACAATAACATAAACTCCTTGCATTTTCAGGCTATAAAGTGTTGGAGAATTTATATTTCACACAATCCAATCTCTTGTTCAGTTGACATCCCAACTATATATAAGGTCATTAGCCAGAACACTAAAAGACAAGCAGAAAAATTTTACTTCATTCCAGAAAAGTTCCTCAATCTTACGAAGGGTTCAAAATACAAGTAGGCCACAAGCCATGGAAGTGTAATATGCTCACTACATTCACAAGCATGGACATCGCAAACATAGACTTTAGTCTTTCGAGTGCGATATAAATTTGTATAGTCTTTCGAGTGTTTGATCCGACAAGCTCTTTAACTAAGAGCAATTACAAATCCTTGGATTCATTAATGGTGTAAATTAGGTTCTTAAGTCGTTTATCAATGACTTGAAGATCTTCTCATAACTCGGCTGACAGACATTGTCTCTTCATTTCTGTCGATTGATTTGTCACGGTCTCCATTCGAGTTATGTACTCGACTACTCGTTTTCTCTCTTTTATCTTCAAAGTTTTCAAACTCGCTTATGAGAGTTTGAAGTTGGACTTGCTTAATATGGTCATCCCTCTGTATGTCTTCTCCAAGATATCACACACTTCTCTTGAAGATGTAGCTTTTGCTATCTTCTCAAAGCCGAACTTGTCCACAACTATGTACAATATGTACAAATCCAATTTGTCCTTTCCTCGCATTTTCTCATAGAAATATGGGCAATCGTCTGTTCTTCATCTTCCGCCAATTCTTGGTACTCATTCTAAACAACATTCCACACGTTTTGATATCCAATAAGAGTCTTTATCTACAGACTTCAGTTATCATAGTTGACTTTCTTCGTCAACTACGACATGAACATATCGTTTACAAGATTAGCTATCTCACTATCTCTTCCTCAAACACTCAAGCAAACTTGCTCTCTATTTTTTCACTCAGTTACTCAGGAACAAATACCAATTTGTTGGGAAATAATGTCAGATACGTATAATCTAAATTGTAACTTTGTGTATTTTCTTTGAATTCTATAGGCTATTATATTGTTGTGAACACTAATTAAATAATATTGACCAACACTAACCGAATAATACTAATTGAGTATATTATACAAAAAAACTAAACAACTACCAAACAACAAAAACTAGAAACGGAATTGCAAATAAACCTTGATATTTAATTTTATCCTAACAGACCCACTGTTAGGCTACGAGGTTGGCCTGCTTGTTTTTTTTTTTTGTCATTTAATATCATATGTAAATGGGCTGGAATTTTTTATTTTTTACATGAAAACAAGCTAACGTCAAACTGGCAGGCTTATTTCAAGCTGAAAGGGTTGAAACGAGTTGTTTTCTAATTGTTTTAAGGTTTAATATATTATTTGGTCTCTAGTTTTGAACATTTTATTCAAAGTTGTCTTATCTTTTAAAAAAATTTAGTAATATATCTCGTTAAAAACAATTCAAAATGGTCATTTTGGTTTAGGACGTTAAAAACATAACGGTGTAATTATCTTGTGACGACGAAAACTGAATGATGTGTACAGTTTTTGATTGTATAGCAAGTGAGGTCAATAACATTGGCAAGGTATGTGAAAATGTTAAAAAATTGAAGTTATTAAATAAAGAAAAGGGTTAGAATTTGTGCAAAGAATTTTAATCTGTCGGGCCCTTTTTACCGTCACTAACTATATCACCAGGTGAATCTACCTAATTTTTCTACGGCCATATTGGGTTGGATGAATTTCTCTATAAACATTTCTAGAAATAAAAGTCTTTGAACTTTTCCAACTGCTTATTCTCATTTTGACTAAGTCAGACTTTCATATGCAGGTCCCAGTCTTTGAACTAGAGCAAACAATATCTGAAATGAATGCTTGGTGAGAAATGAACACAGCCTTGTTAAAAACTTTAGGGGATCTTATTTTGGCGAGCCAACCCTAATATTCTTCTTGTCAGGCCTCGAAAAAAAAAAAAAAAAAAAAAAAAAAAAAAAAAAAAAACGAGCGTTCGGTGGAGTCTACGTGGCGAGCGCAGAACGAGCCACCTCAGCGACGCACATGGGCGACAGCAGCGCCTGACATCCACTAACGGACGCCAGTTGTCGCACGGTATGGGCAGTATGGAATCTGAAGTGGAAAACACGTGGCGACCGCAGATTGGACGTCCGGCTTGGGCAATCAGAACCGGTAGTGGAAACTGGTAGTGGAATGCACGTGTCCGCCTGGGAGTGGACGACCGTTCGGTATGGGCTGTCAGAAAACCAGAGGTGGAAAGCATGTGTCTGCCAGGCTGTAAACGTGCGTTCGACAGGCAGTGGGAGGCAAAATCTGAGAGTTTCAGAACTTATTCTCCACTCTCTGCGCACACCCTCATTCTCGTTTCTGAAGAGAACCATCCTCTCCTTCTCTCTAAGTTCTCTGAACCTTCTCTCTAAGGAAACCATTGTTTAATCTCCTCCGTTGAGTATTCCAGCACCGTAGAAGGACGCTCGGCGTCAAGAGCTTCTAGAGGAACCGTTCGGTTGGCGAAGCTGGACTGGTAAGACCATTCCCCGCTCTCTGTCGTTCGTTTTCCATGCATGCAAACTCAGTTCTGAGTTCGTACGTTCGTCATCCTTCTTAGAAATGATTAGATCTGTTTTGGTGTCGGGGCTCGTTCATTGTAGTTTGGTTTAACAAGCGTTGACGAGCGGGGGAAACTGTAGTGGAGAAGAGTGTTGTGCGTCTGTGGACGTTCGGTCATCTAAGAGGTAAGGGAAGCTTATTTAATTTAACTGGTTTGATGTATGTTGTGTGAACGTTCGTTATTTAGCTGCATGAAAATAATGCATGATGGATGATATGAGTGAATGGTATGAACGTTCGTTATTTGATTGTATGAGTATAATGCATGATATTTGATTTACTGAAGTACATGAACGTTCGTTATTTTGGTGAAATGAGATATATGAATTTACATGAGATGATTTGTATGAAATGTGGAAGCTGATGTTGATATGAACATATGAAACTATGAGATTTGCATGTTGAAAAATGAACTGGAATGTAAAAGGATTAAACAAGAGTTCTCGTGATAACATACGTTCGTGCTGAACGGTCTTTAACCGTTCGGTTTCCTTATTTAACATGGTCAAAATGGGACTCGTTCATTTGGAAAGATCCCTTGTTGAGGACGAGCGTCCTTGTGCTAAAATACTTTCCTTGAGCGTTCGACCAAGCACTGTTGTATCTGGTATGTTTGATAAACTCCATTCTTTCGTAAATATATATATATATATATATATATATATATATATATATATGAATAGTATATTTCCCGTTCGTAAACACTATCTTAACAGCCCTTAGAATATTTCTCGAAATCTATTATTTTAAGGTTATTAACGTTCGGTCTCACACTAAACGATCGTCCTAAAGGGTGCTCGGTTTTATACTGAGCTCGTCCCAAAAGGGTGCTCGGTATTATACTGAGCGCTCGTCCTAAAGAGTGCTCGGTTTTATACTGAGCGCTCGTCCTAAAAAGGGGCTCGGTCTTATATTGAGCGCTCGCTCAAAATAGTGCTCTATTTTATACTGAGCGCTCGCTCAAAATGGTGCTCGGTCTGATACTGAGCGCTTGTACTCATCCTTATAAAATTAGTCATATCGAAATAGCGTACGTCCAACTTTAGATTTGCTACGTTCGGTCATTGACTGGAAGTGGATTTCAGTATGAGAATTTTTATAAAAACGTTTCTTTGAAGTCTTGAAATGTTCGCGTTCGATGTATTCGGCCTAGGGCCTCTACCCTTAAATTATTCCCGGAATATTCACGAGTGTCAGTTCCTTAAACTGATTCTCAAGGTAAATAACGTTCGTCCAATGAACAGTATATTATTCAGCTCATCCCGTACGTAACTGAAATTCTGACGTTCGTACTCTGATCCGAACGAGCGTCTTTCGGTCTCGTTCACAGCGTTCGTCCTCGGTCTTATTGGGGGCAGAAAGTTCGATTTTTGATGGTCTTCGAAGTAATGATGAAAATGAATATAAAATGATAAATGATAAATGTTGAGGAATATATGAGATGGAAAGAAAGTTGTGACTTTTGAACGAGCGTTCCGGGTAGGAACGACTCATAAATGAATATGGAATGATGAATAGTGAATGATTGAGAATTTATGAGATAGAATGAAAGTTATGATTATTGAACGAGCGTTCCGGGTAGGAACGACTCAGATGAATGTTGGAATTTGTAAAGTATGACTGTGGGAAGTTAATGCTGCCTGTTCGATCCTGATGTTCCGTGAGTGATCGTCCTCAAGTAGAGGGCGCACGTCATGCGTGGGAACGGCAGGAGGTCCTCGTCCTTAGGGGTACTTTGGACGGATGGATTAACCTCGGGTGGCAACTGATGAGGATGCCAGTTATCACACCACCCGGGTGCATGAACGCCTGTAACTACGCAGAATTCATACAGTCCGGACGGTCAGTCGTGTATTGAGCGTTATGTTTGCGTGCGTTGAAATGTGCATGTATGATAAATTGTTTACGTGAATTATATGTTGATGCATGAGTTAAATTACATAAGCTTACCCTGCGTTTTTCCTTGTGTTGTCTCGTTTTGTACGTTCGTCCTGTCGTTGCAATGATCATCCGTGTGGATGTGAGCAGAGGGAGACGAGCGTTTGGAAGAAGCACTGGACGAAGAGAATCTGGTCGAAGTTGAAGTGAAGACCGAGCAGTGAGACGCTCGGCTAGTAGTGTTGGTGTTTGATAGAGTGGTCGTTCGACCACCTTATGCTTTTATTTTGATTATGAGCGACCGTTCGGTAATTTCCGTGTAAGCCGTTCGGTCAGTTTTAGTGTACGCTCGGTTCTTAAATTCGTAAACTCTTCTGAAAGGACGTTCGTCCTTGTACGTTCGTTCATTAGTGGAAAGACTGTACTTTTGCGCGTTCGTTCTCTATTGATGTAACTGTACTCAAGGACGTTCGTCCTTGAGCGTTCGTTCGTTTCGTTTCAAGTTGGAAAACTGTAATGAATTATTAAATGTGATTTTCTAATTCTATGGTTTAAATACTGTATTTTTGGGATGTCACACTTCTCAAGCCAAACGAATGAGTAGCATAGTTCGTCCTAAGTAGTGTTCGGTCTTATACCGAACGCTCGTCCTTACCTTTGATTTCTAAATGCACGTAAATAGCGTTCGTCCAAATATTTAGTAAATGTATATTATCGCGTTCGGTCATTGACTGGCAGTCGATCCCTTTAAACGAATGGTTCTCAGTATAATTAAGGCTTAATTACCTACTTAGTTCCCATCTTAGGAGGTAATTTTCTGTTTAGTACCCGGTTTTAAAAATGTAGGCATTTGGTACCTATGTTTTGAAATTTGTATCAATTCAATCCTATCCAGTTAACGGCGTTATAATTGATGCGAGAAATTAAGGACGTTAATGAAGATGCATTCAAACATTTGATAGCTATTCCACCCAGGCTATCATTAACGTCCTTAATTTCTCGCATCAATTATAACGCCGTTAACTGGATAGGATTGAATTGATACAAATTTCAAAACATAGGTACCAAATACCTACATTTTTAAAACTGGGTACTAAACAGAAAATTACCTCCTAACATAGGGACTAAGTAGGTAATTAAGCCTATAATTAATTACTCGTCTTGTTGTATCTTTATCCAATTGGATTCGGCCTAGAGTCTTGGTACTTAAATTATTCTGAATATTGATTGTATCACTCTAGAGTCAGTTCATTCAACTGATTCGAGTAGCAATGACGTTCGTCAAATAATCATGTGTCGACTTATTCTGATTGGCAACGAGTCCTTCTAAATCTCGTCTTTAACGTTCGTTCTCATCCTTCAGAGGACTGAACGTTCGTTATTTTAGGTATTTGAAACTAAAGATGAAAATGATAATAAAGTATAAAGTTTTAAAAGGTGAACATTATATTGATTGGATGTACGATTATGGATTTTGGACGAGCGTTCCAGGGAGGAACGACTCATATATTGAATATGGAATTTTGGTAAAGTATGACTGTGGTTATGCTAATGCTGGCAGTCCATCCTCATGTTCCGTGAGTACTCATCCTCACGTAGAGGGGGTAGGTCATGTGTGGGAACGGCAGGAGGTCCTAGTCCTTAGGGGTACTTTGGATAGGGCTAACCTCGAGTGGCAGCTGTTGAGTGTATCCCAGTTACTACATCACTCGGGTGCAAGGACGCCTGTAGCTACACAGATTCATACAGTCCGGACGGTCTGTCTAGTACTATATATTTCTCATGATGTTATATGCTAAGTTACATGTTGTGTGAATTGAAATGTTAAATGTATATGTTGATGTATGAATTAAATTACATAAGCTTACCCTTTCGTTTTTCCTTGTGTTGTCTATTGTCTATGTACGTTCGTCCTGTCGTTGCAATGATCATCCGTGTGGATGTGAGCAGAAGGCGAGGCCACTTTGGAGGATATTATTGAAGAAGAAAATCTGGTTGAAGTGGAAGTAAAAGCCGAGCCTTAGAACGCTCGTTCATGTTAGAAGTTTAGATGTTAGCTTTTATTTTGACGTTCGGTTAATTGTTTTTGTAAAACCGTTCGTCCCAAACTTATAGTATTTCTGCATTACTGTATGGAATTCTGTAATTAAAGCTTTTTGGCTTTTGAATCCTATCTTTATTGTAAGACTGCATTATGTGACTGTTAATTGTAATTAATTCTGATTTATGGTTATAACTGTATTTTGGGATGTTACAGTTTGTATTGAAATCGACGATGATGGTGATGAAGTCCAACCTGAGGTCGTCCCATTGGTTATCCCCCCATTGCGCAGTTTTGGTGGGGATCCAAGGACCACTGTTGATGTAGACCAATTGTATAGAGTAGTAAGCGTCAGAGAGATCACTATATACAGGTATTTGGTGTGAATTGTAGCTGTGGTTGGCCAATCTGTTTTCAATGTGATTGACTAATATTTATATGTTTAGGGTTGCAAGCGAGATAATTGGGCAAACCTTGAGCACGACTTCATTTTACACTTTGGCCCTGATGAAATACATTGATAACATGGTTAGTATTCTTACATTTCTTTGTGTTTGATGTTGTAGTTGATGTTAGTAAAGTGGAATTTTTTGATTGTGTAGGTGGTGTTATTTGCTTGTACCATGTTTATGTACTTTGAGAAAAGGTTGTGCGGTGTTGTTAAGAGGATTCATTTTAGTCCATTATACTCGGTAAATAAAATTTGATATTGTATTTTTGATGAAGATGAATAAAGTTTTTTTGATTGATTTTTGATTGATGATTTTGAAATTGTCCACAGCACCATATTCTTACAGATTATAGGAAACGTCCCCAAAATCGTCATGTATTCACGCTTCATAACTATAACAGTTATCTTCGTTGCGATCATTTTGGACTTAACAGCTGACTTTGTGAGTAACCTTTAATGTGCAATATTTATGTAGTTTTGGGTCGGAAATGCGTTATTGATATTTTTTTGACTGTTTGTAGTTGTTTATGCCATTTGTCCACGATGATCACTGGTGGTGTTATTCAATGAAATTGAGTTCATTAGAGATATTTGTGATTGACTCATTGGGTAAGGGGATCAGAGACCGGAAAAGGATAGACACAGTTGTTGTAAGATTCTACACTTTTCATTGTTGATGACCCTGTGATTGTTAGATTACACCGTATTGTTGAAGCTTTTTTTGTAATTGTTTACTTCTAGGCTGAAAATATGGCACTGTTTTTTTGCCTGTTGATGAATAGACCGGAAGGTAGTATTGCTCCTTTGACTGTTAAACAAGCAAATATCTCATCCCAACCAAACTTGTAAGTTTTTTGAATTGTACTGCTGTATTATATTGTGTTGTGTTCAATAAATGTTGATCATTAATTTAATGTGGTGGCTATATTATTTAAGGCATGATTGTGGAGTGATAATGTTGAAAGCAATGGAAATTTGGGATGGAGATGACAAATACAACGGAAAAAGCATGCCTCAATATACAACCGTAAGTAGCAATTGTGTTTGTTAAGATTATCACATGTGTTGGTTTGTAATGGGGAAGTTGTTGGTTTCAGGAGGACCTGCTTGGGATCAGAAAGTAGTATGTATGTGACTGGATCCTGGACAACGAGAACATAAGACGAATGGAAGCCATAGAGCTATATGGCATTTTTTAGGATTGGTTACCCATGAAAAAATTTGTTCTTGTAACACAACATGTTTATATATGTACATAATGGAAGTTGATAATGTAGACATTGTTTATGTAATAAGATTATTGGTTGGAATTTGAATTCAATTGTTTTGACGTTGTGTTTGTTTTAAGGAATAAATGTTTTATTGAAAAAATGACGCACCTTTGTAATAAGTATTTGAATAGTAAGCGAAGGTTTAATAAGTGAAATTAAGGGTGGTTATTGCAAGGGAGTTGACGAAGTTCTGAGTTCGGGTGGTGAAAAAAGGAAATTATAATCGTTCACACTGGGTTAGTAAAGAGTTACGGGACAATACTGTGTGTTTTGTACACAAAAGAGGGTGTTGTAATCGTTTACAGACCCCTTGTAAACGATTACGCGAGAGAAAATCCATATTTGTACAGAAAGTTCAACTGAACAGCATCACGTGGGTGACCAGTGACAAAACCAGTATTTTTGAGTGACATCTGCACATGTGTCTGTGAAGGTGGAGGTGTTTGAGTGTTGGTAGATGGTGGGGGGTGATGTTAGGTGACCCCAAGATGTGTGGAAGAACCCAATCTGAGTGGGGGGAGCAATGTGTGCAAGGGTTGAGTGATGCTGCTCAAAATACACTGCTGTAATCGTTTACACCCCCCTGGTAAACGATTACGCGAGAGAAAATCCATATTTGTACAGAAAGTTCAACTCAGGTAGTCAGTCAGCATCACGTGGGTGACTAGTGACCAAACCAGTATTTTTCAGTGACATCTGCACATGTGTCTGTGAAGGTGGAGGTGTTTGAGTGTTGGTAGATGGTGGGGGGTGATATTAGGTGACCCCAAGATGTGTGGAAGAACCCAATCTGAGTGGGGGAGCAATGTGTGCAAGGGCTGAGTGATGCTGCTCAAAATACATTGCTGTAATCGTTTACACCCCCCTGGTAAACGATTACGCGAGAGAAAATCCATATTTGTACACAAAGTTCAACTCAGGTAGTCAGTCAGGATAACGTGGGTGACCAGTGACCAAACCAGTATTTTTCAGTGACATCTGCACATGTGTCTGTGAAGGTGTAGGTGTTTGAGTGTTGGTAGATGGTGGGGGGTGATGTTAGGTGACCCCAAGCAATGTGGAAGAACCCAATCTGAGTGGGGGGAGCAATGTGTGCAAGGGCTGAGTGATGCTGCTCAAAATACACTGCTGTAATCGTTTACAGACCCCTTGTAAACGATTACGCGAGAGAAAATCCATATTTGTACAGAAAGTTCAACTGAGGTAGTCAGTCAGGATAACGTGGGTGACCCCCAAGCATTTTATAACAAAATTAACTTCAAAACATTTGTATAACACAATCAACCACATCATAGAACAAGATTAATAGTTCTTAAGGTACACATGATTCACAACAATAATACATTGCAGGTTTTCAATATTACAGTTATACATTACATAGTTATAATCGTCTTAAAATATTAATATGACAGTTATCCAAAGCCCACTACTGGTTGTCTGGTTGTTTGGACGTTGATGGTTGGTCAGCTGGAAGTACAAATTTGCGGAGGATGTCATCCACATTGAGTTTCTTCTCTGCCCACATAGGGAGTCGAATGACAGGTTTTGGGGTGTCCTTAACGAGGTCAATTGTTGGAGGACAAACATTAGCTAGAAAAACCTTCACTATAGAGCGATGCGTAATATTGAGGTAGTAGTTTTGCGGACATGTAGAGAAAGGGTGGACCTAAATGTACACACCAAATTAGTGATAGGAACATTGAAAGACAAACAAGATAATTATGCAATTTAAGTACAAAATGGAAAGGTTACAAGATTGAGTAGCATAACAGAACCAACTCCGATATTGTCTGCAATTTGAGGATCTTCAAGAACTTTCTTGTGCAAGGAAACCTTCATCGTGGCAGTTGGGTCCTTCAAACATATAATAAGTTATGAATCTACAATAACATGAACTGTTGTTCAATAAAGGAAAGGCAATAATACCTTAACAGTCAACTGCATATCTACCAACCCATTTGGCTTGCACTCTTTCAATATGCAAGCAACAAATGGAAGGACCTCTAGTGATTTTGCGTCTTGGAGGGAGTTGACGTTTTCGAATTTGCCATCCGTGACCAGACCTCCAATGACAACAAGTATATGAAAACAGATTAGAACGGGTGAAAGTAATAATTATGTTTGAACCGTGTATTTCATTGACTGTACCGTGATGTTACATTGGACATTGGTGGTACTAGTACATAGGAAGGTTAGAAGAACTGAATCTTACGGGTTTTCAGTTAAAATAACAGTTTAACAGCCTAAAAATTCAAAATATTTTGTATATATATACAAACTAAATTCTTCCCTTCTCGACTCCATTCTCAAGCAAAACACACTCAATGGTAAAAAGTCCTAGAAAAAAGTCAAGGATGGGCACAATCAGAAAGGGAATCAAAAAGCGAGAATATTATGGAGTTCTTAAATGTAATTTTGAACGAAGAAGCATCACTGCCGGGGAGCCCAGCCTCTCTTTCCATTTCCTCCACCGCGACGTTTTCAACTCTAACGAGCTCTCCGCCATGAGCATCTCTTTCCCTTCCCTCCACCGCGGCGTTTCCGACTCTGACCGCCCTCCGGCTTCGGCGCCTCGCACTGCTGCGGAGGGAGGGTCCGGGCTGTCATCCCGGCCGAGTTCCAATTCCGATTGCGGGGAAAGCGCCGCTCCTTCAGTGGTACGGGAAACTTATAAAAAAGTTTTGATTTTTTAACGTTGAAAAAGTTTTGATTTTTTAACGTTGAAATTTGTTTATATTTTTGTGTACAGAGAACATTGATAGATCGCTTCGAAAGACTTCAGTTGGATGATAAAAAAGATTATCTTGAAGATGTCAAGGTTGAGGTCTTTGAAAAGACCATCACCTTGACTTGTGTGTGGAAAAAGCGCGGAGCTCAAAATAAAGTCTTTTATAAGTTTCAAGAAATATTACATATAATCTCTTTTTTTTTAGTTTCAAGAAAGATTACATATAATCTCTCTCTTTATTGTAGTTTCAAGAAAGATTACATATAATCTCTTTCTTTTTTGTATCATCTTTTTTGAATGTTTCTTTACTCAATTTATATCCACATTCCCATCGCAATTCAATGAATGTTTCTTTTGTTTGGAAGCACAGGGTACAGAAAAAAACCCTTTAATCTCATTTATTGCTTTTAGTTATTCATTATATTTAAATTTAATTAGGAATAGTTCTTTGTTTAGTTAAATTACATGCATCATGCAGAACTTATTTTAGTGAATCTTATAATACATGACTTTGAGTTCTGATCAATATGCAAAAGAGTAGTTCGAATTCAGACGTTGAAATTGAAATAAATAATTTACTTCAATTTCAACGTCTGAATTCGAACTACTCTTTTGCATATTGATCAGAACTCAAAGTCATGTATTATAAGATTCACTAAAATAAGTTCTGCATGATGCATGTAATTTAACTAAACAAAGAACTATTCCTAATTAAATTTAAATATAATGAATAACTAAAAGCAATAAATGAGATTAAAGGGTTTTTTTCTGTACCCTGTGCTTCCAAACAAAAGAAACATTCATTGAATTGCGATGGGAATGTGGATATAAATTGAGTAAAGAAACATTCAAAAAAGATGATACAAAAAAGAAAGAGATTATATGTAATCTTTCTTGAAACTACAATAAAGAGAGAGATTATATGTAATCTTTCTTGAAACTAAAAAAAAAGAGATTATATGTAATATTTCTTGAAACTTATAAAAGACTTTATTTTGAGCTCCGCGCTTTTTCCACACACAAGTCAAGGTGATGGTCTTTTCAAAGACCTCAACCTTGACATCTTCAAGATAATCTTTTTTATCATCCAACTGAAGTCTTTCGAAGCGATCTATCAATGTTCTCTGTACACAAAAATATAAACAAATTTCAACGTTAAAAAATCAAAACTTTTTCAACGTTAAAAAATCAAAACTTTTTTATAAGTTTCCCGTACCACTGAAGGAGCGGCGCTTTCCCCGCAATCGGAATTGGAACTCGGCCGGGATGACAGCCCGGACCCTCCCTCCGCAGCAGTGCGAGGCGCCGAAGCCGGAGGGCGGTCAGAGTCGGAAACGCCGCGGTGGAGGGAAGGGAAAGAGATGCTCATGGCGGAGAGCTCGTTAGAGTTGAAAACGTCGCGGTGGAGGAAATGGAAAGAGAGGCTGGGCTCCCCGGCAGTGATGCTTCTTCGTTCAAAATTACATTTAAGAACTCCATAATATTCTCGCTTTTTGATTCCCTTTCTGATTGTGCCCATCCTTGACTTTTTTCTAGGACTTTTTACCATTGAGTGTGTTTTGCTTGAGAATGGAGTCGAGAAGGGAAGAATTTAGTTTGTATATATATACAAAATATTTTGAATTTTTAGGCTGTTAAACTGTTATTTTAACTGAAAACCCGTAAGATTCAGTTCTTCTAACCTTCCTATGTACTAGTACCACCAATGTCCAATGTAACATCACGGTACAGTCAATGAAATACACGGTTCAAACATAATTATTACTTTCACCAGTTCTAATATGTTTTCATATATTTTTTGTCATTGGAGGTCTGGTCACGGATGGCAAATTCGAAAACGTCAACTCCCTCCAAGACACAAAATCACTAAACGTCAACTTCCATTGAAAGAGTGCAAGCCAAATGGGTTGGGAGATATGCAGTTGAATGTTAAGGTATTATTGCCTTTCCTTTATTGAACAACAGTACATGTTATTGTAGATTCATAACTTATTATATGTTTGAAGGACCCAACAGTGCATCGATGAAGGCTTCCTTGCACAAGAAAGTTCTTGAAGATCTTCAAATTGCAGACAATATCAGAGTTGGTTCTGTTATGGTACTCAATCTTGTAACCCTTCCATTTTGTACTTAAATTGCATAATTATCTTGTTTGTCTTTCAATGTTCCTATCACTAATTTGGTGTGTACATTTAGGTCCACCCTTTCGCTACATCTCCGCAAAACTACTACCTCAATATTACGCATCGCCCTATAGTGAAGGTTTTTCCAGCTAATGTTTGTTCTCCAACAATTGACCTCGTTAAGGACACCCCAAAACCTGTCATTCGACTCCCTATGTGGACAGAGAAGAAACTCAATGTGGATGACATCCTCCGCAAATTTGTACCTCCAGCTGACCAACCATCAACGTCCAAACAACCAGACAAACAGTAGTGGGCTTTGGATAACTGTCATATTAATATTTTAAGACGATTATAACTATGTAATGGATAACTGTAATATTGAAAACCTGCAATGTATTATTGTTGTGAATCATGTGTACCTTAAGAACTATTAATCTTGTTTTATGATGTGGTTGATTGTGTTATACAAATGTTTTGAAGTTAATTCTGTTATAAAATGCTTGGGGGTTGTAAGAACCTAGTTAAACGTATCCTAGTCAGCTACCTGTATCAGCAAAATATTTCCCTGACCCCACCTGTCAAATCCCATTAATTTTCCAGACATACTACACTGAAACATTAAAAACCCACTTAGAAATCCTTGCACCGAAAACCCCACCTGTTAAGCCATAATCATTACATCAAACCCTGCCCAGTTGCATTTAAAACCCACTTACATACTCTCTACAACTCACGCCAAGTGTCACCAGGAAAGAATTGAAGTCAGTAATGGGGGGTGCAGGTGTCGACAGGAGAGACGGAAGTTCGTGTGGGCGTGGGGAGAACAAAATAGATTTTCTGAAAAACCCTTCCACTCTCCTGCACGCATCTTCTTCCCCTCCAAACTCAGACTCCATTTTTCTCCATCTTCTCTCTAGGAACCCCCACCTTCTCTCTACTGTAACTCACACACTTCTTCTCCGATCACGTTTCAGAACCGTAGGAACGATCCCTGAGACGTGAGCGTCATTTTGGACTGAACAGATTGAGAATCTGAGCTGGTAAGTTCTCGTCTCTAACCGTTCGTCTATTAGGTTTCATGCGAAACCAGGTTCTGGTTGCATGCATGGGTTATATGTCTGAGTTGTTTCTGATTTGTGATGTTTAGATTAAGTGAAAGTTATTAAGTGAATCGGAGGATAGAACGTTGTAAGAGGACGAACCAAACCCTTGCATTAGGACATTTCACTCATAGATCCGGGTAAGGGAAGCTTATGGATTTAATTCTACATTGTTGTATGTTTGCTGAAAACGAATGTCTGTTGATGAATGAATGAATGTATGTATGCAGTATGAGTATGAATGCATGATGAATGATGGTTGAGATGTATGAATATGAACATGGATAGTTATGGTGTATGAAATAAATCTGTATGATGATGTTGAATATGAATTATTAGAATGAATGTTATAAAGTTTATAAATTGTTAATATGAAGTATAAAGTATGAACTGATATGTTGAAATCTGGGATCTGTAATAGATGAAAAATCTGAATGTAAATTACTCCCTATGATAAAATACGTTCGTCATCGTACGGTCTTATACCGTTCGGTTTCCTAGTAAATGACTTAGAATGGAATTCTTTCATTCGGAAAGAAATCTGATCGAGAACGAGCGTCCTCTTGTGAAATACTATGTTTGAGCGCTCGGCTCATCATAGTGGCACCGTATACTTTAAATTAAATAATAGTATTTTATACTCTTATACTTTAAGATAAGTAGCGCTCGGTCTTATACCAAGCGTTCGTCCTAAATAGCGCTCGGTCTTATACCAAGCGTTTGTCCTAAATAGCGCTCGGTCTTATACCAAGCGTTCGTCCTAAATATCGCTCGGTCTTATAGCAAGCGTTCGTCCTAAGTAGCGCTCGGTCTTGTACCAAGCGTTCGTCATAATTGGTGCTCGGTCATCTACCTAGCGTTCGTCATAAGTGGTGCTCGGTCTTATACCAAGCGCTCGTATTATTGAATACCCACTTTGATAAATAGCGTTCGTTCAAGTATTATAATATTCACCTTTCCTCACGTTCGTTCAATTACTGGCATCGGTCTTCCATATGCGAATTACTACAAAGATAGTTCTAAATATTTTTGACTCTCCTTCTTTCATTAGATCTGGTCTAAGGTCTTTATGATGAAATTTTCTCTAAGTACCAGTGTACCTCCAAAAGGGTTAGTTCATTTAACTGACCGACTAGATAGTAACGTTCGCTATAGACTTCTTCGTTCATTCATTACCTTTCTTTGGACGTTCGTCCTAGTTCTGTAGAGGACTGAACGTTCGTCATTTTATGCTCTTACATCTAAAGATGAAAATGATGATAAATTATAAGGACTTGAAGTGTGAATACTATATTGAGTGATTATACGATTATGGATTTTGGACGAGCGTTCCAGGGAGGAACGACTCATATATATTGAACTATTGGATTGGTAAAGTATGACTGTGGTTATTGCTAATGCTGGCAGTCCATCCTGATATTCCGTGATACTCATCCTCACGTATAGGAGAGTAGTCATGCGTGGGAATGGCAGGAGGTCCTAGTCCTTAGGGGTACTTTGGATAGGATTAACCTCGAGTGGCAGCTGTTGAGTGTATCCCAGTTACTACACCACTCGGGTGCAAGGACGCCTGTAGCTACACAGATTCATACAGTCCGGACGGTCTGTCTAGTACTATATATTTATTATGCTGTTATATGTTAAGTTACATGTTGTGTGAATTGAAATGTTAAGTGTATATGTTGATGTATGAATTAAATTACATAAGCTTACCCTTTCGTTTTCCTTGTGTTGTCTATTGTCTATGTACGTTCGTCCTGTCTTGCAATGATCATCCGTGTGGATGTGAGCAGAAGGCGAGGCCACTTTGGAGGACGTGATTGAAGAAGAGAATCTGGTTGAAGTGGAAGTCAAGGCCGAGCCTTAGACCGCTCGTTTAGATTAGAAGTTTAGATGTTAGCTTTCATTCTGACGTTCGGTTATTAATTTTGTAAAACCGTTCGTCCCAGCTTCTATTATTCTGATAGTACTGTATTAAATTCTGGGGTTAAATATGTTTTTAGTCCCTAAACTACTGGCCGTTTCTGGTTTTCGTCCCTCTTTCAAAGTAAGGTACAATTTGGTCCTCATTCTTTCCGAAAACGTTCGTTTTAGTCCTCGAAAACTAACAGCGTTTAAAAATTTGGTCCTCATTTAGCAACAAAATGAGGACTAAAACCAAAATTCCGAGGACTAAAACGAACGTTTCGAAAAGAATGAGGACCAAATTGTACCTTACTTTGAAAGAGGGACGAAAACCAGAAACGACCAATAGTTTAGGGACTAAAAACATATTTAACCCTAAATTCTGTAACTGAAGCGTTTTGGCTTTTGAACTTTAATCTTAGTGTAAAGACTGCATTGTTTTACTGTTAAATGTAATTAATTCTGATTTATGGTAATTACTATATTTTGGGATGTTACAGGGGTCACCCACGTTATCCTGACTGACTACCTCAGTTGAATTTTCTGTACAAATATGGATTTTTTCTCGCGTAATCGTTTACAAGGGGTCTGTAAACGATTTTTTCGTTCCAATTTGGCTGATTTGTGCGAACTTTCAGAAGAAATACCGAACGTTCAGAATTTGTCCGACCACTATTTGGTCGAACACTGTTTGGACGAGCGCGCGTTTCTGCAGAATTCTGCAGAATCGCATCAGGTTTCCCAGAAACCCAGAAACCTCAAGTTTTCATCCCCAAATTCCCATATTTGCATCAAATACAGTATATTTAAACAATCAAACAAAAGATCTAGCTCCCCTTACCTCTTGAAGACTTCTTTGGATCTTTCTCCCAAAAGATTTGCAGTTCTTGATCTCCTTCCAACTCCAAAAGCTCTCCACTTCTCCTCTCCCAGATTTGCAATCCAAGACCTCCTTGCACTTCAGCAGCTCCAAACTTCACCCTTTCACCGATTTGCAGCAAGCTCTCCACCCTTCCAGAAAATCAGAACCAAATCTTCCTCTCAGTATTTTTAAAAGCCAGCATTCCTTCCCTTGAGTGCTCTTTAGACGGTGCAAATTGAAGAAAAAGGGCCCTCTCAGTGCTGCTCTCCATTAGCAATTTAATAGAAACCCACTTCTGATATTGGGAGATCCACTTCTGATAGTGGGACGGCTGGTGCTTTGATAACAGTTGAAAAACTGTTATTTTCATGCTTAAAATTGACATAAAAAGCAACCTTTACACTTAGAAACTAGCTTGAAATCATGCTTTTATTTATATTTTCATAAATAAGAGAGCTGGACAGGTTTATGCTTGATTTCAGTGTTTTTGTGCAGGTTTTAAGGTGAATTTAGTGAAAGAAGTGAAGAAGGAGAGAGATGGAATCAGAAAAGACATTAAAAAGTGCAAAAGGAGAAGCTGAAGTTACCGCTCAGCGGCAGTTTACCGCTGAGCGGCACTCAGGAAGTCACGGGAGGTCCGCTAAGGGGCAAAATGGCCGCTGAGGGGAAGAAACTACTCACGCACTCACCGCTGAGCGGTACTTTACCGCTGAGCGGCACACTTATGGGCTTGGGCCTAGATTTTCTGTAATTTTAGAATAGTATATAAACTTTAGGACGTCCTAGGGTTTGTATCTTTGGCAGAAACGAAGCAAACACTCTCTCTTCCACCCCTTTGAAGGAGGATCTTGGATGCTCAGGCTACCTCTTCACCTTTCTAGGGTTTTATCTTTCATTCTTTCATTATTGTTCATCTAGGTTCACCATAAATATGGTGAACTAAAGCTTGTATGTTTGTTGGGAATCAATGTAATCTTTTGAAGCTCTCATATATGGAATTTGTGCTTGCATCTTAATCTAAGACTTATGCTTTCTTGTTCAAGCAGGATATTCTCTTCTCCAAAACTTTTGTAACACTTAATGAGAAGAAGTGTATATACACATAAAAAACACAAAATAACATTGGAGAAAAATGTAGGACAAAGATTGTCACGAGAGAGAGGGCAGCATGGGGATAGGTACCTTGATCATTAGTTGTCAACATTCTGCGAATTATAGGAAGCAAAGTTGGCTCAATTTGAACAAAAAGGTGAGGAAGCCTGCTCACTGATTCAAGTACTGTACTAATAGCACGTAAACAACCTACAACAGCCAGAGCACCTGGATCATCAGCTTCTGCAGTGTTCATACACCTCCAAAATGCAGCAGCCTGTTATTTAAAATAAAACGTTATTTTGACATTACCTCTAGAAATTATTAAAAATTAAAAATTTCTAGAAATTGTTAAAAATTAATAATTTCTAGAAAATTGTGAAAGGAAAAGAAATATTACCAAATTTTGGCACAACCCAAGTGCATAAGGGGTCATCTCTTCCCCAAACTTGTCCACAATAGTAGTCTCCAATGTGAACACAAGGTCCTCATTCTCAACCTCATTCATAAGTTTGAAAAACTCTGGAGAGAAATCTGGAGAGAAACAAAATTTCGCAATGTAAAATTTCACTTGGTTAAAACTTACTCCGAAAGTCAAATAATAATTCTGGAGAGAAACAAAATTCTCACACCCTCATACCATCCAGGAGTTGAGGAAGAATGGGACGAATTTCATTCAAATCTGCACAAACATGTCATGAGAAAAATAAGCATATAGAAAAAAAATATTCATAATAATTACAAAAAATAGTGAGAATGTAAAAACCACCTTTACAAGCTTCAATAAAAGAGCGCAAAGCAAAAAAGGAATCAACACGCACAGGAAGTTCTGAATCCTGCATTCTGGATACCACACACTGCAAAGCCTTCCGGAAATTGTTCTGATCTGAAAAGTTAATATGGGCATACTGTCCAGCAACCCATGCTGCCTGTTTTTCAAACAAAATTAAATTGTACTTTACACAATAACTCCATAATCTGAATAAGTTTTAGAATAACTTAAACGAAATCAAATAAACCTATGCATTTGCAAATAATGCTTCATTTATTTAGTTTAGAACACCGTGAATGAAAGCCGAAAACCCTTTCCAACCGTGGTAAGGATGATAATTGGGCCATTAAACAAATATGCCCGTTGTGTGATCCTTTTGCATCCATATAAAGCACTCAACACTGCATAAGATCAGATCTACTGATTATACGAAGCATAAGTTGAGATACTTAGAAGTATGGATCCTGTTATTGTAACTTTGGAAGCAGATCTAGAAAACATTCGGGACTAATCAGATATTATCTTCCTCTTACAATCCCACATGAAGCTCAAGACCCTTGAGAGCATTGTATCCTTTTTTGGTGGAGGGTAACAGTATGTAAATATGAATAGAAGAAGAATGTTAGTCAAGTATACTTAAATTCGTTTTCATTGCTGTTGAGTACCTGGTTATATATAAAGCTCAGTTGTATTTTAGAAGACTGGAATGGTAAAGGTCCTACATCACATGGCAATATATGGAGATAAAAATAACAACTATAATAGGAAATCGTACCTTAGCCCTAAGGTGGCCAACAGGACTGCTGAACTCGGGAAAGACATGTTGCACTAAAATTCGCTCGAGTTCAGACTTGTACGGCTCAGTCTGCTTCAATTTGTCACAGAGTGCCCCAATAGCAAGGAGGGCACCATCTTTCTGTCTGTAGGGCTTGTACTCTGCAGAAGCTTCATCATACCTAATGCACAGCAAATCATAAATATTGCACCCAATTATAGATTATTCATTGTAACAGTAAACCATTACCTTCTGAAAATTTCAACAATAAATTGAATAAATTTTTGAAGATTTTCTTTCCCCCGTTTCCGAACCAATTCACTCACAAAATCCATGGAAGCCTTCCTAGGACTATACAAATCTTCAATAATATCTGTAACAAAGAATTAGAAGCTATAAGAAATTCCAGTGCATATTGAAATACTGTTTCCATACCAGGGCAACTTACCATAGCCTTTCCTTACATACTCATGAGGATCTTCATCCCAAAGCTTTTGATCATTATCATTAAAGCACATAAGGGGGAACACTATTTCAAAAAGAAGGACATCAAGCCGTGGTTGCAGCAGAGTATACATACCATTCCTTGAGATACTGCATGTGATGCCAAAATTACAGAGAAATAATTAGTATGTGCTATCTAGTGGCACCAAATATAGCACTCAACAACTCATGATTTCTATCCAAATAGACAATAACAACTTTCTTCCTGGTCTGATTTGACATTCGGGAATGAGAAAGATACATTCATAAAGAACCAATGACCAAAGATGCTCTATCCCAATGTCAAGCATCTACTCCTCCTTTAGCTTATTGAAAATCTAATAAAGCACATGAGCACCTCATATAATCGGAAGTCTAACGGCTTTCACAGTGTTTAAATATTTTTTTTTAAAACCAGACCTCTGATGTTTACTAGGCTCATGTTATAGGAGTTTTTGAAAAAGTTCACCGAAATCCTCAATTTATGATGAGTAGCAACTGTGGAATAATGTATTAACTTACCAACCACATGCTTATAATTGCAGATAAAATATCAGTTGATATTTGAGAAAAAATAGGATATAATGCAGAACACAGAAATCACACAAATATAATGCACCTGTCTTTGTAGAGACAAAAAGTCTTCAATAACCACAAACTTCAAAATAACGACACATCCTATGTACACCCCCACTATTGTCGCCAGCCATCAGTTATTTTCTATGAGTAAAGGTCATTGAGGCAGTTTTTACAGATTTATGTGGGACAGTTGTTTAACAGTCTTGTGTGGCAATCTTCCTCCTCCTCCCTCCCCATCCTCTGCTGCTTCCCCCAAAACCTAAAAGAACCTTGATGACTCCAACTTCTTGCTGTGTGTATTAAACCGCAATGTCTTCCAACACTTTGTATCGATCCATTGTTTCCTCTTTGTTTTGTTACCGAAGCTGATCATGATGCTGGAAAAATCAATCCCACCTATAGCACTTAACAGCAAGATCAAATGGTGTTGGCGCACTCTAACCAACATTATCACACTCGTTTCTTTCTATAGTCTTAGGTAGCATTAATTCTTATCAAGTTTGGGATAAAGTTCCTGCTTATTTTCAAAAACAAATGTGTAGTCCTCAACAACTTTGCAATGAACTTCAATCCAAAAATCTTATCCTTGAAGATTGGTTGATAACAGAGTTTCTTCTTGGTGTTAATGCGTTAATTGGTTGTCCCACTTCCACTCTCACCAAGAATACATAAATGCTATTTTAAGGATTGCCTCAAGACTATGATTGTGTCATTTTTGTCATTGAAAGTAAGTTTGAACTGCTACTAATTGAAGAAATTTAAGCTTTACTTCTTGTGCATTGTCTACAAAAGTTTTGAAATAAAGTTCCGGCAGATGCAGCCCATCTAAACCTAATTTAAGGTTTGTTGTCCAAACAAATTTACAAAACGAAGAGAGCTATACTGTTTTTCTATCAAAAACTGCACAAAACCAGGAAACTAAAGCACTTGTTACTGCCTTTCATGACTCCTCCTAAATTCATGGTTGACTTTAGATATCAAGGACGTGGATGATACTATGGAGCCCGCTTTGCCAATATTCAGTGTCACGTGTGCCTTAAATAATAATGCTTTTTGCTATCATATGTTAGTTACATCAAAGTTATCAAACTAAGGCAAACTCTATTCAAGTTTTACAAAGGCTTGGAACCAGAACCATCAAGAAAATCTCAGTTTTCTTTAACATAATGGTTCTTATAATTTTCTCAGTAGCAGCATTCCCTAAGCCAAGAGCTCTTTAAATTATGGATAATACATAAAACCACCTGCCATTTGTTGAATTTCAACTTTTTTATTGGAAGAATGGGGGCAGCAATCTAGACCCCTAGATCAAAAAAGCTCAAATATCACGAACCAACAATCCTAAAAGCTAATCCTGTTAGGTGGAGAGACCATAATGGTTTTTATATTGCATCTCCAAACCAAGTCAAAAAGAAAATGCATTTACTAAATGATGTGTGGCATTAATCAGAATTAAAGGCACGCAGTTAATTAAAGTAGACTAGAATACGAATATATAATATGATTCACGGTGAAAAATTAGACTGCAAAGGATACCCACCTGTTGGTTAGATATTCAAGAATCAAGTTGATAACTCTGTCGGGTAAATAGCCCCCTACTCTAACAACATTTAATAGATTTAAATGGCGCTCTAAGATTTTCCCAGCGTAATGCTTCTGAAACATTTGGGCAAAGCCTCTGTTTTCAGGGTTTTGAAGCTTCAAGTCTCCAAGACTGTCATGTGGTAATTTAAAAAACCATAGAAATTCAGAATAAGTCACACAGCAAAAACTCTTTTATATATAAATCAATCTACACCTAAACATACCGAGTGTAGAGCCTATCTAGAATGTGAACTGTCCATTTCTTGACCTTCCACCAACCCCATGATTTTCTAAGATCAGGATCAACAGGCTGACCTTCAGAGGGTACAGGTCTCTCCAATATATTTAAAAAAAGCATCATCCAAGCATTGAAGATATTTTGATCAAACAACAGCTTAGGAGTCTCCAACTGAATAAATTCAACAAAATCCATAATTTCACATGTCAACTATCAGAAATTTGAGGTGAGAAGCATCAAAACAAATGAGGTGGCCGAAAAAGTTATCTCAAAATGTAAAAGATGCTCTCCTTTATTTCATTTTATCCCCAGCGACCAGATCAACCAAAAAAAATGAAACAAAGATTTATTGAGATACAAACACATAAATAAAGACTTCCTAGACAAGGGTTCGCATGGACTGTAGTGTTGACTATTTTTGTTCTTCTAACTTTTGATCACATTAACTCCACCTCATATTTGACGTGAGAGGAAAACATGATACTAGAGATATAACAATCCCACAATAACTTTTTATTCTTTGCTTATTTAAATTTAATGGCAATATAAACCCAATGGCAAGGGATGAAAAGATACTAAAATACAGTGGACAATTAAGCGTCATTTTCTTAAAAGGCATAACCCCAAAGTAACAGAAGGGTGTCATGTATTTCAATTAATATTTAACAAAATGGTATCATTGCTCTTTGTAAAAGAAAGGCAGCGCATCAATTGTAATTAACATTTGATTAACTGCAGTTAGTTTATCAGTAAGGTTAAAGGGGATAACTCATAAAAAGGTAGGACGACTAAGAGAAGGATATCATGAATCATGAAGTTAAAGTTGAGCCCAACTTCTAAGATGGCTTAGCCACTTGCATTAGCCATGCTCCGTGCCATTAACCTTAGGCAAGAGGGGGTTATTGGAAAGTCACCTTAATTGCAGTTGCCTTTGTTAAAACCTCTTTTGGAGGTTGCTATAGTTGGTTGAGGTCTCAAGGGTAGTCTTTAATTCTACATCAGATAAAGCTATGTTTTAAATAGAGCTTACAAATTTTGGCAGAACTCACATCCAAGTCGATTTTCTAAATTGAGTTTAAGCTGAAATTCGAAGACTATGATTAGGCTTTTTCTAAACTATTACTTTTGTTTTAGGTAAACTCTAAAAGTCCAATACAATCTAAAGGATGTACTTGAGAATTAAACTGTAAAATAATTCTAGAGGGCTTAATTGATCCCTCTCACAATCTTCTATTTATATAAATAAATTGATACAAAAGTACATGATAAATAGGGTAACCCTAGATACAATATAATCATGATAAATAGGGTAATCCTAGACACAATATAATCATGATAAAATAGGATAAATATCCTAACAGATGTGATCGGAAAAGAGTTATATTTAAATTATGCACACTAACTTCAATGGCACAAGGGAGTTGCTTCTCCTTTCACTGCTTTGAAATATGCAAACTTATGCCTGAACACTTCCAGACATTAATCCAAACACACTTACTCCCTCAAATTTGACAGCCCTGACCACCTTGGGCTAAAATAGAATGTATTGTACACCCTAATTAATAATAATCACAGATTTTACATAATGGCTATCAATAGAAGTAACATGAATCTGAACAAGGTTTGATCTACAGCATAATGCATAAAATAAACTTGTTAATTTAAGAATACATGTGAGGACAGAGAGAGCGTACAAAAATGGAGGACCAGAATATTTTACAGATACGCTTGATTAGATCAGCTACTTCAAGTGATGGATTAACAATCTGGACAAGCCCATTAAATATATTGAGAAGATGAGGAAATGTCTCGTCAACAATGCGATAAGCTAGGATCCTTTCCTCGACGGACTTGAAACTGAAAAGAAAATATAAAAGAGCGTATGAACCTAACACATACTAGACTAATGAATCTGGACCACTATTTAAGGATCACAGGGTACTTTTGAAAATATGAGCTCTTGCAAAATCATAAATGTAAATACTTTGAAATGGAAATTATTTTAACCACGTTACAGCATATTTATTAGCTTTGCCAGTAAATATTCTCCATTGTGAAACCTGCATACTCAACTTTAGCAGGGTCTCCCCTCCAACAAGTTTTTTGAAATGGAAACTTCAATTCTTATTA
Source organism: Vigna umbellata (assembly GCF_029865625.1). Taxonomy (NCBI): domain Eukaryota; kingdom Viridiplantae; phylum Streptophyta; class Magnoliopsida; order Fabales; family Fabaceae; genus Vigna; species Vigna umbellata. Next base: position 11,401,617 of record NC_142168.1, on the reverse strand, counting down.
ATGTACATAGAAAAATAATCATACTGGCCAAAACACATGGAATGAGGTTTGTCCCTTCCATTTGAAACATTGTAAACTCTAGTCTTTTCTATTTTCCTTTCCAGACTTAATGAAAGGTCTCAAATTTGTGGTGATATCTTAATCCTCATTCATTTTCTTCAACACCTCAAAATGATCACGAAATTAACATTCAAAAAATAATTATTGCTAATCATTTCTTTGTTAATTTTTCTTTTGGTACTGGAAAAGCAGACAACTATTTAGCCGACATGCAAAACAAGTGTATTTTCATATAGTATGGAAGTACAATTATTAATAATAACAGACAAAGTACCAAATAGTGAGAAAATATCACCAACAGAACTGGGTAAGAACATCAACCTGGTTCTTCCAGTTAAGGTATAATAGATATGAAGTCACAAACTTACTCGAACTTTCTTGAAAGAATCTGGAGCACAAACACATTGACTTGTTGATCCTGTAAGTTATGCTTCACCCAATCAAGAAGACGTGGCCACTGATCAGGATAATCACAACGTATAACTGTTTTAAGGCACTCGCCAAGCTGTACCCTTTAGACGTAAGGAACGCCAAGTCAAGACAACGGAGAATTGTAAAAAAAAAACACAAACAAAACGTTTTTTAGAAGAGAAAGAAATATGGCACATAATTTAAATCCTCATTAGTTGTCATCACCCACAAGGTAAAGAGAGACATGACAGCAAGAAAACAACCCATCAAAATATACAAGAATAGCCACCAGATACGACGTACCAAAGGTGAACAATCATACCTCAACAGAGGAGGAACATGGGTTACAACGACCAGAATGTGATCTCTCACCACATCTTTATCACTCTGTGAAATCTGCTGCTGCGTTTCTACATAAGCAACCCACAAAAATAAAGAATGCGATAAGCAAAAATCCCATTTCATTATCTAATTTGCACCAATGATAAAAAGTGCATACCATCAAGAGGAGACCAATTTTTCGCAATAAAGTTTTTGAAATGAATACTAGCCACTTGTCGTACACCTATGTCAACGTTGTTGTCAACAATGATTTGCAACAGCCTCACAAGATGCTGAGGCGTATACTGAAACTGTATGCAAATTCAACAACAAGCATATAAAAGTTAAAAGAAGTCAACAAACTGCAACATTGACACATTCAATTACAACCGCAAACCGGGACGCCCATGCCAACAGACAACAAAGTCCGATGTTTTTCACTACATAAACAAGGTCGTGACTAAAAAAGATCATCAAGAAACACAGCCAAATTTAAATTTATCAAATCAAAGCGCTGCTAGATTCAATTAACAACCGTACACCAAAATTCAATCAACAACCGACGACCCAAGAAGACACTAAAAGAATCACCACGTTTCACAACTATCCGTACTTCTTAAGCACTAACCGGAAGTGAATCAAGTAAATACAAAGCAATGAAAACTCTGATCAGGGAGAAAATTAAGGAATCGGAAGGAGTCGCACCTGATTCAAGCTCTCCTCAGCAGCTTTCCGTTCATCTGAATTGGGACTGAGAGCGCCTTGGAGTATAACAGCGAGACTGGGAAGATCCATGAACCGAAAACTCGATCAAAAAACCTCCGCTACCAACTCCGATCAGCGCGCAATCTAACAATTCCGAAACCGATTACAAGTTCAGATATAAACCCTAGAAATAGGGTCCTCTTGGGTTTAGAGCGCGAGCGATAGGCGAGCGCAACGAGAATCGAACAGAGTAAGTGGCTTCCGATTTGTGTTTTGTTATCACCGTATACTATTTATGAGTGTGATAGCATGTCAATGCTCTCTATTTATAATTTGTTTCATGCAACTCGCACCGAGATAAACCTAATAAAATATCAACACAGTGTCAACATGTTTAGGTAAGTAAATATCGCCAGAAAGAAGGATATTCTAGTTTTTCTTTTTTTTTTTTAACAAAGTTACATTATTAATTATTGTCTTTTTCTTTCTTTTTTCATTTTTTTATTTTAATTATTGTCTGTTTTATATTTTATTTATCCTTTATATTAGTTATATTACTATATATGATAGTCAAGAAATGTAAGAGACTAGGTTCACCAGAATAAGGTTAGAATAATATTTTTAGTAAAAAATAGTTACATTAAGCTGAAATTAGCTCAGAATTTAGATACTTGTGTAGCTTCCAACATTTTTTATTTTAACAGAAGCTGTCATAATAATCGTGTGCTAGAAACTGGTAAAGATAGAAACTCCTTGCATTTTCAGGCTATAAATTGTTCTCTCTGCATAACAATAACATAAACTCCTTGCATTTTCAGGCTATAAAGTGTTGGAGATTTATATTTCACACAATCCAATCTCTTGTCAGTTGATTTCACATCCCAACTATATATAAGGTCATTAGCCAGAACACTAAAAGACAAGCAGAAAAATTTTACTTCATTCCAGAAAAGTTCCTCAATCTTACGAAGGGTTCAAAATACAAGTAGGCCACAAGCCATGGAAGTGTAATATACTCACTACATTCACAAGCATGGACATTGCAAACATAGACTTTAGTCTTTCGAGTGCGATATAAATTTGTATAGTCTTTCGAGTGTTTGACCCGACAAGCTCTTTAACTAAGAGCAATTACAAATCCTTGGATTCATTAATGGTGTAAATTATGTTCTTAAGTCGTTTGTGAATTACCTCAATATCTTCTCATAACTCGGCTGACAGACATTATCTCTCCATTTCTGCCGAGTTGATTTGTCACGGTCTCCATCCGAGTTATGTACTCGACTACTCGTTTTCTCTCTTTCATCTTCAAAGTTTTCAAACTCGTCTATGAGAGTTTGAAGTCGGATTTGCTTAATATGATCATCCCTTTGTATGTCTTCTCTAGGATATCCCACGCTTCTCTTGAAGATGTAGCTTTTGCTATCTTCTCAAAGCCGAACTTGTCCACAGCTATGTACAATACGTACAAATCCAATTTGTCCTTTACTCGCATTTTCTCATAGCAATATGGGCAATCGTCTCTTCTTCATCTTCCGCCAGTTCTTAGTACTCATTCTCAACAACATTCCACACGTTTTGGTATCCAAGAAGAGTCTTCATCTGCAGACTTCAGTTATCATAGCTGGCTTTCTTCGTCAACTGCGACATGAACATACTGTTTACAAGATTGGCTATCTCACTATCTCTTCCTCAAACACTCAAGCAAACTTGCTCTCTATTTTTTCACTCAGACACTCAGGAACAAATACCAATTTGTTGGGAAATAATTTCAAACACATATAATCTAAATTGTAACTTTGTGTATTTTCATTGAATTGTATAGGCTATTATATGGTTGTGAACACTAACTAAATAATATTGACCAACACTAATCGAATAATACTAATTGAGTATATTATACAAAAAAACTAAACAACTACCAAACAACTAAAACTAGAAACGGAATTGCAAATAAACCTTGATATTTAATTTTATCCTAACAGGCCCACTGTTAGGCTACGAGGTTGGCATGGTTGTTTTTTTTGTCATCCAAAGTTTAATATCATATGAAAATGGGCTGAATTTTTTATTTTTTACATGAAAACGAGCTAACGACAAACTAGCAGGCTTATTTCAAGCTGAAAGGGCTGAAACGAGTTGTTTTCTAATTGTTTCAAGGCTTAATACATCATTTGGTTCCTAGTTTTGGACTTTTTGTTCAAAGTCGTCCTACCTTTTAAAAAAATTAAGTAACATATCTCGTTAAAAACGATTCAAAATGGTCATTTTGACTTACGGCGTTAAAAACATAACGGTGCAATTGCCTCCGTGGCAAAAACTGAATGATGTGTACAATTTTTGATTGTGTGACAATGTGAGGTGAATTGAGTTGGCAAGGTATGTGGAAATGTTAAAAAGTTGAAGTTATTAAGTAAAAGAAAAGGGTTAGAATTTGTGCAAAATCATGTGTAAAATCAGAAGCCCCAATTGTAATTTTCAAAATTAGAATCTCAATTCACAATTCACAAAATCATGTGCAAAATCAAAAACCCTAATTGCCAATTTGCAATTCACAAAAAATCAGAAACTCCATCTCTCTCCCAACATTTCAGCAACCATCACCCCATCGTTGTCTTCTTGTTCACCTCAAACACCCACAACCAGAAAAAACTCATTCAAAGAGGAGGAAGAAAGTTGAACAATAATTGAGAAAAAGGGTCAGTGGTAACGTTGGTGGAGCTCATGGCCAACGACGTGCCTTGGAAAAGATGCAGCAATGTCGACGATCACGTCCGGCTCCGACGTTAACGGCGAGGCGAGAAAAGTGTAGTCGTGGGTGAAGGTGGTGTTGTAGTGACCTCACACAAAGAAGATGGAGGTGGGTGCGGTAGGTTTTCTTCTCTCTTTTGTTGTGGTTGAATTGAAAATCGAATGAAGAAAGAGAGATTATGAATGCTAAAACGGGTTGCTGGCAGGCGGGATTCTTCCAATTGCATCTTCAACGAACCATGAACCCAAATTGAAGATTACTTTCACCAAATTCTTGAACCCCAAATCGCGAATGAATTCTAACCTAATTGAAGATCACTTTTATTTAACCCTTAGTTAAACTTTTTCCACAGTCATTCAATTTTATTTTTAAAATTTACACCTTAATATATATCAAACGTGTCACGTATTACAAAATTGTACACATCATTCACTTTTGGCCACTAAGGCAATTGCACTGTTATGTTTTTAACTTTGTAAGTTAAAAGGACCATTTTGAAAAGTTTTTAACAAAACATGGAACCTTACTAAACATTTTTAAAAGGTAGGACAACTTTGAGCAAAAAGTCCAAAACTAAGAAGCAAATGATGTATTAAACCTTGTTTCAAATATTGGTTGAGTTGTATCAAACTTTGGTCGAGTTCTATCGGACCTTGACCTAGATTTCGACTGGATTATTGGATTGTGTTAATATGAAATGTTACAAGTTCCAATTTTTTTTAATTTAGTCGATTGACGGACTGACTCGAATGACCTGCAGGAATGGTATGCCGAACCAGGCTAACTAGGTTGGTTTAGGTTTCCGAGTTAAAAAGTTTATCCTGCCTTTTTTTTGCCGAATTGAGAGGCTAATCCGTCGAGCCCTTTTTACCATCACTAACTATATCACTAGGTGAATCTACCTAATTTTTCTACGGCCATATTGGGTTGGATGAATTTCTCTGTAAACATTTCTAGAAATAAAAGTCTTTGAACTTTTCCAACTGCTTATTCTCATTTTGACTATGCTTATTCTCATTTTGACTAAGTCAGACTTTCATATGCAGGTCCCAGTCTTTGAACTAGAGCAAACAATATCTGAAATGAATGCTTGGTGAGAAATGAACACAGCCTTGTTAAAAACTTTAGGGGATCTTATTTTGGCGAGATTCCAACCCAACCCTATTATTCTTCTCAAGCCAAACGAATGAGGAGTAGCATAGTTCAATGTCTATGGTAAGTGACAAGTGAAAACTACTTAAGCAAGCAGGTGTCACAAATTGGAACTATGTTTCTGAATTGTTTGGGCATGTGCTGTTCGAAGCCCACAACAAATACAAATTCATCTCGGAGACAGTTTCCATCGTTAATAGAAGAACTGTGCCATCAATTTTCTCTCATCGATCTCAGGAAAGCCACCGATAACTTTGATACAAACAGAGTAATAGGACGTGGATTATTTAGTGAAGTATATAAAGGCTGTTTACAGCATAATGGGGTTTCTGATTACACGGTCGCAATAAAGCGATTTAAGGATCAAGGATGGGAAGCGTTCAACACGGAAATAGAATTGTTATGTCAGCTTCATCACCCCAGATGTGTGTCTCTTATAGGATTCTGCAACCACGAAAATGAGAAGATTCTTGTATACGAGTACATGTCCAATGGATCTCTAGACGAACAACTACAAGATGGTAAACTATCATGGAAGAAGAGGCTAGAAATTTGCATAGGAGTAGCACGTGGGCTACACTACATTCACACCGGAGCTAAACGTACCATCTTTCACTGCATCCTAGGTCCTAATACCATCCTTTTGGATGACCACATGGAGCCAAAACTCTCTGGTTTTGGTGTTAGCCTGCAGGGATCACGTTTTATGTCAAAGCAGAAGCAAATCAATGTAGAGCATGTTATGGGTAATTTTTATTCTGTTGTATGAGCTTTCTCATTGCAATGAATTTTCGTGGGTCAAACTAAGTTAATACTCTTTCTCATAGGTACTTGGGGCTTCATGGCTGCGCTGGTCAACGATGGTACCATCACAGCTAAATGGGATGTTTTCTCATTTGGTTTGGTTCTACTCGATGTTGTGTGCAGGAGAACCCTGGCTGAAAAAGAATTTCCGGAGAACCACCTTATTGAGGAGAAAATTGATCCGATTCTCAAAGGAAATATTGCACCAGATTGTTGGCAAGTGTTTGTTGATGTCATGGTAAATTGCTTGAAGTATGAACCAGCTGAGCGACCTACAATGGGTGAAGTAGAGGTGCAACTTGAGCACGCTCTATCGATGCAGGAACAAGCAGATATCACAAACTCCAACTGTGATTATACCTTATTGTCCAAAACCATTATTCCACTTGAAGTGGAACTGGTGGGTCTATTGACGTTTCTCAAAGGAAAGATTGCACCAGATTGTTGGCAAGTCATGATAAATTGCTTGACGTATGAACCAGATGAGCGACCTATGGTGGGTCTATTGAGGAGGAAGTTCCTGTGGATTACAGGAACACCAATAACACCTGAGTCAACTATATAAGGGATCAACACCACTCTTTATCAAAAACATTAAGACAATGGGTTAATGGGTTTTTTATTTTTATATACTGCTCTACTTTCTCATTTCTATCCAATGTAGGACTTAGACTCACACTTGTATTCCAACAAAAACAGTACGTGATACTTGAGAAATGTAAGTGACAAGATCACCGAAATTAAGGTTTCTGTTTTTGTTGAAAAAAGTTATAGTAAGCTGAAACTATTTTAGCATTTAGATACTAGTGTGGCTTCTGTTCTGATACATGCTTCCAACTTTTTTAATTATATGTAGTTTTGTTACACTTCCAAAATTCTTAACAACAATGTATGAAGATGTATTGTATATATAAATCACGGTACACTTCTAGTAGCCTTCCATTACAAAAAATACAAAAACCTAAGTATTGAAGTAGGAAAAAGCAGAAGCATCAAAGTAGAAAGTATGAGTAAAGGACTATGATATGTTAACAACTTTTTGAATAGACTATGTGTCATTATTTTTTTGGTTCGTATATTTAAAACAGATTAATGTCAAAAAGTTGTTAAAAAAAAGTTGTTAACATATCATGATTCGAGAGATAAAAGGGACTGAGGGAGGCCTAAGAGATAGATGCTACAAAGGAACAACGTTGAGATAGAGAGATGGGTGGTAGACAGTGATTCTTCTGAACTAAGTATTGAGATATTTGTAGCATTTGTTGCGACCCCTGTTTCTAACATTTTGATTTTAGTATAGAAGTTGCAAATGTCATTTTTTTCCCCTAAGACAGAAACTACATTGATGGACAAATTTGTAAGCACCAAAATATGATGTCACAAACTTGTTTCACAATCGGCAAGTATGACCGAATCGTTCAAGTAATAAAACTTGGTAAGACCAAGTATCGTTCTTCCCAAAGGACTCACGGCCTAGTTTAGTTATGTGATTTCTTGATTAGCTAAGACTTAAGAAAACAATGATTGAAATTTTAATATGCAAGACGAAAATAAACATGTATGCATGAATTGATCAATGGCAAAGACATAAGATAAACACTTTCAATGGATTAAATGAATGAATATGTTGTTGGGGGTCAATTTCATCTCATCCACTCTCATATATTTTAGGAATTCAACATTCAAATCATCATTGTTAATGCCACTCACTAATGTACCATTCTAGATGGCTTCTCCCTAATCAAATAGTTCATACAATTCCTAGCATTCCTAATGATTAGTTCATTACCGCAGGAGCTTAAGGCAACCAATATAATGTTGTCAGTAAAATATTGGGAGAAATTCCCCGGATCTAGATTTCCCCGTACGTGTCCGTATCAACAAAACCAATAATCATGCATTAGAATGAGTTAAACAATGCAAGCATTGAGCAAAGAGGAAAAACCCTAACTAATGATGAAAAGAAAGCATATGTCTTAATTCAAAGATGTATTCAACAAATCCATATATGAGAGCTTCAAGAGATTACATTGATTCCCCAACAAACATACAAGGTTTAGTTCACCATATTCATGGTGAACCTAGATGAATAACAATGAAAGTATGAAAGAATAAACCCAATAAAGGTGAAGAGGTAGCCTGAGCATCCAAGATCCTCCTTCAAAGGGGTGAAAGAGAGAGTGTTTGCCTCGTTTCTGCCAAAGATCCTAACTATAGGACGTGCAAGCCCTTATATACTAATCTAGAGTTACAAAAGATTACAAAAGCCCAAGCCCAAAAAGTGCCGCTCAGCGCCATTTACCGCTCAGCGGTGGTTACGCGTCTTCTTTCTTCCCCTCAGCGGCCATTTGCCCCTCAGCGGTTCCAACGCCACCTCTTGAGTGCCGCTCAGCGGTAGTTTGCCGCTGAGCGGTGCCTTCGACTTCTCTTTTTGCACTCTTTCTTGTCTTTTCTAATGTCCTCTCTCTCATTCTTCACTTCTTTCACCAAATTCACCTCAAAACCTGCACAAAAACACTCAAATCAAGCATAAACCTGTCCAGCTCTCTTATTTCTGAAAATATAAACAAAATGCATGATTTCAAGCTAGTTTCTAAGTCTAAAGGTTGCTTTTAGTATCACTTTTAAGCATGAAAATAACAGTTTTTCAACTGTTATCACAACCCCAAACTTAGAACTTTGCTTGTCCTCAAGCAAACAAAATGTAACTCCATCTCCAACCAATTCATATGATGATTCACTCATTCAAAATCCTATTTTCAAGATAAGTAAAAACTTCACTCAAACTTATGACCGAGAGTTAATTCAAGATGTGCACATGCTTTAGTGTTCACAAAGTCATTTAAGTTCCAACAAATGCTATTTTTCATGAATGATCAATCAATTAAGCATAGATGTTCATGTGCTTATGGAATCTTTCCTCACTAGGTAAAGTGTTTCACTCAACACACAAGTGTATAAGAGGTAAAGTGTTTCACTCATTCACTCCACTATCACAATGTCACATGAATCAACTTTGCCTTTCATTTAACCACAATCAAATACATTCACAAGCATGCATCATCACAAGGACTTTTCAATGGCTTATAATGTGGCTGGGCTAACAAGAAAATTGGTTTTTCTGGATCACAAAATCCTTGAGTTAAGAGAGTCATAACAACACAATCTTCTTATTCATTCCCAACTTTCTTTTGCCTTTGCTTTTGCATTTGCATTGAGCTTTGCTTCTTTTTCTTTTCTTTTCTTTGCATATTCTTACTTTTTAGCTGTTAGCTCAATGCTTTTTCCTTTTTCATGTTTCCCCAATAACCCCAAACTTGAACATTTAACAATACCACACAAGATCTTCTACTTAACTCAAGGTAAAGATTTTCAATCAAGGGTGTTCAGTGTATATTTAAGGCTAAGGGTTCAAAGGATAGAACACAACGTGTTCTCTTTTAGAAGGCTAACTTTATGAATTTGGCCAATAAAAAGGGTTTCAAAAACACGGCCTTTGATCATATGATGCAAAACAAGCAATTGATTCAATCATAGAAAACCTGGGCAAAGTCATTCATGCTTTCAAAGTAATAGCATTCAACAATAACAACTCTGGAGCTCAAAACCTCACATATAAGCTCATTCACATTTGACATGCACATCCTGCTTAATTTCACAATCACAATCATGATATTATGCATTTGTTCACAAAGCTTGTGAATCACCTGTATAAGCATTTTAATGTGCACATCATCTCAACATCAATCAATCAATAAGCATCATCAAGCATTACTTATCACACAATCACAGTTAATAGCAAACCATCATAACAAACCAGGTGTTCAATAGAGTACATCAAACCCTAATCTAAAAACAAAAACAAATAAGTTCAGAAAACTTAAACCACACAAAGCATAAGTCCTGCTCTAGTTATGATAGCATTCATCAGTAAATGCTATCTCAACTCCTCCTCAATCTGAGCTGTCCTCTGTATCCTCCTTCTTCTTGGATCTTATAGTCTTGATTCTTTTTGCCCGATGAGGAGGCCATCCCTGCATCAAACATAATTCACAAAACCAAAAGATACATTGTTAAGCATTAGTAAACCATAATGAAGAAATCAGCCCCTTCAATGATGCTCTCTCCCAACCCCAAACTTAGATGGAAAACTAGTGAGCAAGTGAGTGGAAGAGAAATTTTCTTAAGAGGGAAGAGTAAAAAGATGTGGAAAACCTAAGAGAAGGTATGTGGGAGTGTTTGTGCAGAGAAGAGCTTGAAAGAATATAAAAACGCGCAGCTTAGGGTTTAAAAATACCCCAATGGGCTCGGGTTCCGCTAAGGGGAACTTAAGCCCATCTGCGATAGTACCGCTCAGCGGTAATTGCCGCTCAGCGGCACTTTCGTGATGTGCCCTTCTCCTTCTTTTCTTGACCTACGTGCCTTCCTAGCATACCCCTCATAGGTTCCCTGCAATTCAATGTTAAAAATGCTTATGCAAACCCTAACTAAAATAAACAAACAAAAACAATCAATCAACTGGGTTGCCTCCCAGGTAGCGCTTGTTTAACGTCACGAGCCTGACCCAAAATCCACCAACACCCATCAGTAGGTGTTTCAAACTTACCAGCACCCATCAGTAGGTGCAAAATCTTCTCACCAACACCCATCAGTAGGTGTTACAAACTTAGTATCCTTCAGTAGATACTTAATCACCTAGCATCCTTCAGTAGATGCTAGATCCAACAAAATAATGTCCAGAATAATGTTCACAAATTATAAATTACAAAACCAAATCAAAAGTTTGTAAATCCACTAGGTTGCCTCCCAGCAAGCGCTTCTTTTAACGTCACTAGCTTGACCCAATAAAGCTCATGTTCCTTCTTCTTTTTCTTCTTCTTTCTACTGAACTTCTTTAGAAATTTGATCAAACCAGGAACCTGTTGCAGTGTCTCAATCATAGGAACTTTAATCTCCAATTTCTTGAAGATTTCCATAAAGCACTTGAATTTCTTTTCCTTCCTATGATTCTTCTTTAGATGAGGATGTGATTTTTCATGTGATTTCTTCTTCTTTCCTCTCATCTTCTTTTTCTTCCTTTTTCTCTCCCTAAATTTTCTCTTTTTCTCTTCTTTTATTTTTTTCTTCCTTTCTCTTTTTCTCCTCAACTTCTTTATCTTCACACAAATTTTCTTTCTCTCTTTTCTCTCAACCAATTCTTTTTCTTTTTCTTCATCTTTATCTTTCTCACTCAACTCTTCTTTCTCTTTTCTCTCTACCCTTTCCTCATCTCCCTCTAATTTTTCCTCATCAAGAATCTTGTCACTTTCAGTGATAATGACTTGCCCTTCCTCCTTAAGGTTAACATCAGTATTAACATCATCATTTAATATCTGACTAATGTGACGAAGTTGCATCTCCATTCTTTTACATGATTCTTCAATGCTTTTCTGAGTAGAGTCGGAATTTTTCAAAAATCGTTGAAGGGTGTCCTCCAACCTATCCAAACTTCCTGATAGAAAGGGTTGTTGCTGCCATTGTTGTTGTGGTTGGTTCTCAAATTGTCCAGCAGCTTGCCAAAATTGGCTTTGATCCATGCTTGAGTGAGGTTCCCACCATTGGTTGAGATTACTTTGGTAGAATTGAGTGCCCCTATAATTAAACTCTTGACCAAATTGCATTCTGCAGACATTAGGCACAAAACCCTAAAAACAATTGTTAGCACAAAAAGATAGAGAAAAGAAAATAAAGATTGAAAAGATATAAGAAGATAAGAGATTTAGAAGATAGAATCAAATAAAATAAAATAAAACCTAATCTAAAAAATAAAATCTAATCTAAAAGATAAAATAAAATAAAATCTAACCTAACCTAAAAGATAGAATAAGAATAAAATAAAATCTAACCTAAAAAGATAAAAAGATAAAATCTAATAAAATAAAATAAAATCTAATCTAAAAAAATAAAAATAAAATCTAACCTAAAAAAAAAATCTAATCTAATCTAACCTAAAATAAAATCAAATCAAATAAAAACCGAAAAATAAAAAAACAGAAAATAAAAATAGAAAACAGAAAAACAGAAAACAGAAAAATAAAATAAAATCAAATAAAATACAAACTGAAAAATATAAACAGAAAAATAAAATAAAATTAAAAAAATTCGAAATTTAAATTAAAAATAAAAAAATAAGTCAAAGATAATCAATAATCACACAAATTAACCAGTTAAACCACGAGTCCCCGGCAACGGCGCCAAAAACTTGATGGACAAATTTGTAAGCACCAAAATATGATGTCACAAACTTGTTTCACAATCGGCAAGTATGACCGAATCGTTCAAGTAATAAAACTTGGTAAGACCAAGTATCGTTCTTCCCAAAGGACTCACGGCCTAGTTTAGTTATGTGATTTCTTGATTAGCTAAGACTTAAGAAAACAATGATTGAAATTTTAATATGCAAGACGAAAATAAACATGTATGCATGAATTGATCAATGGCAAAGACATAAGATAAACACTTTCAATGGATTAAATGAATGAATATGTTGTTGGGGGTCAATTTCATCTCATCCACTCTCATATATTTTAGGAATTCAACATTCAAATCATCATTGTTAATGCCACTCACTAATGTACCATTCTAGATGGCTTCTCCCTAATCAAATAGTTCATACAATTCCTAGCATTCCTAATGATTAGTTCATTACCGCAGGAGCTTAAGGCAACCAATATAATGTTGTCAGTAAAATATTGGGAGAAATTCCCCGGATCTAGATTTCCCCGTACGTGTCCGTATCAACAAAACCAATAATCATGCATTAGAATGAGTTAAACAATGCAAGCATTGAGCAAAGAGGAAAAACCCTAACTAATGATGAAAAGAAAGCATATGTCTTAATTCAAAGATGTATTCAACAAATCCATATATGAGAGCTTCAAGAGATTACATTGATTCCCCAACAAACATACAAGGTTTAGTTCACCATATTCATGGTGAACCTAGATGAATAACAATGAAAGTATGAAAGAATAAACCCAATAAAGGTGAAGAGGTAGCCTGAGCATCCAAGATCCTCCTTCAAAGGGGTGAAAGAGAGAGTGTTTGCCTCGTTTCTGCCAAAGATCCTAACTATAGGACGTGCAAGCCCTTATATACTAATCTAGAGTTACAAAAGATTACAAAAGCCCAAGCCCAAAAAGTGCCGCTCAGCGCCATTTACCGCTCAGCGGTGGTTACGCGTCTTCTTTCTTCCCCTCAGCGGCCATTTGCCCCTCAGCGGTTCCAACGCCACCTCTTGAGTGCCGCTCAGCGGTAGTTTGCCGCTGAGCGGTGCCTTCGACTTCTCTTTTTGCACTCTTTCTTGTCTTTTCTAATGTCCTCTCTCTCATTCTTCACTTCTTTCACCAAATTCACCTCAAAACCTGCACAAAAACACTCAAATCAAGCATAAACCTGTCCAGCTCTCTTATTTCTGAAAATATAAACAAAATGCATGATTTCAAGCTAGTTTCTAAGTCTAAAGGTTGCTTTTAGTATCACTTTTAAGCATGAAAATAACAGTTTTTCAACTGTTATCATACATCCATCTTAATAATATCTTATTAATCGAGAAATGGAGGAATGTCAGAAATGCTGAGAAGGGAGATATGTGAGATTTCTCTATTCTTTATTTCTAAGATTTGGTATTTTGATGAGTATCTGTATTTTCCCATTGCTGTTTTATGTCAGTTTCTGCATTGCTTGTTACAAAACAAAATGGCCAACTTATTATAGCAAAACTATAGAACTCCTCTTCTTAATTCTCTAACTTGTCCTCGGTTATCACATTAATGGAATAGTGAAGCAAAAGGGAAGACAAATGAAAATTTACAGTAAGAAACTTCGGAGTTCTTGAGTGTCAGAGAATTTGTATTCTACACAATCCAAACACTTACTCTGTTGATTTCACAAAATGGATCTCTCAAATTACATGCCAACAAAATAAATAAGTAGTAATAAGTAGCAACTTGAATGTACATGTCAAACCAGAGTCTTTATTCATTGAAAAAAAAATCTAAAAGGATCTGAACAGCACTGAAAATAATTATTATACCTTATTGAACTTAAGCCTGTCTGCCATTGCATCAGTAGTAGGATTATTATCTGAGATTTCTCTGTTATTTATTTCTTAGATTTGGTAGCATCCTTTTGATGAGATTCGGTATATTCTCCTTACTGTTTTACATCAGTTTTTCGCTGCTTGTAACACCACAAATGGCATTCTTATTATAGTCAAAAGAAAAAATAGCTAATTCTGTAACCTCTTCTTTATAATGACATGAGTTCAATTAACAGCAAGAAACTTCTGAGTAAGAGTTGGAGAATTTATATTTTACACAAACCAATCTCTTGCTCAGTTAATTTCACATTCTCAATATATATGAGGTCATTAGCCAGAACACTAACAGTAAACAGAAGTTTGAATTCAATACAGAAGAGTTCCTCAATCTTAAGAGTACGAAAGATTGAAAATACAAGTAGACCACAAGCCATTGAAGTGTAATATGTTCACTACATTCACAAGCTTCGACATTGCAAACATAAACTTTATTCTTTCAAGTGAGACATAACTTTATATAGTCGTTTTAAAAGTTTTGCATTACTTTTCCATATTAATTTTGGAAATTTACTGTCCGCAATTGTTCTTCAAATTGAAAGCCTTTGGTCAGAAAGTTTGCAGTCATCTCTCCAAATGTCATAGATCTGAACATTGGAGGAGAAGTTGGACTTATCAGAGGCTTAGCAGGTTCTACAAGGGATTCTTTTGTTGGGTTAACGAAGTAGGCAACGCTGTGTCTCCCACTGCTTGAATTTGTGATAACCCGGTGTTTTAGCTGCAATGAGTCTTCCATTGCTAATAATCTATATGTAGCAATCATAGAAATTTGAACTTTGTCATGCAAAACTTATCATCAAGATTAGCTTCCGGTGATCAAACTAATCATTGTAAGGATTTTAATAATAATCCATCTATTGTTCGACAGAATCTATTGTACGCATGGATGGAATAAGACAAAGGATTAGAATATAATCCGTTAAGTATCTTTTTAATCCTTAAACTTTAAAATTTGAATTTGTTTGAAACTTTGATACTAGTTTTAAAACTTTAAATTTGAATATAATCTTTCTAATTCAACTAAATTAAATTTTTTAACGTGTTAAACGATATTTTAGATTAACATTTTAGAATTATTTATACTATTTGATTATTCCAGTTATAAATCTGAAACATTTGTTTAAGACGAAAAAAATGCGTTAAGATAAAATATCTATATTCATTTTAAATTTTAGAGACTAAAATGTATCAAAATATATATGAAAAGAACCAATTTGAATTTCACGTCCTATGTTTAGAAACCACACACATATTAACCCTAATACAACTCTTTAAAAAAAATGCAATGTGAAAATAAACACTCATTCATTCAGGCTCAATTGGAACCTTCTAATTTATAAGAACATCTATGATAAATTAGTTTATCTTTTTAATTTTCCAATTAATTGTGTTTCTTTTTACTATAAATATTTTTGGGATAATCTTTTTCAGTCTTTTTAGTAAAAAAAAGAAGAAAAAAATTACCTGTAACACAATCCCAATGTTTACCACAAAGGCATTGGGAATTGGGTCAACGGAAATCCATTCCCCATGTTTGAAGACCTGAAGTGCAGTGAGATCCCTAGTTGTTGAAGCAGAATGGTAATAAGGTTAGGATCTTTGTGAATGGATGTTCCTAAGGTTAAACTTGGTTGAGGACAAGGAGGGTAGTAATGAGACAACACTACAGGCTCTTCACTAAGTCCTCCACACAAATATTCTCTGTTAAGTCCTAATCCTTCACTAAACAGCTCCAAGATTTTCACTCCCACTTTCCTTACTTCTTCTGTGTATTTCCCTACAACTTCACTGAAACTTCACAAAATCAGACTTACTTCCTCGAACAACTGCAACAGGAATGCAATCAGTAATTTATAACAATTTATAATATTAATTTATAGTTCACTATTTCAGAAATGATGAAAAAACTTCACTTATTCTAAGAATTTATGTATATGATTCTTTAGAACATTATTGTACTTGTTTGTTGCAGTATCTAACGTAATAAAACGAGTTGTTCAATCCATTTTCACACCATTATTTACCAAAAAAAAACAGTGTGGGACCAGAATTGACATATTCATTAAAGGTTTTTAAATTTGTTTATTTATATAAGGAATAAAATTTAAAACTGAATATTACATAGCATACTTACTTTTTATAGAACATAAAATAAGGGTCAACTCATCTAAGTCCATATTAACGTATTAAAGTGATTATGACAGTTACTGTTTGTGAATTGAATTATCTATAACGACACTCTTATTCATTATTTTTAACATATCAGGTGATTATATATGTATAAAAATAACATGATCATGCAACTATCATTAACTCGCCGGTTGCTTTAACATCCTATTCCATTAAGAAATCCACAAGTTTGTAGGAAAATCGGTATTATAAGGCTAACCAGCACATCATCTACCATCGACTAAAAAGATAGAATGAAAATTTCAACGATGAAACGTGCACGTTTAAGTGAAAACAAGAAGAAGAAACAAAGCAAAAATGAATTAATTTACCGATATCCATGTGGTTTATCTGGCCAATATTTCATGAATTCTCCCATAGGTTGACATGGGTGTGTTAACGAGTCTTTCCAATACTTAACAACATCTTTGGTGGCTCTTCCGCTACTTGTGTAGAGCTTGCACCTTCCATTTGGATCCTTAGAGCTTTCCTTTATCTTCACATCCTCAGGCATGGCATGGAAGTCTTTGAAAATATTCAGTGTAGCATCCAATACATCCTTGGAAACTCCATGGTTGATAACCTACCTTGTTTTTCACAGTTTCAGATTAACCAAATATACATATATGTTAAAAGAGACGATTTTAAACTTAACTCAATCCAGTAAAATCAAGACCATCACGTAAGACTACAAAATGGGTAGTGTTTCACATAAGAAATAGTTATATCACACAACACCACAGATACATGCATGATATAATTTCTAACTGGTATGTACATTTTGCAAGAAATGAGAGATTCCAAGTCTACAGGCACGTGTGTGCAACCAATATCCATGATTATGGGAAACACGTGTGATGAATAAGAAGAAAGTGAAGGAAAGGAAATTAGTGCATAAAGAATATATGAACCTGGAAAAAGCCATAATCCTGTGAGGACTTTAAGATATTCCTTATGATATCAGGCCGATGATGTCCTCCAAGATCAATAACTGGAACTAACTTTCCAGAGGCGAAAACAGCATTATCAGGTCTTCTTTCTGGTGGTTGCACATATGATGATGGCACCGAAGAATGAAGATTGTACCAGCTAGACACCAGCTTCTCGGCCATGATATGTTATGACAGCATGAGTGGCACTGATGCTCTTACGAACTATATATAATAGCAGAAAAATGCTAAATGATTACACACAGATTTATAGGAAGAAAGAAGAATTAAACTTTTGTCGTCAATTCAACTTTTAAGTTTTGTTTGGATGGAAAGAGAATAGAAAAGAAACGAAACGAAAAGAAGAATATCATAAAAAGTTTAATGGTTTGAATGTGATGAAAATAAAAAAGAAATAAATGAATTTTTTAATTATGTTTAGATTAATATGATAATAGACCTTTTTTACGTTAATATAATTATTAAATAATTTAATTTGTTTATTATTTTAATATTTTTAAAATGTATTTATTTGATTATAATAAAAAAACATAAATATATTAATGATTATAAATTAAAATAAAGGTTTAAATGCTTAATTTGTTTATATTTTTATTGTTATGTACATAAATTTAATACACATGTGTATCTCATTCCATTAATTTTGCAAAAACACGAAATTAATATGTAGTAACATAAAAAAAAAACTCTACGTTTTCTTCTCTATTGTGATCTCTTTCTCTGGCTCATGAGGTAAAGAACAGAAAGTAACAATTGGTAATTTCTTGATGTTAATGTTTAATATACATTTTATTAATATTTAAAATAAAATCTTCAAAAATGGATGACCTCTGTTTCAGAAGTATTTATTATTATTATTATTAATGAAATTTTAGTTTGAATAATAAATATTTGTTATGTGGGTTGAATTTATAATCAATTTTCTAATGTGAAAGGTTCCTCTTATAATAATGAATTATGTGATTCTTCAATCATTATATATATATATATATATATATATATATATATATATATTGTTAAGGTAAGATAAATATGGGTAGCATGTTTTGGTGTGTCGCTCTCTTGAACTGAACTCAATTATGTGAAAACCAAAGCAAGTGATGACAAGTAGTTTCTGAGATGTTTGGTGATATTGTAACATGATTTGGACATGATAATAAGCACACCCTTCAACCATGCGCAACCACACACTTTCTTTCTTTCGCACAAAAGACACTGTTTTGATGTTTAAAATGTTTTCATTTTTTTCATGAGTGTAGCAATCAAACTAACATACTCTATGTTAAACTTTCATTCCCTGCTACAAGAAAAAGAGGTATTACTCCATTCTATATGGCTATGCACTCATCAATTTTTATTCTTGTGTTTATTTTTGGTTTATATGTATTACTATATGTTCTATTGGAGCTTGTTACGTAAAAAAAAAGTGTGATTTATGGAACTATGAAGGATAAGAGCAGAAATCATATACAAAATCTTAATTTTAAAGTATGACTTCCAAAGAGACACTAAAACGTGAACAATATAAAAAAACAACTTTAATTTATTATTATTAATATTTTTAGTTAGGCTTAATAACCTATTTTGTTCCAGTTTTGCTGAATAATGTCAACTCAGTCCCTCGTTTTAAAAGTGTTTGAAATTGATCCTCACTTATTAAATTTTGCGTCAACGTCGTTCCTTCCGTTTAATAGAAACAAATGGCGTTAATGGATTGATGATCTGGTAGCAGATAGTACTTACGTGTCATTATTTAGTTATGTGTGTGCTGACGTGTTATTTAATCAGAGGTTGAGGTGGATATTAACTAATTGAGTGTTGAAATTTGGGAAAATTTGAGTTAGGAAACCACCACCGTCAGACCCAAATGCTGACAGAAACCAATCACTCAAAGATGCGAGCTCACAAAACTCAAACTCAGATCAACACGAAGAGTCAAAACCCCAGACCCAAATTCAAAATCGAAGACCTCACCTTCTCAATTCGCAAAACAGAAAAGAGGATCAGAAGCTCCAATTCAAGCCTTGAATCAACATAGAAGAAATAGAATCTTAACCCAAGAGAGAAATCAAGAAAGAAACCCAAAATTTGAAAGCCCTAACCTCCAAATTCCCAATTTAAGAAACCTTAAATTCAATCCCAATTCGAAATCCCCATTTCAAACCCTGGCTCAAAACAAAACGAGACCAAAACCTACAACGAAGAGACAACAACCCACATTCCCAAATTAGAAACAAGGTCAGGAACCCTAAATTGCAAGAATGGGATTGCGATTCACTTCGATGTTGTCGCCGATACCCCTTGCAACGGGTCGCTGCTGCCGTCGCCAGTCACCATCAAACAAAGACCCTCATCGCGTCGTCGCCTCCCCAAACAGCCAAGATCACAGTTCTTCTCTCAACGTCACACTACAAGTCGTCGGACAGGATTTCGCACTACTAAGCCACAAATCGAAAACCCTCTTCTCCAAGGTTGGATTATTCGCGAGTAATGCACAGAGACATGAGGAACGAAACTGATTGGGGTTTGCTTGCTCGAGATAAATGGCAGAGAGAATAAATTGAGAAGAGAACCTCTAAATATGGTTTGTTGAGAGGAACCAGCCATAAGGAAAATAAATTGGTACTTCCCCTCTTTAACAAGGCCAAACTAGAACTACTAGGAAATGGGAAGATTCAAACATACACATTTACATTGTTCCAACTAAACTTGTACGTGAGATTAGCTAGCCCAAATATATTCTATTTCTGTGTCAAAACAAGTTCACCTAGATTTGTAGGAGAAAGAAAGAGCAGTGTAAGACTAATAATAGCACATGTGGAAAACACACCCTAGAAAAAAATGAAATTGAACGAAGCGTAAGACTAATAACCTCTAAAGTTGGTCTGAAATGTCCTCCCCCATGCCTAATAGTGTATCAACCTTTTCAAGCCTTTGTTAAATTTGAACGAAGCATTCTTTCATTTTGT
Source organism: Vigna umbellata (assembly GCF_029865625.1). Classification (NCBI taxonomy): domain Eukaryota; kingdom Viridiplantae; phylum Streptophyta; class Magnoliopsida; order Fabales; family Fabaceae; genus Vigna; species Vigna umbellata. The sequence continues at coordinate 11,381,187 of NC_142168.1, read as the reverse complement.
GTAGTTGTGTTTACATACCTATAGTTTTGGTCTAGTGACAAGAAAACTAGGCTCTAGATATCACTAATGTAGGATATTGATTGAAAGAGAAAAAAACAGAAAAGAAAGAGGGAATAAGAGCAAAACACAGGATATAAAGAGGGAGATGAGAGAACCAAAAGATAAAAAGAATTATGCCCTACATTTATATTCTCATCATTCTTGTTTTCCTAAAATACAATAATAAAAAATCATCCATGAACATCTAGAGAGAGAAATATAGCTATGATAGTTGATATAATGTGATAGGAAAAAAAGGTGGATAGAAATAATTAGTGTTAATGAGATGTTTGTTATATAGAAATGTTTTTATCTGTGAAGCACAAACACCACAGACATTGCAACACTTCAATAAGGCTTGTTCCAATTCAATGCTTCTCTCCTATAAAATTCTTAAGTCATTCCTTACAATGTACATGTAGCTTGTGAGTTATTTTTGCGTATACAAATTCTTATTATTTTGTACCAAGACTTGCACAGTTGTCATTGCATCAGTTCATGGAGGGTGCATGTGAGTCAATAGTTTCAAATCCTAATATCTTTTGAGATGTTCAGGATTTGTTATGTCTCTTTTTACAGTCAGTTTTTTTTTCTTGATCCTTCTCTACTTGAGAATCCATCGAACTTCCTTGTTTTCTTTTTCTCTCACTGACCTTATTTCTTAAATGGGTGTTTGTCTCTGTCTCCTAGAGATAGAGATTGTTTTCACTTTTTGAAGGACCTGACCATACTTCCCTTCCCCTCTCAATCACTCAAGACAAGAAAGTATGTAACCAAGTCAAGTAAAAGGAAATTGAATTCTCACCAACTGTCCAACCAATTAACCCTGCCTCACCACTCTTATTCTTGCGTTAGCACTTGAAATAAGGTTCTCTAAGACTTAAAATAATTCAAATATCTATCTAATGACTACTACATCAAAAGACACATTGCACTATTACAAGCATTCACTCAAAACACGCATTAGAGTTCACAACCCTGTGCCAGCTTCCAATTCATGCTTGAATAAAGAAAACAATCAATATAATGGATATACATTGAGCACCCAATGTTCACCACTGCTCAACCCAACTTTCTTTCTAAAAAACAGTTATAACAATCAAAAATTACACGCACTTTACAAGGTTAGCTATAAGACTGAAACATAAATCAAATGCACATATTAGTGGTGCATAATTTTCCCTTAACTAGCCTCCACGATATAGGGATTCTCGAACCCTCCCTTCACAAGAGCTTCCCTACACCAAGGCAACACCAAAGAATGCACCAATGCCCTTCCACCAGCCTTCAACAAAAAACCCTCAACCGGAGGACCAACCCTTCAAGAAAAACCTTAAACGCACGCCAAAAGAATTGACCTGCATCATAAACAACAACCCATTAACAACAACAGAGATTTGACATGCACGAAAGGGATGATTCACCCTACCTCCACAACGGCCTCCCTACACCACAGCAGCCAAAGAATGTGTAGGAATCGTCGTCCACTAAGAGTCTTCAACCATAATCCCCCAACTGCAACACCAATCGCCTTTGCTCATGACATCAACGTCCTCATCACAACGTCAATGGCCCACGCACCTCACCTCACAATGATGCACCTTCGCCAAAGAAAAACGCGAGAGCAGCTTTGCCTGGGAAGAACCACGACCAGCTTTGGGAGGGAGGAAAGAGCAAATAGGTTTTTTGGACGGGACAAAGTGATTTCACGACAGGAAAATCCCAAATTTTTATCTCAATTTATCGAGCTACTTACTGACGGCCTAAGGTCCTTTGGTAGTTAAAATCACCAAAGCATTACCAACGACCCCCTTCCGTAAAAGTCTATCGGTAAGCAAAAAGAATTAACTTGACCCGTTTTTTCACAACTTGGGACCGTTTCCAATTTTTTAAAAAGGTATGACCACTTTGAACATTCCCCCTTTCAAGACAGCAAAAAAGGTATCAAGCCTTTTTTTATATGGGTTGGAGTATCCATGCTACAGAAAGAAAAAAGCATATATATATATATATATATATATATATATATATATATATATATATATGTATCTATATATATATATATATAGATACATATATATCTATATATATAAATATATATATATATATATATATAGATACATATATATCTATATATATATTTATATATATAGATATATATAAATATATATATAGATATATATGTATCTATATATATATATATATATATATATATATATATATATATATATATGGGGTTTGCTAATGTGTGTATGTCTGTTTTTCAGTTGGTACATTTTAGCAATGTGTACCGAGTTTTAGTAGACAAAAATACCTTTATATATCACGGATTCTAAGTTTTAAGGTTAACAGTATTTTAATATTTTTTATTCTCAAAACTAAAAAAAAAAAAGAAACCCCCCAAACCCTTACTGACCTCTTTCATTCCTCTCAACCCTTTCTCTTTCATCTCTCTCACTCCAACTTTTCCTCTGTCATCCTACTGTAGCCCCAATTGAAAAAATCAGAAACACTTGTCGTTAAACAATTTGCATTTATAAAGAGTTGAGTCATTGACATATTCACCTTCAGGCAAAGGTTCATTCAAGATCTCTTCAATTTCACCATCTTCACTAACCTCTCTAATTTCATCATTTGCATATGTTGAATCATCATCTCCAAAAAAACCCTCCAAGCCAATTACCAATTCCTTCGAATGTCATTATGCTTATGAAAAATAGATAAAATTATACACGACAAAAATTATAAAATGAAAACTCATTTTAAAATCATTTTTGTAAGAATTTGTTTAACAACGAGTGTTTCTAATTTTTTCCAGACCAATTCCTAATTTCTTTGATATCATTATGCTTATGAAAATTAGATAAGACAAAAATTATAAAATAAAAACTCATTATAAAATCATTTTTTGTAAGAAATTGTTTAACAACGAATATTTCTGATTTTTTCCAAGTCAATTACCAATTCTTTTATGCTTGTGAAAATTGGATAAAATTAGATAAGACAAAAATTATAAAATGAAAACTTATTATAAAATCATTTTTTCAAGATTGTTTAAGAGTTCTTGTTTCTGATGTTTTTCATTTGTGGCTACCATAGCATGACAGAGAAAATGTTAGAGTAAGAGAGATGAAAGAGAAAGGGTTGAGAGGAATGAGGGAGGTGAGCAAGGGTTTGAGAGTTTCTTTCTTTTTTTCTTTAGTTTTGAGAATGAAAATTATTAAAATACCCTTAACCTTAAAACTTAAAATCCATGATATATAAGTATATTTTTGTCTACTAAAATCCGGTACAAATTGCTAAAATGTATCAACTGAAAAACAAGCGTAAGCGCGTTAGCAAACCCATATATATATATCATGGGTTTGCTAACGCGCTTACGCCTGCCTGTTTTTCAGTTGATACATTTTAGCAATGTGTACCGGATTTTAGTAGACAAAAATATACTTATATATCATGGATTCTAAGTTTTAAGGTTAAGGGTATTTTAATAATTTTCATTCTCAAAACTTTAAAAAAAAAAAAAAGAAACCCCCGAAACCCTTACTCACCTCTCTCATTCCTCTCAACCCTTTCTCTTTCATCTCTCACTCCAATCTTTTCTTTGTCATCCCTACTGTAGCCGCAATTGAAAAAATCAGAAACACTTGTCGTTAAACAATCTTACAAAAAAGCGATTTTATAATGAGTTTTCATCTTATAATTTTTGTCTTATCTAATTTTATCCAATTTTCACAAGCATAAAGGAATTGGTAATTGACCTGAAAAAAATCAGAAATACTCGTTGTTAAACAATTTCTTACAAAAAATGATTTTATAATGAGTTTTTATTTTATAATTTTTGTCTTATCTAATTTTATCTAATTTTCACAAGCATAATGACATCAAAGGAATTGGTAATTGGCCTGGAAAAAAATCAGAAACACTCGTTGTTAAACAATTTCTTACAAAAAATGACTTTATAACGAGTTTTCATTTTATAAATTTTTGTCGTATATAATTTTATCTAATTTTCACAAGCATAATGACATCCAAAAGAATTGGTAATCTGAAGGGTTTTCTTAGAGATGATGATTCAACCTATGTGTTAATCTCTTTGGCAAGTGCACCAAATCGTTCAAGTAATAAACCGTGGTAAGACCAGGTATCATTTTTCCAAGAGACTCGTAATACTAGAAAATTGTGCGATTAACAACTCATCTAGACTCAAGAACAACTCATCATTTAAGAATATGTGCAAAAAGATAAATTCACAAGTAATTACAAGGTTGGACTTTGGTATTGAAGGCACTTGGAAATGGAAAAGACTAGAAATGGTATGAAATGACATTGTTAAGGTTAGTTTTTACCAATGCACTCTTGTGTATAACCAATTTCATCTCCTCTCTATCAATTTACTAAAGTCAATCCACTAAAACACTCTAGCCCTAATCCCTTAGGTGAAAGAGCCTAGGTTTTCCTTATCAAACTCCAATCCCTTGGACAATCTAACAAGCAAACCCGCATTAAGAACTAGGATCTAAGACAACATGTGAATCATATCCCATCCCTGGCTCAATGACCCACAAGGACTCTTGTTTCAGTTCAAGATTTCATATCCCATTCCTGGCTCAATGAAACCCCAAAATCAAGTCATGAACGTCCCCATTACATGCAAGCTTTAAGATCAGAAACAAGAATACTAGTAATAGATAGAAAAGGCATTTATAAATACGAAACAATCATTCATTACACAAGAGTTCATAAGCTACATCTAACCCTAACAAGATGAATCTGGTTCTCCATTTCATGGAGAACCCTAAAGCTTACAAACATGGAAGATGGAAGAAGAAGGAGACCCAAAGGAAGAGGAGGAGATGTTCCCACAAGCTCCTCGCGCCCTCCATGAGCTCTAGACGTGAAATCGCACCTCCAAAGAACCAAAGACCCGTTTTCTTTCTGCCTCGTGAGTATACATACTGCCCGAATTCTCGCTTAAGCTAAATTATTCTCGCTTAAGCGAGAATTCTTCTTGGAGAAGATAGTCATTCTCGCTTAAGCTAAATTATTCTCGCTTAAGCGAAAATGACTGTTAAATCAATGACTTCCTGGATCACTGAGGCTCTTCAATGTAATGGAGGATCTTCCTAACATCAAATATATTAAAGAAAACAAGGGATTAGAGTATTATTTACGTAATGTAGCCCAAAATATAGATAAATACTAAAACTAAATAAAAGAGAGGATTTAAGCAAGTAATAAGCTAAACAATAGTTGATTTTGCTACTAAAATGATGCTTAGATAATGGTAAGAATTAGCATTATCACTATGCAGATGATGAAATTAGAGAGGTTATTGAAGATGCTGAAATTGAAGAGATCTTGAATAAACCTTTGCCTGAATATGTCAATGACTCAACTCTTTACAAAGGCAAATTTTTTAAAGGCAAGTGTTTCTGATTTTTTCAATTGCGGCTAGAGTAGGGATGATAGAGAAAAGGTTGGAGTGAGATAGATGAAAGAGAAAGGATTGAGAGGAATGAGAGAGGTAAGTAAGGGTTTGGGGGTTTCTTTTTTTTTTTTTTAGTTTTGAGAATGAAAATTATTAAAATACCCTTAACCTTAAAACTTAGAATCCATGATATATAAGGGTATTTTTGTCTACTAAAATCTGGTACACATTGCTAAAATGTACCAACTGAAAAACATGTGTACGCGCGTTAGCAAACCCCATATATATATATATATATATATATATATATATATATATATATATATATATATATATATATATATATATATATATATATATATATATATATATATATATATATATATATATATATATATATATATATATATCATATAATTATTAAATATTTAATTTGGACAGGTTTTCCTATCAAATGTATAAATCTTAAATATGAAATAAATAAAAAAAAAATTGTATACACTTTTTGTATAGAGGTTGGAACATGCAAGTGCTACAAAATGAATATATATATATATATATATATATATATATATATATATATATATATATATATATATATAATATGAATATAATGATTTGAATAATAATATTATAAATATTTAATGATTATATGATTTTTGTAATTTTACTTATTATATATATATATATATATATATATATATATATATATATATATAAACTATTTTTTTATTAAAAACGGTATTTAAGATATTATGATACAAATATGCTAAGAATATAAGCAAACCAATTAACAAAAAATCTTATGTATTTATATTTATATTTATACGTTCACAATGAATTAAACTTTAAATCCATTAAATGTTAAAATAAGTAATTCATTAATTGAGTTCACGTCATTTGTATTAAAGCAGGGTTATAAAAATAGTTAAAAATTTAATAGTTCAGAAAAAAAAAAAAAAAAAAAACTAGAAAAGATAAGAGTCTGACCAAGCAGGTCAATTCTTCGTCCCTTGAAACAAGAAAGTGTGATATTAATTTTCCACGTCGTGATCCCTTTATCTCTGATTGAAGCTGTCGTGAATAACTGCGTTACCCTATTGCCTATTATTTGGGTCATTCCTGGCAAATTCTTACCTTAAAAAATCCAGAAAACATGAGGCCAGCCCCTAGTTTTCTCCAAAAGTCAAATATTTTTATGTTTTCACACAGCCCACTGTATACCACACTTGCATGCCAACTCTTCAAACTAGCCCTCCAAATTCTGCATTAACAGCTACTATTTATACAGATGGCACACAGACATTCCAAGTAACAAAATCAAGATCAAAACCGCCATTGTTCTTTGTAACAGTATCAAAAACACCTTCAAGGTTCACGAGAGGAACATTATTCGAATTAATGGGACGCTGGATGAAACCAGAGGTACGTACTACCATGCATAATTTAATTTACTTCATTTATCAGTCTAATCATTAATCATGTGCTTTCTCACTTTCTTGTATCTTTTTTAGGTCTACCCTCTATTGGCTGCAATGACCTTTGTCACCACCATGTGTGTCTTCCAACTAACAAGAAATGTGCTCCAAAACCCTGATGTTAGGTAAAGCTTATTCAACTCAGTCAAATTTTAACTAAGAGCTTAATTTTCACATGAAATTAGTATAAGGATTTTTACATAGTCAACGTATTTTTTGTTAAGGTGGGTGTTCCTTAAAATACATTTCGGATGAAAACAGATGGACCTACGTTATAAAACCCTATGAATATTTTACGAACATACTCCCAATGATAAGAACTGAACGTTTTGTAATCAGATTATTATTTGAATGAAATGATATGATAATGGATTGAATGCAGTATTTTGGTGATTAATTCTGGTTGGAAAATTGGTGTAGGATTAACAAAACACGACGCAGCATGGCAGTGTTGGATAACAGAGAAGAGGGAGAGAAATATGCTGAGCATAGTCTGAGGAAGTTTCTTCGTACTCGACCACCAGAGATTATGCCAACCATTAACCACTTCTTCAGCCAGGATAAATGAAACAAAAATCAAGTTTATCAGTTTCTCTCTGCAAAATAAACTACTAATTATAAAACTTTTGGAATTTTGTTTATGAATGTAAACCTCTCTTGTTCTATCTTAATTATCTCTAGTGATCCTTCATTATTTTGTCGCCCAGTGATGAGTATTTGATGTTTTCATTAGTAATAATCGATGTATAATTATTTTACTTCAATGAATTTTTTTTTTAATTGAATCGTTATAGTTTACGTTTAGATAGATTAATCAGCATTCAGATTAATCAATATTACCAACACATGGTCAATTGAACAATCTCCAGAATATTAACCCTATTATAGAACTATAATCATCATTATAAGTTGACCAGATTCTATGCTCTCAATTAACCAATCATTAATAAAGTTGGCCAGATTTTATCGATCATTAAATATAAAATTGATGTGACATCCGGACACTGACGAGGGCGGGGAGTGATCGTCGATACAAAAGGCACGAAGTGCAAGGGACACTAACAAGGAGCGGTTCCTCGCAGGCTTCCAGTGGAATGGACACATGATGAATCGAAGATACACCGGAATGAGAGGGATCTAGAGATTGTATAGGTATGAGACTATGTTGAAGGATAGCTTAAAGGGATTGATTTGGCTACTCATATCACCAAAATACATTTGTTTTTCGGTAGCCTAACCCATAAGAATTCCATGGTTAAGCGAGCTTAGCCTGGAGTTGTGTGGTGACAAACAATATTCCTTATATGTTGCCGGAGCGTTACATGTAAGGACAAAGCACATAATCATAAATACCCTAATAATAATTTCATGAAGTTTCATAGAGAATTATAAACAAACAGTGTTTAATTAATGACACATTGCCATCTCTTTTAGGGCAATTCTAAAGAATCCTTTTATTTTTCTTACTTTCTCAAAATTTAAAGAAGAAAAATTAAAGTTGGGCTTACACCAAGTATAAACCATAATAATTATCAAAATGACATGAGGGGACGAAAGGAGAGAAAAGGGGTGCAAAAGGAAAGATCTTTGTATAAGCCCAGATAAATAACCCAGTGCGAAACATGAACTTGGGCTCAGCTGCCGTTGACTTGTATCGGTCATTCTTTTGAGCGAAAAATAATGTACCATGAATAGGATAATTGAATAGAATGGAATTAAAAAAAAAAATTAATTGCATATTGATATTAAAAAAGAAAAAAAGGAGTAACGAAATGGATGGGTATGTTGATATGAAATAAAGGGCCACGTGCATGAGAAGCAACTAAGAAAGAAGGGATGAAAGTACATGTGAAGAAGCCAATTGAAAATATCCAGAATCCTCTTTGTTTATGCATTATGATTCTTTGGATGCTATTCAATGATAGCACAAGATACACACAGAGTTATGCTGCTCCCATGTTTTGCTGTATGAATAATGGGTTGCAACTTAAGAATGATTTAAAGCGAAAGTAATCAAAGAACAAAAAGATAATCCCAAAAAATTACACATATCCATTTAACTCCCAACACCATTTGCTGGCACTGGGTACTGATTTGGCTACCCTATGACCCGACACACACACCTTATCAGTTTTTAAATCTAGACAAACATCAATGGTCAAGCTTTTTGTGCCTTAAATCCATAACAACTTAGTTGTATATCACCATGCAAATCTAATCCTTTTCGTTTACCTTTCTTTAATTAATCCTTTTCAGCTACCCCTTTTTTTTATTTTCTTTCTTTTACTTCTTTAGCAACACCATCTGTTTCAAAGCAATTCCAGATTAACAAATAAAAGCACTTTGAAAGCATGATCGTCAAAAGCATGTGAAATATATCACTTTCACCGAAGGAATCATTTTTCTATTTTGCTTGATCATTTCATTGGAAGAAAAACTGAGTTGTTGTACAAAGCTTTTCAGGATTTTGAAATCTAAATTTGAAAAACAAAGGAAACTTGTTACATTTATTATTAAGAAAGTAGGATTTGCAATGAGATTAAACACATATCTTGGGGCCAACCTTTAAGTTGGACATGTGATACTCCCACATCGGAAGAGCCGTTCCATTCGTATTCCAGTATAGTAAATGCATCCACCGACACATATTCAGAGAGTCAGGGTCAGAGGGAGCCCATAAGATTGTGAGCAAAAAGAGGCACCAAGTCAACCTCAGCTTCTGAATCTACACTCATCATTCAACACACATTTCAATGCTTCACGATTTCAACTTCTGCCAATCATTTATGTAATCTCTATTAGTAACAGTTTAATCCGTTTACTCTCACCCCGTGTAGTTTTTTTTGTTATGAAGCATGTGATTAGGTAGATTACTACGTAAGTGCCTCACACATGCTACAATATTGCAGCAATTAAAATATACCAGAAAAAAGTAATCCATCTTGACCTTTTTCTCAAAATATTGTGTCTATATATAGAATACAGGATCCGATGATTAACCTAATGCTTGCTTTCTCTTCCGAGATCATTTGGTGGTTTGGTGCTATAATAGTAGTGGGACACCGTAACTCACTGCAGAAAAAAGAAAGAAGAAAAGGGGTTGTGGTTTGTGGACGGTTTTTGTGGCATGATTTGTGAAAAGTGTCTTGAAGAGATTTGATTGATCAGAAAAACCTGATGGCTAATTGAAAGCATGCATAGTGTGGAATGTAAAAGGAAAATGGAAGAATGGAGTGTGAATTATTTGATGGGTTTGATTTGTTGAATGGGAAGAGAGGCTTGGTAACGGGGCTCACAAGTTAACTGTCTGGTACTTGTCAAAAGCTTTGTTTTTGTACCAAGGTACGATATTCCCACGAGGGGGTAACATGCAATCAGGCATCATTTTCCCTTGTTGTTTGTGGCACAAGAGTTGTCCCAGGGCAGCCCCACAAGTTCTCGAGCTTCATCCTCAATGTGACCAAGCACACACCAGATCACATGGGTTTTGGTACTCCTTTCTAACATAAGGTTACCTAATGTGGCCTGAAAGCAAGAGAATGAAAGATTTTAATACAAATTGCATCAGTGGGAATGAAAGAAACAACAGCAAAGACAAAAGCACTCCTCAACTATCAAACAAACCCATAGGGGACCTTCTACACATGGCTTCACCTCTTTCATATTCTCAACTGGACCCACCCACCACATACCCCTAAGTCTACCTTATTAATGCCAAACTCTTCTATCTCCAACTCTCTATTATATCATCCTTAAGTTCATCACACTCAATCATTTATCTTCAAATCATTTTCAATCACTACAACTTTCAATCTTCGTTTCAGACATTCTTCTCATTCAGATACCCTTTATCTAACCCCAAATAACTCTTAAACTCTCTAATGTTAAATCAAATACACTTCTCTAAGTGTTACTCAAATCCATCCTTCTATTAATACTTTATCGACCACATGGGAAAATACAACATCATGGGTGAGTTTGGACTCCTAAGAAATTTATATAAAATATGAACACTATAACTCTAGTAAGATGTTACTCAGGTCAAAACAATATGAACACGTTTTCACCGATTAAAAATTCAATTTGTATTTTTTATATGTTTAAGAAAAGGATAACAAATCACGTGTCAGTTCTCATAGGCTTCATGCAGATCTTTCATACTCAATACTCAAGAGTTCTCAACAGTTGTGTAGCAGTGACAAGCAGAGTGTCATAGAGATTTGATAGATTTTCAATTCATTACAAAGGATGGATTATAAATATTTATCATTTTCTTTATAATTTTATAGATTAATATAAAATTCCTTCATTCCATGTATTCCAGCTTATTTTTTCCTAAAAGTAATTTCATAAAAGGAAATTCAAATACTGATACACAGTTCAATACAAGGAACTCTCCCTTCAAAACTTGGGCTCGACCACTGAATTTTGAATTAATTGATTCAAAGGATTACAAATATATATGTTGGATATAATTATTCATCCAATTAATTTGTTACATATAAACTACACTAATCCATTAACTTTTACATTAATAACTCAATGGTTATTACTTGCATTTTGAATTATTTTAGACTCCACGTGTACACTTTTAACAATACATCAACGTTTAGTATTATTTCTTTTATAATTTGAATTTTGACGTAACTGTTGTTAGAAAAATAAGCAATCATCATTAATTCGTTACGTGGTGATAAATTACGACGAGTTATAATTAGTATGAATGCAACACATCAAAACTATATATATAAAAACCAGAAAAAATTAAATAATACGTAACACAATTTAATATACATACAACAAAATGAGAAATAAAAAGAAACAATAATTTCAATCTGTTTATAAAAGTTATATGAAATAATTTACAAATAAAAAAAAACACTATACAGATTTTTTTTTAACTCTAGGTTCTGATTCGTTGCACTTTTAAGTAAGGTCCAAAATTGATAAAGACGTTGATTGTGAAACTTTCAAGTATCACATTAATAAAAAAAGGTGATATTATTATGTTTCATGTAATTAAAAGTGACATCATTAATGTTATGTCAATAAAAATTATTGTAACCAACAAAAAAGTGTCTCATTGAAAAAAAAATAAAAAGTGAAAAATTTAAAAATGGGAAAATGGGGAGGGGAAGGGAAGGGGAAATTGGAGAGATTTTTTACTTTTTAATTACAATAACTGTTAAAATTAGTAGTAATGTATTGTGATCATATATTAATCTTGTTCTAATTTAATATCCAATGAAATGAAAAATAGTTTTTGAAGTAATTTAAGTTGATCTTAATTGTGTCGATTTGGATAGATAATTGAGCTAACTAAATAAAACAAGGATGTATTCGAAAAACTTGAAATAAACAAATAAAATAATAAATGAAATACAAATTTTACTTTGATAATAAAAGGAAGGTATCATCACAAATTTACACTAATGCGAAAGTCATTTTTTATATCAAGATATTATATCAATTGAAAGGAAATTGCAGTAAAATCGAAAACAATGATAAAATTGAAATTTCTAAAAGAAATATTACATTGTTTTATCTAAGTAAGATGTGAACTCAAATAAATATCACATTTATTGTATATGTTAATTAATGTAATATGTAATTAAGTTTACTCACATCCTTTTCTTTCGTTTTTCACAGTATTTTTGCATTATTTATTTTCTTTTGTCTTCCACGAGAGCATAGGAATTTCTGAGGAGTTGAGGAAGTAAAAGAATGGTTTTTGAAATTAAAGATTAAAAAGAAATGCGTGTATATATTTAAAAAATAGTAAAACTATAGAAAAGGTAAAGAAAATTACATATGGTTTGATGGAAGCGTGGAATGGAGAAAAAGTAGAAAAGATATGATAAAGAAGCGACAAATAGATGGATTGAAAGAATAGAAACAGGTGCACGTGGATAGGACCTGCCACACGTGTACTCAATGATCATGCGGATTTTTCACCTCTTTTCATTCTTTGTTTATAAAAAAGATGTGTTTGTGAAATTGTGATGAGAATAAAAAGGTTGTAAAGAAAAGAACTAGAAAACAAATGAACATTGTTGTCTGAGTCTGACCTCTGAAGAGAACTGAGTCTAGCTGCTAGTGCTATCCTTCTAGGTCTGCACAACCAACCTCTATTATTTTCTTTTTTTTTTCTTTTTTCTTAAGTTCATAACTCAGTTTTTGGAGAATCTCTAGGACAACAAAGCTGCATGCTCACCTATCACTCACTGCCAAATCCATCATAAAAAGTCTTCACAATAAAATAATAAATTAACAATATATACTATATTTTGAATTTATTTATATATCAAATTATAAGATCCAAATAATTTTAATAATAAAGTTTGAAATAGAATAATAAGCTCTATAACATTTCTTATTTCATTCTACAATTTTAATTTTTAAACTTTGCTGTTTATAGTTGTTATTGGATTCAATATCACCACTCCGAAGTGAATTAAATATATCAGTTGTCTAGTGTTATTTAAAACGATATTCAAATGACGTGATTTAAACATTGGTTTATAGTTTAGGAGAAAATAAGAGAAAGGTTGAAATAATTCTCTCATTTAGAAATATATACTTAACTACTATTTGAGAGTGTCTTCAAGTCATATCAATTATAGCTTAAGCATTTTGTTAAATACTTAACTATCGTTGAGGCAATACATAACACATGATTTTATATTGGGTGAATATTTAAAGTGATCAAATGTGATAGAAGAGTTACTTGAAATTTGTTTGTTGATGTTTTATAAATATAAGAAGCTATTTAAGCGTTACTTGTAATTCTTAAGTAATAAGGTAATTGTTGAGATGAGGAGAATCTAAGAGAATATTAGCATTTTGTTCCAGTGAAATGAGTTTATATTGATGAGGTTAATCAAATGATATTGTCTTGAAATATAGTGTTGTTGTTGTAAGTTATGTGTTTATGTATGTTTGTATTAACTAGTGTAATGTATAAAGAAGTGATATGAGTTATATATGTCCTTAAAAGAACAGTAAGCAATTTTATATTCATACAATTGCTTTTTATAAAGCAAGTTTGGAATTTTTACAAAGTATTCTCACTTAAGAAAATTTGATCGATTATGAAGAATAAACTCAATATCAAACTCAAGATCTTCAAGAACTTATGTTTTGTGAGCCAATATCTTTATAAAGATTCACAAGAGAAAGGATAAGAGTTATTCTAGATTATAATGTGGTATTTTTCTTAGAACACGAAGAAATTAATAGAATTATAAAAGATGAGGACATCAACTTCAATCAAGCCATGCAAGATTCTAACTCTAAAATATGGATTAAATAACGAATGAGAAGTATAAGTTCATGCAAGTAACAATATTTTGAAACTTGTCCCATTTCCAAAAGGTACAAAACTCATTGGTTGCGAATGAATATTTATGACTAAGCAAAATTTCAAAGATAATATGAAAAGATATAAGATTCGTCTTATGACTAAGGGTTATACCCAAAAGAAATATGTTAACTTTAAAGAAATTTTCTCTCCAATTTTATCGAAAGACTCTTTTATAACAATCATGCGATAATATAGAAATGTATAAAACTTATTTTATGACTGCTTTTGACTATTGTTGCTTGTTCAACTGCACTTCACCATAGAATAGTTCTCCTCTTAAGTGAATATCTTTAGATTTTGTATCAATTGTGACTCACACTATGTAAGATCTTTAAACACGCCATTATAATCATGTCTTACAACACATTAAAACACTTTGTTATCTCTTGGTTTCACTTCTTAAAACAAGAACCTCTCGTCCATGCGACATTATTTATTAAAATAATTTTAAAAAAATGATATTTTATTATATTTAAATTTTTTATATTTATTTGATACTATATTTTTTATTTTTTTCAAATATAAAAATTTATTTTTATTACTATTTTTATTGTTATATTATATTATATGTTAAATAATATAAAAATATCTCACTTTATTTTTATTTATATGATGCAAAACACCTAACCTTAATAACACAAAACACGAGAATTGAATAGATAGCTTAAATACTACCCATAAGGCGTGGTAATATAGGAGGAATGCCTTACACCAGTTCCAAACACAAAAGTCTGACTCCTGACACCCTCCTTACGTTTGGGTTGTTCACCACTTTATTCAACTATGCATTTGATATTTTGTTTTTTAACTCAAACATCAAGAACATAGCTGATATAATTAAAAAATACACTCTAGCACTATAAAAATATTAATATTAAAATGATTTTCTTAAAAGTGTTTAAAATTATCCGATTATAAAATTTGCAAATTAAAATAAACAGTGTATTAAAGAAATCAGTAAATACTCGTATTCTGGAATAAGTTGGGGCAATAGATGTAAGTAAAAGAAGAAAACATGTCAATATCCTCGTGTGCAGACAGACACGTATAAGATTTGGTGACATAATTATGGTAGTTAAAAGAGAACCAGAGAAAAAAGATTGCCAACATTTCAGACATCTTCATTGGAATCTTTGGATAATATCTCATTTTATGTTTTAAGATATGGTCCCAGACGCTTGATTTAACGGTTTCAAGATAACAAGGAAGCAATTAATGAAGATATACCATCTTTTTCATGTTTTTAATGAACACATACTAAATCCAGACTACATCAGTTACAACTTTTCACAATTTAATAAAAATTACAAAAGCATGAAAGAGACTTCTTAAATAAGAACACTCACAAAAATTTAATTTTTTTTGTAATAAATTTAGTCTACAATAAAAATTATTGCAAAAATGAATTATTAAGTATTTCTTTGGTATATATGTATCAAATAACATATGCAAATTTTATTGTTATTTTCTGTACTCAAACACACTGTTTAAAAAGAAGGGAACAATAGAATCGATATATGATGTCTTTCAAAATATAATTTGATTTTTCTATTTTTAGTATTTTATGTTAGAAACAGTGAAAATAATAACATCTTATTTAATATTTTTCATATAGTCATTTAAAAACAGAAAATAAAATAGATTTGAATTTTTTTAAAAAGTAATAAGATAAAATAAACAAGCTAAAATTGGATAAAAAAAAAGTTTTTGTGCAAGGTGAGGATTGATTGGGGGTATATGATGAGTTGATATAAACAAAAAAAAAAGGCCATAATGGTGAAAAAGTGAAAAGAAGGTATGCACCACATAATCAGAAAGATTGATGTGATGAGGGATTCATTGGTGGAAAAGAAAAAAAAGAAAAAAATTGAATGAGATGGTTCATGAATGATCACGTCGAAACAAAAATACAAACAATCGTGCACATTTTTGGAGCAAAAGAAGATAACAAAAGTTGATGATTATAGTACACCTATCGAAGGAAAAACGAAGAGCTGAAAAAAGATTGAAATTTCTTGACAGCCACTGGTCGATAGAATCAGCCAAAAACAGAGCCGTGATCAAAATGGTATGCATTGGCTTTATTCAGACAAAGTGATCAATAAATGTTCCTCACCAATCCCATTATGCTGTGTGCTGAAACTTTTCATATATAATATAATATAACATAACATGTAGTAGAACTACCAGTATATTCACCAAGCTATCCACGATTGAGATCACTCAAAATATGGAGCCAAACATCATGAAGAACTACATGACAACCTCACTACAATTCACCAAAACAGAGAAAAAAAAAGTTATAAACCACCCAAAAATGGCTCGAGGGACTATAGTAAATATCTGAATTTCTCTGCTGTAACTCACACCCACAATTGCTCCTTCAATTACATAACTTCATTCATCACTGCACACGTCACGTGTAAGTGTATATAACATACAACCTTTTGATTGAATAAAAATTTTCCTATGGACTTCAGCTTTTATGTTTGAGGAAGAAATTGCATTTTTGCTGTGAAATAAATTCTCCCAAAATGGTGATTACTGAGATAAAAGTAATGTGAGTGGAGAAGGAAATTGACGAACGAAAAGGAGCACAAAAAAGCACAAGAAAACAGAACAGAGACCCTCGTGCAAACTAGTTGTCTCAATGTACATCACAAACTTTTGGGACAGAAAAAAAAAAAAGATGCATAGCTGAAACTTTGGTTTAAATGAGAAATATAAATGAAAAATAGAAAGGGTCTAAATTTGATGCATGCGTGTGGGTAGACATTCCTCTCTTTCATTTCTGCAACCATTTCCATGGCCCACATCGCCCAACCAATTCAACCAAACCAATTATTTCGACGCTTTTCTTTCACCTTAATATTCTTTATCTATTTTTAACCTATTTTTCTGTAGTTCACTACCCTCAATTCGCGATCCACCTTAAACAACAAATTAGAACAGTAATTTTTTAAACAAAAGGTCAAATTTAAGAATTAAGTTTTGCAAATATTAATTAATTTTACATAATCTTTTGACACGTTACATCTAACGATATAAATTCTTAAAAATCGAAAATAAGTTTCATAATGATTGCCTAAAAAAATCATATGTAATAAGCAGGATTTTTATTAATCAAATAATTATCTTTAGATTTTTATTGATTTTTAGATTAATGCTAACAAAGAATTATTGTTAGTGCAATCAACGTTACGTCATATCCATATTCACACACATATACGTAGACAAGTCTAAAGGAATGCACACATTCACAAAGATATAAAGAGAAAGTGTACATACTCCATAATGAATGTTTGTTTATAAACTTAATTGCTCATATATTCCTCGCAATCATTCATTTCATCAAAACTTTCCATCTCATCTCATTTTTTTCTTATAATTTGTAACATATACGAGTAATTAATCCAACTCTTAAACAACAAAACAATAAACAAAATAACAAATAATAAAAGAATTCCAAATCAAATTCAATTATTCCTATATATTTAACATGTATTACACACTAAATGCAACTTGTTTTTACAATAAAACGGACAAATTTATCAACTAGTTCACATATTCAATAGGAACATCTAAGTTAGGCCAAATACACTTGTTTTAATCCATATTAAATCTAAGGAATCCAAAACCAATCTCAAAATTCAATAATTCACAATTTTGCAAACAATTAAAGGTCCTTTTGACAAAAATTTTAAAAAGCACACAAAAGAATACGACTTAACCTCATGACTAATAATTTCACGTTTTTCGAGTAATAACAACTCTAAGAAAAAAGAGATGAAATTATACCAAATTTTCATAAAGACCTTGAAAATTACACCTAACAAATCAAAACATAAACAAAAAGTTGGACCAATTAAAATAACAACTTTTTTAATTGATTGAAATGGCAAAATATCAAATACTCACAAATATAATCAAGATAGGAGCACAAGGATAAGAAACTGAGAGTCTTTAAAGGAAAAGAAGGACTAATTCAAAATCAAATTCTCATTAATTAGCTGGAAAAAGTCTATACTTAATCACCTCCTCAATGATGAAATCTAATTGATAAAAAAAACCCACTTTAAAAAGTTGGAAAGAATATAAAAAAGAAGAAGATATATTATAAATACAATAGTGACTTTCATAAACAAATAACTAAAAATTAAATCTAATTTATATCTTTAAAATATAATTTGAAATATTAACATTTATATTCTAATCCACTTCGTTTAAATCATCATATACACAGAACTAAAATTTATGATAATCATTATTCCATGGAGCAACATACGTCATGGTAATTGTGCATGCAAACTGCACAAATACAAACTTAAAATGAAGTACTTTTATTTTTACTATAACTCCGAACTTTTTTACTTTGGTCGTAACTTGTTTTAACAAAATTATTCCCAGCGAAAATGCTCTTCTCAGAATAAAATTTCAATTTGTGAACAATATTAAAACATTCTTTATATTAAATATGTAATTCATATGCACAAGTATTAGTGAATTAACATTAATATATTTGAAGGTAGACGTAAATGTCTAATTTTTCAAAAAGAAACCAAGAATATGAAACACATGAAAGATGAAAAGAAAAAAGAAAATGATTATATACAGTAATTTATGATATGAGAGAAGAAGATGTTCATTGTTTGGTGTCAAATCTTTCTACGTGGATCCACACTTTTCTTTTGGTCACCATCCAATCTAACCTTTTTATACCACTTGAAGACATGTCCTCTTCTTCGTGCAAATTTAGTCAAAAAAACAATACCACGATTGAGCAAAGAAATCTATGTTAACCAGAAAATCACACCTCTTATTGGAATCATGTTAGAGCCGTGATCCTCTCGTACTTCTACGTAGAATATCAATCATCAAACTCTACTCAATAACGATAACTTCTTACTCATATGTCACATGTGGTTTTAGTCAATAATAATTTGATACGCAAGCAAGACAAAACTATTTTTTTTTTCTTTCATGTTCATTAAAGATAAATTTTCAATTATGTGTGTCTTACTATATTTAGTGATCGTTCAAAATCAAATATAATGTTGATAACACAAGTGTGAGTACAAATACTACATTTAATGTATGAGCACTGGATATGGATGGAAATTAATAAATCCATTATCTTAATATTTTGAGTTAAAAATGTTGTTGATCATTTATATGATTTGTATTCAAATCTTATTGGTATTGTATTTTTCTACTAAATCTTTTTCTAAGGACCCGTAAATGGTCATAGGATTGAGAGTTAATATTGGTGGTTAAGTCATATGAGTACTATGATTTTTGTATCGAAAATCTTTTTAATAAAGAGTTTAAGTAAGTGTGTCCCGCTAAAATGAATAACGGTACAATTAAGAAATATGTGTGGTTGAGGATACTTTCGCTATTAGTGTAGAAGAAACCCAATCCAAACGTGACTTTAAGTTCCATATTGGATAAATATGATAAAATTAAACATTATATTAAAGAAAAAAAGTCATTGCTTTAATGTTTTGCATCGAAGGTGGTGTCCATTTTTTTTTATGTAATTTGAATTTATGTCTCATTAATATTGTATTTATTTTAGTTAACATTTTTCTAAAAATCCATGATTTATTAATGGAAATGAAAAAGAAAATTAAAAACTAAGATAGTAAGCAAATGTTAAATATGGTCCATGAAGAATTTGTGCGAAACTATCCCTAGGATTTGCATTGATTGTGTATCTAATTCCATGAATATGGATGGGAGAATGATAAAGAAGGAAACTAAAAAAACACAATAAAATTAATAAAAGGAGAAGTGTTTCTTTCTAGTGATACATGGTTGGCCTGAGATCCAGTACCATGGTTTCCTTAACAAGCAATACTTATTGATTTGTGATTGAAGTGTTTTGAAGAGGGAATAGTATTGAACATATTTTACAAATAAAACTAAGGAGAAACATATAAAAGAAAAAACAATACTAAGAAGAAAGTGACAGTTTTTATTATAGGATGGCATGGCATTATTCATCTCATCTTCATCGAATGACTTTGATTGGCTACCATCTTTTGTACGGTTAATGTCCAATGTTCAGTCGGTGTACAGGGACCAAACCCTTTCTTCTTTCTTCATTTTCTTTAAGGTTTCTAATTTTCACGATTTTAAGGATAAAAATCTATTTCAAACAGTCTTCATATGTTTAAGGGTTCTCACCATGTTAATAAAAAAATATTAAAAAAATTCTCCCACATTTTATTAAAAGTTTCCCTTTTCTTTAGTTTCTTTCTTCCACGTTCTTAAAATCAGAATATAATTTATTGATTTATAATTTATATAAATCTATTTGACCAATTGTCAGACTTAACTTGATGGACTTGTTTATGCTTCTTGTCTTAAATTGCAATGTTTTTAATATTCTAAAAAGCGTTGAACTATATTTGAAAAAACATTTTGGTAAGTTTTTTTCTTTATTATATCATATATTTTATTTTACTTTTTTTAATCTTAAATGATATAAGATTGTTAAAAAACAGTGACATAATAATAAAATTGGTCCGAGTTGAAAATTTGTGGTATGTGATAGTGAAGCTTTTATGAAAGCAGCCAGTAAGAAAAAAAGAAGTTTTGGGATAGTTATGTAAAAGTAAAAAATTATTATAAATTATTTTTACAACTTATTATTGAATAACACTATATATAAAAATATTTTACAACATTATTGCGTACATTATTTATTCTTATTCTAAAACATCGACAGTTATTTTGATGTTCTTTTTCGATCGTTTTCTGCACTTTTTGCATCGGTTTTCTATTGTTTCTTTTCCTTTTGTTTTTTTAAGGACAAACTGTCAGGTTTTATGTAATATTATTAGTAAAAACTATTTTAACTTCCAAACACTTTTTACAAAAATATGGAAGAATTGATCCAATAGTATGTACTGTACGAAACAAAAACTAATTCATTAGTTATTATATCATTATCTAAAGCGAAAGACAAATGTTAAGTGGTGTTCTTAAGATACTACGAAATCAGAAGTAGAATTATTTTTATTAAAATACATAAAATACGATTATTATTATTATGTAAACTTTTTTTTTAATAATTTCAAATAAAAAATTCCTTACTGTGCATCCTATCAAGTCTCAACCATGCAAATTTTTGCAAGAAGTCCAAAACTGAATAGCTAATCGATAAGCATCTTTGAAAATTAAAAATCAAATTCAATTATCTCAACCATGCAAATTTTCGTAATCTACAACGAGCCAAAAATCGAATAGTGAAGGGTAATCAGTAACCATCTTTAAAAAATTATGTTAATTCAGCCAGACGTGATTAGCAGAAAACTAAGTACTTATCTATGTAGCTACAAATGCTTAATTTTTTGCTCCTATTTACAGGACAAATCACATAATTGAGATAAAAATCATCAGTCATGGATGTATATATTACAATGTTTCTTTCTTGGGACGGTAACAAGTTTCATGATGAACTTCATGTTGGTTAAGATATAAATGGCAAGGTTTATCTCTCATTGATTATGACTTATGTGATACATGTAAATATTTAATAGGTAGATGTGTCTATGGAAGATCTTATATGGATTAAGAATAAAATCAGATTATAATATATAAACGGACGTAATTATATGAGTTTGAATTAAACATAAATTCATTTATTAAACGATATATACGTTCTAAACCTGAATTTATTTTTCTCTTCGTATTTCTTTATTATTTTCATGAACATGATTGAGATGATGCATCTGATTGTACTTGTTTACTCATTCTGAAATATCACAAGACTGAACAATCGAAAAGACGAAGAACACAGTTGAATGATTCTCTAGGAATTACAGTAGCACGAGAAGAAAAATGAAATTTCAACGTGGACAAGTTTAAACTTGTCCAAAAAGCAATTTTTGATTGACTGAAATTGAATAATTCTAGTTTTGTAAGAAACTAACAATTTTTTAGAAAGATAAGTTACTATTTTTTTCTTGATTTTATTTTTGTCAAAGGCTAATTCGCAAAAGAGATATTACAATTATTTGTGGAGATCTCCATGATATATACAAATTCGTAATCACCACCTAGTATATATATCAACCTATCATATGACAATTTATCATTTAAGTTTTAACATGGTTTGTTATATAACATTAAAACTATCGACAAAGTAAAATAATCCTCAGACTGTTATAATTAAGAATGAACACTCATAACTTAGAGAAAATAAAGTCAAAATGAAAGTAGCAATAATGTTATTCCTCTGGGTTACATAATTCAAAAGATAAAGAAAGAAAAAAAAGGCTTTTTCCATCCAATGTAACCCAAATCCAACAAAACCTTATACAAAAAGAAGCTTGGCTCAGTAAATAGTTTACTGTTATATACTTCATTGAACAATCATCAATCAACATCCTTCCAACCGACCCTTCCTTTCTTCTCTTCCTTCTCTTCCTTCTATAAAGGCAACAAAGGTTTCTGGCTTAAAATCTGTATTTTTTATACACAAATCATTGTAGGTTGCTAATGTCTGCTGAGTTGAGTTGTGCACTCCCCTGACATCCTCTCCAAAAGGCAACTCCTTTTTTCCTACCCTATAATCTCCAATCCATTTTCTTTTTTCTCTGTGTCTTCACTTTTCAATTTTTTTAATCTTCAAGGCCTACAATAGGGGATGCCACTAGACCATAGAGTGGCGGTTTTTTTCTATGTAGCTATTCTTGTTATATGCAAATGGTAGCTCAAGGACCTATATATATATGTGTGTATGTTGGTGCACTTCTCGTGACTTCAACTGAAGCAGGCTGTTGCTATCTTCAAGTCTCTTCTTGAAGGCACCAATGGCTTTGTTCATGGCAATTCTTGGCGTTGTTGTGTTGGTGCTCTGTTTTTGCTCTGTTCTCTTGAAGTGGAATGGAGTGAGATACAGGAGGAAAGGCTTGCCTCCTGGCGCAATGGGTTGGCCAGTTTTTGGGGAGACAACCGAGTTTCTCAAGCAAGGTCCAAACTTCATGAAGAACAAGAGGGCAAGGTAACTTCATATGTTCTTGTTTCCTCGTAGTTATGTGCATGTGTTCAAATAAGTCTTGTTTGGTTCGTTTGTGTAAGTGGAGAAAGTTTCGTTGGTGAAAGTTTGAGAAAGTCTTGTGCTTTTTGAGTGAGCATGATTTGTTGCATATTTTAGCCTTTTTTTCATTGAAAGCTGTTTCATCAGCATCCCCTGCATGACACTGTGATTTTGTCACAGTAATTAAGGATATGGCATGTACTGCGCCTGGCATCTTGCATTTTCATGAGGAATAGCTTGTGGCTGTTCACTCATGAAGTGGTTTAAGAGATGCCGATGAACGTTGTTTCTGAGTAAAAATCAGTGAACTACTACTTGCGTTGTAGTTCTGGGAGTGAAGAGAAGAGGAAAGTGGGGTAGGGTTATAAAGCATAGACGTGAAGATCCAGGGAAAGATAAACTCTCACTGTCCCTGATGAATGGCACTCACATCATCAACGTGTGAAATGAAAAAGGAGACATTGGATATGCACAACAATTTTTTTGGTATAGTTGTTTTTGTAGAACAAATAGAGATATATAATTGATGTGATGGAGATATGGAAAAAAAAGAAGATTGTGGAGATTGTTAAAAAAAAGTTTAATAGGAATAGCACGAAAAAAAGCATACCTGTTGGACAGAACATGATCTTAGTAATATTTTTCCTCAAACTAGTTAAACTGGGTGAGGTAAATACTATTCATTCTTGTACTTTTGGTCTTTTACCTAATTGGTTGTGATTACAACTTTTTTTTTTCTTCTGTTTTGTGAATGGCAGGTATGGCAGTTTTTTCAAATCTCACATTCTGGGGTGTCCTACCATTGTATCCATGGATCCGGAGCTGAACAGATTCATACTGATGAATGAAGCAAAAGGGCTTGTTCCTGGGTACCCACAATCCATGTTAGATATCTTAGGCACACGCAATATTGCAGCTGTTCATGGCTCCACTCACAAGTACATGAGAGGGGCACTGCTCTCAATTATTAGCCCCACCTTGATCAGGGATCAGCTTTTACCGAAAATTGATGAGTTCATGAGAACCCACTTGATTGATTGGGATAACAAAGTCATAAACATCCAGGAGAAAACTAAAGAGGTTTGTATCACCATCAATTCAAAACTCAATAGACTTCAATGTTTAACAGGAAAAGTTATCAGAATTTTTTCAAGTACTGATACTCAAATATTTGGAACAGATGGCTTTTCTCTCTTCCCTGAAGCAGATTGCTGGTATGGAATCCAGCTCAATAGCTCAACCCTTCATGACAGAGTTCTTCAAACTAGTTTTGGGAACACTCTCTTTGCCTATTAACCTTCCTGGCACAAATTATCGCGGTGGATTGCAGGTATGGTCCTTCATCTTTAACCATTGGTGCTTGATATTGCTCCCTGTTTGATTTCACATTGAATTTATCTACTGATATTTTTGGTTTGGTATATGTTTTTATGTGTTTGGTCTCATGTTAAGAAGATAATATGGTTCAAATTTATCTGAGTTGAAAATTGAAAAAACTTTTGTAAAGCATCCAATGAAAAACAATACTGAATTTTTATGATTAAACCATTTTAAAATAAAACATAATTTCTTCATTTAAAGTCAAATTTAATCAGAAGTTATGGACAAAATCACTTTAACAATTCAACACTCAAATTTTACAAATATATAACATTCTGTAATCACATTGCATTCTATTTCGTAGACTATACATTGATATGTGCGCTTTAATGTCTTGTAGGCAAGGAAAAGTATTATCAGCATTCTGAGTCAGTTGCTGAAGGAAAGGATAGCATCCCAAGAATCCCACGTGGACATGCTGGGTTGCTTGATGAATAGAGATGAAAACCGATACAAACTAACTGATGAGGAAATCATTGATTTAGTTATTACTATTATGTATTCTGGTTACGAAACTGTTTCAACCACATCGATGATGGCAGTGAAGTATCTCCATGACCATCCCAAAGTTCTTGAAGAAATCAGAGTGAGTGCAAAAATTCCCATGTTCTCTAGGTATGTTGTTTTCGCTTTATTATATTCTGACCTGACTGTGATAACACTGAATGCAGAAAGAGCATTTTGCCATAAGGGAAAGGAAAAAGCCAGAGGATCCAATTGACTGTAATGATCTCAAGTCAATGAGGTTTACTCGTGCGGTGAGATGCTGCTATCTTTTCATTTAATGTCATTGTTTGATCTGTCTTTTCTGTTTTTCTTTTCAGCAACCGTGTTGAATCTTTGATCACAGTATTTATGTTGTTTGTTTGTCATCTCTGCCCTTTTGCAGGTGATTTTCGAGACCTCGAGATTAGCAACAATAGTTAACGGGGTTCTAAGAAAAACAACTCACGACATGGAGCTAAACGGTGGGTTATGTTATGTAGTATGTCTCAAGCTTTTGTTGTATAGAGTTAGGTTTATGGGCTCAAGAAGCAGTTTTTGACTTTTGGGGTCAACTTTTTCTGCTTCAACAAAACTTCTTACAAAGCACCCGGCAAATAAATTTATCCCTAGGATAATGTAATTGTACACATGGTATTACCCGAGAGACAAACTTCCTAACCACTTTAAACTTTTTAATGTTTGAGTCACAATGGAAATGAAGAACGATGCCATTACAAAAAAAAATGTTACTTTATTTCAAAAGCAGTATGTGTCACCTGGTATATTCTTATTGAAATCAAGAGACTTATCGGAGTATTTTCTGTTTGTTTTCAGGGTATCTGATTCCTAAAGGGTGGAGGATATATGTATACACAAGAGAGATCAACTATGATCCATTTCTGTATCATGATCCACTGACCTTCAATCCATGGAGATGGCTGGTTTGTAACACAACCTACACCTTTTCCGTTTGTAATTAACGTTTTAACATAAAGGGTAGCAAAGTGAAAAGGCAGCATAATTAATGAGGAACTGCAAAATGCAGGGTAACAGTCTGGAGTCACAAAGCCACTTCTTGATTTTTGGAGGGGGCACCAGACAATGTCCAGGGAAGGAGTTAGGGATAGCAGAAATTTCCACTTTCTTGCACTACTTTGTAACAAGATACAGGTGAGAGAATTGATCTCTTTGCCTGATCAGCATCCATCACATCCAAATTCGTTTGTTTGATGTTACTGATCCTACACATTAATAAAACAATGGTTTGTCTGTTTTGATAAACACATGCAGTTTCTGACATGTGATATTTAATGTTGATTGCAGGTGGGAAGAAGTAGGAGGAGATAAACTAATGAAGTTTCCTAGAGTTGTGGCACCAAATGGACTGCACATAAGGGTCTCATCTTTTACTAGCTAGGCTTTGCGCATGTACAGTACTGAGATATAGGAAATAGTAGGCTCCAAGGGTTCCTTTGTATGATAATATGCTCTAACAAGTAGAGAAATCAATCAAAATTAGCTTCTTTTTCCATTCTTGTTTTCCTTCTTCCTTTAATTTGAGCAACATTTTTAAGGTGCAATGAACAAATCTGGGGGAGTGTTATAGGCCTGAGTTGTCAGTACTGAGGCCTAGCCCATGCTTAATAAGTAAAGCTTTGAGAGTATAACATGGTTTGGTCAAAGCTAGAGGCTAGTGTGCCACACTCTAAGATGCTCCTTTCCCTTTCAAATGTTGCACACTTGGTCAACATGGGCTAGGCCCTGTATAAACTCTTGGGCTAAATGGCAGGACTCACTTTCAACCCAACTACAGTCATATTCGTATTCTGCCATACTTCAACCCTTGCTTTCATACGACCAAAATACTAACGAAACAGAAATAATGAAAAATGAGATGTGAATAAGTACGTTGAGAAGTTTTAGTTCGATGGCAAAGGGAATGAATTTTTGTGTAAAAGTGTCTGATTCGTGAAAAAGCTCTCACACATATGTTCGGTTTGCTACCATTTGTGTAAGTCACGTGAATTCACCGACTATGTTATGGTTACAGAACCATGACAAAGAAACTAAACGAATCAAAATTAGTGCTTGTCGTTGTAATAGTTTTTAATGATATATCGTATGTTAGTTTTAATGCTTTGTTGTAATATCGTTGACGGCTTATCAACTGAGGAATATCAGACATAATTATCAGAAAATTAAAAAATGCAAAGAAAAATTATTAAATAAATTACACAAATGCTACACTTGTGAAAAACTTTCGTTAAATTATTTTGTCTGAAAATTATGTTTTGGAAAATTCAATCTAAAAGGCGTTTTGTAGGTTTCTAGAAATCTTGATTTTGAATTTTTTTTTTCAAACATTTTATTATGAAAATTCTGTTCCAGAAGTTTTAAAAAACTTGTTGCAGAATCTCTCTAGAACAGAGATTCTCCCGAAATCACATTTGCAATATGTAAAATGGCGTTTTAAAAAACTTATAGGGGCGCAGGAAGAAAAAAACCATATAATTGTTCTTTTAAGCCTTTTTGGTGTTGTCCTATTTCATTTTACTCCTCCACACTGGAACTATACATTGACTCATTTACACTTGTTGCACTATTGGGTTTTCAAATTTGCAAGATTGGGCTTTAATTTAAACCTAGAAAAAAAAGGAAGAAAGTTGTGGCCCTTTTGCCTTTCTTTTCAGTCGTCTCACTTTTTTATATTGCCGAAATTAGTTTTTCAAATATTTTTATACTGAACTATAATTTGGTCTTCATTTAATTCTTGGTCAACCAATTGGCTCTCCCTATTTTTTTTTACAATTCTAGACCTTATAATTCACAATTTTACAAAATCAGTCCTTTTTAAGTGTGTTGGTATGGAAGTTGATGGTTGACCCTGTGTTTCTCACTTAACCTACATTCTTGACCCCAAAAGAGAGAATTTGTCAGTGTGCTTGTGAATGTGACATTTTGTAACTAAATGGCAAAAGATTGACCAAAAAAACTGAAATGGTTGGTCAGTGACCTAATCATGGTGCCATTCAGACTTAAAAATTGCCTAACCCAGTAAATGATGATCAATGTGGTTTGTGCCCCATTCACCACGTAAAAGCATATGCATTTTCCACCAATTCTGCCTAATATCATGTTAACCTAACATTGTCAAGAAAGCAAACAAAGGAAAATATCAAATAACAATGAAACACAAACTAGTAAAAAATATGAGCATATCTAAACATAAAAAATTGAAATAATGTTTTATCATATTGTGAGAAATTAAGAAATGACAACATTTTTATATTAATGAATGCAAATATATTTCTTCCATCACCATTATTCATGCACACAATTTTCCACAAAGAAGCACATCATTAATGTGACTTTCTTTTTCATTTTGAAAGCAAAGAAACTTCCCTAATTGCACGCATAGGCATCCCAATTTCCCTTTTCCGCTACTATCTCCGCATCAAAAGACACCACACAAATATTGAACCCACAAGTTATGGCATAAACAATAAGAAAAATATATTATATCTTACAAAAGTTACTTTATTACAATCATTAAGCACGATAATCAGCCACTTCAAACTTTTATATTCACCTTCACATGCTCTTCACGTATAAAACTCATAAAACTACGTAAAATTGTGAAGT
This sequence comes from Vigna umbellata, assembly GCF_029865625.1. Taxonomy (NCBI): domain Eukaryota; kingdom Viridiplantae; phylum Streptophyta; class Magnoliopsida; order Fabales; family Fabaceae; genus Vigna; species Vigna umbellata. The sequence goes on along the minus strand of NC_142168.1, from coordinate 11,352,319 downwards.
TTGTTACAGACAAATCAACTTAACACGTTATATACTAAATGGTTTTCTTTACTTTTTGTATTAGCTAAAATATAAAAATAAAAATTACTCTTTTTAATAAACTTTCAGATTTTTTTTTGCCTGAATTTGAAGAAAATTAATTATATTTTGTAATTGAAGAATTCAAGAGTTGAGAATAGTCTTAGCAGCGTGATAAGAGGGTTGGCAGAATCATCGCAAACCCTTTTGACCATTAGTAGTGTAAATTGAATGGAAAAGAAAAGAAAATGAAAACGCAGCTGATAGATTTCCAGAGAAATCACTTTCAAAGTATCCAAAGATCGGGTCTTTTTGTAACTACTAATTTGACCAATACATCACCATAAGTTTCTTCTTTAGTTAGAAAATGACATTTTTTTATCCATTAAAAAGGCATTGATTTTTCTTATCTCCTCTCATTACCTAAATATCAATTGAAAGAACCAAATATGAGTCTTGGATTATTGCGTGACTTTTCTTCATAAAAAAATTCCATAAAAGAGCTCATAGCAACCCATACATTTCATAAACAAAATAAATATATTGTAATATAACGGTATATATCAATCAAAATATCATGAATAATAATCAAGTTTGGAAGAGACTGATTGTTTTTTATCAGAATTAATTAATTATTTAGTTTATCCAAATAAATTAGTAATAATATTTAAATAAAATTGGATCATGATTAAATCAATCCTAATAAATATTTTAAAAAATATATATAAATCCACCTCAAAGATATAATTATGAAAGTTTCTATTACACATTTATTATAGTTTTAATATTAAACTTGAATAAATTTAAGTATATTTAGTGAGTGTTTAAGTTAGACAAAACATATACATTTAATAATTAGAGAATAATATATTTCAGTTTTTTTTAATCTAAGATTAATATTGGTAAGATCAGGATTATTACTTAATCAGGATTATTTCTAAACTTCAGAATGTAATCTGAATAAAATTATAGATTTAGTTATCAACGTAAGGCAAACACACACCAACAACGTTAGAAATTGAAGGAGTCCTCTCAGGTTAAACATTTAAACACGTCTCCGTGGAAGCTCCCCAACTCGTGCCGAAAACAGTGGATTCGCACGTGCCACTCGTCTATATTGTAGTCCTTTCCCTCTGCATCTTCAAACGAACGCACACATAACATAACTCTGTTTTTGTGAAAAACGCACACCACCTTGTGTTTAGTTTCCGTTTGAGTGCCATGGCAGCACCAACACCCCTTTTGAAAGATGAGCTCGACATCGTGATCCCCACCATCAGGAACCTCGATTTCTTGGAGATGTGGAGGCCATTCTTTCAGCCTTACCATCTCATTATTGTGCAAGATGGTGACCCTTCAAAGACCATCAAGGTCCCTCAAGGCTTTGATTATGAGCTCTACAACCGCAATGACATCAATAGGATTCTTGGTCCCAAGGCCAGTTGCATCTCGTTCAAAGACTCTGCATGCCGTTGCTTTGGCTACATGGTCTCTAAGAAGAAATACATCTACACCATTGATGATGACTGCTTTGTGAGTTTTGTTTTCCTTTTCTCTCAATCTCATCACCCATTTGTTAGGATGTTTTTGGTTTTTGCATTCTGACTTTGGTCTTCGCTAGATCTTGACATGGTTTGCTTTGCAAGGACGATCTCTTCCTTCGCCGTGTAAAATTTTGATCTTTTTGTTATGTTGGTTGTTAGTGTTGTTGTTTGCAAGTGTATTTGATGGTCTTGCTTCTGCTATTTCTGGCCATTGCATGGATCGGATATTCCTTTTTTATGATCTGTTTGAAACAGAATGTCGGCTTTCTTACAATGTAACTGGTGATTTTTGAATCTATGGAGTTGGGTCTAATGGAAATGGTTAGTCTCTCGCAATGTGATGAGATGAAAATTGGAAGAGTTGCCTACATTAAGGTTGTGTTATTCTTTTACTGTAAAGCTTTGATATTGGTCCACGATGTAAACGTGGTTTGTCACCCGTTTTGATATCTTTGACCAATGTTGGAGTGAAATTTGAAATTATGGCTAGCTTTATTGCTGCATTTGGTTAATAATAACATGATATATATGTAATCATGTGCAAATGATGGAATCCTGAGGTGCCCTCCAGCTATATGTGTTAATGCCGACATTTGTTTGATATATATATATATGTATACATATATATGTATATGTATACACACATATATATGTATACACACATATATATGTATATATATATATATATATATATATATATATATATATATATATATATATATATATATAGTGTTAGGCACAGATTCTAATACATTTTTGGATTTCATCAAGGAATATTTCTTTTAATCTTCATTTGAAATTTTAAGATTTATCATTTTTTGTTGTGACTTAGGTTGCCACCAATCCATCTGGACAACAGATTAATGCACTTGAGCAGCATATAAAAAATATTCTCTGTCCATCCACACCTTTCTTTTTCAACACTCTCTATGAACCTTACCGAGAAGGTGCAGATTTTGTTCGCGGTTACCCCTTCAGTCTCCGGGAAGGTGTGCCAACTGCAGTTTCTCATGGTCTTTGGCTCAACATCCCAGACTACGATGCTCCTACTCAGCTTGTGAAGCCTCTTGAGAGGAACACTAGGTACTCCTTCCCTTCTACCCTTGTGACCTTTTGAAAAATTAAAAAAAAAAAAAAACTTGTGAGTGTGTTATATTGTGAATATTGTGATTCTTACTAGGTACGTGGATGCTATTATGACCATACCAAAGGGCACTTTGTTTCCCATGTGTGGAATGAACCTGGCCTTTGATCGCGATCTCATAGGACCAGCAATGTACTTTGGTCTGATGGGTGATGGTCAGCCTATTGGACGCTACGATGACATGTGGGCTGGTTGGTGCTGCAAGGTACCAAATCTTTGCAATCAATTGATAGTTTCTTTTATATGAATATCATTGCATGAAAGCAACTGAGATATTTTGGTGAATGATTGTTTAGGTAATCTGTGATCACTTAGGATTGGGAATCAAGACTGGTTTGCCTTATATCTATCACAGCAAGGCCAGCAACCCATTTGTGAACCTGAGGAAAGAGTACAAAGGCATATTCTGGCAAGAAGACATTATCCCATTCTTCCAGAGCATTGTTCTGCCAAAAGAAGCTACCACTGTTCAGAAGTGCTACCTTGTACTTGCCAAGCAAGTCAAGGAAAAGCTTTCCAAGATAGATCCTTACTTTGACAAGTTGGCAGATGCCATGGTCACTTGGATTGAAGCTTGGGATGAACTTAACCCTGCTGGAGCATCACTGGCCAATGGCAAAAAATGAATCAGCTTTGGTTAACTGCATAACAGCCACAAAACTTGCAACCCAAATTAAGTATACTGTATTATTTTGTCTGGTATGTATTTTCAACTTAGCTGTTATTCTCCTCTTGAAATTTGCAGCACTATTAGCTGTAACTCTATTAGAAGAAATAAGAAGCACATGTTATAGGGTGTTATTTTCTTTTGATTCTTGTTTGATTATTAGGGATCAGATGGCGGCTTTTGGTTACATTTGAAATAATAGGACAGATATCGATGTATACTTTGTTTAATACTGAGTATAGATTCCATAGTGATCAATTTTTAACCGATGAGATCAGAGCTTTGGATTTTTCTTTGGTACTTTATCTGCCACTTAAACACTGTCCTAACATCTATACTAATTTGAAAATGAAAAACATCAAAATCTACGAGGGCTTTGTCCATCATGTTATTATGTAAATACAAGTCTCTTTCCAAATAGATGACGAACAACTAAATTCAATTGAATGAAAACTTACAATCACTCAGAAGAACTGCTGGAAACCTGAACCTAGAATCCTTACATAAACAACCGCAATATGCAAAATGAATGTCAATCAATTTGAAAATTTGTAATTCATATCTGGCCGTTCTCGTATGTTACAAGCACAAGCTAAAGAAAAAGATAATATAATGATTTATATAAGTAAACTTTCAAGCTATATTCACATCAAAAGTTAAAATCCCTCATTAATACAAAATTTCATCAGACAACAAAAGTCCTTTGTGTAGATTAAAAAAAAATGCTGAAGTGAAAATGATGACCAAAATGATAGTGTCTTCGTTTGGTTGTAGCATATTAGAATGCACGCGACTGTAAACATGTTGTAGTGTGGCTGGCATACGAACATAGACATCCCCATACATTTGGAGCTTCTAGATTATGGTTTTCATTTGAAAGCTGAAGCTGCAGAGCTGTTTTATTTTGGTTTTATTGGGTGATACAACTTTGTAATTCCTTAAAATGTTGCTTCATCATTCAGTTAGGCATGGAAGTTATTGCTTCAGGGAAATTGTGGTGGTCATGTTTGTACTTACTAACTGGTAAATTCATAAATTTTGTTATTCATTATTTCGGTTTCTTGTTTATACTGTAACAACTATCAAATTCAATAGAACAATTGTTTGTAACTTAAAGTTAACTAGGGTGTTTTTTCTTTTTCTTTACATCCTATAAAAATCTTTGCTCGTGTAGAATGTAACTTTACATTCCAAATAAATACTCATTCAAAACGGAAGGACTTCAATCTACGGGTGTTAACTTTAATTAATTTTTCAATCAATTACTTGTTTCAAAATTTATATGTAAATTTACAAATTGGAGAGTTTTAATTACATAATTTTTGTCTTAATGAAGTATAAGAACTCTTAATTTCAAATGGTAAGTTCCTAAAAGATTTCACAATGACAACCTGATTTTTGAGTTTCATTCATATTCCAAAACAGGTTATAAATGAACTGGCCTACGATAAAAGAAAACATAGAGAAAGTTCATGAATAGTGGTTTCAATAGCTTATTAATAAGCAATTACATGTCTATCAAGAGATCATGACAATCGTATTTCAGAAGTTTAGAGGATTTTTTTTTTCCTATAAACAGAAAAATATTTATGTGAAGAATTTTATCAACTATTATTAGATCCAAGGAAGTAATTATTTTGGAATGTAGCTTCAAGTAAAAATGTTTCTTTATTGTTTCTAGGAGGCAAAACAACATATTCTACTTTTTGCATACCATTGTCAATAAATTATGAGTCAACTTGCAACTAAGTCAAGAAAGTATTCGTGCTAAAAAAATTTGATGAAAACCAAATTGGTATGGAATGAAGCACAATGATGAATCAATTTTGTTTTGAAGTTTTTTTTATAGAACATTGAGAGATATTATGAGAGCCCAAAATGAAGATAATTGTCAAAAACCATTTGGCAAAAAAAAATGTTGTATTGGAAGGTGATGACAAATTTTGCCTATAGTAAAAAAGATCAAGATTGTGAAGTCAACGATAAACTATTTTGAATTATGGAAATACTGCAAAGTTTTTAAAGCTTGTTCATGACATGAGATTAAAGCCTACAAAATCAGACGAGAGTGCAACAAATATAAAATTTGTTGATTGAATTCTAAAAGTTTGAGATTAACACATGCATTTGAATGAAAATGGTGAAGATAATATTAAAATACCATAAGATATGATTCATCTTAATGTTTTTTGGTGGAATTTGTTTATCTTGGTTTTTTTTGCATAATATGATAAATCTTAAGTTTTTTAACGATGGTGTAATACTTTGTCCCACAACTAAGTCTCTAGAACAAATGAATGATTTCATTTTATCTCTTATTTATGGTGAAGTATAAACTTATTTAAATTTAGACACATCTTACCAATTTGATAAAGAGCAAGATATTCAGGTTTACACTAAAAGTTTTGAATGATATTAAATGTTCAGATATTTCCAATCATAAAATTAAATTAAAAGTTGGTATACTTGTCATGCTTTTATGAAATATTAATTAAACAAACGGTCTTTATAATAATATAAGGTTATAAGTAATGGTTAACTTTTTGGCAAGTATACCAAATCGTTACAAGTAATATAGAGTAAGTTCAAAGTATCGTTCTCCCAAGGGACTTGTGCAACACATGACAATTCTTTCTTTTATAATTCAATTAGACATCAAAGTGTACAAAAAACACATGAAACTCTTTTTGGTATTTTTATCAAACAGTTGGTGTGCAAAGAATTTATATTTAAAGAAACTTCGTTGGAATTGGGTTTCATGAATCATATGAATATAAAACTCTGTTCAATATTTCATTACTTCATTCAAACATTCACATCAAGGCATACTAGTCCTAATCCCTTAGCAACTAGTTCTAAATTAATATATTAAAATGCTAATCCCTTAGTCAATTTAACATACAATTTGCATTAAGTCCGATGTTAAGAATGATCAAGTTATTGAGTCTATCCCTAGATCCCAATCACTTAATTGCTCTATCTACGTTCATGTTCAAAGTTACTTTCCAGTAATCAAAGACATTCAAATAACATTATATTTTCATACAATGATAATAAATTCAAGAAAGAGCATATGAACGAACAACGATATATTGAACAGGAAAATTACAGTGAGTTCATTACATCCAATCCCAACGAAAGAGAAATTTAACTACTCCTAATCATCTAAAACGTACACATTTGAAGCAATCCCTTGCAACAATGGTGTCTTGATGCCTTGGAGCAGTCTCCGGAAGTTCCTAAGATGTTTTCGTTTCTTTCTTTTGTCTGGAACTTCTCTTCGAAGAGAATGTTTCTGTCGCTCTGTCACGTCTTTTAAAGCCACTTAAATTCATTAATTCGCTTAGCGCACATGTATTGGTGCGCTATGCGAATTTTGTGTAACCGCTGCCTCTCAACTGATGTTATTCGCACAGCGCACAAGTAATGGTGCGCTATGCGAATTTCCATTTCCTGGCAGTGCGAATTTTGGCTTTCGCTTTGCGAAAATTGGCTGACAGAATCTAAATAATACATCATTCCCTGTACAATATTTTACATAACAATCTACTACCTATTACAACTTTTCAATGAGGAACAACATGAATAATTACAAGATTGAGTTCATTTATAAGTATAAAAACAACTCTTTTTCACACTTATCAACTCCCCCAAACTTGAACTATTTCATGCCCTCATGAAATCACATAAGAAAATGAACATCATCACCACAGACATTTGACATTTTGATAAAATGACTCTGCACATCAGAATAATCATATGCATTCCCAAAGATTTCAAACAAGTATGACATGATGCATCACTCATAAAATCATCTGTGCATAGAATATGAACAACCAGATCAGCATTTATCATTACTCACACTCAAGTGTTTGTCCTCACATGACAGTAGAATTGACATAGAACTTCCTCAGCTTTTTGCATTTCATTTGATTCACACACTTTACACACTATTGGTTAAGTCCAAAGGTCTTTTCAGGTTAAGGCTTGGCTTGGCTAGAAAAAGAATCATGGTTTTTCTTGGATTCAAAGACACCTATTAAGAAGAGAACAACTTCAATTCCCAATCCAGTACTCAAATCCCAAAATATATCATTCATCACATACCATTTTCTTTCACAGCTCAACCTTCTTTTTCATTTTGAGCTTTTTTTTTATCATATTTTTTTTATTGATCTTTTCTTCCCACAAACTTGAATTCAACCTTAACCTCTTTTAAAGCATAATACATGTTCTCTTCTAAGGTGTAAGGTAGGATATCATCTAATAGGCTCAAGGTGGAAGGAAAAAATTTTCAAGGCTCAAAAGGGTTCACAAATGTATCATGATGTCTAAAGGTTGGCTATCTGGTCAAGTAGCTATATAATCAATAATCAACAGGGCCTTTTTCATCCTTAACCAAAAAATGTGTGTATATACGTAAAATCAAAATCATGCAAAAGCCAATTCCATATCTAGACAACTCAATATCTCTCAATCAATATATGCTCTCAACACTCACAGATCTGGTCATACATACTCACACACAAATAAAAATATATGAAGCACATTGCAACCACAGTCATATGTGTTATCATTTTCAAGAATCACATCAACTTAATCAAGACAATGCATAATCATTAAATCACAAAGTCACATGTCTTTACAACTAACACATAGTTCAAAACATATTACAAAACATAAATAACATAACTAAACATTGAAGATAACTTCATCTGCACCTGCACTTGCAAAAAGTAACATAGAGAGAAGTGAAATAGAAAAATAAAATAAAAACACAAACAAAGAAATAAGGAAAAGAAGAAAAAAAAATTACAGAACATGAGCACACCAACCAAACAACAATTCCAATATGCAAAATGATTGAAATGGATTTCCTAAATAACCTCACTCAGATCCCTCTTGTTGCAAGATCACTTAGTACTCCCCTTTCAGCTGTTGGAATCCCATCCCTAGGATCTTCCAACAACTAGAAACATCTAAAGAAATTCAAACAAAAAGAGACATACAATTGGCAAAGAATTCCACTTTCCCTGTTTTCTGAAGTTAGAACACTCAGATCCCTCTTGTTGTGCCTACCTAAGTATGACAAACCCTCACCCAATCCCTTGGTGTAAGAAGTCCATCAAACTTGCCTTAAGTTCCAAAACAGTGAATCCAAACACACAACCCCATCCCTGGTGATTTGCACATCTAGTTTGATTTAGTTAGTTCTGTTACTGAAATCTCATTCCTAAGAACTTTCAATAACAACATCAAGCTCTAAAGCGTACCCCGAGACAGGCATTAAGTTCAAACTAAATCAATGGAAAGTCTTAAAATACTAAAGCCAACTGCATACCCAACAACATTAAAAAGGAAAATTCACAACAAAGTCTAAAAGAGTCATAAATGCCCAAATTGCCTTGTGTTGGAACACAAGTCCCCGGCAGCGGCGCCAAAAACTTGTTAACTTTTTGGCAAGTATACCAAATCGTTACAAGTAATATAGAGTAAGTTCAAAGTATCGTTCTCCCAAGGGACTTGTGCAACACATGACAATTCTTTCTTTTATAATTCAATTAGACATCAAAGTGTACAAAAAACACATGAAACTCTTTTTGGTATTTTTATCAAACAGTTGGTGTGCAAAGAATTTATATTTAAAGAAACTTCGTTGGAATTGGGTTTCATGAATCATATGAATATAAAACTCTGTTCAATATTTCATTACTTCATTCAAACATTCACATCAAGGCATACTAGTCCTAATCCCTTAGCAACTAGTTCTAAATTAATATATTAAAATGCTAATCCCTTAGTCAATTTAACATACAATTTGCATTAAGTCCGATGTTAAGAATGATCAAGTTATTGAGTCTATCCCTAGATCCCAATCACTTAATTGCTCTATCTACGTTCATGTTCAAAGTTACTTTCCAGTAATCAAAGACATTCAAATAACATTATATTTTCATACAATGATAATAAATTCAAGAAAGAGCATATGAACGAACAACGATATATTGAACAGGAAAATTACAGTGAGTTCATTACATCCAATCCCAACGAAAGAGAAATTTAACTACTCCTAATCATCTAAAACGTACACATTTGAAGCAATCCCTTGCAACAATGGTGTCTTGATGCCTTGGAGCAGTCTCTGGAAGTTCCTTAAGATGTTTTCGTTTCTTTCTTTTGTCTGGAACTTCTCTTCGAAGAGAATGTTTCTGTCGCTCTGTCACGTCTTTTAAAGCCACTTAAATTCATTAATTCGCTTAGCGCACATGTATTGGTGCGCTATGCGAATTTTGTGTAACCGCTGCCTCTCAACTGATGTTATTCGCACAACGCACAAGTAATGGTGCGCTATGCGAATCTCCATTTCCTGGCAGTGCGAATTTTGGCTTTCGCTTTGCGAAAATTGGCTGACAGAATCTAAATAATACATCATTCCCTGTACAATATTTTACATAACAATCTACTACCTATTACAACTTTTCAATGAGGAACAACATGAATAATTACAAGATTGAGTTCATTTATAAGTATAAAAACAACTCTTTTTCACACTTATCAGTAATGATGTGGAAAATTGTGTTATTCAAGAATGAACTTATTCTTATTTGATTCTAGATGGCCTTTCAAGTTTTAAAGAAGATCATTTTTTATATATGTCTACGTTTTGGATGACAATAAACAAGATCATATATTAATCTCTCTCTAAAAATGTATTTTATCTTTTACGTCTAGTATTCATACATGACCAATTATACGATTTCTAGAATGAAAATAAAGAAAAAAAAAATCAAAGATACTGAATTTGAATCAAAGAAATATGATTTACAAGAAATATTTGAAAATGTTTAAAAGAAATTGCACCTTTAGAAGGATTATGAATAAGATGAACAAAAGGTATACAAATTATTTTTATACTAATTCATTTCATGTATCTATATTATATATTAATTTTGGAATTTGGAAATTAAATACAGATTTATGAAGTTGATGATCAATCTCACAATCGTTAACTCATTTTAGTGAAGATCGTTTAATGGTAAGATCGTCATATTTATCATCCATATTTGAAGTACAATATCTGTTTTACACTTATTTAATTAGTTCTAATTATTATACAAAAACAACATTTATTATAAGGTCACGAAATGAAAGAGGTACGTGAAGATATTTATAAGGTCACGAAATTGCAAGTTAAATGTACTGCAGATTTTTCTCACTGCATCCCCCTTAATTTTGAAAATGCCTATTTTACCCTTTGTAAAGATGATTTCCGAATTATTTATTCTCAAATAGGATTTTTGGAAAAAGCTTTCCAAAATATATAAAATACATTTCAAAACAGTTTTTGACTTTCCATAATAAGTTTTTCGTAATATATGAGATGCTTTCCAAATTGAACGTTGCAGTACCAGCTTTCTAGAACAAACTTTTAGAAACATACGTAATAAGTTAGAACAAGATTTTTGGAACAAAATTTCTAGAACAAACTTTACAAAATACATATAATATCTTTTGTAACTAACTTTCGGGAATAAGTTTCTAACCAAACCTACCATTTTACACTTTTTCTCTCAGATGGTATAACAGAGAAGGTATTCTAGTCATTATGGAGGTGCATTTAGTAATCATGGTAATGCAAGATGAAAAAACCTTGTTCTGCTTAATGTCCAAGCCCATTAACCATCTATAGACTGCAATAGCATGAGTCTTTCTTTCTGCACCACCTTTTATCTTTCATCACCCACACAAAAATTGTAATTCCCAAACTACTCTTTATTAAAATTATAATAAGAATCACTTACACCTCTTTATTTTTTATATTTTCCTGATTGATTGTTCGGGAATATATTTCTGGATTTGAAAAATACTTTCCAAAACATTTAATCCAACTAAATAAATTAAAAAATATTCAACTAAATAAATTCCTAGATTCAATGCATGGAACAACAAAGTGACACTACCAAACTGAGGCACAACTGTACCATCCAGCTATCTAGAATGTATTAAAAATGGGCCTTCTTCAACAAGCAAACATGGTAGTGAACGTTGTCTAATTGAGAGAATGAAAGTCTCAGTTGCTAAATTGTATATTTTAATTTTTAGTTAAAAACAAATGAGTTTAAATGTAAAAGAAAAGATTACCCACGAATTTAATGTAAATTCATCTTAGCATTACATTATATTAACAAATGAAATTATTTGGCGATAAAGTTCCTAAGAAATATATGTAATTTTTTTTTCAAATTTTATATTACAGTTCACAGGAACTTTTTCCAATCTTGAAATCAGATTCTTGTACAATTTTTTTTCATTAATATAGGGTGATTAAGGATTTAATTGTAGGTGGGATAAATTTTTCCTAATCTGAATTTTAACGTATATTAAATTCATATCAAACTCTATCCATATTGGAACATATCCATTCATATGCTGAATTTTATAATATTTATTTGCTTATAATTTTATATTATTCTTAATGTTCATAATACGTTGCATGTATAGGGTTGAGTATCATAGCTAACGACCCTTTCGGTTTTGAATGCTAGACTGGTATTAGTTTGTATTGATATGGGGCAAAAAACAGATCATTTGCATATCAAAAACTTCATGAACAACTCTTAAGGGACAAAACAGTACAGAAATTAGTATCTGGCTGATAAACTTTGCTGTTCTAGGCTTGAAGCAATGAAGGTTTTGTGGAGATGCATGCAGCGGATAGAGTGTCCTTTTGACTAGAAAGGAACTCACTACCTAGTCCCTACTTAGCTTGCTTGCTTCAAACTCATGTCTCTTATTCAAAGTGGTGTCAAAAGCAAGACCATAAAGAATAGTTCACAAAATTAGTTGGCAGGGTCTGGAGAAGTGACATTTTTTACCTAATTCAATGATCAACTTGTGGACACAACATAGTACCACGTTTTCATCTCATCCCTCACTTGTTCAACACTTTTCTTCCTATCATTCTTGCTAAAAAAAGGTTCAAAAGAATAGGAATGCCACAGATACAAAAGAAAATCATACACACTGTTCCTGCTATCATATTCATTTGGATGTATTGTGTCCTATGGAGACCCTTAACACTACATAAGATTGGGTTTGAGCCACAACACTACATATTGAATACCTAAATGAAAATGTTTAGACCAGATCAACCTTTAAAAAGAGGGTAAAAGGGAAATGAAGAAAATGGCCCTTTTGAGGGTAGTTTATTGCCAACAGAAGCAAACCATCATGTTTTTTCAATAAACCATCAATATGGTGTTGAAATGTTATTTTCTTTCCTGAATACTCTTTAAATGGATAAAATTATGTAAGTAGCTCTTAAAGTATTGAGCATTCATCAATTTAATCTCTGATAAACATGGGGACGGATATCATTTTGGACTGATATACATTTTTCTGCAAGACTTAATAAGGGGTATAGTTGTAAGTTGATGGTATGGTGAGGCTAAGCCATCAGAGAAGAAATGATCCTTCAAACACAACGGTTAACGTGTAATGTTCAGTCTTGAATCTCCCGCCTATTCTAGTCAGTGGCCGTTGCTTTAAGAAATGGGAAGTTCAAAAGGAAATCTCACGGCTCAGACAATGATAGAAATATAAATGTTAAGGTAACCAACAACCATTAGGTGAGCCATCACTTAGAACAAATTCCCTTCAGAGCTCTTTTTCTACAATATTACACATCCAATTCCATACCATTCAGCTCATATTACTCCAATCTCACTGAAAAAAGGTTGCTAACTCTCGGCACCACTCTTATCATATAGTTGATAACATCAGGGAATGAGGCTTGTCATATCAGCTGCATGTGTTCTAGTGCTATTCTCTTGTTCAGGTGAGATAACAAGTTACCCTCTATGCTGAACTTGCTTCACTTTCATTTACATTTCACACACATTCAACTGATTTATGATGTTCTTATTTTAGCTGCGTATGATCCTTTGGATCCAAATGGAAACGTAACGATCAAATGGGATGTTGTGTCTTGGACACCAGATGGCTATGTAGTAAGTAATACAAACTGAATTCTTATTTGTTCAACTGTGTAATTTTCCTTAATCACCTTGAAATCCTAATTAACATGATTTGAAGTCAATTTTTCATATGTTTGATTTCATATTGACGAATTTATTCCTAGTCTATTTAGATCAAAATCATTTTTTGCCATTACTCGTCCAGGAAATGAATATAACTAAATAGAAAGGTAATTTTTCATTTAATGAAATCTCCTGTTTCTTTCTGTGTATTGCATTGTTTTACCAGGCAGTGGTAACAATGAGCAATTTCCAAATGTTTCGGCACATCATGAATCCGGGATGGACCTTGTCGTGGACGTGGGCAAAGAAGGAAGTAATATGGTCCATGGTAGGAGCTCAAACAACAGAGCAAGGAGACTGCTCTAAGTTCAAAGGCAATGTACCTCACTGCTGCAAGAAAACTCCCACAGTTGTAGACTTGCTCCCTGGTGTACCTTACAATCAACAATTCTCAAACTGTTGTAAGGGTGGAGTGGTGGCAGCATGGGGCCAAGACCCTTCAGCAGCAGTTTCATCCTTCCAAGTCAGTATTGGGTTAGCCGGCACTTCAAACAAGACTGTTAAACTTCCCAAGAACTTCACTCTCTTGGGTCCAGGACCAGGCTACACTTGTGGTCCTGCCAAGGTTGTTCCTTCCACCGTTTTCCTTACACCTGACAAGCGCCGCAAGACTCAAGCACTGAGTTAGTTCTTTAACTTTGTGACATCAATTTCCTGTCCATATTCCATTCAATTGTTTCCTTAGTTTCTTTTGTTTTATATCATGCAGTGACATGGAATGTTACTTGCACATACTCACAATTTCTGGCAAGAAAGAACCCAGGTTGCTGTGTATCTTTGTCATCCTTTTACAACGAGACCATTACCCCTTGTCCCTCTTGTGCATGTGGATGCCAGAACAGGAGGAACTGTGTCAAGTAAAGTCTGATTTTCAAAACAATGAATGACCTCTTAATATCCAACAACTAGAATCATTCTCTTACGTGTTGGTATGATATGCAGGAGTGACTCTAAACGTATCAACATGGTGGGGATTCACACTCCAAAGAAAGACAATGAACCATTGCTACAGTGCACTCATCATATGTGCCCAATAAGAGTACACTGGCACGTGAAGCTCAACTACAAGGACTATTGGAGAGTCAAGGTTGCCGTAACAAATTTCAACTACAGGATGAACTACTCCCTCTGGACTCTTGCTGTTCAGCATCCAAATCTTAACAATGTCACCCAAGTTTTCAGCTTTGATTACAAGCCTCTACTTCCATACGAGTCCATAAGTGAGTGGCAAGAAATAGATCTTTTTAGTGTGTTTTATAAGTCAAATCAATAACCTTTTAAGAATGAGTGGTAATATGTATTATCTTGTGTGCAGATGATACTGGTATGTTCTATGGAATGAAATACTTTAACGATCTATTGATGGAAGCTGGACCGACTGGGAATGTTCAATCAGAAATTCTTCTTCAGAAAGATAAGGATACATTCACTCTCAAGCAGGGGTGGGCATTTCCTCGCAAGGTCTACTTTAATGGCGAAGAGTGCATGCTGCCACCGCCAGATACCTACCCGATCCTTCCTAACTCTGCCCCTTTGAACCTATTGAACTTCCCAAAATTCATATTCACAATGCTTGTCATGCTAGCTGTTTTGTGAACTAGCACATAAGCAAGATTCAATTTTTTTTTCTGTGAAATTTTGAAACCAAGTTTTCTTACACCCACATAACGTGCATCAGGTATGAAGATTCTTCTATAGGAATTGTTTGAAAACACCAAACTAAACTCATGAATTTGTGAGCCGATCCATGAGCGCTGATCGGGTGCTGAATAGCGAATATAATTCCATGCAATGATTTTGTTTGAATCGTGTAAATGCTTATATGGCAATGCTGTAATGGATATTGGATCCCACTTCTTCCTTTCATTCAGGTACTGTTTAGATCGCATCGAGTATGATACAAAATAGTTCTGTGTAGCAAACTGTAAGTAAAAGACCACTATCATTTCAAACCCACATATGATTCTAGTCTATATTTTCATGTGACATGTTGGTGCGTATATTTATTATAATTACAGTTACATCATAATAACGATACATACATCATTGAATTGCAACAAACACAAACAAAAAAACAAGTTCTACCACCAATGTGCTGAACCCTCGGTAACAAACCATCGGACATGTGAAGCTTATCTTGAGTCGCCACTAGATGTCATCCTCGTTCCTCCCTCATGCTTCAAATGACAGATTGACGTCACAAATGAGTCAAAACTGATCTGACTGAAAATTTTCTGTTACAAGGCTAAGTGTACCACAGAAAAGAACTTTATGCGTGGGCATAAAACACCAAGGCTACCAAAGAAGCTATCACTAAGGCAAACAAGGAAACCTCTTGCCGAGAACCAGCATTAGGTAACCACGGATAAGCATCAGGTGGTGGCATGACACAGTTGTCACCGTTGAAGTAGATCCTTCGAGGAAAAGCCCATCCCTTATCAAAAGTAAAAGTTGCTTTATCCTTTCGGAAGAGTAGCTCGGATTGAACATTGCCATTAGGGCCAGCTTGGTTGAGAAAATCATTATAGAACTTAACTCCCCATAGCATTGCTGTATCATCTGTAAAGGGAACTTAAAAATCAGTACTTGCCTTCAAATTTGTGTAAAAAGGGAGTAAAAGTTTGATGCTTTATTTCGAAGAAATAAGAAATACACAGCATTCAAGAAAATTCCTAAGCCCAGAAATTTAAAACAAATAAGTTGCCTCACTTACTTATTGTACCGTAAGGGGTCAATGACTTGTAGTTGAAACTGAATAGTTGAGTCAAATTGTCAAAGTTTGGATGTTGAACAACCATGTTCCACTCAGAATAGTTCATCCTGTAATTAAAATTAGTAATAGTAACTTTTACACGCCAGTACTCCTTGTAGTTTAGCTTAACATGCCAGTGGATTCGGACTGGACACATATGACTGGTACACTGAACCAAAGGTGAAAAGTTATTCTTCCCAGAGCCAGAAACAACCGATGCCAAATGTGGGGTATTTGGACTGTAACCACAGAAAGAAAATATATAAGTGTACAACTTAGTGGCTAGAAGGAAATGACAATTCACTTAGTGGTGGAAACTTACTTCACACAGCTTCCTGACTGAGATGAATTACCCTGGCAACCACATGCACATGTTGGGCACGGCACAATAGTATCATTATAGAAAGATGAAAGTGAGACACAGCAAGAGGGAGTTTTCTGAGCTAGAAATTGTGAGTATGTGCATGTCACATTCCATGTCACTGCAATAAACAAGAGTTATATAATGAATATAGTTACTTATATGACAACTGTAAACTTCAATTAGTTCTAACTGTAAGAGAATTCTTAACATTAGTCTCAGATTTTGTTACCAACAAAACCTACATCTGGCGGATGGCACAGTTGAAGAAGAGTTTGAGGTTGGAAGGAGGCAGCAGAAAGATAAATAATCATATTGGCAACCATGAAAATGACATTAAAAGTCCTACAACTTACTCAGTGCTTGGGTCACTCTCCTTTTGTCTGCTTGAATGAATTGGGTGGGTCTCACAATCTTGGCTGGACCACAAGTATAACCTGGTCCTGGTGCATGCAGGGTAAAGTTTTTCGGGACTTTGACAGTTTTGTTTGTGGTACCAGCTCTACCAACACTAACTTGAAATGATGAAACTGCATTGGTAGGATCCTGCACCCAAGAACTGAGTACCCCACCTTTGCAGCAATTTGCAATTTGTTGATTGTAAGGTGTTCCAGGAAGCAAATCCACAACGGTCGGATCCTTCTTACAGCAATGTGGAATACCTCCCTTAAATTTTGAACAATCTCCTTGTTCAGTGGTCTGCGCTCCCATCATGCTCCATATTACCTCCTTTTTTGCCCATGTCCATCCTAGGGACCAGCCAGGTGAAGCAATATGACGATATTGTTGGAAATTGTTCATTGTAACAACAGCCTGCACATTCAGTGGTATCTTAGATATCTAAATAACTAACAGAAGAAAATTAAGCTAAAGTCACTTTAAATGTATATAATCACTAATTTAAATAAATTCATCTGTATAATTGAGTTATCAACCTTATTCATTAATTAAAACTTCAATAGTAAATGAACAATAACATAATATAGTTGTAACACGGCTCATGATTGTGACATGAAATTCGGACCATGTCAGGTTTCTAGCTGATATAAAATTACTTTATCCAAAACTCTATTATCCAAGAATTGATATATTACATGAGATGCAGCTGACAAGAACATGCATATGCATCACAAAAGACGGTGAGCCACCGGTGGAAAGAAGGAGTAAATCCATGCATAATGCATAACACCAGTTTTGCTTCTCATATTAATGTTTGTTATTGTAAAAGAGTATACTTACTACATATCCATCAGGGGTCCAACTTATAATATCCCATTTGATTGTGATATTCCCATTTGGGTCAAGCGGATCATAAGCATCTGAAAGATAAACATCCAACAGCAAGAGGAAAGCAATTAAAAGGAAAGGAAAGAAAACAAAGTAAATGTCGAACCTCTGAATATCCATATAGTATATTACAAAGTACATACGGTAGAAATGATTAGACACGCATTTGCCATAATTGCTCAAGCAGTCACAAAAATAACAAAGGAAATAAGCAAATACATTGTTGAAGTCAACGGCAGGTGAAGTTACAGTTTTTTTATCAGTACATATTTTAGCATGTATGATTCATAATTCCATCAATTAAACTGGAAGATATCTGGGATCTAAAATATGCATGGACCTTTATACATGAATTATTCCATAAACAGCCAAAACTGATCAGCATCGGTGACTGCTTACTCAAGTCCTCATGCAGAGTATACCTAATTACAGGGTTCTTAGGCACAGATCTCGTGGAAGCAATCATAATTTCACCTCAAAACCGTGAGGTAAAAACAAGACAAACCGTAAACTCACTTCTCATTTGACTCAACAAAAATTCAAATGCGAAATCAATTCTAATCAAAAGATAGTCGGAACACAACTTTCATTAAGTTCCCTGTTAAAAATGAAATCTTTATAGTAACAAAACAGTGTAAACAGCATATTTTCTGCGCAAAACATTTGGCAGAAACAAGATTACCCTTCAAGGCTAATAAAGGATAAAAATTTTCCACAACAGGACAAAACCCACTTTCTTTATCAAATTCAAAGCACAAAGGCAGCATCTTTCATAACTCAGAAGCCTTCATTTAAAGAACGAAAAGGGCGTAATGTCCACGCAGCATAAAATGAAGACCACCAGAAAATAGAAAATGCTAAGCATCTAATGAAAACTGAACAAAGTCACAGAACCAATGAAAATTCCAAGACACAGATAAAGAAAAAAGAGAAAGAAAACAGTAATGGGGTGAACCTGTGGAACTGAAGGAAGTACAATACAGCAGAACCAAGAGCAATATGCAAGGAGTTGCTTTTGGTAACAGAGAGAAACCCATTTTGGATGCCACAAGAAGGTGAGTGGTCTGAGTTCTTGCCTGAACAGTTCAAGATCTGTGACAGAGAAGACTAGAAATAAAGAAAAAGAAGAAGAGGAGAGAGATAGAGAGAGTGAAAAAAAGCAAGAGAGAGAGTGGAAAAAATAAGCGGCAGAAACGGACTATCTAGTTTGTCCCAGTTAGCTCATCATCTTGTGTTTAAGAAAGGTATATATGCAAATTGTTATCTATAAAATACTACGCACGTACCTAAACTCATTATTGAAGGTGTTCTAAAATAAAGCAGAACTAATGCTTTTTGTACATAAAAAAATGTTTTTTCTTGCAAATTTGTGATGACAAACTCATTCACCTTTTAAAGAAACTAAAGATTGCCATGTGAAACAAAATGAGTTTTGATTTTCCGCACAAGATAATAATGAGAGAAGCTTGTTATGCTCTGCAAAAGCTATGGTAGAAGTGGCATATGATTAGGGTATGATGAGAACAAGAACAATCCAATTACCTAGGAGGTAGAAAATAAAAAAGTCATTTAAGTATATAATGATTATTTTTATAATTATATTTAAAATAAATTTAAAAGTTTTTATATTTATAATGTGAAGAAAAGTTAACTATACTTTTTCCTGTACTCTTTTATTAACTGAAATTTGGTAAAAGATACAATTTTTAATGATTTTTTTTATTTAATACTTATCTTCATCTAGAAGTGATTTTCTCTCAAATATGCTGTAAATACTTATAATAATGTGGCATTGACATGGCAAAATATATATATATATATATATATATATATATATTATTGACTTGTACGATGACGTTCAAACAGCTTTAATTGAGTCTGTCTTTTATTAATCAATGAGCATTTTTAGGGATTAGTTAATACTACACTAATCATGATTAATACATACATTATAAATATGAGTATTCATTTGTTGATATAAGGACCACTTTTAATATTTTCTATTTTTACTATTATTTAGTAAGTATTTTAATTTTATTTTTCAGTTATTTTTATTTTATGTTAAAATTTTGAAATTCAAAATCTTAAATCAATTATTTTTAATTTATATGTTAAGTATTTTATTTCAAATCTAAATTACTTTTAAAAAATATTTTCCAAGTTTAATCTGCATTTAATTTTCAAAATAAATACGTTTAAACTGCATTTATATTTTAAAATAAATTTAAAAACTATCCATATAATAAGTGAGAGGCGCGAAGTTTATATATGGATTATTCTGTTGAGTATTATGATATATGACAAAAACAAATCATTGCAAATTTCTTTATCCAATAAAAAATAATTTAATTAATTATATTTAATCTTTGAAAATAATGTAAAACATGAATAAAATAGGAATAATGCTCAATTACTATATCCATAAACATCCCTTGTAATTAAAGACAAAAAGACTCCAATAAAGAAGTCAGCACAAATATGCCATTATTTTTTGTCACTTCATAAAAAATTTCTTCTTATTTTGGTAATACACAGTACTCCAAACCCAAAAGGTAAGTTCAATAAATTGGCTTCATCTGTGTATAAGCAAAAATGCAAAACTTCCTCCCAGTTAGTCGAATAAATTATTTAATATAAAAAGTATATGACTATTATTGTTTAACAATTGCTTCACCAAACGCAACAGTTTTTATTTTGTAAAACATGTTTTCCTATTTAGTATTTTG
This sequence comes from Vigna umbellata, assembly GCF_029865625.1. Classification (NCBI taxonomy): domain Eukaryota; kingdom Viridiplantae; phylum Streptophyta; class Magnoliopsida; order Fabales; family Fabaceae; genus Vigna; species Vigna umbellata. The sequence continues at coordinate 11,331,720 of NC_142168.1, read as the reverse complement.
TTTACTGCGAACCTAAACTAATATACACTTTTGCAATGTTTTCCAAATATAAATATAAAAATAAAATAAAAAAATTTAGTTGCACCTACCATATGAATGGCTTTTAATTGCATAATAGAACAAAAAGAAGTAGACTAATGCAAATTAATTAATGATATAAACAGCTATTGCTAATCCCCATCATTATCAAACCAACTAAGTCTGCAGATTCACGAAAGCAACCCTTCCCATTTGGTCAGCTCTTTCATAATTTCTTCTGCATCATATTTACTTTCCTAATTAAAGAAATCGATCCTCTTTCAAGTACAATTACACGTGCCGTCTTGTGGTTGGACACACTTGTGTGAACAGAATGGATTTTTGTGTCGGTGGGGCATTTTATGCAGTACAGTAGGGTTGTGTTATATATATATATATATATATGTATATATATTAATGTGTTTGTACTTATATATGCTTTACCGACACAATTAGATTAGACCCACTTCTATAGGGGTGTTTAAATGTGGTTCTTTCTTTTTTGGGAAATTGATAGCACAAACATGCGATTGAATATTTGAACTAAAAATATTTACACAGTGGTTTGTATTATTGTAGTTTGATAAGCCCAAAAATAAGAGAGTAGAATGATATATCGAACATTATTATTGTTGTCGTTTTGGTAAGCACGAGACAACTAAAACCAACCAAACAAAGAAAGAAATAGTGGCAGGGAAGGTCTGGAAAATTGGCAACTGAGAGTGTGAGGTAAGAATTGTTGTGTCCTCAAGTTGTCATCTTATGTTTGACAGTGTAAGAATATAAGAAACACCAATGTCATTGCCAGCTGTTATTGCGGTGAAGTCTCTCGCATGCTTTTTCCTTTTTTAATTATTTTGTTTCATGCTTTGATTTTTCAATTATTTTGATGGAAATAAAACTATTATGCATACATGCATGCAATCTTTTAGGAATGTTGTTTTTAGAAATTTTCAATATTTCATAAACTTATTGGTTTTAGGGCGTATTTTCGGTGATATTCTGGGAAGGTTTAAAGAATGTGGCATTATTTCAAAGAAAAGTATTTCTGTTGGTGTTTTTATAAAATTGCAATTTCGCACTTTTGAGTAAAATATCGTCAAGTGTGAAATGTTATCAAGGAAATATGATAAAAATTATTTTTATGTTGGCGAAATAATATTGATAGTTTATTTTAAACAAATGACGTAGTAACAATAATATTGGATACAAAGAAAGTCAAGGTCAATTGGTATTGGGTAGCCATTTTAAATCTGAACCGTTCATACCGCTTGATACTTAACCCTACTCTAAAATATGAAGAAAATTTTCCGACAAGCTCTGCAAACTCATTATGAAGCTCTAAAACAGCTAAGAACTGAGTGGTGGCCTCACACAATTGTCAAATAAATCTTTCGAGGAAAACTCGAACTGCTGCTAAAAGTACAAGTTACGTTATCATGTGGGAAGAGCAGCTCTGCTTGAACATGGCCTTTAGAGCCAGCTTGGTTCAAAAAATCATGAACATTGTTTCAATCAAAAAGTTAAATATAATTGATTTACGAATTAAGTTTGATAAAAGATAAATAAAAACAAAAGGATGGTAGAGGAAAAGAAAGATTAAAAAAAAACAAGTTATAATAATGTGGGTTATAAATGATCATATATATATATATATATATATATTTGCTAACGCGCGTACGCCTGTTTTTCAGTTGGTACATTTTAACAATGTGTACTGGGTTTTAGTAGACAAAAATATCCTTATATATAATGGATTCTAAGTTTTAAGGTTAAGGGTATTTTAATAATTTTCATTTTCAAAACTAAAAAAAAAAAATAAAACCCCAAACCCTTACTCATCTCTCTCGTATCTTTTTCACTCCAATATTTTCTCTGTCATCCCGAGTGTAACCCCAATTGAAAAAAATCAGAAACACTTGCCTTTGAAAAGAGTTGAGTCATTGACATATTCATCTTTCAGGCAAAGGTTCATTCAAGATCTCTTCAATTTCACCATCTTCACTAACCTCTCTAATTTCATCATCTGCATATGTCATCACATCTCTAAAAAAACCCTCCAGGCCAATTACCAATTCTTTCGGATGTCATTATGCTTGTGAAAATTAGATAAAATTATATACGACAAAAATTATAAAATGAAAACTCATTATAAAGTCATTTTTTGTAAGAAATTGTTTAACAACAAGTGTTTCTAATTTTTTTCCAAGCCAATTACCAATTCCTTTGATGTCATTATGCTTGTGAAAATTAGATAAAATTACATAAGACAAAAATTATAAAATAAAAACTCATTATAAAATCATTTTTTGTAAGAAATTGTTTAACTACGAGTATTTCTGATTTTTTCCAGGTCAATTATCAATTCCTTTATGCTTGTGAAAATTAGATAAAATTATATAAGACAAAAATTATAAGATGAAAACTCATTATAAAATCATTTTTTTATAAGATTATTTAACGGCGGGTGTTTTTTATTTTTTCAATTGGGGCTACAGTAGGGATGGCAGAGAAAAGATTGAAGTGGAGTGAGAAAGATGAAAGAGAAATGGTTCAAAAGAATGAGAGAGAGGTGAGTAAGGGTTTGGGGGTTTCTTTTTTTTTTTAGTTTTGAGAATGAAAATTATTAAAATACCCTTAACCTTAAAACCAACTGAAAAACAGGCGTACGCGCGTTAGCAAACCCCATATATATATATATATATATATATATATATATAATTTTAATTATTCAACTTTTGTATAAATACTCACTAGCAAAATATTTGTTAAGATTCACGTAAAACAAGACATAAAAGACCAAAGAAAAGGATGATTGGCAAGAAAAAAAAAACCAGAAAAAAAAAACTAATTTGTATTAATTCATGACTGGACGGAATACATTACGTATATATGTATTAGAATGAGAAGAATGTCACTAAGAAAACAAAACCGTTAAAATGATAATAAAATGAAACCTATATGAAGGGTCAAACAACAACAAATTTCCACCTTGACACTTATAAGATGGTGTTTAAAAACAATCATTTCTATAATTTCAAATTTGATTTAAACCTATCCGGCTTAAACAGTTTTCAAACTTATTCTTAGGTATCACTTTGGTTAATATATATGTTGGATTGTCATTAGAAGTAATCTTCACTACGTTAATGACACCATAATCAATCACATCTCTAATGAAATGTAGTTTAACATCAATATGTTTGGTTCTTGAATGATACATTTGATGGTTAGTTAGATGAATAACACTTTGGCTATCACAGAAGATTTGGACACTCTTATGTTCTAATCCAAGTTCAAAGAACTTTTCCTTCAACCAATACATTATATTATGCTTTTGTGATGGACAAAGCTACAACAGATTGGACATTTGCCTTTTAACTCACAATTGTTTCAAGTAGAGTAAACACACATCCTGAGAGAGATTTTCTAGTATTAAGACATCTGGCATAATCAGCATCAATAAAACCTTCAATGATGGATTTAAAACGAGTCTTCCTCTAATATAGGAGTCCAGAAGTTAATGATCCATTCAAGTATCTAAGAATCTACTTCAGGGCTTCCCAATATGCATGTATGGGTTCTGCCATTAACTTTATCACAATACTAACAACATGTGCAAGGTTTAGTCTAGTGCAAACCATTCTATACATAATGTTGCCTACTCCACTAGCATAAGGAATAGATTTCATTTTCTTCCTATCATCATCATACGTGATGTCTTAACTCTTTGAAAGTTTCATATGATGGGCTAGAGGTGTGCTCATGGGTTTAACTTCATACATCCTAAACCTTTCCACAACTTCTCAAATAAACCTGTTGAGACAAAAACAAGGTACCTTGCAACTTATCTCTGATGATGTCTACTTTAAGGATCTGGCTAGCTTTTTCCAAGATCCTTCATCTCGAATTCTAAATTTAGAGTAAGTTTTTCATCATTAATCATCCTTGGTTTTTTCTTGCCACTAGAATATCATCTACATACAACAATATGTACAAGCAATCTCCTTTTTTCTATTATGTATACACAATTGTCATAGTTGCATCTCTTGAAATTCAACTTCATTAAGAAGTCATCAAATTTCTTATATCACTGCTTAGGAATTTGTTTTAAGTCGTATAAGGATTTTTGCAGGAGACATACTCTATCATCAAGAGAAAACCCTTTTGGTTGGCTCATATATATTGTTTCCTCCAAATCTACATGTAGGACAACAATCTTGACATTTAATTGCTCCATATATAAATCAAATTGGTTTACAATTGACATCAAAATTCTCACTAAGCAATGTTTTACCACAAGTGCAAAAATCACATTATAGTCCACACTTTGACTTTGGTAAACCCCTTTGCCATCAATCTTGCATTGAATTGAGCCTTTTGAACCCTTAGAATCTCACCATTCTTCTTGAAGATCCATTTGCATTCAATCACCTTCTGGTCCTTAGATAACTTTACAAGTTTCCAAGTGTTATTCCTTTTTAGTGCTCCAAGTTCTTCTTCCATGACATATTGCCAAAGCTTCTTTGTTCACTCGCAAGTACAAACAAGACACATGAATAGAGAAAAGAATGACAGACAAGAGAAAACAAACCAGAGAAAACTGATTACATTAATTCACAATCGGAAGAAATACTAACATATATATGTATTACAATAAGAAGAATGTCACTAAGAAAAACATAACCGATAAACGATTATAAGATGAAACCTAAATAAGGGTTGATCAACAACAATATTAATAGTCAACAAGTTATTTAAAATTAACTCTTGAAGATACTCAAAATGTATGTCTTTTGAACAATATTATAAGAGGATGTCAACCTAAAATCATACAAAAAAATATTAATGAGAAACACTCTTACAACTTAGTAAAAGAAAGAATATATATGAAATTTCACAAAAGAAACAAATCATAAGTTAGTTTTAATAGCACAACATCGACGAATGTTTTGAATTTGTTTTGCTTTTCAAAGTGATTTTAGATGTTTAAAAGAGTGAATGATTTTTTTATTTATTTATAAAGTTTTGGAAACACTAATTAAAAACTTAAATTGATAATTGATATTCTTAATAAATTTGAAAAATAATTATTTTTTTAAACAATCATGATATGTATTTTAGTTTTGAATCTAATTTAGAAAACAAATATAATAGATTATGCAAGAATTTAATCGTTTAATTCTTAAAAACATTTGAAAATATATAATTTTATTCTCTATTTTAACATGTTATAGCACATTTAATAGTCGATTATCTTGTTCTAAAAATCTAAAAATCAATTCATTTTGATTATATAAAATCTTAGTCCATTAACATAATTATAAAACCTTTTTTCACATGTTTTTTTAGCCTTTTTAAACAATTTTTATTGATTAATTTTAAGATTGAGTATATGTTAGATTAAAATCCTTGTGGCCTTGTTTACTTAAATGAATTTGGAGGAGAGTGATTGAGAGGATTTGAGAAAATTTGAAATTAAAATTTGTGAGAATTAGTGTAGGATTTAATTCATGTGATAGATTAAAAAAATTTACTTTCAAATCTTCTCAATCACTCTCCTCCAAATCCATTCAAGTGAACAAGGCCTAAAACTTTCTAAAATATATATAATGTTATAATACTCAATACATCTCTAATATCAGCATCTTCAATATCATGATGAAAATAACTTCTCTGATGTTTGACATTGTTCTTCAATACTAACAAAACATTTCAATTTTTTTAAATATTATTTATTGAAATTTTGATTTGTCTTCTAAATTAGAAGCACTACACGATGCTTGCATAATTATATTGGAATACCAACATTATTGACCTTTTAAAGCAACAAGAAAATACTATGGTCTTAAAAGAAGTAATGCAGAAGAACTTTCAGCAAACTCTTCTGACAGTGTCTCTTGTTGATCGAAGACTGCAATCTCATAATACTCTAAAAGGGGTAAGCACTGGGTGGTGGCATAATACAAGTGTCACCATTGAAGTAGATCCTTCGAGGGAAAGCCCATCCCTTATCAAACCTTAAAGTTGCTTTATCCTTTCGGAAGACTACATCTCCTTCAACCTTCCCATTCGGGCCAGCTTGGATGAGAACATCATTATGCTGGGACTTCATTCCCCACAACATTGCTGCATCATCTGTTAAAACCAACTTTTAGAATCGCTAATTACCTTCTACTTTCCCAAAAACAAGATCAAAATTTTAATATTTTATGATGAAGAAAGAACTGACAAATATTTAGCAGCATTTCAGAAAATGTGTTGCTCCAGAATTTTGAAACAAACAATTAGGATCATTTCACACTTACTTATTGAAGCATAAGGAGTCATTAGCTTGTAGGTGAAACCGGACACTTGAGTCCGATGGTTAAAGTTTGGGTGTTGAATGGCTAAGTTCCAGTCAGAATAATTCATCCTGTAATTCAAATTAGTAATAGTAATCTTCACATGCCAGTACTTCTCGGAGTTAAGCTTAACATGCCAGTTGACTCTGATTGGACACATGTGATTGGTACATTGAACCGTAGGTGAAAATTCGTTCTTCCCGAAGCCAGATACAAATGAGGCCAAATGTGGTGTACCTGGACTGTAACCACAGAAGAAAAAATGACTTTACTACAACTTGGTATCCATGAATCACGACACTGCACAATGGAGATTGGAAACCTACTTTACACATTTCCCTGACTGAGATGAGTTACTTCGGCAGCCACATGAACATGTTGGACAAGGCACAATAGTATTATTATGGAAAGATGAAAGTGAGAGGCAGCAAGTGGGAGTTTTATGAGTTAGAAATTGTGAGTATCTGCATACCACCTGCCATGTCACTGCAATAAATAATAATGATATTAAGGATACAATAACTTGTAGCAATTTGCTGACAGTTCTTTATAACAACTGTAAGCTTCAATTGGTTTTAAATTGAATCAGAGAATTAGCTACTTGTGTCCTAGATGTGGTTAATTATCAAGAGTATGAGATTGGTAAAGAGAAGTAGTATCTTGGGAATCCTAGGAGGAGAAACACTTGAAACATATCTTTACTAAAAACCACAAGCTAATGACCACCTTAACACAACACTTAAATCATTAGGTTTTCAAACGCAGACATGTTTGGTGCTACCAATAATGGCCGACCAAAGGACTACTTCACAAACTTAAATCACAAGCAGTTTACTCAATCACAATTGGTCAACTAGTCCCTTGAAACAAGGAGATCTTCCTGGAGAAATTTGCTCACTAAGACTAAAGAGTTTTAAGAAGAATCAAACCCACATCTATAGGGAGAATAAGAATTAACTCTGAATCCTTAATTACTAGTTGCTAACAACAGAAAATGAGGCTGATAAAGGATGAAAATAGATGATCATACTGACTGCACAAATGTGAAAATGAGATTAAAAATCCTAAAACTTACTCAGTGCTTGGGTCACTCTCCTTTTGTCTGGAGTAATGAATTTAGTGGGTCTGACAATCTTAGCTTGTCCACAAGTATAACGTGGTCCAGGTGCTTCCAAGGTGAAGTTTGTTGGGAGTTTAACAGTTCTGTTTGTGGTTCCAGCTCTACCAACACTAAGTTGAAAAGATGCTGCTGCTCTGCTTGGATCCTGCACCCATGAACTAAGCACCCCACCTTTGCAACAATTTGCAATTTGTTGATTGTAAGGTGTTCCAGGAAGCAAATCTACAACTGTTGGATTTTTCATACAAGAATGTGGAACACCTCCCTTAAATTTTGAACAATCTCCTTGTTCAGTGGTCTGCCCTCCCATCATGGTCCATATTACCTCTTTTTTTGCCCATGTCCACCTTAGATACCAGCCAGGTAAAGTAATATGACGATATCTTTGGAAGTTGTTCATTGTAACAACAGCCTGTACATTCAATTCTTTCTTAGAATTTCGAGTGACTCATCGGACAAAATTCAGCCAAAGCAAATTAATTACAAAAGATGGAACCAAACCAGTGGAAAGAAAAGCAAAAAAGACATTTCAGCATCATGCAGAATGTTCAACATATGTTCTCACATTAATGGGTGATATTGTAAGAGAATGTACTTACGACATATCCATCAGGGGTCCAGGACATAACATCCCATTTGATTGTGATATTCCCATTTGGGTCAAGCGGATCATAAGCATCTGAAAGATAAACAACTAACATCATGTGGAAAGTGATTAAAAGGAAAAGAAAGTAAGCAAAGTAAATGTTGAACCTCTAAAAATTCCAATAATTTACTCTACGGGCTATTGCTATACTTGCTTATGTAGTCATTAAAACAAAGGCAAGAAGTAAGCACAAGTACATATATTTTTTATGGGTGAAGTTATAGTTCTTCATCTTTGCATATTTATTTCTTATAGAATGATTCATGACGAATTATTCCATTTACAGCAAAAAAAAAAAATCTCTACTGGTGACCACCAACTCACGGGCAGTTTTCCCAGTTGCAGGAGTTCTTGGGACAAATCTCGTGTAAGCTTCAACTTGAAACATATTTCAAACGCCAAAGGGGAAAACAATAAAGCAAATCATAAATTTACTTCTCAGATGGCTCAAAGAAAACTCAAATGCAAAAGCAACAATTCTTATAACAACATAATCAGAACACAAGCTTATATAACTTTTTTGTTCCATATCTAGATCTTCATAGAATCAAATCAAGTTAAACGACTCACTTCAAACTAAATATACTTGGTAGCAACTAGATTAGCTGCCAGAAGTTAATAAATGATACAAAGTTTCCACGTTTAACTTATCAAGTTGAAATGTAGCATCTTTCTCAGGCATAAATATGTACATCAAAATCCACAAAACGTAAGGTCCATACAGCATTAAAGAATACCACATTATAAAGGTTGTCCATTTAAGGAAATCTGAACAACCCATTATACAAAAAACACGGAAGCAATTACAATTTGAAGAAATAGACGAGGAAGAAAGAAAACAATGGCAATGGGGTGAACCTGTTGAAGTGAAGCAAGTTGAAGATAACAGAACCAAGAAAAAAATGCAAGGAGTTAATTTTGGTAGCAGAGAGAAGGCCATTTTTTTAGCAACACCTTTGCACCAGAAGCAGATCAAGCGCTGACCTCGAAGTCAACAAACTTTTGAAGACTAACTTTGGTAGAAACACATCATTGCATAATAAGAGGATGCAGAAGCTGGCGTCTATATATATTGAAATACAAAGTGCTTAGTGTTATCCATTACTTAGGGAAGATTCATTATTAATAAACTACCTCCCATCTAAATCTAAAATTTAAAGATAATTTTTTGAATTTTTATTTTTTAAATTTTCTTATTTTTAGTAGAAGAAACTCAAGCTCGTTTTAAAATTCGTACACATTATATAAAAGTCAACAAAATCTGCAGAGTAACTTTCCTCGAAGATAGAGCTTATAAATGCAGAAACGGAGCTCCTCGAAAGATTGGGCCCTGAATTTTTTAGTTTAAATTTTAATATATATATATATATATATATATATATATATATATATATATATTAATATTAGTCCAGAAATATAGTTAAATTAGTTAACTCCTTTAATAAGTCATCTTATAACAATATAATATAATAAATTCTTCTACCTACAAAAATCTATTCCTATTTTTTCAATAATATTTTAAAGTGTCAGTAAAAAAATTATAATAATGAATAGTAATTCAATTAAAGAAATATATATAACAAAATAAAAAATAAAGAGTAGAAAAAAAAACCTAAAACGTAGTGGAAAGAAACTTACACATATATAATTTTTGAAATTTTTAAAACAATATGGATCCATAAAGTACTTTTTTCTCTAGTAGTATAAGTGTTTTTATTTAAAAATTCAAGAATATAAATAATATTATTTTTATTTATAGTAAAATATTCATTTCTATAGTTTTTATTATATAAATAGTAATTTTTTATATAAAATACTAGACTATGGCATATTTATTTCTGACTTTTACCTTTTACAGTAAGTTATTTTATATAAAATTTATAATTAAGAGTAGTTTGTAAAATGACCTTATTAATATTTGCTAGATATTGTTTTAGAAATTGAAGATTACTTGTATACTTTTCTTTTTATAAGATTATAACATATTTCTACTTTCAAGAATACAAATAATAAAGGAGTAATATCTAAATTTTAGAAATTGCATGCCACAATTTTCTTTAGAGTACTAGTCTTTATCAAAAAATAACATTTATCTTCTTTTAGTTTTTCAACTATTTGAATTTAATTATCTCTCAATCACTGTTTGTTACTGTTTTCCTAAAAGTAATTAATAAATAGCATAATTTATTCATTTTCTATTTTTAAAATATAATAATAAGAACTTTGGAAACAATTAATTGACGTAAATTTCAATTTTTTACCATGAATTCTTTAAATTTAAACTGAAATGTAAAATTGGTGATTATTATTTTTATTTTGTATCTTTTAAAAATATTAATTTAGAAACAATTTATTTTATAAGTTTTGATGTGTTTTATTTTTTTTAATTTCATCCTCTTTGCTATCATGGTTCTAAACCTCCATCAATGTAAAGCTTAAATTTTAAATCTGCAAATGTTACTTGAAACATGGCCGGGTGAAAAAAAAATCTATAAAAGAATTTCAAAATAAATTGAAGTACAAGATATTCGATTGGATAAATAAGTAATATTTAATAAATAAAATAAAATAAAATAAATAATTGTTATCGAATACAGATACAAGGTTAAGATTTTAAATTTTATGAATATTAAACTCTAAATTAATATTTTAATATTTATAAATTCATACAAATTTAAAATTTAATTTTTAATATAATAAATTTGTAGTAAATTATATAAAACCATAGTCTATTATAATATTATATTTAAAATTATATATGTTATTTTTTAATTAAAAATTCATTTTAAACAAATTTTTTTTATTAAATATTTTATTTAATATAGTATTTTTTATCAAATTAATAGTTGGAACAGTTGATAAATCCCATAATGACCAATGCACCCTAGCTACGTTTCCGATATATATATATATATATATATATATATATATATATATATATATATATATATATATATATATATATATATATATATATATATATATAGGGGTTTGCTAACGCGCGTACGCCTGTTTTTCAGTTGGTACATTTTAGCAATGTGTACCGGATTTTAGTAGACAAAAATATCCTTATATACCATGGATTCTAAGTTCTAAGGTTAAGGGTATTTTAATAATTTTTATTCTCAAAACTAAAAAAAAAAAAAAACCCCAAACCCTTACTCATCTCTCTCATTCCTATCAACCCTTTCTCTTTCATCTTTCTCACTCCAATCTTTTCTCTGTCATCCCTACGGTAGCCCCAATTAAAAAAAATCAGAAACACCCTACTGTAGCCCCAATTAAAAAAATCAGAAACACTTGTCATTAAACAATCTTACAAAAAAATGATTTTATAATGAGTTTTGATCTTATAATTTTTGTCTTATCTAATTTTATCCAATTTTCACAAGTATAAAGGAATTGGTAATTGACCTGGAAAAAAATCAGAAATACTTGTTGTTAAACAATTTCTTACAAAAAATGATTTTATAATGAGTTTTTATTTTATAATTTTTGTTTTATCTAATTTTATCTAATTTTCACAAGCATAATGACATCCGAAAGAATTGGTAATTGGCCTGGAGGGATTTTTTTAGAGATGATGATTCAACATATGCAGGTGATGAAATTAGAGAAATTAGTGAAGATGGTGAAATTGAAGAGATCTTGAATGAACCTTTGCCTCAAGGTGAATATGTTAATGACTCAACTCTTTAGAAAGACAAATTGTTTAAAGGCAAGTGTTTCTGATTTTAGGTTGGAGTGAGAGAGATGAAAGAGAAAGGATTGAGAGGAATGAGAGAAGTGAGTAAGGGTTTGGGGTTTTTTTTTTTTTTTTTTTTTTTTTTAAGTTTTGAGAATGAAAATTATTAAAATAACCTTAACCTTAAAACTTGAATCCATGATATATAAGGGTATTTTTGTCTACTAAAATCCGGTACACATTGCTAAAATGTACCAACTGAAAAACAGGCGTACGCGCGTTAGCAAACCCCATATATATATATATATATATATATATATATATATATATTTTTAATTTTTGTATTTTTCCTCAAATTTTTTATTCAAATGTCCAATAAGAATCCACCGTTGTTCTACATCGTGGTTAGGGTAATGATGTCACGATGCAATTGATTAGTTGAAGTCATTGATTAGTTTTGAAATTTAATCCCCACTTCGAGTATATTGCAATAAATATTATTTTTATTATAATTTACGTAGTTCATTAACAAATTTATATTGTTTTAAAGGACAAATAATATGAGAATGAAAATAACATTTCAATAGTTTATTTGAGTAAATAAAGTTAAAAAAACGAATAAAGTTTAATTTGTATACAGAATATTGTAAATTCTTTTACAAAAGTATTTAGTAAAAAATAATTTGAATGAAATCTTCTTCCTCTACACAAAGATTCAGTTACCTTAGATAAGTTGTCTGTGGTTATACATTAAATTAAATTATTCCATTTTGGCGTTCAGAGGAAGAAAATAGAGAATGGTCAAAGTAAAATAAAAATGGAGGAAATGAAATTGGGACGCGTGCTTCTCCCACAACATAGACACAACCCCGCGTACGCCGCAGCCTTTTCACCAAATTTTCAACAAATCATTTCCCTTATTTGCAAATATAGTTTTCTTTGAATTACAATTTACAATTTTACAAGGCAAAGAAGCCTGCCTCGGATCGTGTTCTTAGATTCTATTCTGAGAGAGATTTTTGCATTCTTCCAATGGCCCAGTCCTTCGGTCAGACCGAGATTAACTGGGACAAGTACTGGTTCTTCTTCTTTTTCTCCTTTTTCATATTCTGAATGATGCTGTTGTTTTATTATTTTTGTTCTTGTTTTCTGTGTTTCGACATACCCATCATTCGGAAATTATAAATTGATAGACCATGGTCGCTAAAGTTTCTTCCTTTGGACTAATTATTTTGGGGGTGGGGGAGTTATGATTTCTGCTGTGTTTGTATTCTCTGAATCGAGTGAAAATTATAAAAGGGTAAGCTAATTTTTATCAAAGGAAAAGGAAATTTTTTTTTTGAAGTTCCATATTTGAAAAGTTAAAAATGTACCTTACAGATTGTGCCATCTTCTTTCTTGCCCTTGCTTTGATTTATCAAGAACATATCTTGCAGATGTTTTTTGACATTTTTGAGGTCATGGTATGAAATTTGCATCTACAAGCTTATCCTAATGAATTTCTCCCAATTCTACAGGCTAGATAAAACTAGGTTCTATGTCGTAGGAGCTGGACTCTTTACAGGTGTCTCGGTGGCACTTTACCCCATTTCGGTTGTGAAAACTAGGCTGCAGGTTGCCACAAAAGATGCCGTAGAGAGAAGTGTGTTTTCTGTTGTAAAAGGACTACTTAAAACAGATGGCGTCCCTGGTCTGTATAGAGGGTTTGGCACAGTTATCACTGGTGCTATTCCTGCCAGAATAATTTTCCTCTCCACTCTAGAGACCACAAAGGTGGCTGCTTTCAGAATGCTTGAACCGTTTCGACTATCTGAAACTACCCAAGCTGCCATTGCAAATGGAGTTGCAGGCATGACATCATCGATTTTTGCTCAATCTGTGTTTGTACCAATTGATGTGGTATGATAATCCAATTTGCGTAACCTTGAGATTTACTGTGTGTTTATATCGTTGAACTCAAAATACTTTGTTTTGGACTAACTCAGCCATTCTATATGTATAATATGCACATGATGATGATACATTCAAATGCATCTTTTCTGCTATTAGACATGCTCTTTCGGCAGCTCAACAATCCATTACACATTTTGGCAAGTTGGGAACTCTTTAGTTTACTAATTTTCTATCATGTCTGATTCAATTGAATCAATTCAAAATAAGTGTTTCTTGTTCTCATTTTTGTTTAAGATTTTGAAAGTAATATTATTGAATTCACAGCGTAGGACACAAAATGCAAAATTTGTTCTTTAAAGCTCAGATTTTTTTTTGAATGAAGTATGGAAAGCTATGTTTTGCAGTGATGTGTTAGTCTTCCTACCTATGGTGTATTCCATTGTATAATGATGTGACATCTTATAAATCGAAAACTTTTTAGTTTATTTGTGCTATAAATATATTTTGTCTGTGATGGTTTTCTACTGGTGCTTCTTTTAAAGCATTCTGATGGCTGATTCTCTGAAACATACAGAAAACTATTTTTTATTTTTTGCCTTTCTTTTGTGGTAAAGAAGTTCCTTATTTTATTAATTTGGTCTCATTTCTTTTCTTGATGATTTTTTCTTCTTTTACATCATTGGATAATTCTAATATCTAATTCACATTGAATGATATTAAGGTTAGCCAAAAGTTGATGGTGCAAGGATACTCAGGCCATGCCCAGTACAGCGGGGGTTTGGATGTTGCTCGCAAGGTTTTAAGATCTGATGGCATACGGGGATTGTATAGAGGGTTTGGTCTGTCTGTTATGACTTATTCACCTTCTAGTGCAGTATGGTGGGCAAGTTATGGTTCAAGCCAACGGGTCATTTGGAGGTAAGATATGATAATATGTCTTAGAACTGAATCTTTGTTGCATTACCTTTGAAGTTATTTTTATATTGTATCAATTGACAAATGATAAGAAAATTTATTATCTCTATGCACGAGTTTCAAACATAGCTTATAGGTATGTCTTCCATTATGGAAGCCTATTGTGTTCCTAGGACATGTGGAAATGGAAAAAAGCGCGGTCACTGTGTACTATTGAAATCTGATAAATATTTTCAAGTCCAATGTGAGCTTGGTCAGATAACGTAACATTCAGTTTGTAATCATGGAATTACACCAATTGAAGTGTATGATGCTGTAATTGCATCTGCCATTCTGCAGGCTGACAGCAAAATTATATTAAGTCAGGAAAGGTAGATTTTCTTCTTGGCTGAGAAACCCTGCCAAAAGAATAGCAGTCTCTGCTGTAGACTTCTGATTCACTATTGTTTATCGTGGTGACTTTTGTAAATAATATGGTAATGCACTTTTAGTACACGTGCTTGCTATATTATTTTCATTTCTGTTATCAGGAAAACTTTCTATATTAAGAACAGTTAGCACCTGGTTGCATGAACAGGTTCCTGGGTCATGATACCAAATATGATGAACACACTCCTAGTCTGCAGAAAATAATGTTGGTTCAGGCTATGGGAGGGATTATTGCTGGTGCATCTTCATCCTGCATAACAACCCCATTGGATACTATCAAGACACGATTACAGGTTTGCGTAATTTCATTGAACCGGATTATTTCTGTTTTTTAGTTCATTGTTTTCTGTGATCACTGATCACTACCATCCTCCAGAGCAGGTTTTTCTCTTGTTGTATAGTTCTGCTCATCAATCTTTTCTTGGCTCTCATCATCTTCTCTTTATGTGCATAGCATCTTCTCTTTAGATTGTAAAGATGAAGAGAGATAATAATATACTTATTGCTTCAGAGTATACACAGAATTAGTTCATTGAACTATTCTGGTGAATGGTAGATTGCACCCTCATTCTCCAAAGAAGACTAAAAGGAGAATAAAAGAATGAAATGAACATAGTGTTTTCATTTAACTTACAAAAATACTTTTTATTCCAATTACCACCTATTTAAATTTTTCTGAGTGGCTAGTTCTGCACTCCAGGTAATGGGTCATGAAAACAAAACCTCTATAAAACAAGTTGCTAAAGATTTAATCAACGAAGATGGTTGGAAAGGCTTTTATAGAGGGTTTGGCCCAAGATTCTTTAGCATGTCAGCGTGGGGCACTTCAATGATATTGACTTATGAGTATCTGAGTAAGAAACTCTTCCTCTCTGGTTATTACATTTTATTTATGTGTATGTGTACTTATTTTTTATGTGTATTATCTGTTTGTGTTTTCTGGTTTAGTTCAAGCAAATATTGGAATAATTTTTCAACTTAGGTTTTGGTATAATGAATTTAATTAATGACATCTAATGTCATCGTCCTAGTTCTTATATTTAGACCCCCTCCCACCGTTCTTTTACTTCCAATGTTGCACTTGAGAAAGCAACTGAAACGAAACTGAACCTAAAAGCAGTTACTGTAGAAAGGATAAAATTTAGTTACAGTAGAATGTTCTTTATTCTTCAAATTGTGGAAGAACAATATATTTGAGGAAGTAAATTTGGAGGGAGCATAAGAAATCCCCCCTTAATTGAAGAAAATAGAAAAGAAAACAGTGGGCTAGAGTAGCTAAAACCTGCATCATACTGCAAAGCTGTCCAATATTTTTTCATATCAGCAACAGGAATTCCTTCGTTTTGAATAACATAAACAAATAACAAAAGAGAGGACATTAACACAATCCTATCTAAGAACATTGGCAGGGAAGAAAGAGAGACATATTTAGAGTCACATGCATTCCCTTTCTATCAAAATGCCCATATATCATAGAACAACCAAACTTTAGCCTACCAGGTGGTCACCCGTGTGGATAAGTTTACATCATTGAGTTCTCCTAAAAAACCTAACTTTTATTAAAGTAATATAGTTAAAAAAGTTCTTTTAATGTTTCACCTAATGTTTATTTAGATATTTCCTTTGCTCTTTTTATTGAACTGTATTCTTTGTGATAAACACTTTCCGGTATAGATCCTTTTTTAGTATTCCTTTAATGTAGCCAAAGGTTTGGTCATCACGTTTCATATTACATATGCCAATTAATAACTACTTTGGCTTTTATAAATGATCTGTTTACATGTTCTTGACAAGAAGCAATCTGTTATAGGTTTCTCTAACAAAGGGAAATCATACTTTACATAGTTCTGTTTGTTAGAATATTCCCCGAAGTTCACTGTGAAAGCTCTTCAACATGTCATCCCTGTTGGCCTTATAGAAAATAGTTCACAAATTGTTTAGCTGTGACACTACACAATCTATGTCAACAAACTAATTTGATCTTCCGATTGCATGCATTTTTCTTTTGATTTCCTTTCTCATGCTTATCTTATTTGCATATTTATTGAATAGGTTACTTTTTTTTCTGTTGCTGCAGCATCTATTGTGAAGTTATTGGTTATCGAGTTTGGAACAAATATGCTAAACTATGAATCCTCATTTATCATTGTATTTGTTTTCCGTATCCATATATAGCTAACCTAAAAGCATTTCAACTTTTTCTTTGTGCAGAACGCGTATGCGCAAAAGATGAATAGATGCAGTTTATCTGAAAGCTTGTATTTTACTGATTGATTAACCAAGATTAGGATGATGATGTTGGCTAAGCACACAATAGCTTAATAACCCTGCACGGCTACTTCTTCAGCATTGGAGTGACTGCTCAACATTTATCAGTCTGACTCGAGAGTTAAACTTTTGCAGTAAACCTATGCTAACGATTACTCATCAAACACCTGCTGGCTATAAATATAGAAAAATTCCCAGTAGACAATGAATTGTATCATTCTTTTTATTAGTTATATTGGATTTGGGGTATTTTTTACAGTATTGGCTTGGGTACTGTATTATGGAAGGGAAGGAAATAGATTGCAATTAGATGTATTGTAAAGAAATGTGAAATAAATTTGAACTATTAAATCTTATTGAACCATCTTTCAATATGTTTATTTGAAACAAACCTCCATCTCTGAAGAAAAATAAATTCTGTGTCACCAGTCTTTCTATTTGTCATTTGTTTCAGTTTATGCTAAATCTTCTTCATACATAAATTAAATAGCTATATTGAATAGTTTTTTTTTTATTATTCTAGAGCATTTTTTTTAAATGATTACTAACTTTTATCCATTTTAATTCATAGCTTTTCTTTTCGTTTTTAAATTAAACTTTAATATTTCACAGAAATTGTTAATAGTATAAATTGTTGAATATTTTTTCATAATATAATTTATGTCTGTAAAATATTTATTTATTAATAATTTAAATTAAAAAATATTATATATATATATGTATGTATTTATTCTCAATTATAAATTTGATATAAAATAAAATTTATAATTATAGTACTAGGGTACTAGTTAATGAAAAGATCTTAAATAATGTTTGTATTCTTTATCCGAAAAATTGGTGTTTGACGTCTATAATTATGATAAGTAATACCATGCATTAGAAAAAGAGAACTAAATAATATAAAATTATGAATAGTGGTTAAGAAGATAGAATGTAAAAACAAATCAAGACTCGCCCTTTCAAGAACTAGTTTTTGAAATTTTTGTTATTATTAGTTTATATATTGTAATGTTAAAATAATATAATAAGCAACAATTATTATAATCGACATATACTCTTTTTAGTCGGAAATGTGTAAAATTGATGACTAATTCACACTTTTAATAAAGTTGGTTAATTAGTTAATAATATTCAATTTTTATTTTGTTTTAAAAAATTCTCTAAGTAGGTAAGTATGAAAAAAAAAATAATACTAGTACAGTATTAATTCTTAAAATTAAATATTTTATTTCTGAAGTTTTTGTAAGAGAAAAAATAATTTATAATATTTATTATTTATGAATCAAGAAAGTAACTAGTCTTTTAATAAAAAAATTATCAATATAGAAGACAATAAAAGAAGAATTTCATAAAAAAAAAAGACTAGAAAAATTCAAAACAATACCTTAGCATGAGGAACAAAGGAAGAAGTATTATGATTTCTTACATTTATTTTATTCATTATTTAAAAAAATTAAATTAAGACAATTGGTTAATAATTTATTTCATTTAATGCTAATTAAAAAACAATAGTTGACATCAGCTGTCAGAAACTGAGTTAGCGAATTAAGATTCAATTGTAAATTGGATTACTCAACCTGTTTGTTTCATTGGACAGTGTCTGTCATTCTTATCTTTGTTCTTGTCTATCTGTGAATTCACACATTCAAATCGAAGTTCAACCCTGTAATCCATGGCTGACACAGTGAAGGTGATAGAACAGTGTGAAGTTCGTCCTCCACCAGGTTCTGTTCCTTCAACCTCTATCCCTCTTACTTTCTTCGATCTTCCATGGCTATGTTGTCCACCTCTCAAACGTATCTTCTTCTTTAACTTCCCTTATTCCACCCAACACTTCCTCCAAACTCTCCTTCCAACTCTCAAGAACTCTCTTTCCCTCACTCTCCAACACTTCTTCCCTTTCTCTTCCAACCTTCTCTTCCCTCCAAAGCCAAACCCACCTCACATCCTCTACACACAATCTAATTCTCTCTCCTTCACAGTAGCTGAGTCCTCAGCAGATTTCAACACCTTTGTCTCTGATTCCCCTAAAGATGTCACAGCTTTGCACCCTTTTGTTCCTGTCTTGCCCCCACCACAAACCTTAGAAGATGGCACCTTTTTTATCCCTCTCATGTCCATTCAGGTCACTGTTATGCCCCATTCTGCCTTCGCCATATGCATCACTTTCAGACACGTGGCTGCTGATGGAAAATCTTTTCATCACTTCATGAAATTCTGGGCCTCTGTTTGTAAGTCCAATGGAGACTTGACTTTGGCTTCCCTTGCTATACCATTGCACAATAGGGATATCATTCAAGACCCGAAAGGTCTTAAGCACATTTTCTTGCAGGAACTGTTGAACTTTTTACCAGAGAATGTAGAGTCCAAGGGCGAAATACGTGATGTTCCTACTGACATGGTGCGTCACACGTTTGTCTTGAGTCATGATCATGTTGAGAAACTCAAGAAATGGGTCTCCATTAAATGCAAAAGCCATGATCTAGAACTGCCACACATAACAACCTTTGTGGTGACATGTTCTTTGATTTGGTTTTGTAAGGTGAAATCAGAAGAGATTAAAGTTGGTACTGTACTTTTCAATAATGATGAGTCCTACATCTTGGCCTTTATGGCAGATTGTCGTAATCGTCCTGAATTTTCCATTCCGTTGGAATACTTTGGAAATTGTTTGGTTTGTGGCAATGCTGAAGTCAAGAGGAGCAAGCTTGTTGGAGAAAATGGTATTTTGGAGGCAGCCATTGCTATTGGTAGTGAGGTTAGACATTTGCAACGAGGAACATTTGAAGGGGCTGAAACATTGATGTCTAATTTTACTGAATTTGCAACGTTGGGGAAGCACACGACAATAATTGCAGGGTTTCCAAGTCTTAAAGTGTATGAAACGGACTTCGGGTGGGGAAAGCCCGAGAAGAGTGAAGTGGTTAATGTCGATAATTCTGGATCAATTTCCCTTTCTGACTGTAGAGACAAAGAAGGTCGAATTGAAGTTGGGTTAGCACTTGAAAAGAGTCAAATGAAGAAATTCAGTACCATTCTGGAAGAGCATCTCACAGAAATTAGCGTTCTTGACTGAAAAATTTCATTCATATTCATATCATATGAATTAAGCCCGAAGGTTTATGTCTCTTTATATTAAAACAAGCACATGTTCATAGATTAATCTTCTCCAATAGTCATGTTATTGTTCTCTATGGGACAAGGTTATTGAACATGGCACCAAGCATAGCTATAATGTATTTGTAACACCTTTTATGATTGTCTGTATCAAAGATACTTTTGGTCTAGTGGCAGTTATTCATACATAAAAATATTACGTTGATTCAAAGAAAATATAAGGAAAATTCTAATTGTGTCTTTACTTGATGGTCCAGATTATTTACATATAGGTAGTGTTAGTCTCCTGATTTGCTGTAATCGTTGTCTTTCCTAATTACATTAACTAATAATTCCAAAAGTAAAAGTACAATCAAAACACTCTTGTTAACAAGAGAGAGTGTGAAAATCACAACATCCGAAGGGAAATAAAGTCTACACTCAGAAGTACCTAAAAAGAAAAAGTTGTACAGTAAATTCCACTTTCCTATATATTATAACTGAGCTCAAAACCTTTCCTTTAAGAAAAAATAAAAACTCAAATGAACAGTCTTAAGCCATTCAAATACTTCTTGACTGAAAGTCCATCCCAGTGCCAATCCCGCAAGAAGTCCACCACCATACCCAATCAGAACCACTTTCCAGTTAAATCCAACAAAAAATCCTGAATCTTTATCATCATCATCATCATCATCAGATGTAGAATGTGGAATAAACGGTGACCCTGCATCATTCTCACATTTCTTGGATAATGGACTCCCGCACAGTCCTTGGTTACCCATAAATGAACTATTTTGGAATGTAGCAAACTGATTATGTTGTGGTATGTGTCCTGAGAGGTTGTTAAAGGACACATTCAAGTATGAGAGATAAGTCAGTTCTTCCAACTGTAGGGGAATGTTCCCTGATAATCTATTGAAAGAAAGGTCCAATGCTTCAAGGTATGAAAGCTTTCCTAAGGAAGAAGGAATGCTGCCACTAAGCATGTTGTTGGAGAAGTTGAGAAAAACAAGTCCAGTTAAGTCTCCCATAACAACAGGAATTTCCCCAGAGAATTTATTGCTTGAAAGATCAATGGCTATCAAGTAGTAAAGCTCCTGGAGATTTTGATAAACCAAGACACTCCCTTTGTTAAACATTGTCAGCGAATAACTATAACCATTACTCCACCAACTGACCCTTCCCGACAACGTGATGTTTGAATGAAGCTCATACTGCAATCTACTCTCGTTGGAAGCCATCATGGATTTCCAATTCTGGATTGTTTCCCAAGGAAAGTTTCCAGAGAACTGATTGTGAGAAAGATCAATGATGTGCAGTTTGGGAAATGAGAACGTTGCAGGGCACCTTATAGATCCATACAAATGATTATGACCTAAAGCTCCAACTTTCAGCTCCGGAAGAGTGCCCAACCAGCATGGAAACGAATCATTAATTTGGTTATGGCTGAAATCAATAACCTCTAACATTCTACACTTTACCAATTCTGTTGGCAGTTGACCGTGCAGATTGTTATTGCTTAGATCTATCATTCTCAAACTGCTTGCCACCATATATCTTTGAGGAATGGGGCCAGACAATTTGTTTCCTTTGAGCACCAATGTCTGCAGAGATTGCATAGAACTTCCCAAACACGAGGGAACCATGCCACTTAAGTTGTTGAATGATAAATCAAGATGCATAAGAGATTTCAAATTGCATATCAGTGGAGATATACTTCCTATGAATGAGTTATAGGAAGCATATAACCTCTGAAGACTTGTTTTCCCCCAGGTCCAACTGGGGAATGAATTGATATTATTGTCTGACACGTAAAGATATGACAGCTCAGACAAGTTCTGGAGAAATTTTGGAAACTCTTTCAAATTGCATGAACCCAAACCTAACAATTGAATGTGAGAAAGGCTCGCATTGAATGAATTTTTTCCACTAATTAATGACAACTTGTTCAAAGATAATTCAACAAAAAACAACATTTTGAGCATTAGAAACTTATTAAGCTCTAATTCTCCTTCCAACAAGTTACTGGACAGACAAAGAGTTTCTAGGTTCTCAAGTTTGAAGAGAGAGTTTGGAATTTCACCCTGAAGATTATTTCCTGAAAGATCCATGTAACCTAAGCTGGTTAGGTTCATTATCCAAGATGGAAATTGTCCACTTAAATTGGTGTAACGTAGGGATAGTACAGATAGCTGGGTGAGATTTGCAGAACAGAGTGGACTATCGAAGCCAATATTTACAAAGTCTAGTTCTAAATCAGTTATTCCTGGCAGCTTACAAATCCATGAGATGGTGTCAGTAACAAATTCATTAAAACCTGCTCTCAGCATGCTTAGTTTGGTGAGATTTACCAATAAAGAAGAAAGATGACCCTTGAAATTGTTGTATCCAACATCTAGATAAGTAAGCTCAGTGAGGTTCCCAAATGTGGAAGGGATAAAACCTAAAAATTTGCATTGTGAAATTAGTAAATATTTCAAAGACTTAAGATTCCCAATGGACGCAGGCAGTGTACCATAGAAACTTGTGGAAGTGAGTTGCAACATGGTAATTTGTGCACTTGAATTAAAATTTGGAAGTTTACCACTGAGGTGATAATTATTTCCCAAATCCAGAGATCTCAAGCTTGGAAGATGAAATATTCCAATTGGAAATTCCCCATATAGTTCACAACTGTAAAGACTGAGTTGTTTTAAAGAAGTAAGATTTATGAATATATCAGGTACAGGTGATGAAATCGACACATAATTAAGACGAATAATTTCAAGATTAGATGAGTTTTGAATTAAGCTTCTTAGAGTGGATATGTTGAAACTCAACAGATTG
Source organism: Vigna umbellata (assembly GCF_029865625.1). Classification (NCBI taxonomy): domain Eukaryota; kingdom Viridiplantae; phylum Streptophyta; class Magnoliopsida; order Fabales; family Fabaceae; genus Vigna; species Vigna umbellata. Next base: position 11,308,480 of record NC_142168.1, on the reverse strand, counting down.
ACAGGATCCGGTGAATAGAATAAACTACACAGATCAAGAGACAGCAACTTGGTCAAATGTGAAACTTCTTGTGGAATTTGACCAAAATAATTGGCTCCAGAAAGGTTCAGATATCTTAACTGTCGAAGCTCACCAATCCTTGATGGAATTCGAGAGTGATTAAAGTCATTATCAGAAAGATCAAGGCTTTGAAGGTGTTTGAGGTGAAAGAGGCTGCTATTAGCATCCATTGTACCATAGATGTGGCTGCTACTAAGATCAATGTTGATGACATTACCTGTGTGCTCATCACATCGAATACCATCCCATGAGCAGCAATCTATGGTTGCATTCCAAGAAGCTATTTTAGAATAACCGAAAGGATTATAAGAAGCAGACTTACTAATGACAAAACTTTCCTTAAATTTCAACAAGGCGTAGCTTTCATCTTCATGGCATTTTGTATGATTAACAGAAAGACGACAATTAGTAACTGAGAATGAAAACAGTGAATAAAGCAGTAGAAAATGGATTGACAGAGCAAGAGACCAACGAAACCCCATTGTTTTATATGTTTCAATAACTTGTAGGTTGAAATGTGCAAATAAAAAGCCAGATGCACCAAGTGGTTTTATACTCAAGTATCAACTGTGTATGCAGAATATCTAGTCACTTGAATTGACCTTTATCAAGACTGAAAATGTTTAGTTATGACAGTGACAAGCATAATTGTGTAGTGCATTTTGAGTAAGAAAATTATGGGTGCCGGTCTAGTTTGGTCTTTGTGTTAATCGTGAAGCCAACTTGATCATCTACAATCCAAAAAGCTTCACTCTTAAATTCAAGCTACTGTGATGTGTTTACATTGAACTCGTCCTTACTTCATTCAGCATATCTGAAATGGAGATTTGATTGATAAAACATAAGTTCCAATTCTTAAATGGAGAAGTATCAAGATTGTTTTCAGAAAAAAAACGTCAGAGATGTTCCCATAGAGTATATATTTTAAGTAGATTCAAGTTGCTTTCTCTTGTTAGATCTCACTGCCATACTTTCAACCCTGCATTTTGGAAAAAGTCTTCATTCTATATTCATTTTCTCTCATTTTTTTTTCCACGGAAAAAGGTACAAAGTGACCATTCAATTTGAAAAGCTAAAGTTTTTTTATTGTTTCAATTTGAAAGGGAAGACAAAATGGTGATCAGAAACAAAAGACATCACATTGAACAGTTAATTGCTGGCCACTCCCATTACTTGCTCTGTCCCTACGTGCATTGACTTTCACTAAAAATAAACATGTCTAGTCAATGAAATGATAATAGAGACAACATCGTGCGTTTTAGGTAAAGAAAAAGAAGTATGGGTGCAATCCTATTTCTAGTCTTTGCCTTAATCCTGACGCTAACTTCATAAACTCCAATCCAAACTTCTTTTGTACGTTGAATCGATGTATTTGTGAAGTGTCACACCCACGTGGCTTTTAGCAAAGTGTTTTGGATATTCCTTGAAGCGCGTTTAGTCTGAAGCTTCCTGCGTTCTTGCTGGTTCTGTCGTACGTGGAAATGATCATTTGCTGGCACTATGCTTTTATGTCTAACTTCCATTCAACCATGACTTTATGATCTTATCTCTTAGTCATTTCCTATGTTAATCTTACTTTGTGAAGATATTTTTCATTGATTAAGCTCCTAACCTAAGTCTTTAAAATATTGAACCCTTCTTTTGAAGGACTTCATATTCTTCTAAACTTTATGAAAATCAAAGTATATAATTTGTAACAAAATCTTTGGTCAATATCAAAACTTTAGGAAAATCCAAGTTATATTATTCGTAAAATAGCTTTGTTCAAGACTATGCCATTCTTAAGAAAGTATTTGCAATGATAAAAAATATATAAACTTGATATCATAAAGTTTCTCACGTCTCTGTCTATTTGACAAATATACCAAATTATACAAGTAGTGAAATAAAAATTTCAATAAACTTGCATAATAGCAACAAAATGTATATTTTTTTATTATTTAAATTAATTGAACTATAAAATTTTTATAAACAAATTATTGTGAAATTGTTAAATAAGATAAACAAATATTCTAACAAGTTGACTCGTAAGAAATAACATATTATTGATGGAAATAATTGGTTGATAATAGTAAAAATCAATTAGTAATTCAAGTTTATCATGAATTATCAACAACAAAAATGTCAATAAAGTGGTTTTTGATAAATTTTATTGACGAATTAGAAAATAGGTTGGTATTTATTGATGATCACAAATTTATCGCTAAATATTTATAGGTAGTTATTGACAGATTCTGTTTGTTGGTAAAACTCATCTTTCTCCTTTTCTTGTTATTCTCTTCTTCATCTTTTTTCTGTATCTTTTTTTACCTCCTCTCACCCTTGTCGCACTTCTATTGTTGTTGCCATCACCACTATGTTGACTACCGTCAATTTTGACTCATCCTCATTTTCTTTATTTTTCTCTTTCACTTTCTCTACCTCCTCCAATTCTAACAACCATTGTCGTCGCACATCCCTGCCACAATTGTGCCTTCACATCGCCATTAAGTTGTTACTACATCTCTGTTTTCATGACATACTCGCCCTTCTCTTCCTCCTTCTCCTTATCTTATTATTTTCTTCTTCTTGACACTAATATATAAAAAATCACTTAGCGTAAAATTTGTCACTTAATTTATTGATAAATTTACTAACAAAAGAATTCGTCAAAAATTAAAATTATAAATTATGGACGAAATGAAAAGTCAGATTTGTTATCTATATATATATATATATATATATATATATATATATATATATATATATATATATATATATATATATATATATATATATATATATCGATAATATAACTTCTAATTTTCTAATAAATTTTACAAACAAATTTTGTTGACGATTTTTACCAATGAATTTATTATCGAAAAAAATATCCTTGATAATTTAAATTATAAAGATAAAATTTATCAATAATTCTTAAAATTCTTGTAGTATTGAGAGTTTGTGCAAAGGAGTAAAACTTTGAGATTAGACATAACTTGAACACATCACTCTTACAATATTATATTCGATCAAATAATTTGAATTTTAATATTAACTTCCATCATCAAATTGGTCAAAAACCCTAATTCTTTACATGAAAAGAACCTAAATTCCTTTGATAAGTTTCAATATGTAACTCAACAAAACAATTTGTGTTAAGTTCAATGATTAAAAGATGCTAGTTTTGGCTCCATGTGGCTGTCCAGAAGAATGTTTCTGAGACAAACGTCACGGTGAATAATGGTGCGCTTGAGTCCGGCGTGAAGGTAGTGTAGTCCACGAGCTACTCCTATGCATATCTCTATCCTTTTCCTCCATGAAAGTGCTTCTGTATCCCCACCTCGTACTATGTGTTGATCTAGAGATCCATTGGACATGTACTCGTGCACAATAATCTTCTCTTTCTTGTTGTTGCAGAATCCTATAATTAAGAGACACACAATTAGGGTGACGAAACTGACAGAGCAACTCTATTTCTTTCTCAAACCAGTCGCGTCCTTCATTGTCTTCATCATCTTCATTCAATCGCGTTATTGCAACTGAATATTGAGAACCATCGTAGTGTTGGAGGCAACCTTCGTATACTTTACCACCAAAGCTTGAAATTGCAATTATTCTCTTACGGTCAAAGTTGTTTGTCGATTTCTCAATATCAGAGAGAGAAAATTCATGGCACAACTCTTGTATTACGGTTGGATACTGTTTCCGACCGCAGCAACCCAAACATTTAGGAAGAATGGTTCCAATTTGTGACGCTTGCTTGCTTAATTACTTGTCACTTGCTAAAAACATTCATCTCATCACTCTCTTCATCTAAGCTCTTAAATATTTCTCAGAAACTAAAAAAGGACATGTCTAGTCATGTTGTTAAAAGAACATTTTCCCATTACAAAATTTAACTTTTCAAATTAAATGGGTCACATTCTACTTTTATCCGTGGAATGAAATTATAAGCAGTTAAATAATAATATTTTGATTATAATTATATTATGTTTTTAATTTAAAATAATAATATGTATTATTAAAAGTAGTGTCAAACTAACTTTTTTTTTTCAAAATAAAGATAGAATCTAGATGTTTGCCGAAACGTACAGTTGAAATGGTACGATTTGACATATAATATAAAAATAAAACAGTTATAAAAAAAAATTATATATTTTCAAGAAAAAAGAAAATAAAAAATAAAAAAGAAACAATATTAAATAAATATAAAAGTTTATGTGTCTCAATAAATAAATATATATATATATATATATATATATATATATATATATATATATATATTTATTTTAAGAATATGAATAAAAACAACTTTGGGTCTACTTAAAATATAGTGATAAACACAATCCAAAACCTTAGGTAGGACATAAAAGTTGTTGGAAGATAATGAAAAGTAATGATAACTATTTTGACAAGTATACCAAATCGTTCCAAGTAATATAGAGTAAGTTCATAGTATCGTTCTCTCAAAGGACTTGTGTAACACATGACAATTCTTCTTTTATAACTCAATTAGACATCAAAATGCACAAAACAACACAAAAAACTCTTTTTGGTGTTTTATCAAATTGTTGGTGTGCAAGGAATTATATTTAAAAGAAATTTGGTTGGAATTGAGTTTCATGAATCATATAAATACAATATATCATTATTTCATTTAAACATTCACATCAAGGAATATTAGTCCTAATCCCTTAGCATCTTGTTCTAAATTTATATATCAAAATGTTAATCCCTTAGTCAATTTAACATACAATTTGCATTAAGTCCGACGTTAAGAATGACCAACTTATTGAGTCTATCCCTAAATCCCAAATCACTTAGGTGCTCTATCTATGTCCATGTTCAAAGTTACTTTCCAGTAATAAGAAACATTCAAATAACATTATATTATATTCATACAATGATAGTAAATTCAAGAGCATATGAACGAACAACGATATATTGAAGAGAAAAATTACATCACATTGAGTTCATTACATCCCATTCCAACGAAAGAAAAACTACTCCTAGTCATCTAAACATACACATTTGAAGCAATCCCTTGCAAAAAATAGTGTCTTGATGCCTTAAAGTAGTCTCCAGAAGTTCCTGAGATGTTTTCGTTTCTTTCTTTAGTCTGAACTTCTGTCAGGAGTTCTTTCTGTCTATTTCCCACTTTAAAAGCCAATTGAAAAAATAACTAATTTGTTAAGCGCATAACTCTTTATGCGCTAAGCAAATATTCAACTGCAGCATATCTTTAATTGTTCTTTATTCGCTCAGCGAGTTGTGCTGGTGCGCTGAGCGAATAAAACTCTATTTAGCTAAGCCATTTAATGCTGGCTTAGCGATAAACATCTGATAGTACTCCACTTTGATGTATAAATTCCTGTACAATTTACTACACAGTTTTCTACTTCTAATTACAACTTTTGAACGAGGAAAACACAATATTTCATAAATAAATACAAATTTTGAGTTAATTAATAAATCTGAAAACATATATTTTTCATATTTATCAACTCCCCAAACTTGAATTATTTGATGTCCTCATGAAATCATAATACAAACACCATAGACATCTGACATTTTAATAAAATGACCGTAAGAAAAAGTCACGTACATTTCCAAATATTTCAAACAAATATGATCCGCCAACTGTCAAGATATGTTGGACGGTTGACAAAGTTCTTTCTAACGAAACGCGTTGATTAAACAAACCAACGACAAGCTTAGCTACGAAGATCGAAGATGAGTAGAGGTGGACAGTGGTGGGTTAGAGGCAAGTGTTTGAAACTATGTTTCTCAAATGTCTGGGCTTCAGCTGTTCCAAGAACACATCTCAGAGAAATTATCCAACAATTATAGAAGAGTTGTGCCATCAAGTTTCTCTCTCCCATCTTACCAAATCAACCAACAACTTTGATCCAAAAAGGGTAGTTGGACGTGATTCATTTTGCAAAGTATATGAAGCTTCTCTCCAACATAGACACGGCTCTCCTTATACAGTCACAATAAAAAGATTTAATGTAAAAGACAATGACATCTTCAAGAATGAAATAGAGTTGCTCTGCCAGCTTCGTCACCCTAATATCGTCTCTCTTGTAGGATTCTGCAACCACAAGAAAGAGAAGATTATTGTGTACGAATACCTTTCCAATGAATCTCTTTATCAACACATACAAAGCGGGAAACTGTCATGGAAGAAAAGGTTGGAGATCTGCATAGGAGCAGCGCGTGGACTGCACTATCTTCACGCTGGAGCAAAGCGCACCATCATTCATCGTAATATCAATCCTAGCAACATTCTTTTGGATGGGAACATGGAGCCAAGGCTTGCAGATTTTGGCCTTAGCGTACAGGGACAGCGTTTTATGTCAAAGCCAAAGCCGATTAAAGTAGATTCTGTTGTTGGTAATGTTTCATTTCATGACGTTGCTTATTAATGAAATTTTACCAGTTAGACTAAGATGATACTTTCATTTATAGGTACTTTTGGCTACCTGGCTAAGGAGCATCTCGTGGACCTTACCATCACTGATAAAACTGATGTTTACTCATTTGGTATGGTTCTATTAGAAGTTGTGTGTGGAGGGTCATATGTGAAAAGGGTAACAGAAAGAGAATTTCTGAGGCCTGTTGAAGAGAAACTTCATCCGAATATCGAAGGAAAGATTGCCCCTGAGTGTTGGCAAGTCTTTGTAGAAATCATTCAAGGATGCGTAAAATATGAAGCAGATGAGCGACCAACGATGGGTGAAGTAGAGATGCAACTTGAGCATGCTTTGTTGTTGCAGGAACAAGCAGATACTGCAAATACCAATGTTGAATATACCTTATTGTCCAAAACCATTATTAATTAGACCAGAATGGGATTTGGAACATCCTTTGTCTCTGAAAGATATCACAGGGCTTACAACACATCTTTCTTTAGTTATTTGGTGAGCTCTAATCAATTCAGGGAGCTACCATTCTGATAAAGCATTTCCTTACTCACGCTTACCAAATGTATTAAAAAATTCAATGTGTATGTACTTTTTTCAGCAGTTAAACTAAATTGAGATATCACTAGCTTTTGTAGTGATCCTTGTTTGTAGCTGTTTTAATCTCACTGTATCTAAAGATGTCATCATTGCAATTATCTTTAATTACTATAATTTGAAAGCTGTGAAGGAATAACTGTTTGAGTGCATATTGTTCTTACTCCTACTGTTTCTTGTGGCCAACATGACACTACAGGATAAAAGATAATAGTTTTCACTGTGATTTGTTAAATCTGGTATATAGGTCGAGTGTGGAGAGTATACAAATTAGTCACATTTGTTAAGATAACACAGCTGACTTTCCTGTCCTGGGACACAGGGTTGACCTGCGGTTAGCACGCAAAAACATGTAATATGTTTCTATTGATATCTCCCGATTAAAGTTCTCAATTATTTTCTAAGGTTGGGCCTAAAGATTCATCTTTATACTGTTGTTTTCTCATTCAATTTCTTGTAGTGTGAAGTTATGAAATTCAGAATAAACATGAGAAGAAGTAAAAACAATATAGGCTGAAGCAAGATTTTCTTCACTGCCTTCAGATTTATAATTCAGATACAATCACACTCATAAAAATGCTTAAAACAAGGATTGCTACAAATGCCAGAGATATCTTAATTGTACTTAACTACAGCGCAAAGTATACAGCAACTGCTTTGTTTGTCCCAAAAAGCTAAAAGCCTTCAATTGAGCTCACAAAATTACCAATGAAACATCACTTCTAAGTAATTGTCTTCTACGATACTGATATCTTCACGTTCGCGAAATGACAAACTGTGCTTGAAACTAAATTGAATGTTGAAAAAAGTCAAAAACTACTTTAAACAAAACTAACGGACTAAAATAAGTATTAAGCCAGGCCTCCTGTGAATTGTAATGTTTACTTAGAATGAAGAAAATGGTTATTTAACTTGGTCACTGGCATGTATAAAACGGTCATTTAACTTCAACTTTAAGCATTTCAATTAATTAATACAGAAATATAAATGTCCACTCATTTTTTTTTTGACAAGGGAGATGTAAAGGAGAAAATGACAAATAAAATAAGTCCACTCCTATTGATTATTTAAATTTAAAATGCATACATTTGATAACTCTAGATAATAAAATAAACTGACATTAATCAAATTTGATATATTCATCTTTGAATCCGTAAGTAGTTCTGTATTTTTAAGATAAATTAAGACTTTCATCCTTTCTCATTAACTATGTTAGTGTTGAAAACAACAAATTATTTGCTAACATTTTTTAAATTGAGATAATCTAAAATATAATTTTTAGTGGCCTAGAGCTCCCTGAATTTGCGTTTGCAGTATTATTAAACTTAGGTTTTATTGGCAGTTTTTGCGCAAAACAAACGAAGAAACCAAACACAAAAAGCAACTCTTGGCCGCCATATATCTGTAGGACTTTAAACAATTACACATTAATACAGGTAGCAACAAATCATAAACATCACTAAATTATCCTTGCGGTCAGTTAGATCATTGATGGAATTAGAAGAGAAGAACAAAAGTCACAAATTTCTTCTAAAGGAAAACTAATTTGAAAATTTACAGATTCATGATCAAATTTGATTAAAAATATAGAGATTAAAAATAATAGGACAAAAAATTCTTATAATTTTTTTGGGTAAAAATGTATAGTTTTTCCTTCACTTAGATAAAGTTGTTTTTCCGAAAACCTGAAACAGGAGGTAAACCTATGCTCAGTCAAAGACCTGATAGAAAATGGTGAATCAGTGAAGTCTTGAATAGATGCTGACCCATGCTAAGTTAATAGTGTAATATGACTATGAAAAATTATTATTCTCGTATTTTTCTCTTATTTCCAGTGTACAACCCATTATAATAATATAATAATGTATATTAGAATTTTAGATTAAAATATAAAACAAATATGATTAAAATAATATTATATTTAGTTCTCTGTTTTGGACTTTAATGTTTTGGACTTTGTCTGAGAACATGGTGAAGTTCTCTGCTTTGAATGCTGAAGATAGATGTGGTTGAAAGCGTAGGATTTAGTAAAGCCTAAAGGCCTAAATAATGCTGTTTTTGGGGGTGTTACAATCTTCATAATTAAGAGAACTCTGCAACGCACCATTAACAACACCATCCTGAAGCTGAAGAGCAAACTCCAACAGCTCAACGACATCGTTCATGGAAGGTCGTTGAGTCCCGTCTTCAAGCAAACAGGTGAATGCAACCTCAATAAATTTGAGCAGAGACTGAGGTGCTACCTGGTCCTTGAGTTCTGTATCCACAATCTCATTCGGAGTTCCCTTCTCATAGCAATGTTTCGCCCAATTAACAAGTGAAATTCGTTGCTTTTCCTCCCCAGGGAGCAAAGGCTTCCTCCCAGATAACACCTCCAACAACATCACTCCAAGTGAGTACACGTCAGACTTCTCCGTCAAAAGGTATCGCTTGTAATATTCTGGGTCCAAATATCCAATACTACCTTTCACCTCAGTGTTCACGCTCACGAGACTCATCGAAGAACCACTGGGCCCCCCAATTCGGGATAATCCGAAATCTGAAACCTTCGCCACCCATTTTTCATCCAACAAGATATTGCTGCTCTTCACGTCACGGTGAATGATCACCTGCTCCACACCTGTATGCAGATAATGCAATCCTCGTGCAACACCTATGCATATCTGGAGCCTACGTTTCCACGACAAAGACGGGTTATCAGTGTCGTAGAGATGGTCACTGAGGTTGCCGTGATTCATGAAATCGTAAACGAGGATCATCTCGTTGTTCTCGTAGCAGTAACCAATGAGGGAAACGATATTGGGGTGACAAAGTTGAGACAGCATTTGGATCTCATTCTTGAACTCGCGAATACCTTGGCGAGAACCCGGTTTAAGCCTTTTGACTGCGACAGTAGTTGAGCCTTTGTCGATGTGACCTTTGTACACGTTACCGAAGCCTCCGACGCCAACCTCGAAGACTTTGTCGAAGTTGTTGGTTGCGACTTTCATTTCGGCCATTGAGAACTGTCGGCAGAGGGCGGTCGGTATCAGTAATGAGCCGCTGCTCCGAGAAGTTCCTTCCTTTTTATTGGGACCCTTGTTGTCAACGACATTCTTCCGGCGTTTGATGAGGAAAAAGGCGACAATAAAGGAGAACAAAAGGACACCCGAAACTGCCCCTGCAACGGCGGCAGGGGTTCTGCTCTTTTTAGTTTTTGATAATGGAGGCAGGTCTGGGTTCGGCCCAGCGAGATTACCTGTTGGGTCGCTTATTTTGAAGAGTTCAATTGCGTTTAGTTGTGCGTCTTTGATCAAGCTTTTATCGTGAGGGTGTAATTTCACAGAAAGATATGCCTTTTTCTGATTATCTGGGGCTAAGATGGAAACTACGTAGTCTTTAACCACCGGTACACCCCTCTGATTATCAGTCCACATGAGAACGTCTGTCCAGTTGGTTGCCAACTGATCCGCTATGATGATTTTGAAAATCAAGTCACCAGTGTTGTTAACCCTAGGATCAAGCTGGCAAAAGTGTAACCGTATCATGTAGGTGAAGCCAGAATCAACAGGAAGCTGCCATGTGAGATTGAAACCCATGTTGATAGAGGCATTAAGTCCCATACTCCGAACGGTTCTGTACACTTGGTCTGGTGCCGTGTAGTTATAGGTTGTAATGAACGTCAGCCTTTTAATTTTCTCATAGTTAACTGGTTGATAATATTGAGTAGTTACGTACTTGATGTCAGGTTTCCACGTTCTGAGCATACCCGTGTCCCGTGAGGAAGCAATTTCAGCGGAAACGACTAACCTGAACATGGTCTCGAGAGCAAATTTGTGCTCAGTGACATATGGAGTCATTTTGGCAACATATTGCGGCTGCTCTGTGGAGTGAGGATCGGTGTAGTAGAGATAAGGGGGCATGGAAACAATCTCGATCCCGTTGATGAAAGCGTATGAATCAGTAGTACTGGGAAAGAAGGTTATAGTCAGGTTCTCACCGTCTCCAAAGTAAACGCAATACTCTCTGAACAAGATGTCAGAGTGGCTAGGGTCATCATCTGCATCGGCGTTGAGGGAAGCATTGAAATCTTGAAGGAGGGTGTAGGGGCCTGCTCTGACTGAGAAAGAGGCTTGGAAGCGAGGGAAGTTATGGTATGAAGTAGAGTAGAAGAAGAGACGAATGAACTTGGGGCCTGGTGTGACAGGGAAGGAGTAATTGAATGAGGAGTAAGAGAGACGAGCATGGGTGTAGGGACCCTGTATGGTAGATGGTGTGAGTGAAGGAGCAGCGACTGAGGGGTTTGTTGGAGAGAGGAAGTGATTGTCTGAAGTCCAATTCCGAGTGTCGGGAGTGGAGAAGTTGGTCGATGAGCCACAACTGATGCTAAAGAAGTCAGTGGGACGATAAATATCGTCTGCTGTGGAAAGGAAAGAGAGGCACCACATAAGGTAGAGGAAGAGAATGGTTCTAAAAGCAGTTCGTGTGCAAGTTGGGTCCATCGATAATCTGTAATCAGAGCGACAAAGAGAGCTCAACTCAAACACCAAAAATCAACTTAAAAATTAATATTAATAAGTTAATATTAACTACTTTTTAGAATTATTAAATATTTTATGTCTTTACTTTTCTTAAGATATATTAAATTCTTTTAAAATGGGTTTCGAGACATATTTATTAGAGTTTCATTAAGACAAAATTCTTCTATATTTATATGAGATAAATATATTTTAATTTATTTGCTATTATTCTTATTTTATTATTTAAAATTTTATTATTGAAAATATATCCTAATTTATTTTTTAATATTCATATCTAGTATTTAAACAAGTTTTGAGTGATAAAATTTGTATAAGTAGGTAATAGTTCTATTTATCACTACAAAAGTGATATTGTAAATAATTTTTTTGCATTTTTACTTTTTATATAAACATTCCAGAGGGCCTACCCTTTTTTTTTTCTTTTTTTCACTAATCAACTTCATGTCTAGGTAGAAAATATTGATTTCTAATGGTCAAAGTTTTATATATATTTTTTATTATTTTAAACTACCTGTAAAGTTCAAGATTATACTTTCTTTGTCTTCTTTTTGTTTGGACTGGCTGCTGTACAAGTCAATGAAGTATGGTCTTCTTCCTCAAATTTCTCCACGGGTATTTTAAGGGCAATAAAACAAAATATATAATCACTTCATTTATATCTTGAATTTCAAATTAATTTTTGTAATTAAGCTTTTGAAAAAGTTAGACCATACCTCTTTTTTTTACAGAAATTTAAGTATGTGTAATTTGATTTTAACTTACTAAAAAAATGAAAATTGTGCTTTTCCGAATAATTCAATCTTCACAAGTGTACATCCAGTATCACAGAGTAAAATTTATCATACAATTGAACTCAATAATCAGACATTAATTCATACAAACAAGCTAAAATATACAATTAAAGATTTCTATTACCTGGTGGAGAAAACATTCACTTATACTTGTTCCTAAATATTCTAGGTCTCAAAATGTTCTAATTCCGTTTGGAAAATTTCAATAAAAAATTATAACACATTTTAAGTCACATACAAAAACAGAAAAGCACATTAAACTTAAATCGTTAAACTAACTAAAATATAAATAAAAAGTAAACTTACTCTATTTTTAATTTTAATTGATTAGATTAGTTAGTTTGTTTATAAAAATCCTTCCGATATCTCTAATCTTAAAATAAATAAAAAATAAAACCACATATTAGAGAGTAGGCAAAGAAATTTAAAAAAAATATATAAAGAAATAATAATTTTTATAAAATAAAACTTTATTAATACAAAATCTTATTTATAATTTAACTTTTATTAATAAAATAATCACTTATTACTACAAATTAAATTTTAGATCCTTACAAATTATATACACTCTATTTACTTTACATAAATAGTTCACATTTATTTAACTTATTAAAATGAATTAGTTTTTATTTATTCAATTTGATTGAAACGTATAAAAAGTGATTTTTTCAATAGTATTTACTTTTCTTTGTATAGTTACTTAAATATTATTTTAGTTGTTAAAATTAAACTTATTTTTCTTCCCTATTTTAGTTAATAGAAAATTATTTCCTTCCTTATTTTCCACAACTTGTCTTGCATATTAATAATGTTCCACTTAAAAAAAAAAAGTTGAATTCCTAGTAACAACACTAACTTAATTTAATAACTAGAAATTTAAACTAACATAAATTTGTTTTTTTATGAGAAAAATAAAGGACAATAAATATTGAACCGTCCAAAGAACAAAGGCTAAGACTTGGTAAAACTATTAGAAACATTTATTTGGACGCGATGGGATTTTTCCATATATACGTCTTTTCTTTCAACTTCAACATTTTGTCATCTTCTATCAAAGCCAGAAGGATAGAAAGTTACACATATTGTTAGCAAACTTTGATTTCTCGCCGGAAATTTTCATCTGCTTAATAAATATATAATTGCATGACTTGTTCATTGACTTTTTGACTATAAATATAATTTTGTAATTTGTTGTTTTCTCAAATATCATTGAATATCATATTTCATGTTTCTGTTTTCTCAAATTAAATGTTGATCTTTTACTAAAACATTCACCACAAAAAAAATTAATTACTTGTTTTCTAGAATTTATTAGTAGTACGTATTTAATTATAAACTTTACATTTTTATTACAAAAGTATATTAGATTTTTTTTTTAAATTAGATGATATATTATATTGAACTAAAATTGTTTAATTTAAACCCTTAGAGACCATATAAAATTTTTATAGAAACCAAAAATTACCCATTGACGAAACTACGAGGAGTAGAAGAAAGATTTAATTTAATTATAACTAGCAAGTGTTGATTATTAACAAGTATTTGCGTAGTTTATGTAAATTTATAATCTGAAATAAAAATACTTAAAAATATAAAAAAAAATATGTTGCATTTTAAAAAAAATCATGAAAAGCAGGTACGTATTCTGAAAAACAAAACAAAAATTGTGAAGAATAGTTTATGGAAGTTGAGTTCAGAATAAACACGAGAAGTAAAAACAGACAGCAATTTCTTCACTCTTCAGATTTATATACTTCAGCATTCATCAAAATGCTTGAACCATGATTGGTACAAAAGCTAGAGATATCATAATTGAACTGAATTATTGCAAAAGTTAAGATAACAGCTTTGTTTGTCTGAAAAAGCTAAAAGCCTTTATTTGAGCTCACAAAATTAACTATGAAACATGTCTTCTTAGTCACTGTCCTCTGTTATACCGATATCTTCATCTTCTAACTCAGCCTTTAGATAAATAATGGTTTTAGACAATAAAACATAATCACCATGGATGTTTGTGATATCTGCTTGTTCCTGCAACAACAGAGCATGCTCAAGTTGCACCTCTACCTCACCCATTGTTGGTCGCTCATCTGCTTCGTATTTCAAGCATCCTTGCACGATATCTATAAAGACTTGCCAAGACTCAGGTGTAATCTTTCCTTTGATTTTCGGATCAACTTTCTCTTCAACCGGCATTTCAAACTTTTCCTCTTCTTCTATTAAACTCATATATGTCTTTCCACTCACAACTTCGAATAGAACCATACCAAATGAATAAACATCGGTTTTATCTGTGATGGTCAGGTTCTTAAATTGCTCCGCAGCCACGTAGCCATAAGTACCTATAAATGAAAGCAATGTCTTATTTTAACTGACAAAATCTTGGATTTGTTACCATTCCGCTGGAATTTCACCTCGAAGGTTCCATATTTCAAAACAATTTGCAGGAATTAGTAAATGTGCTTTGTAAATACGACTTTATGTAAAGAAAGTCGTGATTAACATGAAAACAAAGCAGAACCTTTATTAGGACATATCATTTTTAGTTTTCTGTTGTTTCTAGTTAGCTTTGCTTTCTGCTGTGCCAACTCTGTATGGTATCTGATAACCTTGGATGCTGAAAGTGATTTTATTATACAAAGTCGTGACCAACCCATTACCAAAATGGTAAAAACAACCCAAAATTTCATGGCAGTACGTAAGTAATATGATAAAATAAAACATTATTACCCGCAACATAATCTACTTTAATTGGCTTTGGCTTTGACATAAAACGCTGTCCCTGTACGCTAAGGCCAAAATCTGAAATCTTTGGCTCCATGTTTGCATCCAAAAGAATTTTGCTAGGTTTGATGTTGCGATGAATGATGGTGCGCTTGGCTCCAGCGTGAAGGTAGTGTAGTCCACGTGCTGCTCCTATGCAAATCTCTAGTCTTTTCTTCCACGAAAGTTCCCCTCTTTCCAGTTGTCGATCTAGAGATCCATTAACCATGTACTCATATACAAGAATCCTCTCATTTTTTCCCTCGTAGAATCCTATAAGAGGGATCAAATTAGGATGATGAAGCTGACACAACAACTCAATTTCGTTCTTGAAGTGAATGATTCCAGGGTTTTCTATCTCAAATATCCGCCTTAATGCAACAGCATAATCAGTGACACCATTATGTTCAAGAATACCTTTGTATACTCGACCACGAGAGTCTATTTTGTGTCTATAGTCGAAATTGTTGGTTGATTTTCTAAGATCGGCGAGAGAAAATTGACAGCACAGCTCTTCTATTATCGTTGGATACTTTCTCTGAGATGAACTTGTGTGCTTGGAACGGTTGAACCCCACACATTTGAGAAACATGGTTCAAGTCCGTGATACTGTCTTGAGTAATTACTAGTCTAGTCACTTGCCCAGAAGCATTATAGCTAAGACTGTCCTGTTTTGGTCTCATTTACGCGTTTCCCTTTTGAGAAAGAAGATCAAAACGTGTTGCAGAATAGTGCATATGAGATTTCTTCCCTTTCTCTTCCTTCATCTGGCATATATTAAATGGTCAGTTAGGACTGCGTTTAGGCATAATTTGAATCTTTTTTGTTTGTTTCTTCCACTCTCAACCCCACTCTGCGCTATCAACACTCACTCTTGAATATTGGAACTCGCTATTAACAATAGATGACAAACTAATCGACTTTATTTCCAAGCATGAATTAATTCAGTTTGAAATCTAAACTAATTAGAATAACAGCTTTAGATACAATAAAAATGCTAAAAACATAAGCCACAAAAGGTAGAGATATCCGAAAGAAATGCGTATTAAAACAAGAATACTTACCAACAAAGTTATTTAATATGTCTGAAAATTTCAACCACAGCGGAGCATTATTCAAACATAAAACAGTTAACATAATTGAACCTTACGGGTATACAACAGAGCAAATAACAATAGGATGCAGAGGTGAAACAATGATTAAACAGCATGTAGGAAACATTGATTCATAACACGAGTAAGACCAAAAAGCTAATATAGAAAAGACTTACCTTCGTAGCTTTAGAAAAATCTCTCTCATTTCCCCCTGCTTACCACTCTTCTTTGGTTTTCTCCGTGCTCGCTTCCTCCTCCTTTCCTCTTTTCGTTTCTTTCCAGCAGCTTCCTTTTCTCACTATTGCTGTGTAATTATCCTTTCTGATCGTCTTCAATTCCTTTCCTCCAACCTTATTCCAGAGGTTTCCTCTTTTTTTTTCTTTTTTTTTCTGGTTTTCTTTGCTATCCCCTCTGTTTCTCCTTTTGGTTTCTTTCCAGTCCAGTAGCTTTTCCCAGCCCCAGCTTTTTTTCTGCTTACCACTATTCTTCCTTTCTTTTTCGATTTCAAACCCTTTCTCTCTACTTTACAAAATGGGAATCCCCATGCCAATCCACTCATTGTGTTTTTTAAAAGGAAATGAAACTAGTTGAAGTATGTATGGTATCTAGGATACGCAGAAAGGTTAACAATCATAACCACTCGGTCTATTCCTTACATCAAAGGTAAAGCAGATTAAATCTTGGTACGCTGCGGTCAAGCAGATTAAATGTTTGGCTGCTGCTTAACTTATTGATACAGACCACCACTTAAAATTATTATTGATGTTCAATTGTACTAATTTTTAAGATATTATTATTGGGCTAATGATTTGGACAAAAATAACTGTTAATAAATTAATAATACAACGATTAAAGACAACGATTAAAGATATTGATTATATATATTAATAACTAATTATAGGATAAGAAAATTATTTATGAATAAAAGACCGAATTTAAATGTAAGTTCGTTTTATTGTACCTATTCTAGTTTAGGTTCTATGAAATAACCTATAAATACAATGTTAAGCTGCAAAAGGTAAGTACACTTTATTAAGTCCTAATACGTGAGAAAGAATTCCTAAAACACACCTCTCCGGAAGAATTTGACGTATGAAGTTCAAAAATCAGATAATAAAAAAGAGGACAACATAAAAAGTGTCTCTTAGCTCTACACAATTTTATATACAGGAAGAAAGAATATTTTATTTTTCTCGTTGTACACGCAGTTCATTTTCTTATTATTCAAATTAGCATCCCCAGATTGGTGATGAAACGGTGTTATGGGTGGGTCATGATGGTATTGGTGGAGGGACATGTGAAGGCATCCGAGGTGCCTAGAATATGGGATTTGTATTCTTTTTGTTGAGCAGAGTGGGATGATGCCAAGAAGATGGGTCCAGCAGATGGGTCCAGATGTTGTGGCCGTAGTCTGTAACGTGGGCTGTGAGTTGTAAAGGATGGAATTAAAGGTTGGCAAAATAGAATAATAAAATGAAGAAAGAAACAATAAAACATACTAAGATAAGATAAAATAAGATAAAATAAAATAAAATAAAATAAAATAAAATAAAAAAAAACAAAATAAAATAAAATAAAATCCTTAAAATCAAATCACTTAAAACAAAATTAAATCAAATAAAAAATAAACTCAAATAAAATGAAATAAAATCCAAAACCAAATAAAATCATCGAATCAAAATAAAATAAAATAAATTAAATGAAATAAAATAAACATGATAAGAAAAAAGAAAGAATTATTTATTTATTATTTTTTTTAATTTTATATCTTTATGTTTTTTTTTGTTTTTTTTTTAATTTTTTATTAGTTATCTAGACAATTTTGTGTGTAGAGAGTACTTGTTAAAACGTTATTTTCTTCCTTATTTCCCACACCTCATCTTATATATTAATAAATCAAAGATTTCAGATCATTAAATATTCCGTTAAAAAGAGTTGAATTCCAAATGGGAACACTAAATTTAACTAGTTCTAGAAACTTAAATCACAAACACTTATTTCTTTAATGTGAAAAAGAAAGGACAATAAATATTGAACTACCCAAAGAACAAAGGGGAAGACTTGTAAGAAGACTTAGATTAAATTATTAGAAACATTTATTTGGACGAAATGGAATGCTTCCTTACTTATTTTCTTTCAACTTCAACATTCTCTCACTTATAGCACTAATCATTAAGCTTTCATATTCTTCTTTCAATGCCAGAAGGATAGAAAAGTGCATATATTGTTAGCAACTATGCTTTCTATCCACAAATGTTTCCTCTATTTAATGAATATATCATTGCATGACTTGCTCATTGACTTGTCGACTAACTATTTAATGAATATATCATTGACTTGTCCACTAACTAAAAATATAAAATTTTCAATCTAATTCTTACCTCTATAATTTTGTATTACTTTTTTACTTTTGTAAAGATTAAATATCATACATGTTTCAGTTTTCTGAAATTAAACAATTTTGATCTTTTAGTAAAGCATTACAAGAATATTATTAATACTTTTAGTTATAAAATATACATTTTTATTACAAGAATATGTTAAATTTTTTTATTAATTAGATTATATATTATATTGGATTAAAACTCACTAGTGTCGTTAAAGGAAACAATATCGGTTATTTTCGTTTATATGCAGCGGTTCTGCAACCAAAACATATATAGGCGAGACATAAAGGAGTAGGCTTTTTGCCTCGGTTTTGAACCGAGACAAAAGGGTTCGGATTCTGCCTTAGTTCATAGACAACCGAGGCAGTAGAGTGTTTTTAATTTTTTTAGTTCCAAATCACACATCCATTTTTCATAAACCCTAGTCGCGTCTTCTTCCTTTTCTGTGCCTCCACTAAATTGCGTCGTCGTGAAGCCACCATCTCCGAACCTCCAAGCATGTGAGCTCATCGCGATCTCCTCCATATGCGAAACCCATTGCAACAACCACCGCAAGAACTCGTCTTCATCACGCGAAGCCATCGTGCCACCATGGAAATTACGAGACAGTGTCATTGCAAGCTTCGTCTTCATAGAAACTCCATTCGCGACCTACAAACAAAAATCACCAAACCAGAAATCAAGCCCCAAATTGCAAGAATTGCGAACCCTTTCACACCTTCATTAGCTTCCAAACCTGCAAATCAGACCACAAAATCGCCCAAAATTGTGAAGGAAGTGTCGTGAAACGCAGATCCAACGCCTAATCGCCACCACGTTGCCACCGCCGCGTTCTCGCCGCGCCATGAGAAAAGAGTTTCCTCCTGATCTCGCGAAACTCCGCCAAGCCCAATGAGACACTTTGGAGCAACAGCGAGACACTTTGGAGGGATGCAACAATACACTTTGGAGCAACAACGAGAGAATCAGAGGCACCAAAGCGTGAAGAAAGCGAGCAACGAGGATGGTGCCAGAGCAATGGAGGCTTGCATGAGGAAGAAGAAGACTTCTTGGGTGCGCGAGGAAGAAGAGCTCTTGCGGGAGGAAGAAGAAGATTAAA
The DNA here is from genome assembly GCF_029865625.1 of Vigna umbellata. NCBI lineage: Eukaryota > Viridiplantae > Streptophyta > Magnoliopsida > Fabales > Fabaceae > Vigna > Vigna umbellata. Next base: position 11,288,762 of record NC_142168.1, on the reverse strand, counting down.
CAGTAGGTTAAAATTTTTAATACATTCTGGAGTATAAAAAGCTATACTACCTCGGTTCTTCACTTACCTGAGATAATAGATGCCTATATGTCTCGGTTAACAAAGCAATCGATGCCTATACACCTTAGAAATAAATAAAAATAAAATATAAAATGACATTTTTGAAATTACATTCAACTTATACGCCTCGGTTTTCTACCTAACCGAAGTATAAACCCTTTTTCGCACCGGGTTTGAGTGAACTGAGGTCGTAGGTGTTGAGAAAAAAGAATTAGAACGTTCAATAATCAGACTTGTCAGTGCTGGACAAACATACCGCATCGATTCACCCAAAAACCAAGGTAGTAGGCAAGATCTGAAAAGCTGCCAAGTGCGAGAAGTCAGTTCTGCAGGGAGGTGGTTGAATTTTTCAAAGTATTAGGCATAGGTTGGAATTGCAACCGAGGTAATACAACTTATATGCCTCGATTCCCTTTAAATCGAGGCATATAAGTTCGACTAAACTACAAAAATGTCACCGCATTCTGATAGGCTTTAGTTTCTTCTAAACCAAGATCTATTGTGCGAGTTTAAATGCTGATTTTTTACTAGTAATTGGTTAATTTTAAATAATTAAAGACCATATTAAATTTTTATAGACATCAAAATACACATCGACGAAACTATGAGTAGTAGAGAGGAGGGTTTAAGTTAATTACAACTAAGTATTTTATTTTTCATTAACATGTACATTATAAAACAGATATTTATTGTAATCCAAAAACCAAAAACAATTTTGTTAAGTAGGTTTTTGAAGATTGAGTCTAAATATTTTTCTGGAAACTTGAGATACATTCTTTCATACTTTCTACGAAATAGTCCTACCTAGTTTTGGTGAATTCAAATCCTCGCTCACTTTCATCGTAAAACCAGCGTTCTTCAACCACATACAGAGACTTCTACTATTATGGGCACAATTTATTTTAGAGAAATAACCAAGTTTTTCAATTTCTTGAGAGGATTTATTTAAAACTAACAATTATCTTTCAAAACTTTAACTAATAACGAAAAATTCCACATAACGTTTTTAAAAAAAGTTATATGTATATTTTGTTTGTTTCTTCTGAGATTCTAACCACTGTTCAAAGCTCTCATTTTGTGCCCTGACTTTCCTTCTTAGGCAAGAATGTGGGATAGCACTCGCTCATTGTAACTAACGAAGCTTAAACACTGTCTTCTTCCCCATTACAAGTCTTAATAATGGTTTTGGAGAACAAAGTATAGTCACCATTGGTGTTTGCAATATCTGCTCGTTCTTGCAATGACAGAGCATGCTCAAGTTCCAGCTCCACTTCACCCATTGTTGGTCTCTCATGAGGATTATACTGCACACATCTTTGTATGATATCTACAATAACTCTCCAACACTCAGGTGCAATATTCCTTTTGATATTTTTATCAATTATATCCTCAACCGGCCTACCAGGCACTTCTTCTATAAGGTATCCCGTTCCAAACACAACTTCTTTTAGAACCCAACCAAACGAGTAAACATCACATTTGTCCGTGATTGTACCGTCCCGGGAATACTCCTGAGCGATGAAACATGAAGTACCTATTGGTGAAAGTATTACTTTAGTTTTGTGAAGATGAACTCTAAATCATATCTTCTGATAAAAGCGTGGAAAACTGTCTACTAAAGTGCATGTACTCATAGTAAGACTAGATTTTCTTAGTGTTTGTGACTAAAGTGCGCCTAACATTAGAACGTCTACAAAATCTTACACTTCTAAAAAGCATCTAGCATCTTAACGGTTTCTTGGTATATATAGATCACTGTTTAACGCCCTATGTACCCTGGATGGTTGGTTGGTTGGTTGATACGTGATCTTAATCTGTTTAATTTGTACTACTGTTTAATAAACAGAGTTTCTTCTTCTCTTTTTCTCTGGTTTTCTTTTGTGATTGAAAACCCAAGTTTAACTAACAAAAAATCATTGCGGTGTGTAAGCTCAAAATATAAAATTTACTCGTAACACAATCTACTTTAATTGGTTTTGGCTTTGACAGAGAAGGTGCTCCTTGTCGGCAAAAGCTGAAATCTGCGAGTTTTGGCTCCATGTCATCATTTAAAAGAATTCTTTTAGTACTGAAGTCACAGTGAATGATGGTGCGCTTGGCTCCAGCATGAAGGTAGTGTAATCCACGAGCCGCTCCTATGCAAATCTCTAGTCTCTTTTTCCATGACAGATCCCCATGTTGTAGGTGCCGATGCAGAGATCCATTGGACATGTATTCGTACACCAGAATCTTCTCTTTCTTGTGGCTGCAAAATCCAATAAGTGTGATACAATTAGGGTCACGAAGCTGGCAGAGCAATTCTATTTCATTCTTGAACAGGTTCCATCTTTGAGGTCCATCCGCCTTAAATCGCTTTATAGTGACTGTATAATCAGAACCATCATGCTGAAGACAACCTTTATATACTCCGATATCAAATCCTCCATACCCAATTAGCCTCTTATGATCAAAGTTGTCGGTTGATTTCCTAATATCGGCGAGAGAGAACCGATGGCACAGCTCTTCTATTATTGTCGTATACTGACATGAACTTGTGTGCTTCGAATGGCAGAAGCCCCAACATTTGAGAAACATCCTTGTTTCTAATTTCTTTTGGAGTTATCTGTCTTTCAACTCTTTCAAGTGCTTATATATCGTGTTTCTCACGGTAATTGTACATTATTAAATTGAAGAATGATTATTTAACACACCTAAATCTTTTCCCTTCATTGATTTGAGACTGTTCCTTGTTAGCAAATTTGAAGAATATTTCATCTCCTTAATAAATAGATAATTGTATGACTTGGTCATTGACTTTTTGACAATAAATATATATTTTTTTTATAATTTTGTAATTTGTTGTTTTCACAAATATTATATTGAATATCATATTTCATGTTTCAGTTTTCTGAAATTAAACAATGTTGATCTTTTAGTAAAGCATTCACCACCAAAAAATTAATTACTTGTTTTCTAGAATTTTTTAATAGTACGTATTTAATTATAAACTTTACATTTTTACTAAAAGTATATTAGATTTTTCTAGAAATTAGATGATATATTATATTGGACTAAAATTGTTTAATTTAAACGCTTAGGGACCATATTAACTTTTTATAGAAACCAAAATTACCCATTGACGAAGCTATGTGAAGTAGAAGAAATATTTAAAGTTAATTATAGCTAGTAAGTGTTTTACTTTTTATTAACAAGTATTTGCGTAGTTTATGTAAATTTATAATCTGAAATACAAATACTAAAAAATATAAAAAACATATTGGATTTAAAAAAATCATGAAAAGCAGGTACGTATTCTGAAAAACAAAATTGTGAAGATGTCACTGTTGGATCTATCGAGGAGAAGGTTTCCTGTTAATTACACAAACACCAATATTAATAACATTAGAGTCAACTATATAAGGGATTGATACCACTCTTTATCCAAAACTTTAAGACAATGGATTAATGGGTCTTCCACCTTTATAAGGTGCTCTACTTTTTCGTCTATAAGACTTAGACTCACTGTTATATTCCCAACAAATATTTTATAGAAGTTGGGTTGAGAATAAACACGAGAAGTAAAAACCAACAATAATTTCTTCACTCTCCATATTTATATACTTCAGCATTCATCAAAATGCTTGAACAAGGATTGGTACAAAAGCTAGAGATATCATAAATGAACTGAACTATTGCAAAAGTATACGATAACTTCTTTGTTTGTCTGGAAAAGCTAAAAGCCTTTATTTGAGCTCACAAAATTACCTATGAAACATGTCTTCTGAGTCACTGTCTTCTGTTATAGCGATATCTTCATCTTCTAACTCAGGCTTTGGGAAAATAATAAAGGTTTCAGACAATAAAACATAATCACCATGGATGTTTGTGATATCTGCTTGTTCCTGCAACGACAGAGCATGCTCAAGTTGCACCTCTACCTCACCCATTGTTGGTCGCTCATCTACTTCGTATTTCAAGCATTCTTGCATGATATCTATGAAGACTTGCCAAGACTCAGGTGCAATCTTTCCTTTGATTTTCGGATCAACTTTCTCTTCAATCGGAAATTCCTCTTCTGTAATCAAACTCATATATTTCTTTCCACTCACAACTTCGAATAGAACCATACCAAATGAATAAACATCGGTTTTATCTGTGATGGTCAGGTTCACAAATTGCTCCATAGCGATGTAGCCAATAGTACCTATAAATGAAAGCATTGTCTTATTCTAACTGACAAAATCTTGGATTTGTTACCATTCTGCTGGAACTTCACCTCGAAGGTTCCATAATTGAAAACAATTTGCAGGAATTAGTTAATGTGCTTTGTAAATACGACTTTATATAAAGAAAGTCGTGTTTGTTAAAAAAAATGCTTTAAGAGTGTTTTATTATTAATTTAAATGAGTCACTGTTCTAATTTTTAGGATTTAGTTATTTTGTTTATTATGTGTGGTGGATTAAAATTAGGATTGTGGGTAGTTACTTTTTTAAGTTTTAAATATTGCAATGTTTTCTATTTATAAGTCATACGTTTTGTTGGCTTCAATAGCTATTGTTTTGCTTCTAAAAATTAATAATTGGTATTAAGAGCCTTATTCTTAAGGGGTATGTGAGTCTTTGTCATGGACGTTGAAGCAAGTCCCAATCTGTCTTCAATTTCTCCATCGGTGTTTGATGGTGAAAACTACCAAGTTTGGGTAGTTTGTATAGAGGCATATATGAAGACGTGGATATTTGGGAAGCAATTGAAAAAATTTATGAAATTCCTACCCTCCGAGAATATCCTACTATGGTGCAAATCAAATGGCACAAGGAGAAAAAGACCAAGAAATCCAAAGCAAAGACTTGTTTGTTCGCTTTAGTCTCATCTTATATATTCACTCGAATTATGACTCTGAAGTCGCCGTATGAGATATGGAATTATCTCAAGACAAAGTATGAAGGAAATGCAAGAATCAAAGGAATGTTTGTGCTGAACTTGGTTCGAGAATTCGAGCTGTAGAAGATGAAGGAAACAAAATCAATTTAAAGAGTATTCTAATGGGTTATTGGACATTGCAAACCAAATCAGATTGCTTGGTTCTGCATTCACAGACTCCAGAGTTATTGAAAAGAATTCTTCTAACAGTGAAAAATTTGAGGCATCTATTTCAGTCTTGGAAAATACCAAGGATCTTAATCAGATCACTCTTGTAGAGCTTTTCAATGCCTTGCATGCACATGAGCAAAGAAGAGCCATGGGACAAGAAGGTGTCATTGAAGGAGCCTTGCAAGCCAAACATCATGAGAATGCATGAAACAAGAAGAAGAAGAAGTTTTGTAAGACGCTTAAAGTTTTATGGGAATAACTATGGAGAAATTTATCATGTTTTAAAGTTATTTTTATGTTTTTGATTAATGGATTTGACATTTGTAAGGTTTGAACTTTTTGTTGTAAGACGCTTAAACCTTTGAGGTTTTGTTTCCGTGATGTTGATTTTTAAATGAAAAAAAAATTGGCGTAAATTTTAGATTTTGTTATTTTCTAGTGGCACTCCGTTAGGGGTGTTACACATACTTCTTGGTTTCCTCTGAACCGTGGTATAAAGTCCTGCGAAAAAAAATTAAAAAATCTACTGCTTCGGTTAACTTTGAACTGAGACAGTATCCTACCCTTTTATGTCTCGGTTCAAAATCGAAGCAAAAAGTTGTAGACTTTTTATCTCGTCTAGATATGCCTCGATTCAAGAACCGCTGTCTATTGACGAAAATAAACGTTGTCGTTTCCCCTAACTGCACTAGTGAAGTCTTTAATTAATTACTAGTCTAGGCACTTGCCCAGAAGCATTCATCTATCTAGCCCTCTTCAAACATTATAGCTAAGGTTGTCCTGTTTTGGTTTCATTTACGCGTTTCCCCTTTGAAAAAGAAGATAAAAACGTGTTGTAGAATAGTCCATATGAGTTTTCTTCCCTATCTCTTCATTCATCTGGTATATATTAAATGGTCAATTAGTACGGCGTTTAGGCATAATTTGAATCTTTTTTGTTTGTTTCTTCCACTCTCAACCCGCTCTGCGCTATCAACACACTACACTCTAGAATATTGGAACTCGCTATCAACAATAGATGACCAACTAATCGACTTTATTTCCACTAGGCTCAAGCAATAATTTATTTTTCTTTGAAATCTAAACTAGAGTACATAATAATTAGAATAACAGCTTTAGATACAATAAAAATGCTAAAAATACAGGCCACAAAAGGTAGAGATATCTAAAAGAAGTGCGTACTACAAAAAGAATACTTACAAACAAAGTTGTTTAATATGTCTGAAAATATCAACCACAGCAAACAAAAAACAGTTAACATAATTGAATACGTTGTTTTATGTACACTATTTTTATATTGTATACTTTAACAGAAAACAAATGTTGACAATTTAAGATCTTTTGATATCCTCATACAAACACACAAAAATACCTTCATTACAGAGATTAACGACTCACTTTTCTTATTATTATTTTCTCAAATATTTCATTTTTTCTAATACAGATAAAATATTGGATATTATTCCATATATGAAATGTCCCATATAAGATTAAGTCCACATGCAATTGATTAGGGTAGTTATGATGACCATGAAAGGCTAATAATTGTGGGAAACAATGGACCATTAGTTTTGCGGAACATCTCCGTTGAAGATAAACATTTGAAAACAACGCTAAAACTGTGCCTACGGTGGATCGCTTTCTTCAGTTTAAGGATTTCAATCTGGTTTAACTAAAAAAAATATCTTTTGGTTTATAAGGTTTAAAACTCTCACTTCATTCAACAATCTTTCTGTAAATCTTGTCACAGTCAAAAAAATTCATTAGATATTAAATTTAAATATACAGAACTAAAATAATATATTAAAAAAAGAGAGGATTGAATACATCAATTTAAAAATATAAAAACAAATTTTTAAAAAACGACTAAAATCAATTTTTTTAAATATTTTATGTATGATAATCACCAAACAACAGCTGCATTGATATTTACCTGCAAAATATAGTAAATATATAATTTTTATAATATTTATATTTTCCAACCCCTTATTGTTTTTTGTAATATTAATTTATAATAACAATATAATTTACATTTAAATTAGAGATCAATCCATTTTTGATAGTTGCATATTTTTCAATCTTTTTATATATACAATCTATGGAATTAATCAGTGATCCACAGTTTAATAACGGTGTCAATTCCTTTATCATACACCCCTTCTAAATACAAAACTTGTAAATATTTAAATTTTGTTATTACAGTTGTAGACTAAAAATTATATATATAAATTAAAATTGCAACATTTTGATTATCACATCCATGCTTTTATATTTTCTAAAATTAAAAGTTATAGAATAGATAATTATATGTGATAAATTACAACAAAGTATTGAAATCTTAATAACTATATATTTTTAGTTAATTATATAAAATTTATACTCTTTATTTGCTTTAGATAAATAATTCACGTTTATATAACTTAAAGAGAAATAACTTTTAATTTATTCAATTTGATTGAAATATATAAAAAGTGATTTTTCACTGGTACTTACTTTTCTTTAAATAATTACTTAAAGACTATTTTAGTTGTAAATATTAAACTTAATAATTCATTTGTAGTTATTAAAACGTTATTTTCTTCCTTATTTTTCACACCTCACCTTATTTATTAATAAATCAAAGATTTCAGATCATTAAATGTTTCGTTAAAAAAAGTTAAATTTCAAGTGGGAACACTAAATTTAACTAGTTCTAGAAACTTAAATCACAAACACTTATTTCTTTCAACTTGTAATAAGACTTAGATTAAATTATTAGAAACATTTATTTGGACGTAATGGAATGCTTCCTTACTCATTTTCTTTCAACTTCAACGTTCTCTCACTTATAGCACTCATAATTAAGCTTTCATCATCTTCTTTCAATGCCAGAAGGATATATAGAAAAGTGCATATATTGTTAGCAACTATGGTTTCTAGCCACAAATATTTCGTCTACTTAATGAATATATCATTGCATAACTTGCTCAACGATTTGTCGATTAACTAAAAATATAAAATTTTCAATCTAATTTTTACTTTCTATAATTTTGTATTACTTTTTTACTTTTACAAATATTAAATATCATACATGTTTCGGTTTTCTGAAATTAAACAATTTTGATCTTTTAGTAAAACATTAGTCAAAAACAAGTAATTACTTGCTTTGTACAATATTATTAATAATTTTTTATTATAAACTTTACATTTTTATTACAAGAATATGTTATCTTTTAATAATTAGATGATATATATATATATTAAATTCTTATAGACATCAAAATACACATTGACGAAACTATAAGTAGTAGAGAGGAAGGTTTAAGTTAATTATAACCCGTAAGTATTTTATTTTTCATTAACATGTACATTAAAACAGATATTTATTGTAAACCAAAAACCGACAGTAACAAATACAAGTCGATGTCAATTAGTTGCTAGTAATGAATTTGTATTGCACATGTATATGTTCCTAACTATAAAATCGTTGATACTAATTTGTTAAGTAGGGTTTTTGAAGATTGAGTCTAACTAGTGTGGTCTTAACCAATTTAATTATTTTCCAATTTTTAAATTATGTTTTTAATTGAAATAGTTTATCGTGAGCTTGACCGATATTAATATTTTTTTTATTTTGAAATTTATTCAATTTAATATTGGTTTAACGAATGTTAAATAAAATATATTTTTAATATTATTCCAATTTGCATCAGTTTGGCAGAATGATACTCAAAAAAATCGTATAGTACTTTCATCTTTAAATTATATAAATGAAAAAAATTAGAATAAAAAATTATAATAGATGAAGGAGATGAGTGTAGATAAAAAATAAAAATGTATATGAAGAAAATAAATGTGGATGAAGGAGATCAGAAAAAAAAATGTAGATAAAAAAGATGAATATTGATATAAAACATGAGTATGATACGAGTAAAAAGTTAAATTCGAGGTGATTTATGAACGTGAATCAAGAAAATAAATGTTACTAAAATTATAAAGAAAGTGAAACATAAAATTATGAATAAAGGAATTTATCAATTTTGAGTTTAAATCTTTAAATTAAAAATAATTTATAATTTATATTCATTTCAATAATGCATGGAAATTCAAAATATAAAACTTAAAATATATAACTTAGAATCATTAAACTAACATTTACTTACCTAAAATATAAATATTAAAAATTTAAGATTAGCATCACTTTAAAATATATCGATTTTATTTATTTTAACTATTTATTTTAATTATGATCTACTGATAAATTATTTATTTTTAATAATTTTATTAACATTTGGCCTTAAGTGACTATAATTTAAATAAAGATGATAAACCTAAATAAGGTTTGTGTATTAAGTGAACATTAACTTTATTTATTTGTAGTATTAGTTTTTAGTTAATGTTATTAAACTGACACAAACAAATATTTATTTAATAAAAAATTAAATAGTAATATTAATTTTTTTTGTCTTTTTTATTTTAAAAAATTAAATTAGAGTTAGCTGAGCAAACACTAATATGTTTACTAGCATAAATATTTATTTATTAAAAATACTTAAAAAATAATTGTACATTTTTTAATTTAAAAAATTCCTCATATTTATGTCAGTTTAATTATCCAATAGTATTGTAATTTGATGGACATTGATATTTAAAAACTAAATTTATTTTGTAGTAATATTTATGTGATTTACGTGAACTTATAATCTGAATTACAACTATTTAAAATATAAAAGACTATTACATTTAAAAATAATGAAAAGCATGTACCTATTTTGAAATAAAATTATCAATAGACGGAATTTATGTAAAAGTATAAGTAGAATATATTAATAATATATAATTATGTAAAAGTAAAAGTTTCTGGTTGAAAGTGATTCTTTTAAACTGTTAATAAAGATGGATCATTTTTTTGAAATTGAATTTTTAAATTAATTTTCTTAACGGACTATATTTAAATTATCAGTAAGAGAAAACTTTTTTTCTTATTTTATTAAATAATAACATATTCATAAAAAAGAGTAATATATATATAACGTGTGTGTTTATCTTATTTATAAATATAAAAAAATTAATAAACCTTGAATCTTATCAAATTTCTACATTAAAATAAAATTTTAAGAAAGTCTTAAAAATAATGTGATAATATATGAATTCACAAAAATAAATTATAATTTATTATAAATTAACTATTCATAGATATTCAGATTAACTCTATATATAGATTTTAAACCTAACTCAATTCTAGAAAATCAACTAATAGAAGAGATTTACACCTATTTATAAATTAAAAATTGGTCGATGTGAGACTTAAATTTTATATAAAATTGATTAATATTGAGAGAAAAATTATAAGATAAAAGTAATTAGTATTTTGATAACATAGAAATATTCAAGTGAAGTACAAAGTTATTCAATTTATATATATATATATATATATATATATATATATATATATATATATATATATATATATATATATAAATGATTTTTTGTACTTAATACAAACAAACTTAATGTTTATATGGATTCTACTAAAATGATGCATTATGTGAAACAGTCAGTGACAAATATTTTACTTAAATTGATTATCTTAATATTTAAAGTCATATGAGTCTATCTTAATTGAGATTATGATGAACAAGTCCTTAATTTCTAAAACCACCATAGGATAAATTAATGGGAATTTTATCCACAATTCTTCAATAATCAGTTGTATCTCCATATCATATATGAGATAAACTAAAGTTTAGGGTATTTAAATTAATTATGCCCAGCCCCATCCATCCGATTCATTTTGAGTCACCGATTCAAACAATAAAAAATTGAAGTATTAATTCAAACTTTCTCTTTCTTTCATTTTTTTTATTCTCAAACTCTCTCTTGAGATATTGAAGTTTGACCGTAGTCACATTTGAATTTAAACTCTTGTTGAAGAGTATCACATGCTTAGTTGTTTTTGCTCTCATGATCCTTAGATATATAACTAGTGAAACTTTCTTTAAATCATTCCGAGAATTTCAACATTTGATTTTCTTTTCTTTCAACGTTGCATGTTGTGCAAATGTAGTAAGTAGTGACTTGATTAGTGTACTCTACTTGTATAAATTCTTATGCATCCAAAAATGTAAAATAAGTTGATAACCATAAAAATTATAATTTTCTCCTTCAAATAAAAACATGTTATAAATTGTGCTATAATGGATGTTGAAGTATTTGTGATTCTTTTTGTTACAAGAATCTAAAAGCTGTTGGAAGGGTAGCATGTCTTCTTACAAAAGGATGAGATATTCATATAAGACCTATTGTTTCCTTGCTTGGACCTACTCTAAGATTGTTTAGTTTATCTGAACTTAAATGTGATTACTTTAAGTAACATTATCATCTAGGTCTTTTCCTCAGCAGTATGATTTTGGAAGAATCTATTTACACTTTATTGGTGATATTCCAAGGTGTAACATTTTACAAAATAAAATTTAGAAGAAAGAGAATTTGAATATAGACTAAAAATAACTACATATAGCGCTATGAAAATTACACATTAAAAGAGTCTAAAAATAACTATATAACAGTGCTATGACAATTATCCATATTAAGAGTGTAAAATTACAAGTATAAAATAGTGCTACGACAATTATGCATATAAAGAGTTAATACCACTAAATATTTTGAATAAAAAAGTAATAATCTTCATTAAATACTAGTAACAGCATATTGAAGTGGATTAATTAGCGTCCCTTTGGATCATTAATCTCAGAGAAAACAAGCTCTGAGATCAACCTGTCAGATTCCTGACTCGCGTAGCTTGTAGAGTTCAATCCACTGCTATTACTGAAGTTCGAAACATGCATACTACTATGGCTACCGCTAAACATGTCCTCAGTAGTACTGTCTTCATAATCCCCACCACTTTCCAACACGACATTGACATTCGCACCGTCCTGAAGCTGAAGTTGCATAACAAACTCCAACACTCCAACCACGACGTTCATGGAAGGTCGCTGATTCCCATCCTCAAGCAAACAGCTCAACGCAACCTCACCAAATTTGCGCAAACAGTGAGGTGCTATCTGGCCCTTCAGTGCTGGATCCACAATCTCACTCAGAAACCCCTTCTCATACCGATGCTTCGCCCAATCCACAAGTGACACCTGTTGCTTCTCCGCCGTTCGGAGCAAAGGCTGCCTCCCGCACAATACCTCCAAGAGCACCACCCCATACGAGTACACGTCCGACTTCTCCGTCAAACGCTGTCGTTTGTAATACTCCGGGTCCAAATACCCAACACTGCCTTTCACCTTTGTGCTCACATGGGTCATTGAAGAACCCGTGGGCCCAATTCGAGATAACCCGAAGTCTGAAACCTTCGCCACCCATTTTTCATCCAACAAGATGTTTGTGCTCTTCACGTCACGGTGAATGATCATCTGTTTTGCACCTGTATGCAGATAATGCAGTCCTCGCGCGGCCCCTATGCATATCCGAAGCCTTTGATTCCATGAAAGCGGAGGCTTATCGGATCCGTAGAGATGATCACGGAGGGTTCCACGATCCATGAAATCGTAAACGAGGATCATCTCGTTGCTCTCGTAACAGTAACCGATGAGGGAAACAAGATGGAGATGACGAAGTTGAGAGAGCATTTGGATCTCATTCATGAACTCGTTCAGACCTTGCTCAGAACCCGGTTTGAGCCTTTTGATAGCGACAGGTGTTTGGCCGTCATCGATATAGCCTTTGTACACGTCGCCAAAGCCTCCCACTCCAACGACAAAGAGTTTATCGAAGTTGTTTGTGGCGGTCCTGATTTCTGCGATTGAGAAGTGACGGCAGAGGTTGGTTGGTAGCGATGATGAACCACCCCCGCGAGAAGTTCCATCTTTCTGGTATTTGTAAACGGAAACGTTCTGCTTGCGTTTGTTGATGAAGAAAGCCACTATAATGGAGAGTAAAACGACACCGGAAACTGCACCTGCGACCGCGGCAATTAGGGGTCTTCTGGTGCCGCTATTTTTCTTCTTTGAGATTTTCTTATTGGGGGTTTGTGGAAGAGGGTCTGGGTTCGATTCAGCGAGACTACCTGTTGTGTCGTTGATTTTGAAGACTTCAATTGCATTCAGTTGTGCATCCTGATATACGGATATGTTATTTGGATGCATTTCCAGTGAAAGATATGCCTTTTCCTTATTTCCCGGAATGTAAACTGCGTAGTCTTTAACCACTGGTACACCCATCTTGTCGCTCCACTTGAGAATGTCTGCCCCTGTTTCAGACAACTGATCCTGAATGAAGATGTAGAATATTTGATCACCGCGCTCTTTAAAATACGGGTTAAGCTGACAAAAGTGTAACCTTAGCAAGTAGAAGAAGCCAGAATAAACAGGAAGGTGCCATGTGAGGTTCTTAAATGGATTCGATCCAATATTCCTTACGGTGCGATATACTTGGTCCGGTGCCGTGTAGTTAGGAGTCTTATTGAAGCTGAGATTAGCTTTTTGCTTAAAATCAACTGATTGTCCACTATCAGTAGATATGTATTTCTCATCCGAATCCCAGATCCTGAACATGCCAGTGTCTTCTGACGGTGAGATTTGTGGTCCTCCAACGTTCAACCGGTACTTTGTCTCTAGAGCAGACTTATTTGTAATGAAATATTCTTTAGTCATGTGACCAACAAGTTGTGGCAATCCAGTGAAGTCGTCAGAAACAGTGTAATTAGGGTTGGAGTAGTATAAATAAGAGGGCATCGAAACAATCTCGACTCCATTTATGAAAGCGTACGACTCTGTGGTACTTGGAGTGAAGGTTATGTTGAGCCTCTGACCATGTTGGAGGTAGATGCAGTACTCTCTGAACAAGATGTCAGAGTGGGTTGGGTCGTCATCAGCTTCAGCAAATAGGGAAGGATTGAAATGTTGAAGGAGCGTGTATGAGCTTGCTTGGACTGAGAAATTGGCTTTGGGGCGGTCAAACATTTGGTATGAAGTTGAGTAGAAGAAGAGACGAAGAAAGAAGGGGCCTTGTGTGGTGACAGGGAAGGAGTAGGTGAATTGGGAGTGAGAGAGACGAGCATAAGTGTAAGGGCCCTGTATTGTTGATTGTGTGTCTGCTGGAACAGCAACTGAGTCCTTACTTTCGGAGAGGAATTTCGTATTGCTATCTCCAGTCCAGTTCCGACCATCGAGAGTGAAGTTTATAGTGGAGCCACAGTTTACGGTGAAATGGTCAACCGGACGGTAGATAACGTCTGCTATGGAAAAATAAGGGTGGCACAACCAGAGGAGGAAGAATAGGATCGTGCCCAAAGCAATTGGTGTGTAAGTTGTGCCCATTGATAAACTGTAAGCAAAGCTGGACACACTAGTTATACACAGACCATTGATAAACTTTTATTAATCAGATTTCTGTATTTGTTTCACGAAAACATGTGAGGCATAAATGCACGGGGTGCCACCGCTCGCTGTATTTATTATTATCATTGGTGGAAATTTCAGCTTCGCCAAAAATATCTGAGTGATTTTTTGTTTAACATCCAATATCTTAAAAGAAACATATTTATGTACGTAGAAAAAAGTTTACCAGTATTTAATGTTGATATAGACAGAATAAAAACAATAAATTTATTAAATCGTACGATAAGATAAAATAATATATATATATATATATATATATATATATATATATATATATATATATATATAGGTGTATTAACAATTTTTTGTTTTAAAAATTGAAACAGGAAACATGTAACACTTTCTGTTTTAAAAAATTAACATCACTAGTCATTTTAATTATTTTTATTTTTGTATTAACATTCAAAAATATTTTGAATTATCTTATGAGTTTTAAAACATATTGTTCTGTAACTACTTTTATAGTTTCACTTTATAAGAAATTATTTCGTATTACTTAAAAAGAATCGATAAGTATATATGTATAATGAATATATACAAATTTTTTTTAAAATATTTTTTTATAAATTTATTAAATAGATCGAATGTAATAAGATGTTACTCTTTTATATATAAAGAGAATTATGCTCTAATTGAATTTATAATAAGTAAATATCTTTAATGTATAAAATTATGAATAATTTCAATTGTGATTAAGAGAACAAAGTATCCCATGATAATTTATAGAACATCTCTGTTGTTAATTTTTTCAATCGATAATGATTTAAACGAAATAAAATGATATTTTGATACACACAATTTTTTATATTTATTTAACAAATTTTTTTATCTTTTTTATTAAAAAATTATAAAAATTTATTCTTTTATAACTATTTTATCTTTATATCAAATAAATATAAAAATGTATTTCTAAGATAACTTGTTAACAAATTAAGAATGTTTTTGTGTGTTATGAGTGGAATTGAATTAGGAATCATGGTGGAGGGTATTAAGAAAAGATGGATGAATAGCCTGATTTGTGAATTAAGATTCGCGCTATTGAAAACTGAACTGAACAGCTGATCCTGATTCCAAAAAGACTGTCCTAAGAATGTTCTTATGCCCCACTGCACATGGGAAAGAAGAATTAACGAGGGAGAAAGTTAGGTTTATATTTGCAACAGCCACCATAATGAAGTGCAGCTGTAATAGTGGGACTACCATGTGTATATATATTAAGGGGTAGATATTGGATGTCCATTACAGTGTAGAAGTGAGGAGAAGCATGAAGAAGCGATCAGCAACCCGTTTCTTGATATGGGTTGTGGTGATTACGCTGCATGCACATCTTAACATTGCAGCTCTGTCCAACTCCAATGAGACCATGTCTCTGTGTGATGGCTCCCTACAAGACTGCCCCATTCTCCATCAATTGGACTCACAATTTCCCACCGTCACCGCCAGAATGCTTGCTGGGGACAGTGTTAATACCGTTCCCAATGCTTTGGAGGAAAGTAAGCCAGTCATCCGTTGTACACAGAAGGATGGTTATCGTTACTGTACGCAATTAAGACTACCAAAGCAGGGTAAGGGTCCTTATTGTCGTTCGTACCAACAAAGGGATTGCCCTCCTTCATGATGAATATGTACGATTATGATTTTGTTGGTCATGCTATTTATGTACTCTTGATGCTTTGGTTTCTTCATCCCACTGTTATAAAAATGTCTGATCAGTTTCCCATGTTTCTTTTTATTGCAAGAATAAGTCCATGGGACAAATATCAGGAAAGATAGATTGTGAACATATCTATGAGCTTTTTCTGAAATCAATTTCTTGAACTCCTTGTTTGTGTTTTCTGAAGTTGTTTATGTGTCAATATTAAATTTATATATATAATTTAACTTTCAAAAATTTTACTTATTTTTTTTTTCTGTGTACGTGTGAATTGTTCTGGATTTTAAAAATCATAGCAATTTATATGCATTTATAATTTGACAAATGCAAAAAAAGAAGAAATGTTTATCACACAAATTATCTAGAATCACACTCTAATTTTTCACAATCAATCTGCAGACATAAATGAGTTTAAAATATAAAGAAAATAATAATAATAATAACAACAACAATAATAATAATAATAATTATAATAATAATAATAATAATAATAATAATAATAATAATAATAATAATAAAAGATGGGAAGCTAAACCAGACACTGTCCACATCTTATTTGTGGAGAAAAGAAAATTTGTTATTCAAAAGTTTATTTGAAATTTTTATTAATATTGCTACGGAATTTTTATTTAAAATCATTAAATATCGAACATAATTTCAGTATTTTTTTTCTAAAACCAGATATAAGAATCCAACCAAAACATACTATTTAAAATATAAAACTTTCAAATGAAATTCATCTTTAAAATGAAAATAGATTATATATGCTCTCAAATAAAAAATTAAATTTATTGAAAAAATTATAATTATAAAATAAATATTTGGAGATTGAAAAAAGAGAGTAACGTTTCTTCTCTTTCTCTATCGTACCATTTCCTTTTGTAACATGTTCAATTATATGATCAGAGCCACATAATTATGTAAAATATATGTGAAAAAGCTAAACTTATATTGATGTATCTTATGAAATATTGACCGACTGGTTACAAACAACCAACCGGATTTTCAGATAATCTGTTTATATCTTATTCTGTTTATATTTTATTGGGCTTATATCAGCTTAGGATCCATGACGTAAATTATAAATATAAAATCAGGGCCGAAAGGCATGTATGTTCCACTTACGCATTATTCACTCTAAGCTACTCTCAAATACTCAATGTAAGACCCGTAACTTTTATGGTGGGGGACATAGTGGGGCATGGTGGTCACCCACCTTTGACTATCATAAGGCAATTATTGTTGGTGCATTATTACGGGAAGCTTTGCACAAAGTGGGGGAGGCATTTTTGGCAGGAGAGGGAGAGAGAGTGTGAGCAGCCAGAGGGAGGGGAACCCTTCTCCCGTTTTCAGCCATCCAAGGAGCACCCATGGGAAGCTGTTCCAACCTTAGAAGGGGCTTAGAGGAGGATCTGAGTTGGGCACCTGGTGAGGATGAAGTTCTTGCACCAAGAGCTGGAAGAGGAAGTGAAGAGCTGCTGAAGTTCCTGGAAGATCTTGAGCTGCACGTTTGGGAGGAGATAGATCTCAAAATTTGCAAGGAAGTCTTCAAGAGGTAAGGGGAGTTGATTTATTTCCTTGATTTTTAAGATATTTTGTATTTGCTGCAATCTGGGTAGGATTTGGGAAGAAGGGGATGAAGAAAGGGGTTTCTGGGTTTTCTCTGGAACCTGCGTAATTCTGCAGAATTCTGCAGAATGAGCGTACGTCCAATTTTGGGGAGTCAAAATTGGACGTTCGTCCCAACAGTGCTCGACCAATTAGTGGTCGGCCAACTTCCGAACGTTCGTAAAATTCTGGTGGAATTGGACGTTCGTCCAAATTGCTCAGTGGTGAGCGTTCGGTTCTGAACGAACGTCCGCGTTCGTTCGTTGTATATATGGGACGCTCGTCCAAGTCGTATGTAAGCAGTGCGTTAATGAGCGTTCATCCGTGACTTAGTATTTTCGTGGGACGTTCTGGAACGTTCGGCTTTGGTCTCAAGACGTACGTCCATAGGTTGTAATGAGCGTTCGGTCATTCTATGGGTTAACGAACGTCCGTTCTTTAAGGATTTCGATCTTTAAGCGCTCGTCCAAGCAGTGATGAATTCAGGATAGCGTCCAAGGGTTTAGCGTTCGGCCTAAGTGATTGACTTTGCGTTCGGCTCGGTAGTTGAGCGTTCGGCCTTGGTATTGTGGTAATTATTAGCGTCCGGTTTTGGAGTATAAGTGAGCGTTCGGTTTTGGAGTATAAGTGAGCGTTCGGTTTTGGAGTGTAAGTCAGCGTTCGGTTTTTGGATATCAGAGAGCGTTCGGTTATAAGTGTTCGATGTGGATCTTGGACGTTCGTCCTTGGTTTTGGTGAGCGTTCGTCCTTGGTTTTGGGAGCGCTCGTCCGTATTTCGTGAACGTTGGTCCTTTAATTTGTGAACGTTCGTTCTTTAATTGGTGAACGTTCGTCCTTGAATTTGTGAACGTTCGTCCTTGGTCTGTGAGCGTTCGTCCTTAGAGCTCGGTTAGGTTTGGTGTTCATCGGCAGCGTTCCCTTTTATGAGGATTGATTTTAGAACGTTCGTTCAGACAGCATCAGAGTTGGAAATAGCATTCGGTAATAATGCATGAATCCGTGGAAGTATTTTGAAGCAATTATTGAGAATTGTTAGTTATTTTCCTTGATCCAATATTGGTTTAGTTATACATATTATTGAGAATATGTATGACTTCGTGATTGAGCACGTTATTTCTAGTTATACATATTATTGAGAATATGTATGACTTCGTGATTGAGCACGTTATTTCTAGTTATACATATTATTGAGAATATGTATGACTTCGTGATTGAGCACGTTTATTCTAGTTATACATATTATTGAGAATATGTATGACTTCGTGATTGAGCACGTTTATTCTGTTGGAGGTGGTACATACACTATGTTATTTACTTGTAACTTCGTCGGTCTTTTTAGCATTTTTGCTAGTCTCACGCGTGAGACGGAGATTCGAGTGTCACTTTCTTCTGCGCGAGGAGGTGAATGTCTCGCCCACTGACTTCGGCTCGTGTTGAGTATAGTGCATCGTTACGCGTAGTATCGATGTTTTTACTCGTTAGTCCTTGAGGAGTCGGGGAGATAGGTCTGAAGTCGCGATGGATGACGGCTCGGGTCGCCTGTTATTGAGAGCAGGTTATGACGACGAATTACAAGTAAACGACATCAGTTTATGAAAGACTAGTCTGCAATGTCATGTGAGTCGATTTATCATGGGAATTGTTATAGTATATGTAGTGGGTTTATAATGTGATAATTCTGGTTATTCATCTTGCATGTTGTGGCTGTGGTTTCTAACCGTGATGGTCGTACGGATACGGGAGAGATGGTAGTGCAGATAAAGTTGGATTTGGAATACTTCGAGAGAGAGACGGGAAGTAAAACTTGTTGGGTCTATAGGTAGTAACGAGCATTCTTACTAGTGAAGTTCGATCTTGGTGTTATTTATTTTCAGGTAGCGAGCGTTATTAGGTAAAAGTTGATCTTGATGTTAGTAGATCTGAGGTAGCTAGCGTCCGATCTTAATTTGGTAACCTGAGGTTTAGTTTGATTACGTTCGGTCAGTACTGAGGTGTTCAGCAGAGTACTTTAGGCGTTTAAACCAGACTCAAGTGTTCTTTATTATAGTGTCCTGTCTCGTAGTGATGGTTCTTAGGGAATGATCTTTATTGGTGATGTTGCTCTGAGGTTGTAATCATTTATAGGGAGTGACCGACCTTGATAGTCGTTGAGGTAACGATCGATTAATAAATAGTGATTAGTCGTGATGATGCATGATTCAGGAAGTGATCAATTAAGTGTCCGTCCGAATGGTACTTAATCTATGGTGTGCGAGATTTGATCTTTAAGCAATCGTTCGAATAGTGTTCGAAATAATAGTAATTGTTCTAGTAGAGTACACTGTCTTAACGCGAAGTTTAAGTACTTGATCTTAATTAGCGTTTGATCTTTTGGTATTCGACCTAATGGTATTCGGTATAATAGCATTTGATGTTCAGTTTCGAGCTTAAGTGATCAATCTTATTGTTTGTGTAAACAGTATCCGATGTAATATAAGTTCGTGGTTTTATCGCTTGATTCAGTAATGATACGATATCTGGGTATGTATTGAGGTTGAGGGTACTGTAATAGGATGTCTTGATCTGTGGTTGATTGTGGACATATTGAGGGGACTAAGAATGAAATTGCAAGTGGGACACCTTCCGTTGATTTGCTCATCAACGTATCATCCGGATGAGAGTTTATTGTGTATTGGGTTGATTATTAGGTACTATGGAATGAGTGTCCAACAGGAATTGTGGTACGTTGGTTTGAGGATGTCTGACTTAATTATTATATGATATTTGTATTGAAATAACTATGCACGTTTTATAAGTGAAGTGTTTCAGGTTAGCTCACCCTTACTTTGCTTGTTTGTGCATGTGAATGCGATGATCGTATAATGTGTGATGTTATACGGGAGCAGTTGAAGGTCTGTCACGTGATCCTGTGCAAGTGGAGGAAGAGATGGAAGATCGAATTAGAAGGATTCAAGGTTATCTTTGTAGTTGCGTCTGAGCTTAAAACTGATGTATAGATTTTAGTTTATGTTCGGGATGTTATGTATTTTTTACACCATTAAAGTTTTGAAAATTATTTTTTTAGGTGAATTTTTGGGATGTTACACTCAATAGTGATAATCATTCACTAAATATTCAACCAAGAGCCGAGGTTCTTCAAATCACACGCCTAACACCGATCGGCCAACAGTAGGAGTTTAGAGACGAGCAAGCAGCCCAGACACGTTAGCAGGTTAGTCTCTCGGTCCCAAAAATATCTACTAAAACATATATGAATTGAAGTAACTCGTTTTAAGAAAAAAAAAATGAGCTGCTATGTATACTGTATATAAATAATTATATAAGAGATTTAGTGTATATATATATATATATATATATATATATATATATATATATATATATATATATATATATATATATATTTATATGTAAGTCTACAATTTTTTTTCCAGAAATTTCTATTTCATTACACTTAAACTATTTCCAGTTTTAAATACATTTTAAAACTACCAGCTTTATGTTTTTAATAATTGTATTTTTTTAAATAAATGTTATTGGTATTTATTCAAATACTTGAATAGTAAATGTATTCTCATATATAATTTCGATAAAACTATTATTAAACCTGTATCCTTAAAAAAAGTAACAAGACCATTGACAACATTATAATGTATACTAGTTAATCTGTGTACAGGTATAAATAATTATAAAATCCTTGGAATGGCAATTTGAACACATATAAATATAAATATTTAGAATTTGGAGTTTCATTTTAGTATTTATAATAATCTCATACAGAAAGTGATATAATTAATTTAACAAATCTTATTCCTAATTTTATCTTTATACACTAGTGTAGAATTGACCTTTAACGTCACCCCATAGACGTCCGTCCACAAAAATCTCAACGTAAATAATTGACCGATGGCATAAATGTAAATAATTGAGTGTGGAGACGTCCGTCCTGGAGGGGGTTGGACGTCTATAATATAGTAGACGTCCGGCCCCTCTAACGGACGTTCAAAAGGCTGACAGGAGAGTTGAAGATTCAGCCTTTTGAACGTCCGTCCTGGAGGGGGTCGGACGTCTATTATATATAGACGTCCGGCCCCCTCCAGGACGGACGTTCAGAAGACTGACGGGTGGTGTTGAAGAGTTGATTGCTTCAGCCTTTTGAACGTCCGTCCTGGAGGGGGCCGGACGTCTATATATAGTAGAAGGCCGGACGTCTATATATAGTAGAAGGCCGGACGTCTATATATAGTAGAAGTCCGGTCCCCTCCAAGACGGACGTTCTAAAGGTTGAAGCAATCAACTCTTCAACTCTCCCGTGAGCTTTTGAACGTCCGGCCCCCTCCAGGACGGACGTTCAAAAGGTTGAAGCAATCAACTCTTCAACTCTCCTGTCAGCCTTTTGAACGCCCGGCCCCCTCCAGCACGGACGTTCAAAAAGCTGACAGGGTGGAGTTGAAGAGTTTATTGCTTCAGCCTTTTGAACGTCCGGGGGCCGGACGTTCAAGAGGCTGACAGGGTAGTTGAACACGTCAGCCTTTTGAACGTCCGTCCTGGAGGGGGCCGGACGTTCAAGAGGCTGACAGGGTAGTTGAACCCGTCTGCCTTTTGAACGTCCGTCCTAGAGGGGGCCGGACGTCTACAATATTATAGACGTCCGGCCCCTCCAGAACGGACGTTCAAAAGGCTGAAGCAATCAACTCTTCAACACCACCCGTCAGTCTTCTGAACGTCTGTCCTGGAGGGGGCCGAACGTCTATATATAGTAGACGTCCGACCCCCTCTAGGGCGGACGTTCAAAAGGCTGAATCTTCAACTCTCCCGTCAGCCTTTTGAACGTCCGTTAGAGGGGCCGGACGTCTACTATATTATAGACGTCCGACCCCCTCCAGGACGAACGTTCATATTGATCTTCATAAGCAAGAGGGTGTTGTTCAAGAAGAACATGAAGTAGGTGAATTTCTTGAAGGTCCACATAATACAACGCTGTTGACGAGTTATGTCAATTATATTGCATTCGTGATGTGACAGAGACTAGTTAGTAAAGTAGTCGAATTATTTTCGAATTTTGTTACCCAATATTGCTATCCAATACTTTCTTTAGACTCTAGTGAGCAGACTCAACCCTAATACAAATGATATGAACATCATCATTAAACATCTAACAAAAACAACTAAATAAAATAAGATTAAAACATACGTGTTTGATGTTGTTTTTTCTAAATACATACTCGATTTTTTCCATGCCTTTACAAAGTATTTAT
Organism: Vigna umbellata; assembly: GCF_029865625.1. Taxonomy (NCBI): domain Eukaryota; kingdom Viridiplantae; phylum Streptophyta; class Magnoliopsida; order Fabales; family Fabaceae; genus Vigna; species Vigna umbellata. The sequence goes on along the minus strand of NC_142168.1, from coordinate 11,265,725 downwards.
TGTATGAATGATCCAAGAGTTATTGATATATTCAAAGAATAAAGGTCATGAAATACAATTATGATGTAAGCAATAAAACAACAAAAATTGATTCATGTTCACAATTCATGATATTTTTCCATACTCCTGTGACGACATCCCATACCTAAATAAAATTGAATAACATTTTGTATTTGGCTTACATATTTTTTTGCATATTTTTTTGAATGTAGTATAAACATAAGAGATGATAACATTCAGAAAATGCAATGCTAATGACATTTAATAAGATGGATGTAAATTGAAATGTTTTAGAGAGAAAATTTACTTTAGTCACGGAAAAAGAATGAGTCACGAATTCATCAGTTGATTTTATTTTTGTGACCGAAACACAAATGCGTGATTGTGGAGGTTACATAGTTTTAGTAAGATGGAGGCAAGCTGAAATGTTTCAAAAGGAGAATTTAATTTAGTCACCAAAAAAGAATTAATCACTACCAATTGGTTTTATTTTTGTAACCAAAACCAAATGCGTTGTAGATGGATTTTTCAGTTTCAAATTCAGTTACTAACGATCTTCCTTTATTTTACTTTTAAACAGTTATTGATCTAGCGATCGAAGTGTTGCAATACATAATGTCAATCACTAATTCAATTGGTAAATATTCTTAAATGACTAACTTTTCATTTTGTCACTATTTATAATTTGCCACTTACAAAAATCGGTGACTAATGCTGTCACTATTTATTATCAACCATATTTCGGTCGCTAAAATAAATGATTAAGTAAATGAATTTCTAGTAGTGATAGTTTGTCTAAATAAATAAAATAAAATCTAAAATTTGTATTTGTTACTAGGTAAATCAAAACTGAATCCAAGTTTAGTTAAATCAAATTTATTTTTGGAATTATCCTTGTACTGGAGGAGACTTAAAGTGGGAATGAAAGATAATGGAAGCCAAAAGTAAGTCATGAGTGGGAAATATCTATTGCTTATTAGTGCGATCCAATCTTCCTCTTTGTGCCCGTAAACAACGCACCATAATGTATTTATAGTCTATCTAACCAATCAAGTGTGGCTGGCTGTGGAAATATTGGAATGTCTTTTGTTTACTTTCTACCCAAAAACTAATAGTTAATAATATGACTTGCTTATTGGCTTGTTCATTGACCAAAGGCCTATAAAAAGACAATTATTTTATCTATTGTTTACTGTTATCTTTTAATTTAGACATTGTACATTTTTTTAATTTAGGCAAATTTAAACCATTAATTAAAAATGTCAACATATAACTACTTAAATGTACAAAATGTGAAAAACTAAGTACTATGTTCATATTTTCAAATAAAGTACTTCAACACTTTAATATTTTTAGAGGATAAAATATAAATAGTTTTGTAAATACTCTTTGAACTAAGAAGTCTACCTTAATTTTAAATTTTAACTCAGCTAAACTTGTTTTTTAATGAAAAAAAAAGGCAAATGGAAAGGATCATAAATTTATAATCTGAATTAAAAAGTATTTAAAAATAATAAATATTTAACATTTAAATAAACCAAGACAAATAAGTATTTCAGATTTTTAAATAAAATACTACATAGAAACATCATTAATATTTAAACTTGCAAAGCTTGTTAAATAAAAGCATAGCTATATACCTAGGTAAGGGAAGGGAACACATTTGCTTTAGGAAAAGGGACGAGAGAGGTGATTTTGACAAGTCGTCTGTGTAAGAAGAAACGAAAGAAAAAAAAAGAATAAAAGAGAAGAAAATCTTTTGAGAATGACAAACAAAATAAAAAATCTTATAAATATAATAATTGACTATGTTACTAAAAAATAAGTATTTTTATTCATTTAATTAAACATAACTTATTATAATATAGACACAACTGATTATAAGCATGCTTTTTGTTTTTTATTTTATTCTCTTTTAGTTACAACAATAAGTTATTAAAAATAATTTAATGTTATTAAATGTCAATAAATAAAATTATATATTTTTTTCTAATCAATCCTTTCTAGCAAACCAACCATGCATAGGATTTTAGATTTGACAGAGGGAACATATGCTTAGACTTGAAATGTCCCACTTTCTTAGAAAGACTACAGAGCTTTGAGAAAATTTCTCAGAAATCCTTATATATTCATTGGTAGATTTATGGTGTTCGATCCCTTTGTTACTTTGATTACAGATTATCGATGGACACAAGTTGCACAAGAACAGCTTTAAGAACCATCTTCTTCCTCCTCCTGTGGTGCTGCCTCTCTTTCATTTCCATGGCAGACGTTATTTATCGTCCCACTGACCTCTTTAGCATCAGCTGTGGCTCATCCACCAACTTCTCCACTCCCGACACTCGGAATTGGACTTCAGACAATCACTTTCTCTCTCCAACCAACCTCTCAGTCGCTGCTCCTTCACTCACACCATCTACCATACAGGGTCCCTACACCCATGCTCGTCTCTCTCACTCTCCATTCACTTACTCATTCCCTCTCACACCAGGCCCCAAGTTCATTCGTCTCTTCTTCTACTCTACTTCATACCAAAACTTCCCTCGCTCCCTAGCCTCTTTCTCAGTCCAAGCAGGCCCCTACACCCTCCTTCAACATTTCAATGCTTCACTCAACGCCGATGTTGATGATGATCCTAGCCACCCTGACATCTTGTTCAAAGAGTATTGCATCAACCTCCAAGATGGTGACCAGCTCAACATAACCTTCCTTCCTAGCACCACAGATTCCTACGCTTTCATCAACGGGATCGAGATTGTTTCGATGCCCCCTTATCTCTACTACACCGATCCTGACGACTCCACAGAGCAGCCGCAATTTGTTGGCACCATGACCCCGGATTTCTATTTCGTTGAGAACAAGTTTGCTCTCGAGACCATGTACAGGTTAAAAGCTGGTGAACATACAATCTCCTCCTCTGAGGACACGGGTATGCTCAGGACTTGGGATGCCGATAGCAAGTACCTAGATACTCAAAGTGAAGAATCTATTGAGTTTAAGAGTACAACTAAGCTGAGCTTCACTAAGAAGATTCCTAACTACACGGCACCAGACCAAGTATTCCGATCTGTAAGGAATATGGGAAGGGATGCATCTTTCAACATGAGGAACAACATCACTTGGCAACTTACCGTTGATTCCGGCTTCACCTACTTGCTAAGGTTATACTTTTGTGAGCTTAACCCGAGAGTTCACGAGGCTGGTTTCTTGAGATTCTTCATCTTCATACATGATCAGTTGGCTACCGATTGGGCAGACGTTTTCATGTGGACGAAACAGTGGGGTGTGCCCGTGGTTAAAGAGTATGTAGTTATCATCTCAGAGAATCCGAAAAAAGTTAACCTTTCGCTAAAAATGCATCCTCACCCTAAAAGCATTATCCAGGACGCACAAATAAATGCAATTGAAATCTTCAAAATCAGCAATTATAGAGGTAGTCTTGCTGGACCAAATCAGGACCCTCCTCTACAAACCGCAGTGGTATCCCGTCAAGGGTCAAACAATAAAAACGGAGCCTCCAAGAAAACCCTAGCCGCCGTGACAGGGACAGTTTTCGGTGTCCTTTTCCTCTCTTTTATTGTCGCTTTCTTCTTCGTCAAACGCAAGAAAAACATCTCCGTTGAAAGTAAGAAAGAGGGAAATTCTCGCCGGGATGGGTCATCACCACTACCAACCAACCTCTGTCGTCACTTCTCAATCTCTGAAATCATTGCCGCAACCAATAACTTCGACGAACTCTTCGTCGTTGGAGTGGGAGGCTTTGGCAACGTGTACAAAGGCTACATAGACGATTCAACACCTGTGGCAATCAAAAGGCTCAAACCGGGTTCTCAGCAAGGTCTGAACGAGTTCATGAACGAGATCGAAATGCTCTCTCAACTTCGACATCTCCATCTTGTTTCCCTCATCGGTTACTGCTACGAGAGCAACGAGATGATCCTCGTTTACGATTTCATGGATCGTGGAGCCCTCCGTGATCATCTCTACGACACCGATAACCCTTTGCTTTCATGGAAGCAAAGGCTTCAGATATGCATCGGGGCGGCACGAGGACTGCATTATCTGCATACAGGTGCGAAACAGATGATCATTCACCGTGACGTGAAGAGCACAAACATCTTGTTGGATGAAAAATGGGTGGCGAAAGTTTCAGACTTCGGATTGTCTCGAGTTGGGCCCATAGGTTCTTCAATGACCCATGTGAGCACTCAGGTGAAGGGCAGTGTTGGGTATTTAGATCCGGAGTATTACAAACGACAGCGTTTGACGGAGAAGTCGGACGTGTACTCGTACGGAGTGGTGCTCTTAGAGGTATTGTGTGGGAGGCAGCCTTTGCTCCGAACGGTGGAGAAGCAACAGGTGTCCCTCGTGGATTGGGCGAAGCATCGGTATGAGAAGGGATCTCTGAGTGAGATTGTGGATCCAGCACTGAAGGGTCAGATAGCACCTCTCTGTTTGCGCAAATTTAGTGAGGTTGCGATGAGCTGTTTACTTGAGGATGGGACTCAGCGACCTTCCATGAACGACGTCGTTGGGGTGTTAGAGTTTGTTCTGCAGCTTCAGCTTCAGGACAGTGCTCATGGTGATGTAGTGTGGGAGAGTGGTGGGGATTATGAAGGCAGTACAACCGAGGACATGTTTAGCAGCTCCCATAGTAATAGCAGTGTATTGAACACTACAAGCTACGGTAATAAGGAATCTGATAGGTTAATCGCTGATAATGTTTTTTCTGAGCTTAAGGATCCAAAGGGACGCTGATCGAGGTTAGTGTACTCAATCGATTTAAAGTAGAGTTTGGTGACAAGAAAAATGGTTCCAATTGTAATAGCAAAGGGCATTAAAGTTTGATCTGTGTGTAACTAGCCATCCCTAAGGTTCACAACTAGTTCTAGCAAAGTGGTTATTGTTGGTGAAGATTGGATTAAAAGAACGGAATTGGAAGAATTTACTTTCTTGTTTATTCTTAATGTTATAAAAAGAGCATAATGTTGTTTAGGAAATTAAACCAAAATTTCTTCCTTTCTTTTTCCTTTTTTTTTTTGTTGTGGGTTATTAATGTTCTGGTACCCAGTAGTATTATGAAAGTTAGGTTCATTTTGGTGATAAATACTTATGTAAATGAATTGAAAGTCTTTCATTTAAGAAAAATGTATACAGTTGCAGAAAGAAGATACAATGGTCCTCACTCAATTTGTATCTCTTTATTGTAAGAACTTCAATATATATACATACATAAATAAATAAGTATGAATACTTTCTCACATGTTGTAGCTGGTCATTGTCTTAGGTATACATTGATCAACTTGGTGGAAATGTTTTTAGTGGTTTTTGTGTGGGAAAATGATTTTTTAACAATTTTTTTTATAACTTTTTTGTGTATACACAAGTCTAAGCAAGTTTTTTTATTGAAAGAGATGTGTAGTAATTATTGTGAATTTAAGAGAAGCCGTTTGTGTTGTATTAAGAAGTTAATTTTATATGAGCTTTAAATCTTCATTTCTTTCTGTTTGTTTGATCAGTGACAACTTTTTTGACAACTTTTGTGTGGAACGAGTGATAGTCTATCCCTCACATCCTGTGTCAACCAGGATTACTTTTGTGTATTGAAGATAAGGAAAATCTCTTTCTAACTTTTTTTTGTAGGTAGTATGACACTGATATATTAACACCACAACAATTTATTTAACTTTTATTTTTTTTAATTAGAGAAATATTGTGATACTTTTTCTCCCCCTCACAGCCTAATTGTCATATATTTTTAGAATTATCTTTTGTCAGGTATCGTGAATGCATTGAAATATTTTATATGTTTTTCATATATCTTCATGCTTAAAATTTTTGAATATTTATTTGATATTATTTATCATTGATTATTAAATATTTTTTTATAAATACAAATATTCTCTTATTTTATATAACTATTTTATTTCTATAATATGTGTAAAATAAATGTAACATGTCTTAAAGTACAAAAATAGATAAAGATGTAAGAATAGGATAACAAAGAAATAAATTCTTTATCAAATGTCGAATAATATATATAATTATATAGATCACCGAACATCAATTTTAGAGCTACGAAGTGTAAGAAAACAGTTGGACGATGATTAGTGATCGTACATGAATTTGAGAGAGGTATAATACGAAGTTTTAGAAAGAATATATATTAGTGGCAGTGTATTAATGTAGCCATAGTAGAGAAAAAGACTGTGGATCGAGTTTCTTTTACCCACTGCATCCAATACAAGCACTATCTATTCCACTATGTTAAAGGAAGACTTATTATAAAAGAAAGTAGAAATAAATGGTCTATAAGTAGGTTAGTGTGACCTTGGAGGAGGAAACTAGACCGAACGTGTCATTATCACTCAGCTATATTGCAATTACATGTAGCCCCATAAACTACACATGTGAAAAAGGAAGATGATTAAGCATTTGAAAAATGAGCACCGAAGCTGATGCAGTGGTAGGATTTATATTGATATAGTGGTGCTTCATGTTGAGATATATCTCTATATTTTGTTGTAGTTGCAGAGGAGCCGGAATGAAAAGAGCACACATTTCTGGTGTGATGTGGTTGCTGATCATTTTTGTCAACGCATGCCTCAGCATTTCAGATCCGGCGAAGACCAACGACACCACTTCTGTTTGCGATGGCTCCCTAGAGGAGTGCCTCAACCACCGCCACTTGGACTCGGAGTTCCCCACCATCGCCGCCTCTCACCTCGCCAGAATGCTTGGTGAAATCAACAGTAAGACCCTCTTTCTAACAACAAATCGTGAATCTTCCTGTCACATCCGCGTTAACCGTTATAAAGATTGTTTTCCTGATGAGATCAAAATACCTAAACAAGAACGTTGTGATCCCTACAAAAGAAATTGTTGAATAGCTTCCATGATTGGGATGTCAACCTGTCTTGTGTTTCGCTGCCTCCTCCATTTCCGTCGTTGTTCTATGTATCTAGAGTTACTGGGCATGTATCACTTTCATTACTGTAAGAATAACTGTCACAAATGTCTGTTTTTCTTATTTCAACTATCATTTAATGAAGTTTCTAGTTATATATTGTCTTGCACGATAACGGACGATAGCGGCGGCTGATGTTGAAAGTTTGTCTTCATTCCTTGAACGATAGTATGATTTGTTTACATGTTATTAGTAAACCAGCAATTGAAAGTTCATATTCATTCCTCGGACACCATAATGAAAGTTCTAACTTCATGTAAACAGTGGTGCCTTATTTCATGGACTGTTACTTTTTATTATTTTTGTTCCTTTCCAAATTAAGAAATTAATGTACTTAAAAAATTATTCCGATACAAGAATCTTAAGATTTTTATTTATTCTTATTTTTGCAACACGATAAATATGCATATATAAATTAATGAAAAATATATGTTGAAATAAAAAAGTAATCATATTATTTTAAATTTGAAAATATTATAGCTAGATTAAAATATTTTTAAATTTATAAAAAAAATGAAAAAAAAGGAAAAGTGTGTTTTATATAATTTGGCAGCACAACAAGATTATTAGTAAAGAAATTGCTTTCTAACTCGCGGTATAGGTATCAGTTTAGGAAAAACCGAAGTCTATCAAAACGCGGTGGCATTTTTGTAATTTAGGTGAACTTATATGCCTCGGTTCAAGGGAACCTGAAACATATAAGTAATATTACCTCGGTTCATAGCAAAACCGATGCCTAAAAGTTCTGAATTTTGAAATCTGTAGAGAACCTATGGTTTCAGTTCAGTAAGAACCGGTGCAAATCCATATTTATGCCTCGGTTTAGACGGGAAGCGAAGCGTATAGCTATTTAATATTTTTTTTTTAGGACTATATACCTCGGTGGAGAGTGAACCGGTGCATTAAAAAATTACCCTAACTCCTGCATGTTTCGTTATGATGTTTCATTTCCCACGTTTCACTTTCCCTGCAACCCCTCCTATTCTCCTGCAACCCCTCCCATTCTCCAGTCCCCTCTCCCTCTGCATCCCCAGGACGCTGCGGCTTCCATTCTCCAGTCCCCTCTCCCTCAACTCCACTGCGGCTCTCATTCTCCAGTCCCCTTTCCCTCAACTCCATCATTCTCTCACCAGATGGCTTCTCCCTCTGCATCCCTAGGACGGAGCGGCGACGGTGCGGCGACGGTGCGGCGAGGCGAGACGAGATGAGACGGTGCGATGAGGACAGATCTCACGACGGTGCGACGAGACGAGACGGTGCGGCGAGGCGAGACGAGATGAGGCGAGATGAGACGGTGCGGCGACGGTGCGACGAGGACAGATCTCGCGACGGTGCGACGAGAACAGATCTCGCGATGGTGTGGCGAGGCGAGAGAACTCCAACGGCGCGACGAGGGAGCTCGCGATGGTGCGGCGAGAGCCCGTGACGGCGGCGAGAGCCCGCGACGGCGGCTGCAATGGCGGAAACCCTTTTCTGCGTTTTTTGGTTTTTGATTTTTGGTTTTTGGTTCTCTTTCTTTGCAGGTAGATGGCGAAATGCATTGATTTTTTGTTTTTGGTTTGGATCTCTATCTCCGGTCTGTTCTCTCTGCTTCCTATTCCCCTTCTTCTTTGATTGTCAAAGTAATTTTGTGCTTCCTATTCCCCTTCTTCTTTGATTGTCAAAGTAATTTTGTGGAAAGACATGGATGAAAAGAATTGTAGAAAAGAGAAAGAAGTTTAACCAGAAAAGAGAAAAAAGTTTAACCAAATAAACAAACATAAAAACTCTGATCTCATTCTGATCTCGTTGAAAATAAAAAAATTAAAAGACTCTACTGCCTCGATTGTTTTTGAACCGAGTCAGAATCTGAAATCTTTTGATTCGGTTCAGGACCGAGCTAAAAAATTCATTCTTTTTTACCTCGTGTGCATATACACCGGTTATAGAACCGGTGTCTATTTGAAAAAATAACCGAGACAGTATAGGTTGATTGCACTAGTTATATAGTTTGTGAACTACAAGAAAATCATTAAAAAAAATCAATTCTAGAGATTAAAAATAAATAATCATAGACTAATTTAAATACTAATTTATAAATTAAAATTATTAGTATTTAAAATAATTATATTATAAATACATAATTATAATTGTATTATAAATTAGAGTCTATCTCTAACATTAGATACCAATGTTTTAATATATAAATTAATCTTTAATTTTAAATAATTAATCATATAGAGACAAATTTACGTACTAATATTTTGATGGTTAAAATTTTGTTTCTAAACCAATTTAGAGTATAATTCATAAATCCATTATAATTTCAATGGAGAAACATGAATGTATATTGGTTGGTAACTAACCCACATCTTTCAAAGTTCTCTCATTATTATTATGGGCCACGTTTCCACAATTTGAATTTGAAACGATACCACTATATAACTCACTAACTATGCTATGAAAAGGAACATATAAAAATTTCCATTAAACGTCCTATCAATCTCATAATAAAAAAATGCAAAATATGTGAACTCAACCTGGTCATATATATATACATCAATTAAAAACAATGACAACATGCAAAATCACACAATGAAAAGTATGAAATATGTAAGATGTAAAGGTTTGATAAATTTTTATATGATATAAGAAAATACATAAAAAATTTATGAGTATAAGTATGTGAACAAAAAGTTTAAAATATAGAAAAATGCCTAAAAAATACTAAAAAAATAAAACAAAAACTGTCTAGTAAATGAACAATATTTGGATATGTTGGCAGCTCCTAATATCCTTTTGGAATTGGTCATCACATTTCTATTTTCATCTCGAACAACTTTCTTTAAAATGTGCCTTAATTCGAAATCTTTATAAAAAAATTAATATTTTGAATTTTCTCCACCATAATTTTGCATCTCAAAATTTATGACTATGTCATCACATGTAAAGACTTTACTACCAAATATACACAAAAATAAGTTATCATAAAAAAAATTGAGTCAAAAATCAATTTTTAACCATTTTTGATGAATTTTACAAAATCAGGTGAATAATAAAAACACAAAAACATAGTGAAATAATTACTTTTCGAAGAGTATTTAAGTTGGTGAAAATAAAAATTACATCAATAATAATAATCAACTGAGACATTCATGTATTTTTTGTAATTGAGATTAACACAATAATCAAATTTTAAATTTCAATTATATAATGAATATATAAGACACTTACTTTAATAATATAATTGGATCTACAAAAACTTTAATCAAATAAAAGAAAAGGGTCCATCACCATGAAACACCTACAAGCATAAATTCACACAACAAAAACGATCTTCAAAACGTTTACCAACATTCATGCAATAATTATCAAAGAAAAACAAAAGGAAAACATAGCGTCGAAATCATGAGGAAGAAGAAAACTAGAAATTCTAATTTAAATAGTTTTATGATTTGGAGGTTGATATAAATCTTGACAAGTATATCATACTCACATATAGTCCAATGTAAATATTCAATTTTATGTCAAACTCTAAAAAATCTTATATAAACAAAAAAAAAATATGATGTAAATAAGTTCTATTTATTTTAAAAAATATCACTATATATTTTTTTAGTCTCGAATTGATTTTGTGATGTGAAAAGGTTAATTTTATACTAATGAACAATTTAATAATTAGGGAAGGAATTCAATAAATTTATCTAAAACCTTAAACAAAAACTATAAAAATATTCAGTCGCATAACTTAAAATGAATTGAAGAAAATATAAATTTAAAAGATAAACAATTGTTCCCCGATAATAATACAACTAACTAAAATTATAAAATACATCTCTCGTTACAGTGGAATTAACTTATATTGTTGCACTAAAAACCTTAAAAGTCATTAAATATTTATTTTTTACAATAAAATCTTCAAATTACTGAGAGCGAATTCATATACTTCTGTCAACCCTAGTGTGATCAACAATTCAGTTGGAAATATGATTTCTTTTATAAGCTGACTTCCTTTGCAGTACTAATTGGATAATTCATTTTTGGTAATTAAAAGTCGGATGTTGCTCCCTCCACCACCACACCTTTCTCCCTCCACCTCTTATTTACTATTTTGTCCCTAAGTAAAATTTTATTTTTAGGATTATTATTTTTTAATTTTACACATTCACAACCTATTCCACTAATAACCTATTCTAGTCCTCCGTACATGAGTAAAATATTTTTTTTTTCATTTTAACATTATATTTCTTTTTCTCTTTCTTTCGCTGCTGTGAGATACTACAAGTTGCAAAGATTGGTGATGGTGGAAAGAATTCTCAAGCAGTCTCCCTCTCATGGTGCAGTGTCACTCTCGTGGTGCATTGCGTTTGTTGCTTCCTCCAGGTGTGTATTGGAATAAACATTCAAATAAAACCCTAAAATAAAAAATGTAACCTTTAAACGGAGGTGACATCCTTCAACGGATGTCAACATCCGTTTTTCCTTAAACAGATGTTGACATCCGTTGAAGGATGTCACCTCCGTTTAAAGGTTACGTTTTTTATTTTAGGGTTTGTTTTATTAGTTTATTCTTTATTTTGGAAATATTTTAATAATTAATTTAAATGTTTTAATTTATTATTTTTGAATATATTTTTAATGTATTTTAATAATATAAGGAAAATGAAGAAGAAAGAAACGGAGGAGGAGAAGTGAAACAAATAAGACAAATGGGGTTGCAGAGTAAAATGGAAGATAAATTGTTAAACGGAAATGAGAGATGGAAAGATGAGGTGCAAGGAGTAAAGTAGGAGAACTAGGTTTGAAATAAATTAAAATAGTAAAAGTAAAAAATTTTAATTTGAGAATATAATTGGAATTAAAAAAAATTGGGGAGATGGAGAGAGAAAGATGTAGTGATGGAGGGAGAAACACCCTTAAAAGTCAATTAAAAGACGCATTTACAAATTTAAATGACTAAAAGGCAACTATGTTAGCCCTGAAAAGATTGTTGTCAATAATTTTTCATATAAAACTGGGCTGAAGTAAATTTAGTTGGATCGTTGTTAGGCCCAATGAAGGAGCCCACTACTGAGAGCTTTTAGTGTGTGTCACAAGAAGCAATTTCAATGTTTGAATTTTATTGGTAGTACGATAAACAATTTACACTTATCTTTTCTCAGTTAAATACTAAAAATATGTATAATGTAGTAAGTTAGGTGATAAAATATCTGTATCAATCGATTTATTTATGATTAAAAAATATTTGTATCGATTTATTTATGATTAAGAATTAATATTTGTTTACCCGTCTTTGCACTAAACTTGTGTACCAATTATTAACTAACCATTATGAACTATTAAAAGTTATGTTTAGGAGTACTGGACTTTATATCTTATTGTTGAATATAGTGAAAAATTATATTTAGATTAATCTCCCTTGTGTAAAATACACACATAGGGTTATCTATTTATAATAGAAGAAATATGGGCTAAACCCAAAATACAAATGAGAAATAATAACAAACTAACTAAAAGATAAAAGATATAATATATCTAACACTCCCCCTCAAGCTGGAGCATACAAATTGTATGAACTAAGCTTGAAATAGATGAACTCAGTGTTAAACTAGATGATTTGTCTTCAAGAGTGTGAGACAAACATAGATGGACTAACAGTAGCTTGTGAAACTTCAACTTCAAAAGTGGATGAAGGAGAGCCGTGTGGACAATGATAAACTGCAAGGACTGATTCCCAATCAATGATGGAAGAGTGACAGGATCAACAGTGGTAGCTGAAAGCTAAGAGCTACAAAACTGCAGGGACTACACTAAATCATCATCAATGATGGATGGGTGACGGGATCAACAGCAGTAGCTGAAATCTACAAAACTGCAGGGACTACACCCATATATATGTGACTTGCAGTGTCTTGGAAACGTACTCCCCCTTAGTGTGAAGGGTGGAAATGTGGAATATCACAGTTGCTGGACCACTAAAACAAAACAAAATATTAAGCTACAATGTTGAAACAAAATCAGAGATCCAAAGATACATTGGAGGTCCAAAATTCTTTGCTGGACAACTCCCAAGTGGTGATACTTAGCCGTGTATCACAAGAAGATCGGACTAAACTCTAGCCCAAGAAGAACTGACGTAGTTGCGTTTATTTGAGACGGTAGCGACTGCAGCGGCGGTTGATAGCTATAAAACTGTAGGGACTAAATTGCCATCACTGACTGATGGGGCCTGTAGTGGCTGGAAGCGACAAAACTACACGGACTGCCATCACTAACTGACGAGGTGATGGGACCTACAGTGGTTGGAAGCATATAACGGCAAACGGCCGGACAGCGGCAAACGGCCGGACAGCGGCAAACGGCCGGACAGCGACAAACGGCCGGACAGCGGCAAACGGCCGGACAGCGGCAAACGGCCGGACAGCGGCAAACGGCCGGACAGCGGCAAACGGCCGGACAGCGGCAAACGGCCGGACAGCGGCAAACGGCCGGACAGCGGCAAACGGCCGGACAGCGGCAAACGGCCGGACAGCGGCAAACGGCCGGACAGCGGCAAACGGCCGGACAGCGGCAAACGGCGCCTGGACCGCGGCAAACGGCCGGACCGCGGCAAACGGCCGGACCGCGGCAAACGGCCGGACCGCGGCAAACGGCCGGACCGCGGCAAACGGCCGGACCGCGGCAAACGGCGCCTGGACCGCGGCAAACGGCGCCTGGACCGCGGCAAACGGCGCCTGGACCGCGACAAACGGCGCCTGGACCGCGGCAAACGGCGCCTGGACCGCGGCAAACGGCGCCTGGACCGCGGCAAACGGCGCCTGGACCGCGGCAAACGGCGCCTGGACCACGGCAAACGGCGCCTGGACCGCGGCAAACGGCGCCTGGACAGCAGCAAACGGCGCCTGGACCGCAGCAAACGGCGCCTGGACCGCGGCCTACAACGCCTGGACAGCGGAAACCCTAGGTATGAGTCCAAGCCAACAAAACGGAGAAATAGGAACCAAAACACACTCAAGAAGCTCCGGCGAGATGATCTGCAGTGATGCGGTGAAACTCCGACACCGGGAAGGCAACGCGTGCAGAACACGCGGTCGAGACTAGCCGAGAAGAAGCGGCGCTTGGAGGCGCGTGGTGAGGAGTCTGGTCATCACTCCGGCGGGGTTGGCCGTCGCTCGAGGAGACGCTTCAGATCTGCTGGTCACCGGTCGAAACTGTGGCGGCGGCGACGGCACCGCGACGGTGGCCGGAGTTAGCAGCTTCGACAGCGGAAAGTGGCGGCGACAGTAGTGGCACACTGGGTCTGGACTGGTACTGACTGTGGCAGAGATTTAAGAAGAAAAAATGGACTGTCCACTGAGATTTTAGGGCTGCCGGCGGCCATGGCAGCCGGAGAAGAGATCAGAGAACCTGGTTCTAATACCATGTTGAATATAGTGAAAAACTATATTTTGATTAATCTCCATTGTGTAAAATACACATAGGGTTCTCTATTTATAATAGAAGAAATATGGGCTAAGCCCAAAATACAAATTAGAAATAATAACAAACTAACTAAAAGATAAAAGATATAATATATCTAACACTTATAAAAAAAAAGTTATATACTAAAAGTTATGATTTATATATAAGAGTTTACAAAAAATTTATAAAATCATAGAACTTATTCATCATAAAATTTACAAAATCATAAAACTTATTCATCCCAAAATATTATTAATTTATGTTTTACTCTATTAATAATAACTTTATTAAAAATAATAATATTTTATAATCATGATTGCTTTTTATATTATTACTATTATTATTAATTATAAATCTCTTAATGTAAAAGAGTTTTTTTATGGAACTCTTTAAAGTGTATGTCCCACTGCAAATATTTTACTTTTCCAAAATCTAAACACTCCCAACAGCTCTGTACATTCAAGTTAGTTGTATTATTATTTTTTATACAACATACTAAGAAAAAAAAAATTAACATTCTTCTTCATCACGTCACTTTATTTCCTATTTGTCTTGTATATTGAATTTTATCCACTTTTAACAACTTACCTTTAAGGATGTAATTTTAGGATATAAAATTAATTACTGTTAATTAGAAACTCATACTGAAATTTGAAGTAAATACACACATACACATTATAAGTTAAGGAATTATTTAAGTGGTGGGTACTTTATTTTCTAATTGAAAAAGCGACCTAGCTGGGAGCAATTACGGAAAATTATATCACTGGATCTTATGAGTTTGAACAGTCTTTCCTGATATTTTTTTAATTAATATATAAAATATGTTACATTATAAATAACAAATAAAAGGGTAGATTTACTAATAATAGAAGACTTGGGTTAGATATATTATTAAGAACGTTCTTTTATCGCATCAAAGTCTCTATGGACGTTAATACGGTTGAATCTTATAAAATTGATTTATGAGAGAAGTTAAATCTTATAAAATTATATTTTAAAATAAGATTTACATCTATTTATATATTATAAATTAATTTTATTTTTAATCGATATATTTCAACACAACAATCCTCATGTTAAGGTATATACATCACAAGTATGAGACTATAAGTGATTTGATAATTTTTCGATAGTAGGTGGAACACCTCTTACATCGAAGTATATACATATCGAGTGTGAAACTATACATCAATAAATAGTTCGAGAAAGGCCTGATAGTGGATGGAACAATAAACTTAACAAAAAACAAATTGTTAGAATAGATTCTAACCCATAACTTTTATACATGTTACGATGTGAACTTTTTAACCTAACCCAATTCTATAAAATCGGTTTGTAAGGTTTGAGGTTTGTACTCACTAATATATATTATAAATTATTCTTATCTTTAGTCTATGTGGAACTTCACGTCAAGACATATACAATATCAAATGTGGAGCTACACATTGAAAGGTGATCCAATAACAGCTCAATAGTTGGATGAACACCCCCCTCACGTTGAGACATATATATCTTGAACATAAGACTAAACATTAATATGTGGTTCAACAGCGGATGAAACAATAAACCAAAAAATAACAAATTTTTGATAGAATAAGCTATAACGCATGACTCTTATACATTTTAAGAAGTAAACTTTAGCCTAATTCAACTTTACAAAACTGATTTGTAAGTTGTGAAGATTGCACTCCATTTATATACTATAAATTGGTTTTTATCTTTAGTTGATTTGAAACTTCAAACATATCCTTTCAAGTGTGGTGCTACACATTAATGGATCGTCTGATAACGACTCGATAGCAAATGAAACAATAGGCTCACTAGTGCAGTAAAGAGATACAACATCGGTTGTTTTTGCCTATAGGCAGCGGTTCTGGAACCGAAGCATATACGAACGAGGTAAAAAGTCTACTCTTTTTGCCTCGGTTGTGGACCGAAACAAAAATAGTAGGATTTTGCCTCGGTTCTCTTTTGTACCGAGGTAATATCTTGGGAAAATCAATAAAAAAATGCTATTTACATTCATCCTATAAAACAAAGTCCTTCTTTCAGTGCTCTACTTTAGATCTTAAATAAATTAATATAACATATACTGTAACAATGAAACAATAAAACATCAATATCATATAATCTAAAATTAATATAACATATACTGTAATCTAAAATTTGTCAGTTTTCACTGAGTAGTGCAATAATCATCATAATATCAAATGTTGCCAACCTCTTCAAACAGAAGAAATAAGGATAATCTTCTCAATCAAGACATCAGACAAATCACCAAGATGCAAAAGATATCCTCCTAGACTATCACGACTCATCACGAAATGGCATTTCCCAATTTCTGTGAAGTACAAATGGCAAGAACAATGTCACAAAGATGTCCATCAACTTCCTTACCCACAAGCTTCATCTCCAAAGCTTCATCTCCCTCAACTATTTCTCTGCCTCAATTCCATGACCAACACAAATGTACATAGCAAGGAGCCTTTCATGAACCACTCCATATAGTGATGGGCTGCCATCTTGTATTAGCCAATTGGACAACTACACTCCATGGACCAGTAGCAAAACTCTGAAAAAAAATTGAACAATATTTTGAATGGTGTTGGTGATGCCTACAACCACAAAACGACAACGATCAACCCCAAAACAATTGATAAAGAAAGAGCGAACCCGGCCCAGGTGGTCTCCTCCTGCGGCACGAACCCAAGCCAGAGGTGTGGCGAAAGCGGTGTCGTGATTGATGACAACGAGAGATGAGAGCAAGGAAGCGGTGCCAATTCGACGAGGGGGCAGAGCGAGATCGCATCCGGTGGAGGAGAGAGATCGCGTCTAGTGGCGGAGCCAGATAGCATCCAGATCGCGTCTGGTGGTAGAGCGAGATCGCGTCTGGTGGCGTAGCCAGATCGTGTCCAGATTGCTTCCGGTGGCGTTGCGAGATCGCGTCCAGATCTCGTCCGGTGGCGTTGCGAGATCGCGTCCAGATCTCGTCCGGTGGCGTTGCGAGATCGCTTCCAGATCTCGTCCGGTGGCGTTGCGAGATCGCGTCCAGATCTCGTCCGGTGGCGGAGCGTGATCACGTCTGGTGGCGGAGAAAGATCACGTCCAGATCGCTTCCCGCGGCAGAGCGAGATCGTGCCCGGTGGCGGTTCTGATTGGTGGTGGGGTTAGGGTTGCGGGGGTGGGAGGCGTGACAGGTTTGGGGGTGGGACAACGACGATGCGACCATGGGCTTTGGGGGCAGAGACAAAGGAATAGGATTCCGTTGGAGCAGGTTGGATGCGCGGCGATAACGGAGCGGCGGAAGAATAACTGAGGGAAAGTAGAGGAAGAAGAACTGCGCGGAGCAGAGAAAGACGAACTGGAGAGTAGAGTACTGCACTTCATGGTTGAAGATAAAAAAATAATACTGACTCGGTTCTTTATCAAACCCGATGTCTAAAAAAATAATACTGACTCGGTTCTTTATCAAACCCGATGTCTATACTCATTTTACTCTCTCTGTCCAATTCAACCGATGCTGTAGGTCAATTTGAAAAAGGATTATGCCTCGTTTTTAATCATTAACCGAGGTAATTTGGCATTTATGCCTCAGTTCAAGGGGAACCGAGGCTTATAAGTTCATTTAAATTGCAAAAATGCCACCGCCTTTATATATACTTCGGTTTTCTGAAAATCGCAACGTATTATCCGCCTTCTTTTCCGCGTTTTGTACTAGTGGCTTAACAAAAAAAATATTGCTAGGATAAACTCTAACTCATGGCTCAAATATCATGTCAAGAACTGGACTTTAAGCCTAATTGAACTCCACAAAAATATTTTTAAGGTGAAGTTTGTACCCACTTATATACAATAAATCGACCTTATCTTTGATCGATGTGAAACTTTTAATAGTCTCTATGTTGGAGATCTTACATCAACTAGAGTTAAGACAATTTAATAACAATTCCATCAACAAAAGTATTTTTGAGATTAATAGGCATAAGAAGTTGCAAAATTGATCGTCTTATTTTTTATTGTAGGGAAATTTGTTATCATAGAAAATCACATTCCTAGAAACTTCTATGTTATGATCATACATATTAAGCACTACAAAACCTTTAGTATTGCATTTGAAGCTTGAAAATATTTTGGGTTAGTTTTGAGCTCTAACTTATTACTTTGAGCATTAATTGTACTTATATAACAAAGACATCCACACACTTTTATATTGTCAATGTTACTTAATTTTCCATAATGTTTCTCAAAAAGGAAAATATTATCAAGATATAAGAATTCTATTTATCAGAAAAACAGGATGTTTCACATCATAACTCCAAAACGGCCTCCTAAGATTAGCTTGATAAAGTAAAGATATAGTAATATTTAAGATGGGTTGATGTTTCCTTTTTAACAATGAAATTTTATTCAAATATTTCAATGCAAGTAGTTTAATAAATGATGCCATGACTATCATATAAATTATTCATCTTAAATTCTAAACCATTATTAGTTCTTATCCATTTAATGTTTTAATGAAATTAAGTAACATGATGAACAAAATCAATCAAAATTTTTCTAGCCTCCAATTTATTACGCATAAAACAATCACCCTATTTACGATTGGTTTTGATAATATAATTGGTCAAAGTATAAAACTTCATAAGGAATGTTCCACTGTATGAATCTCTTAAGTTAAGGGCTCTAGCAATAACATCTCAAAAGCCTACAACCACTACCTTTATGATATAATACATTTTACCAAAGTTAACTAAATAATATTTGTTAAATATGTCAAGGAATTGTTCTACTCCACTCTCGTATTCATTTGTTGTTCGTATTAAATTTATCCAACTCTCATAACCGAAATAGTGACCTCAAGAAACATGACGTGCAATGTAGTGGTAAAAGAGGCGAGCAAAGAGCTAGATCAGAAGCTGAAAGCTTAGAAGGGAGCTAGAGACGTTAAAGAAGAAGAGTGAGGAAGAGTTGAAAACCATTTAAGCCAAAAATGAATGCATGAAAAACAAAATAGATACTCTTGATTAGTGGAAGGACGAGTCATTGAAAACGTTAATGGAGTGATTTGGAAAAGTAGCATTAGAAATATGAAACCTCAACGCTAAAGTAGTCATGCACCATATGGCAACAACCTTAAAGCTAGGACCGTTCTAAGATAGTATGTTCAAAATTCCAACGCTCACTACAAAAAAATAGATATTACTAACAGTCAAAATCTATTGAAAACGTTACAAAAGTCCAAAGTAATATTTACTGATATAAATTTATATCCATCGATAATTACTGAAGGAATAATTCATGGTAAATATCACGAGCTGGTTCACCTTCTCCCTCCTCTTTCCTTCTTTTTTCTTTTAGCTTTCAATTTTTTTTTCTATGTTCTCCATCACCTTTACATTTATCTTCTTCTCCAACTATGATCCCAACCCAACAACCATCATAACCCAAACTGTTTCAAAATAGAAATAATTTATGAGCAACAACGGAGTAATAAGGTTAGACTATGTAGAGGAGCTTTTTTCTTACTTTTCCATGTGATCAAGTCCTTCCAATGAAACTAAAGTAGTCTAAGGTTACCTTTTTGTTAGTATTCTTTTTAGTCTAGTGAACATCCATAAAACCTTCCACACGTAGGTGATACTTTATATGAGAGCATTTCCAGATGTGGACATTTCTACACCTTTGTTCACCATTGCAAAAGGCTTTTGACGTATGCTATTTTGGACATTCAAGGTCTAACATAGCAGTGAGTTCTTATTGGGAGACGTCAATTTGATGTCAGACGTCCTTAATCGACGTCATTTGACATCGATTTTGACACTAACTGACGTCCCATTTATTTTTTTTAATCTAAATTTATTTTTATACTAGAACCATACCTAAAATACATAAAATGTTCCCATCACATCACAAAATGATATATACTATGCGTTTCAAGTCATTATAATACTAAATAATCCAAAATACTAACAAAAATATTAACCTTCTTAAAGGGTTGAAAATGAAAATCACCAAAAGAGAATGTGCACAAGCAATGGAGAATGGACCCAAGTAATGAAGAGGGAAAGCGTCGTCACCGAGGTCTGAGAACTCGCGCACAAGAACTGCACCAAAAGCCAATGAAAACGAATTTTAATTGGTGCAAATGAAAGATAATGGTTCCAAATGTAATATATTTGATGCAAAATGATTTTAAAGGGTGCAAAGTAGAAGAAAACTTACCTTAATGTTAATAGCGAACGAGAGAAAGTAGAGGAAGAAGATGAACGAAACGAGAGAGAAAACACGTAATTGGTGCTCGCATTCTAGAGTGGGTGAAAATGCAGGGTATTTGACGTCAGCCCCGCTCCCAGCCAACTTCAAAGTGCTCTAAGACTTCGACCCCCCTTCCCAGCCGATGTCTAAGTGGTAAAAAAAATTTAATATTCGCGCCCAAAATGAGGTAATTTCGCACCTTTTTTACGTCTGTGGGGAGGGGCGTCGATGTCTAAGTGGCAAAAAAAATTAATATTGACACCAAATGAGGTAATTTCGCACCTTTTTTATGTCTGTGGGAAGGGGAGTTGACGTCTAAGCCAGAAAAAAAATTAATATTGACACTTAAAATGAGATATTTTTGAATATTTTTTACGTCTATGGAAGGAAGAGTCGACTTCTAATTCGAATTAGACACTGGGGGCCTGTAGCCAACGTCTAAAAGTAATAAAATAATTACTTTTCAGTTCTTTGTGCATACCATTTGATGTCTGACCCTGGAGAACCGACGTTTATACCTTATTTGACGTCAGAGACCCATTTAACTGACTTCTTTAGTGACATTTTATTGACAAAACTACCACCGATTATTTCTTACGTTGAATTTCCTTTCGTTAAAAGTTAAATGTGTGACATTAAATGTTATTGGTTATAATGATAAATACACCTTTATTATATAGTAATAAATAAACCATATGTTTGTGTAAGAAAATAGATGTATCTTTTCACTATAACAGAGGTATTAATTGTGATACAAACTTCATGCGGATAAACTAGTTTTATACATATGCTATGTTAACAAAAGTTAATAAGCTAAACAATACTTATCTCCCTTTTTCTATTGGCACTTAGTTTGAGAATTTCTCCAAATTATAATTATGAACAGTTGGAGTATTTCTAAATTTATACTATATGTATATGAGGCTAGCTCGACCTATATATAGATATTTAAAGTCTTTTTTTAATGTCATTATTACTCTTAATGATCGAAATCTTTTTATCACACATGATTGAGATGATCTCGACCTATATTATATTGAAACATAGATAGTCATAAACACTTGTTGACATCATCGTTTTGTCTGGAGATGACTAAGAACATTTTGACCTCATTGTATTATAAAAAAGAGAGGTTAAGAGCTAAAGTGTACTAACAATATAATTAAACATATTAGTTATATAATTATTTATATGGTCCATGTCCAATCAAATAAGGATTCATAAATTTAATATAAATAATATTGTTTATGAGATAATTAATCGTGTTTATTATTTTGTATTATTTATTAACATCTCACAAATATATTGGATTAAATGTGAAAGTATTTTTTGTCGACACACTTTCACTTAGTTAAGGATGAAATCACACTAGTAAAAATTACGCTCTTTAAATTGCCCAATAGGCTTCGGTTTATGGAAAACCGAAGCCTATCAAAACGCGGTAATATTGTCGTAATTAAGCCGAACTTATAGGCATCGATTCCTTCTTAGCCGAAGCATAAAGGAGATATGACCTCGGTTAACAAGGCACTCGAGGCCGAAAGATCTGTCCATCCTCTCTTCAAAACCTGCTATGCTGCCTACTACGCCTGACCAGTCAGACCTAAGGCCTCGGTTGGCCAAGGAACCGAGGTCGTTCGGTCTGAAGGCATCGGTTAGCCTAGGAACCGAGGTCATTGGTCCTTGATATTTTCTCCCGCATGACCGTTCCTCTTCCATCTCCCATTTCCTATTTCTTTCTCTTGTTTCTCTTTCTTCTCTATGCTCCAACCTAATGCGCTTCCGCTACAACCAGAACACAACAACCACCACCAGGAGATGGGTGTGGGTGGAACTGCAGATTTTTTCTACAAGGAGGCTCAACGGCTAAGCTACGTGGCTCCCTCCGCCTTCAAACTTCTTCAGATTCAGGTTTGCACTCCCGATCTCGATCGTGGTGCCACCGTTCTCGACCTCGGTTGCGTTCTCGGAAGGTGGCTCAAGGTGGCTTGTCAGAGCTTAGGACCCTTCCACGGAAGAGGCTCCGTCCTCGGCGTCGACACCAAAAAAGTCAAGGTTCTCTTGCAAGTTTCGATTCTAGGGTTTAGACCATCCCTTGCCGGTTTTGATTTCTGGATGACGCTTTGTAGGTTGAAAATTGTTGATGAGGATGAATGGAGGTTGCGCGAAGTGAGGTTGGGGGAAACAATTTGATTTAGGGTTTGGTGACGGCGACATTGACAGTGAAGATTGGGGGAAATTGTTTGCTCCTGCCACGAAGGAAAGATGGTGCTCTGCCACGAGTTCTCTGCGCACAATGAAAGGAGGTTGTCACGATTTGCGTGGACGCTGGCGATGGCTACTTCGAAGGCGGTGGTGGCGCGATCTGCTGGTTGCCTTTTTGATTGCAGGTTGTGCGAAGGAGAGAGAGAGCTCTCGTGGTGGTCATGGCGGCGACCTCATGGAGCTCGCGAGGTGTTGTGGCACGATTGTTGATGGCGGTGGCACGATGCGGCACAATGTGGTTGCTAATGGTGCACGAGAAGCGTGGTTATGGGTGGCGGTTGTCGCAGCGACGTCCTAGTTCTCTTGCTTGGTTTCTATTTTCTACAGGTTGCCATGGATAGCAGTGTGATTCTGGAGAATGTCGTTGGAGAAGAAGACTTCGCGTGGTGGCCTGTGGTGGTCCGATAAAGGTGGCACGGTTGTTGGGTGGTGGTCTGACGTGAGAATGGAGTGTTGAAGATTGGTGGGCACGTTATCAAGCTTCTCGGAGAGTGAAGATGCTAAAGTGCTAACTTGCTTACTGACCCACTTGGAGAACTCGAACAACGTAAGAAACAACTTTTTACAGACAAAAGTAAAAAACACACCATTCTACTGCCTCGGTTCAGAAGGAACCGAGGCGAAAATTCCTTAAAAAAAATTAAAAAAAACCCTACTGCTTCGGTTTTGAATCGAGACATAATACCTACCCGTTTTTACCTCGTTTGTATGTGCCTCGATTCAGGAACCGTTGTTTGTGGATGAAAACAACCGATGTCGTTTCCCTTTACTGCACTAGTGTCAGAGTTTAAAGACATCTCAATTAGGAGATTGAAGAGTGAAAGCCAGTAAAGAACTTTTTATGGAGCCTTTGCACTGTGCTTTCGATCTTACAAACACACTTATGGAAGAAAAAAGTTCAACTTTTGATATAAGATCTCATATTTCTTTTAAGACAAGAAGATACCTTGTTTTTTATCTAACCATTTAAATCCCTAGAAAATATTTCAAGTTCTTCAAACATTTTTTTTATCTCAAAATTAATTCTCAATTATGTATTGTTATCTTTTTTTTAGTTATCTTTAATGATGATCATATCGCCAACATGCACTATTAATGTAATTAATTTACTTGCTTGAGATGCTTTAAGAAGTTTGATTTTTTTGTTGTTGAAAATCATATTTTTTTCATGTTATTTATAGTCATTTTTCTCACAAACGTCTTTATGTATGTTTTTCAAAACTAAGAGGAGTAATATCTATGTGAGGTTGCATAAATTGTTCATGTTGAAACCATTTTGAAAATCTCTAATAAAAAATATATTGCCTTCTTTTTATTTCTATTTGATATTTTTTCTTCACTCAGAAAAAATAGTCTATGACCCTTCACATTAAAACTTGACAAGTTCATGTAAGAAATTCATTAACTATATCAAATAACATGACATGTATATGAAAAGACTAATAAAAAAATAGTCAATCGCTTGAACCTCTTTAGACCTTAATAATCTTAAATCTTCCATGAACAGACTAAGAAAAATAAAATTTATATCACTTTTGTTATTGTCTTAGACATGAAATTGTCATAAATAACATAATTCATTTATGCTTCATGCAAAAACTTAAAATTAAATTATAAATTATTACCAAAATAAACCATAAACTAGAATTAGTATTTAAATTGCTAAAGAGGTCATTTCATTAGTAGGTAACCTAAGCTTTTTTCATTCTTGTGTTTATCAGTATTTATTCTTTACATAATACTTATTTTGTTTTTGTCTTGTCATAATTTTATCTTCTTCCTTCTTTTTATCTAATGTTTAACCACTAAACCATAAATCCTTCAAACTTTAAACTTAAATATATGATAAATATTTTCTATATTGCAACCATACATTTTTCATAAAGAAAATATAGAATGGTTATACATTGATACCACCAAATAAATAAACATTCATTTAACAACTTAAAATAATATTATTTCTATTATATTTATTTTACTTTTTAACTTAAAATTCTAAAATATATTGTTATATTATTAAAGAGCATTGTCTGTCAAAACATTATTTTTCAAAAATATAATGTCTCCTGTTATTATTTTTAGTTAATTTATATAATTTCAAATTTATAATATTTGATCAATTGTTAGATTTTCTTTATTAACTTAACATATAAATTTAAATATTTTATTTGAATCTCCAAAATTAAGTTCTAGCTAAACTCCTTAAAGGGCATTAAGGGATTTGTTCTTTCTAATTTTTTACAAGCAAGCATATGGTACCTCTCTTTTCACCTGGGGATATTGATGGATTCTTCTTTAAACTATATAAAGGAAGTTTGAATTTACCACCCAGTTCATTTTATTAATAATGGAGGTTCTCGATCATGCCTGTTGATATGCTATCTTTGCCGGTGAGTTCATCACACGCAATATAGTTTTAGTGACTGAAAATTGACAACAATCTATTGCCTGAATTATCTGCAGATGGTTCCTACGGATTTCCTATGATGATGAGCAAGCCTGTGATGTTGATCCAGGCTGAAAGATAAAAATCGATATAAGTGTTAATAGAGAGAACTGTATACTAAATGTTTATTTATGCTTTCCGGAAAAAAGAAGTTAATTGCTTTACCACACAGGTATGAACATCATCACATCCACACAACAGCTTTCCATTGAGAGTGTCTACAGCCTGAAATGATCCTCCTCCCTCACTCCTCTGCATAATGAGCCCTCCATATTATAAGAATAATGATTATATGGGCT